>NC_062289.1:26474190-27100327 GCF_902655055.1 Lutra lutra | reverse complement strand
GATCTCTCTCTCCAAAAATCTCCTCCGGAAGCATCAGAGTCTGTGATGAAAAAGCTGTGCTCCTTGTTCTTATCTATAATCAAACAAAACACAAAATCTACAAGTGATCACACCGACAAGTGGCAAACAAAGACATCCAAGACTTTTAACATGTATTTATGTATTTGTGTATGTTTCAAGGGCTGATGGCAGACTTCTGTTGAGATGGGGGGCAACAGCATTGCTATTTGGAAAGTCGCCATTGCTTGGCAACTAAGGAAAAAACGACGAAGTGCTGCCCTCTAAAACATACACCTAATATCCACCCCCAAAAAGGAAAAAAAAAAACCCAAACCCCAAAAAGGCACAAAATTCAATGGATGAAAACCCACAGAATGGTCATGGGGGTAGGGGATGCTGGATTAAGTCTCACACAAATGGTTAAGTGCAGGAAAGAAAACTGGTGGTTTATTTTTCTTTTACCTGAAAAGTTGCTGTCGTCCTTTGTAGGTAAAATAACTTGGTTATTTTCCTTAGTTTTCTGATTCTGTGTGGAGAAGAATTAGATATACAAATCAATGCGTGGATCAAACCATATGCTAATGTCAACAGTCAGCAGGAAGAAGCATCAATAAAAGTGACTCCGGGGACCCTCAGGAGACATCATTTTTTGATGACTATCTTATTTGAATAGTTGTGGTTCCTACATATGTGTGTACAACTACATATACCTGCTCTGTCCTTTAAGAAGTAATGTGGTAATTAAATACACACCTATGGTACGCTCTGTAAATACACATGGCACCTGATTGGTCAAATTTACGTGACATTAGGACACATTCACTTCACTCTAAAGTCCTTGAGCATGTGCCTGTGCACACTCCAGTGAACACTGAATGCTGAGCCATTTAAACCTAACTGTGGTTTTTTTGGGGTCCCAGGAGCACTTGCGTGTCCCTGGAGATTGGTTTGGGAGAAGCTGGTCTTGCTGGAGAGTCTGTCTTTTGTTTTACTGGACACACTATTTTACAGATGTGTCCATTCTGGAGAGAGAGCTCTGGGGTTCAAACCTTGAGCAAGCAGCTCAGAGGAAACTGAATTCAACTTTTGAAGTCAATGTATTTTCCATCTTTTCTGGGTCATGGTCGGGGGGAGGTGCTGAACTATTGAGTAGAAAGGGAACAGGATTATCCAGACTGCTCCAGTTTGATGGACTCGCTGCTTTTTGGGGAACAATTATGCTCAGCTGGAGTGGGGGGACAGGGGGAGCTAATGGATTAGAGGAAAAACTAGGCCAGTTAAGGGGTCTTTTCCAACTTCTCTAAGCAGCCAACTTCAATGTAGGAGGGAATCGAGGTCCCAAAGCCTTTGAAAGGCTTTGTAAAAGAGAGACCAGAAACCACACTTTTATGGAGGACCATTGGCTGTAAAGAAGCCCTCCCAAACACACTGAATATTTCATTTCTGTGGGGAAATCTGGTGATTCATCTTTCCTGCGCATATGTAACTGATTCAGCCTAAAGGTGCATTTAAATAATAATAATTAGCTTGAAGGAGCCTAAAGGGGATATTTACATCTTTGTAGGAGGGCTGCTCCTCCAGTGATGGATGGTGGACGGGGCTGCCCGGGCTGCTGCTACTGCCGCCGCTTGCTTTCTGGGAGGCCGGGGGCGGGGGCGGGGGTAGGTCTGAGCCGCCGGGGTCACCCAGTTTCCCGTCCTCCTGAAGCAGCCTGGAGGAGTTCAGGGCGAGTGGGAAAGCGCCCGGCGCGGCCGGAGCGCGGTCCCGGCTGCTCCCCTTCTCTGACAGCCCTCGGCCCTGGAGGTACCGGCCGCCCCCGACTAAGGGGTCCGCTAGCAGGACTCCCGTCTCCTCGTCTTCCTCCTCCTCCTCGTCAGGGTCTCGACCTTCCTCCTCCTCTTCTTCGCCCTCGGGGGGTTTGTGGCCCTCCACGTCCACCTCCTGCTCTTCTTCCTCGTCATCCTCGTCCTCGGAGCTGTCCTCGCTGGGGTAGCTGCAGCTGGTGCCCCCGGGGGACAGAAGGCCTCGGTGGTGCGGCTGCAGGGCCAGCGGGGGCGGCGGGGGCGGGGGCGGCGGCGGGGCCGGGTGGTGGCGCTCAGAACCCGGCTCGTCGGGCTGCGGGGGCAGTAGCAGCAACGGTGACGGCGGCTGCGGGGGATGATGGTGGTGGTGGTGGTGCGGGTGGTGATGGTGGTGGTGGTGATGCGCTTGGGCCGAGTGTGGCGCTCCCGCTGACGCCCCGTGCAGCTTAGCCAGGCTCTCAGCGTCGTCCTTGCCGCCCACCGGCCGGAAGGCGCTCGAATGGTGGTAACTGCCTCCGCCCGCCTTGCGGCCCTCCAAGAGGTGCGGATGGTGGGGTGCGGGCACTCGGGCTCCCGGGGGGCCCGCTCCAGTGGCCGCGGCCCCTGCACCGGACACCGCGCCGGGGTCGGCAGGCGGCGTGGAGCCCGCGCTGCAGTCCCCACCGCTACCGCCCGGGGGCGACTCGAAGAGAGTGTCGCGGGGGCCCGTGCCCCCAGCAGGAGGCGGAGGGCCGGAGCCCGGGCCGTTGGCTACCACCGGAGGGGGCTGACCCGGCGGGGGCGCAGCGTCTGCGCTCCCACCCGCGCCGCCGGGCTCGGCCAGGTCCAGGAAGGCCTGGCGCAGCAGGGCCGGGCTTTCTCCAAGCGCGCAGCCGAGCGCCGAGGGCGGCTGGGGCGGGGGCTGTAGGTAGGTGGGCACTGGAAGCCCGCCTGGGGTCCGCGGAGGCCAGAACATGCAGAAGGGCGGGTAGAAAGCGTCCTTGCGGCCCGCGGGCCAGAAGAGGCCAGACAGGCCGGCCTTCGGAGCCGCGCCCGCACCGCCCGCGCCCCCCAGGGCCTCAGCCCCGGCGCCCGCGTCCTCCTTCTTGTGGCACAAGCCGAAGGCGGCGGCTGCGGCCGGGAAGGTGTAGGGATGCGGGAAGAGCCCCCCGCAGCCCGGGAATTTCTGCAGCACTCCCCCGAAAGAGCCCTTGCTGGGCACCGGAATGACCGGGTAGCTGCGCGGGCCTTTGGCGCCAGCCGCCGCGCCCGCGCCCGCGCCGGCGCCAACGCTGGTCACGCAGCCGCCCCCGGCGCCGCCCCCTCCCGCCCCGGCGCCGCCAGAGGCCGCAGCCACCGAGAGGCTGGCGGCGGCGGCCGAGAGGCTGGCTGCTGCCACGACGGCCGCCTCCTGCAGCGAGTCGTCGTCGTCGTCGAAGCGCGGCCGCTTGTGATGGGCATGGGGCGCGCCGGCTAGCTCGGCCAGGGGTGGAGGCGGCGGCGGGGGCGGGGGCGCCCCCAGCAGGTGCGGACCCAGTAGTCCCCCGCCTCCAGCCACCGCAGCTGCCGCTGCCACAGCGGCCGCCTTGACGGAGCTGAGCGGGTGGCAAGCGGGGTGTGCGCCCGGCTGGGGCAGCGCGCGCTTTCGGCTGCCGCCGTTGAACATGGCCTTGACATCCTCCCAGGCGAAGACTAGCTCGTCCTGGGGACTCTTGTCAGTGAGCTTGAGATGACGGCGCCACGAGTTGAAGTTGGCTGCGTCGGGCTGCGTGTACTTGGCGTCGGGCGTACGGTGCGAGTGGAAGATGAACTTGTTGGGTGAGAAGTACATGTTGCAGTAGCTGCATTTGATGCACTTGGCGCGGGAGCTGTTGTAGCGCGCGGGAATGAAGCTACCGCGGCAGCCCCAGGCGCACTCGTGAGACACGTCGAAGGCGAAGTTGTCGGGCAGCTTGGGGGGCCTGTTTTCGCCTAGGAACGACTTGCACAAGCGCTCGGCTTCTCGCTTGGTGATCATCCCGCAGCGGCGCGATGAGATAGGCATGGCTCCGGCGCGCCGCAGGATCTCCAGCTGCACCGGCGTGCACTGCACGCACGTGATGCCCAGCGCCACACGACGATTGTGGATCTCGTTGTAGCTGAAGTTCTTGAGGAGAGTGTTGGAGATCTGTGCCAAGCACAGGCGCTCCTGCCCGTCGATCACCAACGACACGATGGGAATGCCGTAGAGGATCACCTGGCCCACCTGGTTGGGTTTGAGGTTGGCGTGGCCTGGCCGCGGCTGGCTCAGCGCGTCGGGCTGGAAGGCGCTCGACGGCGATGCCAGCAGGATGTCGTTGGGCCCCGGCAGCGGGCTGGAAGCCATTTCCTCCGCCGCGGAAGCCCGGGCCCAGCCCTCCGAGTCTGTCTTGGAGACTGAAATGGAAAGGAGAAAGCGTTGACTAGAGCCTTTTCAGTCTAAAACAGAGGGATGGGTTGACTTGCTAACTAAAGAATTATAATGACTTCCTTGCTCTGGCTAAGACAAGATTAGCGCTGGGCAAAGGGACCAAGTTTCAGACACAGAGGTCATCCCTCTTAGTTGTCTTCAAGGTTGTTCTTTGGAAATGCAGGGGTTGGGAAGTACTTTTCTTCTATTCTAAACATCCAAAGTAACTTAACTGTGGATTTAAAAAAATGCAATCAATTCCTAAGAAACTCAAAAACATATCCCTGATTTATAGAAGCTATTAGAATAAAATGGCATACCTGCTAAAATTATAGAAAACTGGGGGTTGGTCATCAAAACCCCAATTTAAAAAGACCATTTAGATTGCTTAAAAATAGATTGATTTTGGTTAAAAAAATAAATCCAAACCTTTAAAAAAGTGATTTTTTGTGGTACTCGTGGTTTCCGTGAGGGGAAATGCACCACTGCTCAAGACACAATTTATTAAAACAAAACGAAATCCCTCCTTCCCCATCTTTGCCATTAGATAATTTGATACTGTAATTAGAATTTTTTTTGAAAGATAGGAAAATGTACAAAGCCTTATGCATGATTGCACCAAAACAAGCCATCTTACTTTCAATCTTTCAAAAGCCACTTGCTGAACTCAGTTGTTCTGGTTCCAGAGATACAGTTTCAGAGGATGAAGTTGTAGATGTGTAGGCATTGAACAACTGTTTTCTGTCATTTCATGACAATGAACAAATAAGCAGAGGTGATTTTGTGAAAGCCCAGAAACTGTGTAAAGAAACTAACAATTCGTGGATCATTACTGGCGGGCTTTAAAAAACCAATTTAGTCGTGAGATGAACAACTTTGTGTGACACTTCTTTTTCTGATCTAGGTAGATATCTCTGTATCTGTAAGAGGGAAAAGCTGACCCATGGTTTAGATAATTCGTGGACCAGGTAATCCGTGGGAGTGTTGAAAGCAGAAGCCCGGGGTGGGGCCTGCGGTAAAATTTCTATCATCTTTGGTCATTGGGATACCATAAAACGGGGAAATATCTAGTAAATTGAAAACACACAAAAAGCAAGCGAAAGAAATCTTTGCGATAAACGCTGCTAAATCAAAACCAACAAAGTTGTTCATTCCCTAGGAAGACAAGACAGTGACCTTTCCACAGCTACATGTCCTGTGGGGTGCCCCTGCGACCACTACCTTTTGCCCTGATAAATCACCAATGGCGAGAAGCATTGCCACTCCTGGCCAAGTACACTGGAGTTTGCTATACAGCGATTTCAGAGGATATACTATCTTACCCTTTCACCCAAATTGCCATGTCCTTGCCATCTCTGGGCCCCTGAGACATCTATCCCGATGCCTTTGCCCTGCTGCGCCCTGGATCCTCAGCTCTCATTACCTTCCGCGGCCTCCAGGAAGGCTGAACAAACCTCGACGCGATCAAACGAGACGAGAGCCTGGCTTGTCACTTCGGATGGATCAGAGACAATTTTTTCAGGGGACAGGGCGTTAAATGTCAGTTCAAGGCGCAGTGTGATACCTGGGCCTAACAAAACCGGCCCTAGCTTCACCGAATGGTCCTTCAATGCCCATTTCCCTCCCAAACAGGGTTCTCGGGATCTTAATAAGACCCTGGGATAACGGGAACTCTCGCTGCGGAGCAACAGCGCTCCGCGGGCCCGGCCCTGGCGGAGAGCTGACTTTACGTTCGAGACCCGCAACCTTAGCAGCTGTAGACTGGGCAGGGTGCCTCCTCCTGGGTGTCCTCCACTGTCACCCCAAACCCTCCCAGAAACTCCTGTAAGAGCAGAGACAGAAATAAGAGGGTCGAGGTGGGGGGGGGGCGGTTAAAGCGGGTGGGGGGAGAGGGGACAAAAGTTAGTTGACCTGAGAAGGGAAGCTGGCGAACTTGCCTGTCCGACTCAGGAGCCAGCGACCCCCAACTTAACTCCCCTGGCTTCCAGACCAGCCGCCACCGCAGCCCGCCACTGCCCCTCAGCGTAACCCAGAACACCCTGCCGCTGGGACGCTCAACTGTGTGCGGAGGCAGGGCGGGCGGGTTCAGCAGTACCTGGTAACCCTTAGGTGTCTTTACGCGCGTGGCTGCCGGCCCATCTTCCGAGGGCGCTCGGAGGCGAAGCATCCAAGCGGGTCCTCGAATCCAGCGGGCGGGACTCCGGAGGGCTCCGTGTGAAGATCCTGGCGCTCGTCGGCGCTAATGGCGCTCGAACCCGGGCCCGGGGAGAACGACAGCCTGAATTGTGGCGGGGCGTCCCCTCGACCGCAGAAAGTGTGGACGCGCGGAAACCCGCGGCAGGCGAGCCCCAGGTGGAGCGCAGTCTGACAGCGCCTTTCTCTGTCTCTGAACTCCTGTCGGACCGAGGGGACGCCACCCAGCGGGCAAGGTGACGTCACCGTCTCCCTGACACTCCACATTAAACGGCTGGCATGTTACAGGGTGGGAGGGGGGAGGAAAAGCGAGATCGAGCCACATCGAGATCCTTTCTCAGCAGGCAAGAAAGCTAACACCTAACCAACCCTCAATTGACAATAACCTCTCCAACCCCAGAGCAAAAAACGCAGCCAATAGTGCTGTAGCAGCAGATCTGATTTAGGAGTGGAGAGTCGAACAGTCTGCGTGCATCCTGGGGACCTGGATCCTGGAGGCCCCGGATTGTAGAAGGACGTCTCTAAATTGACTCTATCCCTGCCCGTTGCTGTCCCCTCCCCTTATTTCTATGAGTCCCCCTCCTTCGTGAATGATTCCTCTGGTACACAGTGCAAACCAGCAGCCTCACTGTACCTCCGAAGACAGACAGAGAAACCACAGTCAGCTGGAGAATGGTTTAACTTCATCGCCTCTTTTGAAACACTGCGAAATGAGAAAAAGGGGAGAAGTTCTGCGGGGGGGGGGGGGGGGGTCCCAGTCTAGAAACTTGGAAGGAAGCATGAAGAGTGTCCTTGCTTTTGAATACACGTTTGCTTTTTAGGACAAGATACAGAAGGTCATTGCAACATTTTCTATTTTAAAAAGTGTACAGTTAAGTAAGGACCCCAGTGAGTGTGTGTGTGTACTCATCTATCAACTTCATTCAGAATAGTTCTCTAACCCATTTTATAAGACCCATGCAGGCCACCTCAGTGTAAGGAAAAGGCGAGTCCGGAAAGCAAGGAGGCCCCCAAACCTGACCCACATTGAGCAAGTTACCATTTCTCCCAGAAAAGTAGATTCCTTCAGGAATGTAGGATCATACATAAAGTATGTAGGACCATACATAAAGTAAAATAAAATAAAATAAAAGCAGCCGGGATGAGAAAGAACCCTTCCCCATGGCTTCCCCAAGATGAGACATACCCTAAGATATAGTGAAGTGTCAGTATATTGTCTCTTAACTGATCAGGTGTCAGGAGTCAAAATGACTATCCCTAGTTTATCAAGAAGGGAAAAAGCTATCTATTTGCAGGGGTCGGGATTGGAAATCGTCAAAGTTTTTCCTTTGGTATCATAACTGCCTGCTAAACACACAGGCTTAGAATTGGGCCGTCAAATTGCAGAAGTGATCAAGCAACCTTTACTAGCCAGGAATCTGGAAGTCCAAGCAGACTCCATCATAGAGCATTGACAACGAACCACCCTAAGTACAGAAGGGAAAATGAGCAACTTTAACACTTTACCAAAAGTGAAGAAAACCAGAGTGGGTCAAACAGAAAAGTGAGAGACGTAGGATTTGTGGCTGTCTTAAATCAAAATGCCAAAAAAACAGTTTCAGAGTTATGAAAACTTTGACTTTTGGGGGACATAAGTTTCAAATGGCAGTGAAATAACTTTTTGCCCATTTCCTAGTTTCTAAAGTCATTAGCTGCACCAATTAGGCTCTGTCCAAAGGAGCTGAAGTCACTGGAGCGCTCCCTCCCAATTGCCTCCCAAGCCTCCAATTCTTTTTTTTTTTCTTTTTTATTTATTTAACAGAGATCACAAGTAGGCAAAGAGGCAGACAGGGAGAGAGGAGGAAGCAGGCTCCCCACCAAGCAGAAAGCCCTATGCAGCTCAATCCCAGGACCCTGAGACCATGACCAGAGCAGAGGCTTTAACCCACTGAGCCACCCAGGCGCCCCCCAAGCCTCCCATTCTTCTTCTTCTTCTTCTTTTTTTTTTTTTTATAAACATATAATGTATTTTTATCCCCAGGGGTACAGGTCTGTGAATCGCCAGGTTTATTTACACACTTCACAGCACTCACCGTAGCACATACTTTCCCCAATGTCAAGCCTCCCATTCTTAAAAGAAAGAAAGAAAGAAAGGAAGAAAGAAAGAAAAGAAAGAGAAAAGAAAACACATTTTGTGCCTCCCCAGCCCCTTAGCCAAAAGAGTATCATGGTCATTCACAAATCTTTTCCCTCCTAAGGCTGAAGGCCTTGTGCTCTTCTGAAGGTTCCGGAGCCAGGCTTCTTTTTTCCTACATTCCCTGTCCCCTCCCTGGGGTCAGGGTCTCCCACAAAGCAAGGTCTGGCTTGCTTACTATTCCTAGAGCCCAGACTGCTAGAAAGAAAGTGTGTGCTGCTTGGAAAGGACGCCTGACAATGGAGTGGATTTTAAGACTTGAAAATGGGGGGGGGGGGATGAAAAGTCATATCAGCTCATTAATGTACCGCAAGGCACCATGGGATCTTCCCTTTCTTATGGAACTGTTCTCATCTTTGTCCCAACCCCCCAAACTCCTTTTCCTCTTACAGATCCCTATTTTGGAACATGTCTTCAAAAACATCTTTCCTCCGGGGCGCCTGGGTGGCTCAGTGGGTTAAAACCTCTGCCTTCGGCTCAGGTCATGATCCCAGGGTCCTGGGATCGAGCCCTGCATCAGGCTCTCTGCTCAGCAGGGAGCCTGCTTCCTCCTCTCTCTCTCCCTGCCTCTCTGCCTACTTGTGATCTCTGTCTGTCAAATAAATAAATAAAATCTTAAAAAAAAAATCTTTCCTCCAAAAGAGAAACAGGATAAATCTTTGTGTTCCCTCCCACCCCAGATTACCCAGAGGAGTGATTCCACACTCAATGGTACCTCTAGCCACCTCCTTCCCTGAATTTTAAACACAAACATTTGTACATTATTTTGGGGGCTTACTGCCAAACAAGTCTTTTCTTTTAATGCAGTAATATTTCACTGAAAAGGGAAATGTGTGATGTTAGGTTAAGTACATTTACAAATAATTCTAAGACAGTGCAAAATTTT
This sequence comes from Lutra lutra, assembly GCF_902655055.1. Classification (NCBI taxonomy): domain Eukaryota; kingdom Metazoa; phylum Chordata; class Mammalia; order Carnivora; family Mustelidae; genus Lutra; species Lutra lutra. The sequence continues at coordinate 27,090,866 of NC_062289.1, read as the reverse complement.
ATTCCCCCAATGAGTCTGGGTTCCTGTTTGGGCTGTCAGACCAATTATATTTTTGGAAGGTGAAGGTGGAGAACAGTTGTTCAAAGCCAGACTCCATGTTTCAGAGAATCCGCAGCTGGACTGCGAAATTACATTTTGTTTACATGTTTTGAGTCTGTGAGCAACTTTCTGCCACCCACGGTGTCTTTGACTTTTTGCCTTCTCCTTAGTTTGAACAAGTCTCCTAGTGGTCCTCCACTGCCCTTCCGTTTTCCTCTCTTGGGCCAGGGGTGCCTGATTCTTGTCAGTCCCTGTCCTCGCCCCTGGGACCCTGGCAGGCTCAGGGAGGAGCCCGCGGTGGTGGGAGGCGGCAGGTCTGGCTGAGTTAATCAATGCTTTCCTATTCGAGCTGACATGCATTTTACACGTCGGGACTCTCCTCAGCCGGCTAATTGATTCAAATTGTTTTATTGGTTAAACTGGTGTCACCCGTTTGCATGATGTATCACCACACAGAGAAGAGCATTTCCACTCTCATCTCCGTTCCGGGCGGCTGCGGTTCACCCAGGCCAGGGACAGGTAAAGGAGCCCAGACACCGGACCCATAGGAAAACCGCAAACCGAGCTGGCCCTCTCGGAACTGGAGAGGCGACGCCTGGATGCAGGCTCACGGGGCCGGCACGGCAGCCTGGAAGGTGGTTTCCAGCTGCAGCTTTTAACAATTGGTTGAAGCGAACCCAAACCTGACCGGGAAGTCCTCCACTTTGGAAGCACTCTGTTTTCGAGCTGCGGCCGGGGGACCCTGCGGGTTCGATCCCAAGGCCAAAGCAGGGGCAGGAGCTGTTCGCGGTGCTGACGCGAATATACCGCTCAGAGGCGTCGCAGATCCTATTGCATTCAAAGCCCTCCCGGAAGAAGGCTCCCGTCCTGTAACCATCAGAGTCCTAGATTAGGCTCCGGGCTCGACATTGGCTTTGAAGACTTAAAAGGCAGGCAGGGTGGGGGCACAGAAACATATTCCCTGTTTCTGCCACACCTGTCCCATCTCCATGGATAGTATTTGCCTTGACCCACAAGGAAGATAAAGGTCTTAATACAAATTCATTACAATTACAAATACCAGATATTTTCTCTTCTCCAGCTCCCAGGTTTGGTATTGGAGAACTCATGACAGTTACAGATAAAAGAAACGTTTTCTATCCTTCGCATTCCTTCCCTCTTACCCCATTCTAAACTCTTAAGTGGAAATAGTACTGCTTCGGTGTCCCTGACATTGGTATTTCTGCATCAGGTAGGGCATTGATATTTGTTCCAAATCTGCAAAAGGATACTCACATGGCCCAGAAGGAAACTGGAAGATTGGCAGAACTGGAAGGGACACAAGAATTCTGGAGTATCAGAATGTATGGAAGATTCAGTCAGATAAAATGATATAAATATCTCTTTGATCACTTAGTAGCTATGGAATTTTGCTTTTATGCCTAACCTCCCTAAGCCCCAATTTCTTCATCTGCAAAATGAGAAGATTGATATGTAACTCACAGGGATGTTTGAGAATTAAATAAGGTAATATATATAAAGTGTTTGGCGCACAGTAGTTATTTAATATATGGTAGTACCTTCCTCAGAGGATGAGGCCTGTACTATTGCAAGATAATATTAGAAACATTCAACAGTCCCAGAATAAAAGACATCAATGGCATTTTAGCTTAGTGGTGAGCAGAGAGGGAGCCAAGTTCCTTGGAGGAACCTTAGTCTCTTTCATCAGAACTTTATTGTGCCCCTAATTGGTCTAGTGTTTATTTTGGGTAAGGTAGCCAGAACTACTGCTAGTGTTTGCTTAGCCCATTTAAAATACGTTGATAATAAAAATTACCAATGAAAATGACCATAATGATAATTATTGCTGATAAACCCTGGTTCCCACTTTCCATCCAAAGGAGCTTTCTGCAGCCTGGCAAGCACAGCTCAGACTCCCTGGCTTTTCCTCCATTGCTCTAGCTGGAGTTACATGAAGCAAACCAAGGACCAGGAGCAAACTAAAGACTCATCCATGATGGCAGTCACGGAAGAAATGAAAAAAAAAAAAAAAAAAAAAAGCCTCTGAGCATTCTGAGGCTGGCTCTTGTTCTTTGAGCCTTCTCCAAAATATTGTCTATAAACAAGGGCCTTTTCCCCTGGGGCCAGGGAGGGCTGAGAGAAGTGCAGTGGGAGCACAAACATAAAAACCTAAACCACAACTGGGGAAAGGAAGGGAAAATGAACACATTTGCACCTGTATCCCTGGCCTGGTGATCTCTTGAGATCTTTGTGCACCAATGACTATGGAAATCGGTGAGAGTCCTTATCCTTCATACAAACAACTGTAAGAAATAGACTGTAGGAGAACGAACCAAGACTTAATTCTCCTTAATTGACGGAAATCATTCTCACAAGAAAATTTGCCCTTGGGTAAGTGGCAGAGAAGGCTCTTACCTTACTGGTTCACAGAGGCCAGAGACTAATGGGAGCATTTGTTATTGAACTTTCTTTTTTATAACAAAGAATTCACATTTCTTCACAAATCCTCACAAATTTGTAAACACGGCAAGGTACACACATGTGCACATAATTTACACGAAGTAATAAAATATGGAATGGAACATGTCCTTGGTGTACTTGGTCGTTTTTTAGCAAATATTACTTGACTGAAATAAAATTCAAAGGCACACAAAATACCTGAGGACACACATACGTCCATGAATACATGTTCCTTGAACACACCTGTGAATGTGCATCAAAGAGGGACTCTAGCCCAAGGAATAGCCCACTAGGCTCTCTCCCTTCCTTCTCTTCTTTCTCTCTCTGTGCATGCATACACATATGTACCCGCCCCTTCCACTTCCCTCCTCCTCATATTAGCAAGGAGGGGGTCTTTTGAAATGGAGGTGGTCCCAGCTGGAAAACCCCAGAGCTCATTTAGATCACATCACTTCAGGCTTTTGTCTCTGCTCCTGAATAACCTAGGTCGCTACAACAAAAGGATAGGCATCTACATGGAGTTTTCATTGGCAAAGATGCGTCTCAAAGATACTGCTATAATAATGAATAACGAGGCAAGATGCTTGCCTTTTTTGATTGCCACTCCTAAAGAAGGGAGAGGAGAAAAGGGGGAGAAAAAGAAGGGAGAAAGTGGAACAAGAAATAGAGGCTGTGAGAGAGGAAAAACTAAGGCAAGTATTTGGGTGGATTTATGCAAAAGACTCTTTAATTGTAGGAAGACTCCAACTATCACCAAGAATAAGAAATGTGGTTTGGGGCTTTTTTTTCTTTTTTTTAATAACTGGCCCTTTTGTTTCAAGGAAAATTTTTAAGAAAAAACTGAGACTAAAGAAGCATAAAGGGTGTGGAACAGGACCTTTTAAAGCTTGGAGAGGGGAGGCAGAGGAGTGGGTTTTGGGGGAGGGGGTATGTATTGTCTGTTGACATGTCACAGGAGAGAAAATGACATAGATACACATTTAACATCTTCCCAGCTGACACTGGTGGAAAGAACATTGGATTTTATTTCCTGGGGAAATGAAGGCGTTTCCCTTCCTTTCCTGTTCTCTTTCCTCCCACCCCTCCCTGTTAGAAAATTTGCTACTTTGCCATTGAGCTTGATCCCATTAGCTAATACACTATTAAACCATCATGTGCTCTCTGGCTACCCAGTGATCATCATGCTTTCAGCGTTCCTCCTGCCTGCAGTCGTTAACTCAGTGGTAGCAAGAGGTGAAATTAGATATTAGCAAAATAAATCCCAGGAAAGAGGGGGGTAGAAATCTGAGCCATTGATTTTTTTTTTTCCCTTGAAAACATAGCAACCAGTGAATATTTACAGGCATTTTCTATTTTGTGTATTAAAAAATATTTTTAACAAAAAAGGCTTTCTTCCTTGGGGTTAGGGGTTCAAAGTGAGAATAGCTAACCAGTCCCAAACTTTTTCAAGATGTGTTATGATACCATCGACAAACTCTTCATGTTGGCAAATAATTAAATTTTCCATCTTTTAGAACTGTGTAACCTTGGGTGTCTTAGAAACAAATTGTACAAACAAACCGCGGAGATGAGCACTGAGGGTTTCAGAGGAGATATAATGAACCAACTTTAATTACTAACTTGAAATTAAAAATGTAATATACAGATTTAAATTTATTTTCACCTAAATTGTGTATAAAATTATATGGCTTTTGCAGGCTAAGAAATGCTTTGTAACCAGCCACGCTACTAAAAAGTCTGAAGTAGTTTCCAAAACTGAGTTCCCAGACTCACACAGTAATAATGATACATTTATCATTACTGATGACCACCTACTGGGTAATTATTGCTTTGTTACTACTATTACAATCAAGAGATTTCTTTATTTACTGTTAACATTCACTTAAAACTGAATGTTAATGACTGTTTTGAATTCACCAAAGAGAGTTTTCTGTTATATTTCAGAAGTACTTATGTTCTGGTTCAGAAATGGAAAACCATATTATAACAGAGTGGAGGGCTGGGTGAACACTTGGCTCTCACCCTCTCTTGAGAATGAAAACAGCATTCTGAGGAATTCTGGAGCAAAATTTTCCAGCTCAGAGTTGCAAAAGGTTAACATAATGCAACCACTTGACTTGTGCTAATTATGTAAGTATTTTATTACAGGAGATTCATTCATTATTGATTCTTGTTTGCAGTAACTTCCTGCTTGGGGGAGTTATATTTTATATGAGAAGTAAACAACCCATGGCTCCAGGCTATCCGCCCCCCAACCCACTAGATCTGATTTCCTCCCACCCCTTTGTCTAGTTTCACAATTCTCCTGGGTTGCTAGTCCCTATTGAGGGAGGGAGACAATTCCCTAAAACCTCCCTATTCTCTCTTCATTTCCCTTCCCCACCCAGAACTTCCCAGTTGTTAAAAATGTAAAGCTCAGGTTTTGGAGAGTGTTGGGTTGGGGATGAGGTTGGCAAGAAAATAAAAGCAATTCCAGTGTTTTCTTTAATATAACATAAAGAGAAGAAAGAATGTTCATTTAAGGGGTGCCTGGGTGGCTCAGTTGGTTAAGGCCTCTGCCTTCGGCTCAGGTCATGACCTCAGGGTCCTGGGATAGCGCCCCACATTGGGTTCTCTGCTCAGTGGGGAGCCTGCTTCCTCCTCTCTCTGCCTGCCTCTCTGCTTACTTGTGATCTCTCTGTCAAATAAATAAATAGAATCTTAAAAAAGAAAAAAAAAGAATGTTCATTTAAAAATCTAGGGTCCAATTTTCCTTTTTGGAAGCTACCCACAGCTCCCAGTCCAGAAAAGCCGGATGACCTTTGGCATATCCAGAGGTCAGGAGCTGATCATTAAGGAAGTAGGCGTGGTGGAAGCTGTTAACCAATGGAAAAGCTCAAAAAAGAGGCTCCGGTCTGCCCCTAAAGCAAAACCTGATCTCACAGCCAGTGGTTGGTACAGTCTCCAATATCTTCTACCCAGAGCCTGTGACAAATTGCACTAGGGAAAGACATGGCTTTGCTTGTAGGATGGCCTAAGGAGTCCTTGTGAAGGATTGTGCTGGCTGCCAGGCTGAGGCACCTTCAGTATTTTCACTCTAAAAACAAGCACTGGCAATTTGAGGCTGACTGGTGAGAAGCCAGGGTTTCCTAGAGGGATCAAAAGGTCCTGGCACAGGCCTCCAAACTAGGAGCAAGGGTTTCCTTTTGGGCTTTCTTCCATGTTCTGAGACCCCTGCCCAAGAGTCTCAGTTCAGCTAGGATGGACACAAGGTGCCAGAGGTCAGCAGTATGTTTAACTTTCAGAAGAAGTGAGGAATTGGAGATAATGGAGAGGCAGTGGAAGAGCATGGAGCAGTGTATGTGTGTGTGTGTGTGTGTGTGTGTGTGGCGCGCGCGCACGTGTGTGTAAATACCCTGTTCCTCCAGGTTCTGGTGTGGGCAGATGGAAAAGAGAAGCTTGAAGTTGGAGTCCCCAAACTTTGGATCAGCCTGTAAAGAATGATATGGTACAATCTGGGGTCGAAGGGGTGGTTTGGGAAGGTGCCTGCAAATTATTTGGGATTGGGCAGGACCTGCCACAGGCCTGGGCAGAACTGACAGAGTTCAAAGCCCAGGTTCATCCCTGGGTCTCTACAACCTAACCTAGAATTTTTGCACTTTGGACCTGGGCGGAGGGAGGGGCGGAGGAGGGCGCGGGGAGGGGGGCACGGAGGCGCAGGGATGACTTGATGTTCCAAGGGCTCTGGGAAAATGAGTCCTGGGTGGAAGAGAGGGGATAGGGAAAGTGCCGAGACCGGGGCCTGCACGGGTGCTCCGGCCTTGGTCAGCACAATCTCGGTTCCCCTGGGCGCCTCCGCTCCCCGCTTTTACCCCAGGCCTGGGTGGAACCGCTCTGCGTGATCTACGGAGGAATGCCCAATGCCGTTCCCAGCAAGGCCTCCTTAATGGTCCTTTAACAAACTCTTCGATCTCTCTTGGCCGCCCTGGCTCTCTCGCCGGCCTCCTCCCTCTTCCCTTCTCCACTGCCGCCATCAGTTATTTATGACCGGCGTTAATTATTCATGAAAAGAGAAAACTCCGGCTTTGGGAACTTTTCTAGGAGCCTTTGGGGGGTTTCTCCTTTTTCCGACTCTATTTGGTCGGATCCTGCTGTGAAGTGGTGACAGGGAAGCCCAAACGGTTGGACCGAGGATACAGGAAAAGCGGGGAGAGCTGGGGGGGACTGTACCCTTGGTCCTGGTCTGTTCTTGCCTCGCCTGCGAGGCGTAAACTGCCGGAACCCGGAAGTTACCGGCGCGCTCGCGGGAGTCGCTGTCCTAGCTTGGAGGTGCTGAAACCGCGCCGCCGGCGGCCGGGGTATAGGCGCGAAGATGCTGCTGCAGTCCCAGGCGGGGTAGCCTCTTTCCACAATTCTCCAAAAAGTCTTGTTTGCTTCTTTCTCTATCTTTTTCTGTACACCCCCCCCCAACACACAAGTGACACTAGGACGCTGTAACCAAAGATTAATTGCCTTAATCAAATGGACCCATCCTCTGCAATTAATCTTTTAGCAACAAATTAGAGACAATTCACCTGAACCTCCCGGGTCAGACAGAGAGAGGAGGTGGAATGGGTGGGGGATGGACCGGGTGGGAGAATTTGAGAAAATCCACAAACCATACGGAGTGAGGACTTGGGAATAGGCGTGCTTTTAAGGCGGGAGGGGAGGGGTGGAGGTAGGGGTCAGCGGGGGGGTTTATACCGGGGCCGGAAGTTCCTGGAGTCCCTTTCAACCCAGTTTTTTCCAAAGGAGGGAAGGCCGAAGGCGGAGGCCGAGGCCACTTACCTGACTGCACCGCCCTCGCGGTCTCCGGCCCTCCGCGCTTGGTCCTCCCCGCCTGCCTCTGGTTCCTCGGCTCCACTGCCACTCTCTGCCTCCCGCCGCGCCTACCGCCTCCCCAGCGCGGGATCCGCCTCCGCTGCCCGCTGCCCGCCGCCCGCGGTCCTCCTCACTCCTGCTTGCGGTCGGGTCTTCCACCGCGACTCTGTCCCGTCAGCCTCTCCCCTTCTCGGCGGTCCCCCGCAGCCACCCAGCTCTTTCCACTCCTCTCCTGGGCAAGTTCGTAAGTTTGGGGGTGAGGGTCGCTCTCCTGGCGCCCAGCTTCTAGGCTTAGCTCGCTTAGTCCGCACCCCCCCCACTCCCCAGCTCAGACCTAGATCTCTGACGCCGCCTGTTGGTCAGGCAGGGCAGGGCAAGGCGAGGAGTGCTGCGCCAGCCCTAGCCCTCCACCCCCGCCTTTCCACGCCCAGTGGTCTAAACAGCAGAGAAACTAGATGAGGGTGGGAAGCCTGATAATTGGAGTGGGGCCAGGGGCAAAAAAGGAGCAATTTGCCTTGGGGGCGTGCAGCCGGGGCTGGCAGCTTGGGCTCCCTGCCAGGAGAAGGGTTATCCCAGGGCGCGCAGGTGCGCCTCTCCCGTGCCGCCCTCGGGCAATTCACTACCAGCAGGGACCCCTCCCCCTGTCCCAGTCCCCGGGGGGAACAACCAATTGAGGTGAGGTCCGGCGGGAGGGAGTAGTTCATAAGAAGCACGGGTTAAAGGCACCCACTGTGTGTCTCCAGAACGGACGTGTGTGTGTGTGTGTGTGTGTGTGTGTGTGTGTGTGTGTGTGTGTGTGTGTGTGTGTTTTGGGGGGGCACTGGAGACAGGAGTGAGTTCTCAGCACAGCCAGTCTTTAGGGCCTTATGCTGCTTTATTTTTTTTCTTAAAAAAAAAAAAGACTTTTATTTATTTGAGAGAAGGACTGTGAGAGAGAGCACGAGAAGGGGGAAGGTCAGTGGGAGAAGCAGACTCCCCGTGGAGCTGGGAGCCTGATGCGGGACTCGATTCCGAAATCTCGGGATCATGACCTGAGTCGAAGGCAGTTGCTTAACCAACTGAGCCACCCAGGTGCCCTCTTACGTTGCTTTAAAAGGACAAGTTAGCCGAATCCATCTCATTGTGAAGTGTCAGACCGCTTGTAGGGCGAGCGCGGGCTGGGCTTCCGAGGAGTCCAGCGCTCCGGGCAGTGGTGGTGAGAATATGGGATACCGGCCGAATTCGGGAGGACTGAGTGGTATTACAAAGGTAGACTTTCGGGTTCCGGCCTGGTCCTTCCTTTGGCAACTTTCCAAGCGCCGGCAGCGCTCTCCGGGCCACTCTACCCTTGGAACGTCTTGGGAAGCCTCGGTCTAGCCCTGGCTCCGTCAAAACATCCGCGCAATAGAGGTCGTATCCCCCTCCCCACTCTCACCCTGTCTTTTTCATTGAAAGAATTGATGGACTGTTTCTCCCCTACCCCCTCCTTCTCTAATAAACGCTTCCCATAGATTATTCGACGCAGAGAAGGAAAGCGGCTGCTTAAAAAACAAAAAGCCATAGCCCTAATGAGTTCAATTACAATGTGGTAAACACATTGCCTCTACGCTTTAATTAAGCCTGCTGCCCAATTTTAACTCATTAGTAATTCATTAAGAGAACAGCCCGATGCTGGCGGGTGGAAGGCGCCGCAGACCGACTGTGCACCACTAGTCCACACGCGCGCCAGCCGCCGCCGGCCCTAGTGGTGCAGGTGAGAGGGTCAAGTTTGCGACCCAGTGACTGGAGTGTCTACGAATACTAGAGTCCCCGCCCCCAGAGGAAAGGGGCTTTGCGGCTCTGAGCCGGGCAATGACCTTTACTGGCTCAAGTTCCTAGGGCTTGAAACTGGGTTTGCAAACCTGTCTGGTGGGTGGTGGTGTGGGATGGCCCAGCGTGGGGGAAGAGAGTCCCCGGATTAAACGCGCTTTTTACCGCCAACGTCAAATCCAGTCTCCGGGTACACTCCTTCCACTTCTTTCACTTTGCATTAACTTCTGGAGAAAAATCTAGGTCCAGCCTTACAGCCCTGCTCTAGCTACCTGCTGCAAGCTTGGAGACCCTTTGCCCAGAGAAGCTTCGCTACAAATCAAAGAGTAATTTTTTTGGGGGGGGGGAGGTGAGTGGGTGGCTACGAGATTGGGAGAGACGATTGTTAGGCTAGAGAAGTGGAGATCTGAGTGGGAGCTCAGAACTCTTCTTTCCCCTTTCGCTCTCTGCTCCGCTGCTTGGGAGCAGACAGGGTATGGGAGCATTAGTAATTATATGTCCGTTGAGAACTGCCCTCTTTATGGAAAAGAAATGGAGACAGGCAGTTGCGGAGTGAATCACGCCCAGGCAACGAGAAAACTGTATGGTCTTTCCATGTAATAATCGAGAGAAAGAGTGCAAGCCGTTCACCCCTGATTGGGAGGGTTCTTGGAAGAAGGTGCCTGCGTGTTCTGCGCGTCCCACGGTTTGGATGGACTGAACTCAGAGGTCCCAGGCTCCGCGTGGAGAAAGGAAGAGTGTTAATGGGTGAAGGTGTGGTTAAGAAAAGGACCTTTCCCCTCCTTCCTGCCCCAGCTCGGGGCGCTTTCTTCCTGTAGGAGGAACAAAGCAGCACCGCACCGCGGCCCTAGGCTCCCCCTCCGTCGGAGCAACAGGAAACTTTTCACTCGGGACAGCCGCTGGCCCAGCTCTCGTAGGCGATGGGGGACTCCCCGGATGGTCCATGGAGAGCCCTCGGCCCTGCCTCTGGGCCTCGAGAAAATGGCAGAAGGCGTTTGCCTTCCTTTCATCCTGAAGCTCTCTGTCAGTGCTGCCAGTTACCTCCTCAGGCGCCGGGCCGCTCCCTTCTTTGGCGCGAGTGGCTACTCCTCCAGGAAGCCAGTGGGCTGACGGGATTTCCTCTCTGCCAACGCTCTTGGATCCCGCAGTCCAGCACTGCCGCCCTGAAGGAGGGCCGGGCGAGCGTTGGGGCTTCTCTGACGAGAATATGTGCCATACGGAATCTTGGGAGGCAGGAGGAGAAGGTCTTTAACTTTCGGTCTCCCCCCACCTTTTCCCTCTTTCAGTCTGGAGTCAAGAAATGCTGCGGGATCAGACTGGGTGCACCGAAGACGAGGGTCAGGCTGGGCTTCGCTCTCCGGGTTCCCGGGAGTTGGCTGGGAGAAACCGAAGCCCAGGGTGGTTCCTGTGCCCGCTCCTCTTAGGAACTGGAGGAGGACCGGCGGGTCCGAGGAGGGCGGAGGCGGGGCTGGAGCTTCGCTGCGGGTGTGGCGCTGAGCCGCGCGGACCCAGGTCCTGGATGAAAGGCTCAGCCGAGGGTTTCGTGGCTAGTTGTTGCTTTTCATTGGACCTGCGGATGGGCTCTGCGACAACAGCGACTTCCCGAGGACTGACGCGCGGGACTTGCTTGGAGAAAGGCCACTCTCCAGCCCACAATGCTATGAAAATATATTAGAAAAAAAAAAAATCAAATCCCTACCGCAGGCGATCAGAGTGCCTGAAATGAAGGAGGGTAGCGACGGGATCAGAAATGTTGCAAGCTGGTTGCCTTGCAGGAAACCCGTCTCTTTCCCGTGGTTTCCGAGTTTGGAATCCAGTCACATGTCTGCGGGGAGCTCCAAGGCTCTCACCCCAAGAGGGGCATTTTTCTCCAGTCTGGGGGGAAAGTTGCTGGGGCAGACATTTCCGAAAGGTTCCTCTTGCCCGATGTTAGTTACACCTGAAATATATTTTCTTCCTTCATTTTTCCTTCCCTAATGCAAAGACGGGGAGGCAGGGTATCCTTTATTTCTATTGATAGTGGGATAAATAAGCACAGTTTTGGATTACCAAGAATTGACTGGTGGAGGAGGACCTCTTTGGGGATCAATCAATCCAGAATCAGCTGGAGGTTTTAGAACTGACTCTGGGTCAAGTAGGTGGCCTTGATTGTAAAGTGCTTTTCTTCAAGCACCATGGCAAATAGTTCCTACCCTTTTCTTTCCTGACTTGGAATATCGAGAACTAGGGCAAAGGCAGCTAGTTTAGGGGGCACAACTGCTAGAGATTTGCCAGGATCAGCTTAAACCAAACTTTTGGTTTGCCTTTCCTTGATTTCTTTTGCAACCCTTCATTGTAGAGGCTGCTGTGAAGATATAGCTTTAGATACCAACTGTCTGTTAATAAGCTAAAATATTTTTAACCTTCTTGACAATGACTATGGTGGCTGTAGTTGGCAAGGCTAATACCCCAAAGTTTAGGTCTGTATGTGGAGAGAGAACATGTAGAGTAGGGGAAATAGAAGGGAATCAACTCTTCACAACTGCTCAGAAAGCAAAGATACCAATTTATAATCCCAAGTAAGCAGCCTAACAACTGTTTGCAAGCCTTAACAGGAACGGAAGGAGCCTGGGCCCTTGCTTATGAAGGCAGAACCTAGGACCCAGCAGAGAAATTCTTCAGGAAAAGTGTCATGAGACTCAATGTAGTACTAAAATAGGAGGGATGCTCTGACTTGTGCCTGAGATAGCTTCTTTAAGAGGAGGAAGAATGGGTCCATGATTGAAATGTTTTTCCATGTGCTGGGCATACATGAAACATTTTACATGCATGCTTTATTTAATTCAGTCCTTGTGTGGTTTCCAGGAGCTAGGTATTATTATCCACGTTTTGCAGACTGAAATTTGACACTTAGAGAGGATACGTTTTTCTCCAGGCCACATAGCTGGTAAGCGGCAAAGCTAGATACCAAGCACAGATCTGTTTGGATCCCAAACGTGCAGCTAATCAATAAGCCAGACTGTGTACTATTTTACATATCCCATAATATTTTGATCCTTCTAACAATCTCATTAAATATCTATGGCTTGTGTTAGTCCCATTTGCCAGATAATAAACCCAGAGGCCTTAGACTATGGTCCTGAAATGTGAGTGCGGTCCTACTCCTAGAGATTGATTCTGTCACTCGGATGGGAGCCCAGATCTGTACCAGGTGATTCTGAATCTGGAATTCTGGGAATATATCTTGAGAAATACTGCCATAGAGGTTAGTAACTTGCTCTAGGTCATAAGGATTGAACCAGAGTGGTACCAGACCCTGTTCTACTTTCCTCCACATCAAGGTCTCAGTGGAAGGTGATGACCATATGGTCAGAACCCAGAGGCTGGGTAGGGGTGGGGAAGTCTGTGGCTATGGTAGCAGGTCGCACCTCTCCTTCACTTCCCAGCAGCCACCAGTTTAATGTGGAAGTCAGCAACTGAAGTGAAGTTAGTATCGCACATATCCAGCCCTCCTGGGGAGGGTAGACTCTGGCACTGCACTCCACGGAGCCAAGGCTACCTCTTAGCTGAGCCTCAGCAACATGCTCCAAAAGAAATACTGAATAGAGAAGAAGGAACCACAGACATGGACTTGTCTTTCTCCACAGGGTGTGGCTTGGATGGAGGTGGGAAGCATTGTCCAAGAAGACAGACGTCTGGACCCAACTGACACATACAATTTAAGTACAGATCGGGGGCTGTATGAATGTGGATGTGACCTGCTCCATCTTGAAAAGTTTGGACTTTCAAACCTGAAATGTGCCCAGAGATCTATTCCAGGAAGCAGACAGGCTCTGGCCCCACCAGACTCTAGTAAACCTGTTGGTTGATGGCCCTTGTTTTCTTTTGTCCCACAGCACTCTGAACATTGTCAAGGGGAGGGGGGGGCTGCCAGGAATGATTCCCTTGTTGATCCCTGGGGTTAGGCCCATGCAAACCTTTATCATCCAGATTAAACCAAATCAGTCTCTTAACTCTTGCAAAATGGGATTCGTGAAAGTGGACTGCAGGAGTTTCTTTTCTGCCAAGTCATACCCAGGAGGTAGTGGCTGAAACCAAAATATTTTAGACCCCAAATCTAGCTTGGCTTTTAGGCATCTCAAGACTGTTGGTATTAGTCTGTTTAGGCTTCTGTAATAAAATACCACAGACTAGGTAGCTAATAAACAATGAGAATTCATTTTTTATAGTTCTTGGGTCTGGGAATTCAGAGATCAAAATGCCATCCCTTTTCATGGCTCACAGCTCGGTGCCTTTTCATTCACATAGTGGAAGGGCCCAGGGGTCTCCCTGAGACCTCTTTTGTAAGGCACTAATCCCATTCACGAGGCTCTCACCCTCATGACTTAAACACCCCCTCAAGGCCCCAGCTACTAATACCATCACTTTAGGGAGTTAGGATTTCAACATATGAATTTGGCAGGGACGCAAACGGTCAGACCACAGCACCGTCTTAACTGTGGTATATCATATATATTTGCAGTATGCATGAAATAAGTTGATGTATACAATTTTAATGGCACATTATTAGCTCCAAATGAAGTACTTATCTGCCCTGCCTTTTGGGTGACACACATTCTGTATTTATCTGGCTAGCTGAGTGCAGAAATGTCTTTAATATAAGAAAAAGGCCAGGTTTGCCATTATTATATCATATGGTATGAACTTATTTCAGATTTGCCATTATTATATCACATGGCATGAACTTATTTGATAATCAAGCTATTCCACTGCAATAGCTTGAAGGAGGGGCTGATGTATTTTCATCTCTTTTTTCTTGCCCAGGAAGACAATAAATATCCTATGGATTTTTTTTTCTTCTCTTTTTGATTTAAAAGGCCAGCTCTAAGCAGGAAGTAGGAAGCAGGAAACTAATGGACACAGAGGCTTTTGTACAGGCTCAAAGAGTTAGGTGCAGGGCTCACTGGAAATTCTGGAATTTCAGAGACCCAGCAGTGCCTGCTGCTCCTCAAAACAATGTCCTTGCCCACCTGCCGGTACTTGAAATTCTAATGGTGATTTGTGTGTGCAGGCATTTCCTTAAATTCAAGCAACCATTTATATATTAGCATCAATTACCTGGATTTTCCCCAAGATTTTATTTTGATTAGCTTGAAGTATGAAGATGCCAGGTACCTAGGATCAGAGAGGAAATGGTACAGTCTATAAGGGGAAATGGGAACAAATGCAAAGGCCCTAGAGGGAGAAACACTCACTTTACGACTTTACCAGGGGCTGGCCCTGCCTGGAACCAGTGAGGCACTATGGGGCATCCAAGCACAGTGCCCAGAAGGCCCTCACATTCCATTTGGCAAGACAAGACTCGCATTGGCATGATAGAGAGCAAGACGGGACAGCAAGCAATGCAGGCTAAGTCATGGGATTCCGAATGAAAACAACACAGGGGCACAGAGAAGACAAACCCTCTCATTGTGTTGAAGGTTTGGGGGAGACACTTGGTGGACTTTTGTGGTACCAGCCGGACACACGTGATTGTGAAAACACGAGAACCCCAAACCGAAAAAACGTTTTCTGGATTCTACATTTCTTGTTCTAGAGATCCCTGAAGAAATGAATCTTCCTACTGTGGTATAGAAAGAAGGAAACAAGGAAGAAGCCTGGAGAAGAGTTCTATCCAGCCAAGTGTCAGCATTAGCAGTCACTGCTCCTGCCATCCAGAACCAGCGAAGGCAGAGACTCTTGGCTTCCTTCTGGCTGTGACCCTGCCTGTCATCTTTTGGTGGAAACCTCTTATGACTTTGGTTGTACTTGGTGATGTATGGCCCAAGTTTATTAGTTTCGTGCTTAGGCCTGCATCTCTCTACTCCTCCCTTCTTAAGGAAGAGGAATGCTCATGGAATCAGTCAAAGTTTAGGGAGCTGATGGGGCCACATTTGCAGGTCTCTACCACCTGTCTAATCACTTACACACCTCCTTGCTGTTTGCTATAATTTGCTATGCTTTTAGTGTATCTTAAATGGCCAACCAAAGCACAGCTAGCCCTGTGGCCCATTGCTGCATTTTGAAGAGCAGGTGTCCTGTAGCTATCTGTTCTATATAGGCCTTTGTGCTGGTCTTTGATTATTTGTTTAGGTATTGTCTTCCTGACCTTCAAGGTTATCTCCTAGCCTGGCATTCACTGGCACACAGCTGAGAGGTGATCCCATAGAAGGTGACCACTAAATGTTTGCTGATGCTTTGATTCATCCAAGATACATATCCTAACATTTTTCCATACCTGTGACCCACAGGGGAGTAGGCTGGACTTGATGAAATTTGGGTGCAATGCCAGCACTCAGTTTATAACCAGAGGAGAGGTCTTTAAATGGCAGTGGGGTACATGACGTGTGTTTTGAACCCAGCAGTTACCTGAGCCCCCTGAGATTCTTAATGGCTTGGCCTCTTGGGCATGGGTTCCATAATAATCCAGAATTGTCAATGTCAGCTAACCTGTGAGTGTAACATACAAATATTCTCAGAGATTTTATTGGAGTTGATGCTTAGCACTGTATATTATCCAGGTATTTTATGGTTTCCACCCCTTTCCCCACCCAACTAATTCACATTTCAGTAGCATTTCCAGCAATAATCTTCTCTGAAGTCACCCTTATAAGATCAGAGCACTCTAATAGGGTTGATCATGTAATTTGCTTTGGCCAATTACATATTTGAAAATCCAAGCAAAGTTCACATCTGTCTGGCAGCTTTCAGGGCCGTCACATCCCCCATCATGATCTCACTGGAGATATTCTGAGATTCCTTCATCAGCCTGGGTTGAAAAACAGCATGGAGCTGGCTTGCAGTGGACATGTTACAGGATGGAGAAACGAATGAGGGGAGATTGTCATGCCTTTGCTGCCCTTCCCTTGAACCTGGCCCAGACTTTGCTTTACTTTGACCTTTAGATTTCAGTACGAGTGACATCGCAGGAGTCCCAGAGTCTAGACCTGCAGATGCTTTGCAGCTTCTGCCTTTACTGCCTTGAGGACCAACTGCCATGTAAAAAACCTTTGGCTGGACACTGAATGATGACAGACTTCGTGCAGACAGGTTTCAGCCTTCTAGGTGTTCCTGCCCAGATGAGGCTGTGTTAGATAGACATCGCGTCTCCCATGACCCAGGAGAGGAGTGCAGTGCCAAGCATGAACCCAGAACTGTCCAGCAGACCGCAAT
The DNA here is from genome assembly GCF_902655055.1 of Lutra lutra. Classification (NCBI taxonomy): domain Eukaryota; kingdom Metazoa; phylum Chordata; class Mammalia; order Carnivora; family Mustelidae; genus Lutra; species Lutra lutra. The sequence goes on along the minus strand of NC_062289.1, from coordinate 27,074,549 downwards.
AGCATGAGAAGTAATAAGTTGTTGTTGTTTTAAGACGTTAAAATTTGGGGCATTTTTTGGGGAAGCAACAAATAATGGAAACAGAGGTTTCTGTTGTTGTAAACTACTAAGATTTTGGGGCCACTTATTTTTTTAAAGATTTATTTATTTATTTATTTTTCAGTGTTCCAATTCATTGTTTATGCACCACACTCAGTGCTTCATGCAATATGTTTCCTCCTTAATACCAGGCTCACCCTTCTCCCCACTCCCCTCCACTCTCAAACACTCAGTTTGTTTCTCAGAGTTATTTAGACAGAGAGAGAGAGTTGAGGGAGGGAGAGAGGGAATGGGAGAGGAAAATGACAGGGGGCTCAATCCCAAGACCCTGAGATCATGACCTGAGCCAAAATCAAGAGTTGGATGCTTAACCAACTGAGCCACAGAGGCACCCCTGGGGTCACTTATTTTTAGCCCCAGTGTGTCTTGGCCTATACTGACTAGCACAATTAACAACGTGTTTTATTTTATTTTATTTTTTAAAGATTGTATTTATTTATTTGACAGACAGAGATCACAAGTAGGCAGAGAGGCAGGCAGAGAGAGAGAAAAGGAAGCAGGCTCCCTGTTGAGCAGAAAGCCCGATGTGGGTGGGTAGGGCTTGATCCCAGGACCCTGAGATCATGACCTGAGCCGAAGGCAGAGGCTTTAACCCACTGAGCCACCCAGGCGCCCCTAAGAATGTGTTTTAACCAGATAATTTGATTTATTTAAATGAATTTATTTGATTAGTGATACATTTGAATTTATTTCTATCGTTCCATTTTTTTTGGAACGATAGAAATATTTGCCCTGCTTTTCTGTGTCTTTCGTCCTTCTTTTGTTTTGGGTTGATTTAATTTTTTTTAAATTAATGTTCTAAGATCTTATTTTGCATTTCTTTTAATTTATCAACACGGAGCTCGATCCCACAACCCTGAGGTCAGACCTGAGCTGAAGCCAAGACTCATATACTCAAAGACTGAGCCACCTAGGTCCCCCTATTTTGAATGTTTTCTTTTTGTCCTTATTTTTCAGTTATACTATGATAACTAGATTTGTTTTCCTTGATTAGGATTATTTGGGGTCTCCTGGTTTTGAGGACTGTTGTTTTTTGACTGTTCTGAAAAATTCTTAGCCAGGATCTCTCCAGATAACTATCTCTTGCACACTCTCTATGATCTCTTTTAGGAATTTTGGTTCACCATGTTGAACACCTTCTTGACCTATCCTCCGTGCCTTATAAACTTTTTGGTTCTTTTTGCCTGACTTCTGATTAATTTCTTTAGATCTACCTTGCAGTCTGATAATTCTTTTGCTACTATTACTCTACCATTTAGGCAGTTTGTTAAAGTTTCAAAGTATATATCTAAAATTTCTGGAACATCTCTCTGATTCTTCCAAACATATTTGGTTGTAGTAGGGCCTTGTTGCTTGCACTTACTTCCAAGTGTTCCTTTTCCTTTGCAGCTATAATTAATAAAATTATAGTTACTGTTTATTTTGTGTCATTTAATTCCATTACATAAAGTTGTATTGATTGGATTTGCTATCTGTGTTTTTGCTAGTTCTAACTTGTAATGTATTGGCTTCTTGTGTGTTGTATGATTTTCAACTTTGAGTTGCTCATTTTATTCGGAACTTTAATCTGTGGGAATTCTTTATGAAGTTATAGCCCTTCAGAGAGGACTTGCTCCTTTGACTACCTATCCAGACTCGAGAGCCCAGGGCAATTTTAAAAACAACTTTGTTGAGGTATTATATACATATCGTTAAAGTCTCCCATTGAAACATCCTAATCAGTGAGCTCTAGTATGTTTGCAAGGACAGGTACTTACCACTATTATGAGTTTTTTTTTTTTTAAAGATTTTATTTATTTATTTGACAGAGATCAGAGTAGGCAGAGAAGCAGGTAGAGGGGGGCGGGAAACAGGCTCCCTGCTGAGCAGAGAGCCCAATGCAGGGCTGGATCCCAGGACCCTGGGATCATGACCTGAGCGGAAGGCAGAGGCTTTAACCCAATGAACCATCCAGGTGCCCCCTATTATGAGTTTTAAAGCTTCTCCATAATCCTCTAGAGATCCCTTTGCCTATTTAAACTTATCCAACATTCCCACCCCTCAGCCCCAGGCCATCAGTAGTCTCCTTTCTCCTGTAAGTTTACTTTTTCTGGACATTTCCTATAAATGGAATCATATAAGCTGCGGTGTTTTATATATGGTTTCTCTCACTTAGCCTAATGTTCTGAGGCTCATCCACGTTCCCATGATCACTTTCTATTAAATTCTAATCTTGAGATTTATTGGACTACATAAGTAGCATGAATTTACACCAAAATCCTGTGTGAGGTCCAGCTTATAAATACAGATTCTGATGGAAGAATTCTGATGAAGATTCTGATACCACCCAATGGCAGCTGAAATAGACACATTTCCTTGTTGACTGCTTCTCAGCCCCAGATTTATTTATCATTTGCCTTTTACAAAGGGCATAGTTCTTTGCGATCCCACGTTTATGGCAGGGTCCCCTACCTTGTCTCCAATGCAGCCATCAAAGTGGAAACTCCGTGGGTGCCTGGCTGGCTCAGATGGCAGAGTGCAAGAAACTTGATCTTGAGGCTGTAAGTTCAAGCCCCATGTTGGTGTAGAGATTACTTAAGAATAAAATCTTTACAAAGCAAGAAAGCAAACAAAGACAAAGTGGAAACTCAGGGGGTTTAGATTTCAGAAGAGACCCCCAGGGCAGCCCTGGCACTCATTTCTCCCCTGGAATTCCTGCTTTCACTTTATTTTTGATGTTTGTGTGTTTCTTGTGATTGTGCCATTTCAGCAGTGCCTTTAGAAATACAAGTTTTACATGTATCTAGTATTTTAGATGTTTTCGTGGAAAGAGACCTTCAGGGGTTTCATCTACCACACTGCCAGAAATAGAAGGCTGGCAAAGTGCTCTGACCAAAGTCATTTGCTCACCTGTTCAGATGTCAGGTAAGTGGATAATGAGGGGAAATTATTCGCATTCCGAGCTGAAGGCCATCCCATCCCTGTCGGCTACTTCCCCATCCTCGCTTACCTGCACAGACTAATTGGAAGTCTTCCCCATGGGGCCACTTGGTTTAGCACGTGTTTCCCTCCTATAGACCTGCACATACTTCTCTTACACACCTCTTACTTATCCCTTTGCCCTTCCGGTGGGTCGTTAAAAACAACCGTGTCTTAGAATGCATTGGGAATTGCTAAAGTCTCTGACCAGCTTCACGCATGTCGATATTTGTAGTTGGGGTGGCAAGGGCAGGGATCAGACGTGGGGGAACCGAGGCCCATAGACGTGAAGAGACCAATTTTATGGAGAACCAGAACGGAAGCCAAACCCTCAGACTCCCTGGGGCAATGCTCCTCCCACCACCCGTTCTGCCCCCTGTTGGTGACTTAGGGAAATGGAGCTGGAGGGCGTGGTGTTGGCGCATCGTTGATCTTTGATGGGAGGAGAAGTAAAGCTTTTGGAGAGTCCGTGGATTTTCCTCTTCTTTGACTTCTCAGTCTCCGCTGCCCCTTGCAACATGAGAGCAGCAGTTGAGGAAAACAGACAGACAGACAAACAAACAAAAAACCTGCTGTTGAATGTTTCTATTTTTAAACACTACGAATTATTTGAGAAGGAAATTTCTGGCTTCTCAGTCTGTTGTGGCTGGTTGGCTTGGCTTGACCCTTTAACTGGAGGACAGGGAGGGAGGATCCCAGAGTTTCCATCCCAGACCATGAACCCCTTTTCAATGAGTTCCCCCCCCCCCCTATTCTGGGGGGAAAGGATCATGTTATTAATGTCCTTTCTAGCAATTTGAAAAAAAAAAAAAAAAAAACCAGACAAGCATGGCTTAGAGAGAAATCCTCAGTGATTGAAAATATCATTAGAAACAAGCTCCTGGTGTTCACTCTGTCATTTCCAAGTGTTCTGATGAGTTTCCTTTGAGCGCCGCACTGTATGAGTTGGCTGGAGCGCACCACAGCGAACGTGTGCTGGCGGTGGGGGAGGGGTAGGCAGGCAGGTGTCATTTAGTCACCTGCCTCGGAAGCTAAGACAAGCCCCAGACAGAGTCTGCACATTCGCTTCTGGTGCAGCTACCAGGCACGGCCTCCAAATTGCCTCTGTGCTGTGCCAAAAGGATGCACCGAGGAGTGAAAATAAGCTGCTGGGATGGTCATCTGAGTCATGGAGATAAACAATCACAGCAGTAGGAAAAATCACAACCAAAACACCAGCTGTTGGACTGGGTTCAATAGTTAAAAAAAGAGAGAGAGAGAGAGAGAAAGAAATGGAAGCAAAAATTCCATTTTTATTTCTGATCTTTTTTTTTTTTTTAAATACTTTCAGGGGAAATCAGATCTTTGTGATTAAAAAGGATGCCTGCCTAGGATTTAAAAAAAAAATCCAAAACAATATTCAGACCACTTTTTCCATCCTAAGGAACCTTCTCTTTAGGGTCTCATTTGCATGTAGGTAGATTCAGAATAGGTGACGTTGTGAACATCTAATCAGGTGGAATTGGAGTCCTTCCCTGAAGCTGTTGAAAAAACCCAAACAGATGGGATCTAGACACATGACAAAGTGTTCTTCAGGTGACAAAGATTGGAAACTGCTGTTCTGGGCACTTGCAAGAGATTCCTGCGTAACCTTGAAGGTTATGCCCCACCAAGGAGATGCTGAATCTGACACTTCTCCCCTGTCTTATATAAATAAGAAATGCACAAAGGAACATAGGCAAAGCAAGAAAAATCACAATGAGTAATTTCAGCCATTGCCAGATCTTGACACCTGATTTCGTTTGCACTTGACTCCCTTGGAAATAACGAGACAAAGAGCCAAGAGGTAAGAATGTACCCAGTTAAGGCTCCGGGTTGTTACTAATGCTGTTAATGTCCTGCTCAGATCCTTTGGGCACTAACTGTTCTAGCACACACCTAGGCTTCCATGGGAATCTGACTTTCTTTGTAGGCTGGAAGTGTTGGGGACTTCATGCCCTTGGGCATGGCCTTGAGGCAACAACTGATGGAAGCAGGTGTGTAAATGTCCCGAGTACTTGCCCCTCAAGCAGCACAACTCTGGCTCACTCTATCCTGTCTGTCAGGGTGACTCAGCTTGCCCTCCGTGGTCACCTGATTGCTGGCTCACACACCAGGACCTTCCTTTTCTTCCCTGTCTCACTTTCCTCCTTCCCTTCTGATGCTTGCTGAGATCACCTCCCAAATAGAGTATTTGCTCTCAAATCCTTGTCTTCAAGGCTGTTTCTGGGGAAATCCAAGCAAGACACAGGGGGACGTTTCCCATTAACTGGAAGTTCTTTATGACATCTGATTCTTTGCCCTACTCACTTGGCCATGGATTCAAAGCATGTTAAAGCTGAGAGTGCAGAAATCCCCACCCCATGGATATATTTTATGTAGGAGGAAATGGAGGTTCATTGGACACACAGCCAAGTGGTTACAGATATGAGACTAGAAGCCAGTGGTCCTGGCAACCCTCCACCCCAGGCTGGCCTTTCCCGGTCCCTACAACTCACCGCCCTGGGCACCCTTTAACTCTCTCATTTAAACAAGAATAAGAATCCTCGTGGCAGGGGGGCAGCATGAGAAGTCACGGATTATCCCCCTTTCTCTACCAGGCAGGACTTCAGCTAAGTCAACATCCCTATTATTATTATTATTATTATTATTAAATTTATTTATTTGAGAGACAGAGCTTGAGCAGGAGGAGGGACAGAGGGGAAGGAAAGAGATTCTCAAACAGACTCCCTGCTCAGGGGGCAGCCCGACGCGGGGCTCAATCTTACAATCCTGAGATCATGACTTGAGCCGAAATCAGGAGGCTGCTGCTCAACTGAGCCCTGGGCACCCCAACATCCCTATTATTATTATTGTTCTTAGATTCTTGTGAGTCACATTTCCTTAGACTCGCAGATCATCATGACATTCCACCTTACTTTTACGTTTGACAAATATTTATTGAGGACTTAGTTGGGTCCCTGGAAGTGCTCTAGGTGCAGGAGGTATTACAGGACATCGTTGTTCCTGCCCTCACAGAGCGAACAATCTGTGGGGAAGAGGAAACAGGGAGCCGCAGATTCGAATGAAGGAGCCCTGAAAACACAGAGGCGGGGCACGTAACCCAGCATCGGGTTTTCCAGGAAGGCTTCCAGGAAGAAGTGATGGGTCAGCCTAGACAGGAAATCGAATTAGGAGAGGTGGGTGGGAAAGTGTTCCAGGCCCCCCACAAAGGCATTTGGAAGGCTGTAGGAGAGAGAGCACAGCCTGCTGAGAAGGACGGAAAGAGATTCAGTCTGGCTGAAGCTTAGATTGGAGGTGAGCGGATGAGGACCAGGAGGGAGGAAGGGCCACATCACCAGGGGCCTCGTGAGGCAGGGAGTGAGAGCAGGCGTTATCTGGAGGACCACAAACAGCCATCCAGATGCTTTAAACAGAGGAGTGACATGACCGCAATTACATCATAGAAAGATTGCCTTGATGATTTGTGCAAAACAGATTGGAAGGGTCAAGCCAGGAGGCAGGGAGGCTGGTTCACAGCCAGACTGACAGTGGCCTGCACTTGTGTGTGTGTGGGAGCAGTGGGGGTGGGGAGATGACAGCCGAACTAACTAGGAGGGAGGTACAGGAGTACTGGGGAGGTCAGGTGAGGGGCCAAGCCCATGGCCAGTTTGAGCCACTGGGTAAGGGGTACTGCTGCCCGAGTGCCAGTCCTGTGTCTGATATGGAGCTCCGTTCCGCTGGGATCCTGCAGAAGGAAGCGTGCAGAAGCCCATTCTCTTCTTCAGTCTAGTCTGGGGATAGGAGTAACACATGGAACCCAGCAGAGAAAAATTAAGCACGAAAATGCAAAGCACCAAAGCAATGGGAGAGAAGAAAAGAGAGGAACTTGTGCTTTATGATGTGAAATTTCAAATACATACCAGAGTAAGGAGTACGTTATGCGTAATGGATCTCCATGTACCCATTGCCCAGCTTCAAGCTTTACTGAATCAAGGCCAGTCTTATTTCATCTGTACCCTTAATTCCCCACCCCCACTGGCTTTTTGAAGTAAATACAGACACTGTAGCATCTTGTCTGTAATTATTTCAGGAACTATCTCTGAAACAAAAGAGCTCTTTAGAGAAAACATACGACAATGCCTTATCACATCTAAAATGCTGAATAAAACTTTTCCAGTATCATCAAACAACTAGTGTTTTTATTTTCTTGGTATATACTTATTTTTACACATATATGTATTTGGGTCTGAATCAAGTACAAATAAAGTCCAAATGTTGCATTGGATTTATTTAACTTAAAATAATAGACTTTTTTTTTTTTTAAAGATTTTATTTATTTGACAGGCAGAGATCACAAGCAGGCAGAGAGGCAGGAGGAGAGAGAGGGGGAAGCAGGCTCCCCGAAGAGCAGAGAGCCCGACTCAGAACTCCATCCCAGGATCCCGGGATCATGACCCAAGCTGAAGGCAGAGGCCCAACCCACTGAGCCATCCAGGCACCTAGACTTTATTCTTTTTTTAGAAGAGTTTTAAGTTCATAGCAAAATGGAGAGGACGAGGTAGAGATTTCCCATATACCCCAGTCCTCCCTCCACTAACCCCTCGAACAGCCTTCCCCATTATCAACAACCCCCACCAGACTGGGACCTTTGTTACAATCTGTGAGCCTACATGGACATATCATAATCACCCAAAGACTACAGCTCACATTGGGGTTCACTCTTAGTGTTGTGCATTTTGTGGTTTGGACAAATGTATAATGAGATAATGAGATATATCCCCCGTTATGGTATCACCCAGGCTAGTCTCACTGTTCTAAATATCCCTGTGCTTTGCTTTTCACGATTCTGTTTGCCCAGTCCCTGGCAACCACTCCTCTTCTTACTCTTTCCATGGTTTGCACTTTCTAGAATGTCATTTGGTTGGCTTCATAGTTCATACCTTCTCAGATTCATGTCTTCCACTTAGTGATCTGTATTTAAGTTCCCTCTGTGTCTTTTCATGGGTTGGTAGCTCATTTCTTCTTAGCACTGAATAATGTTCCATTGTCTGGATGAACCACAGTTTGTTATCCATTCACTTACTGTGGGACACCTTGGTGGCTTCCGAGTTTGGGAAGTTATGAATAAAGCAGCCTCGTATATCCATGCGCAGGTTTTTGTGTGGACATAAATTCTCAACTCCTTTGGGTAAATCCCAAGGAGTGTGATGGCCGGGTGTCTTGTAACTTTCAATCTATAGATTCCTCTTCCATCTCTCTTTATCCTTGTAATTTATTTATTGAAGAAACTAGGTTGTTTGTTCTATAGAATTTTTCACAATCTGGATTTTTCTAGCTGTATCCCTGTGGTCTTACCTGAGGTGTTTTCTCATCGGATATATTTCCTATAAATTGGGTGTAAAATCTAGTACTGTGATCAGATCCACATGATTTTTTTGTTGTTGTTGACGACAATACTTCACAGAGGGGGTTGTGTTTTTTCCAGGAGCTGTTTCATCAAGCTGCCCTGAAGATGGAGTGTTGTTGGGTTAGTGAAGGAGATTGCTTTGAGTGATGTGGGCAGAGATGGTTCTGGGTTCTTCAACTGATTCAGGATAGGCGTCTATTGATTGCACCTATGCATAAAACCAGCTACCGTGTGTGTGTGTGTGTGTGTGTCTTTATGGATTTGCTCTCCAGGATGAGAAAAATACAGGAGCTTAGATTGTAGCTAACCAGGGAATGCTACATTTTCTGGCTTCTCAAGGAAAGCGAGCTTACTAAAGAGAAGACATCCTGACGTGGACAGTGAAGACTGCATGATAATAATATCACTCTAATCAGGTGCTTTCCCAAAGAACAAGGAGCACAGCATTTCTGTTACTGAGCTGCCTCACTACCGTAGGCATTTTCACTTTCTACCCAGGCCCTTCTCTAGTTTTTCCATGTGTATTTGGGAATTACATTTGTTGTTATATTTAGCACATGTCATAGTTGTTCTTAAGACTTCTCTGATTGCTGCTAATTCACGGGACAGTCTTCTGTTAGTGTCTGAAGTTCTAATTCACTGCAGTACCAGGAGGTTCTAATACTATTCCGAATACATTGCTTCTTCATGGATTGCCAGCTTTTTTGACTCAAAGTAAAAATTTTAGGGAGTTAGTGTTCATTAAAAGAGGACACCCCTTTTATTTATTTATTTATTTTATTTATTTTCAGCATAACAGTATTCATTGTTTTTGTGCCACACCCAGTGCTCCATGCAGTCCGTGCCCTCTCTAATACCCACCACCTGGTTCCCCCAACCTCCCACCCCCCCCACCTCTTCAAACCCTTCAGATTATTTTTCAGAGTCCATAGTCTCTCATTGTTCACCTCCCCTTCCAATTTCCCCCAACTGCCTTCTCAAAACTCCCCATGTCCTCCATACTATTTGTTATGCTCCACAAATAAGTGAAACCATATGATAATTGGCTCTCTCTGCTTGATTTATTTCACTCAGCATCATCTCTTCCAGTCCCATCCATGTTGCTACAAAAGTTGGGTATTCATCCTTTTTGATGGAGGCATAATATTCCATAGTGTATACGGACCACATCTTCCTTATCCATTCGTCCATTGAAGGGCATCTTGGTTCTTTCCACAGTTTGGCGACCATGGCCATTGCTGCTATGAACATTGGGGTACAGATGGCCCTTCTTTTCACTACATCTGTATCTTTGGGGTAAATACCCAGTAGTGCAATGGCAGGGTCATAGGGAAGTTCTATTTTTAATTTCTTGAGGAATCTCCACACTGTTCTCCAAAGAGGCTGCACCAACTTGCATTCCCACCAACAGTGTAAGAGGGTTCCCCTTTCTCCACATCCCCTCCTTTTAAAGAAGTTTAAAGCCCTTCTCTTTTGTTAGGTGAACAGAGGGGTAGAGAAATGATTCCTTGGAACCGGGGTTAATGCTTAGTAGCTTGTTGTGCGTTCCATGCCAGTGGCTTGTTTTGAAGGAGTGGTGGAAATTTTTGTGACTGGTAGAGAAAAGTCTTTGTAATACCCACCCCCTGTCTTCCCCACTGCCCCCAAACCCGATGGGCTCCTCCTCCTCCTGTCCAGCCCACAGCTCACACTCATTGGCCTGTCTTGGCTCCAAGTGGCCTCTCAGTGGGAAGATCTTTTCTCCCTGGTCGTGCTTCCCCATCTTCTTAGGTCTTGCTCAGGTACCACTTTCACCATGACGTCTTTCCGGGTCTCAACTGCCCAAGGCTCTCTAGTCTAAACCTCAGTTTATTATTTTTTAAAAGTTTTATTTATTTATTGGTCAGAGCATGAGCACAAGCAGGGGGAGTGGCAGGCAGAGGGAGAAGCAGACTCCCTGATGAGCAAGGAGCCCGATGTGGGACTTGATCCCAGGGCCCTGAGATCATGCCTCAGCTGAAGGCAGATGCTTAACCGACTGAGACACCAAGGTGTCCTGTAAACTTCAGGTTCACGTGTACATTTATCTTGTGTCATTCATTAATTGCCTCTTGTGGGTTTACCATCATGACTTCAACTGGAATGTAAACTCTGGGAGGGTAAAGACAGACCACGTCATGGTGGGGTGCACTAAAGACATCCAAGGGGTGGTCTGTCTTTAGTGCACCCCACAGCCCTGTCAGGCAGCAGATACTCAGTGCTTTGTGGATCAGTGGTTCCCTGCTTGTGAAAGGTGAGGAATAGAGAGTGAAATTTCAAAATGACACTTATGACCCATATCACTAGCTTTAAATGTAAAATCATAGAATCATCAGCAATTGGTTCAGACATTCATTAAAGCCTGTTTCAATGTCTTCTCTTCCCTCTGCTCCCACAAATGCATATTGGGCACCTCCTAGGTATTAGGTCTTGGTTGGTGCTAGAGATGTGAAGACGACAAAGACACAGAGGTGATAGTCTTGTGAGTAGCTATATTGTGACATGCTATGCTAGAGGCAAGTCCCAGGTGATGGGATGTCAGAGAAAAGGGTGACAAAGTCCTCTTGGGAGGTCTTCCTTCATCTCTCTGCCTCTTTATTGACTTTGGTAGGTAACTTTTCTGAGGTCGGAATTTTGTAACATTACTGAGTAATGGATTCTGGCACAATTATCCCTTAACATTGGGGAGAAGCAGTTTCATATATGGCTTTAGAGCACAGTTCAATATGGATTCTAGTCCCAGTGGGGCCATTTTCTAGGGTGGCCTTCAGAAAGCCCTCTTAACCTCTCCCAGCTCCAGTTTCCTTCTATGAAGAAGGGGGATAATCATTACCCAACCGCAAGGGTGAGATGAGGATGCAAGAAGTTGACTTGGGGGCTGAGTCAGGAATGCTCAGCAAATGTTGGCTATTCTAGAAAATGTTCCTTCTGACTCGATTCCCTTTCTCCTCCTCCTCCCAATGACTTAAGTTCTTTTCCTCTGCCGTCATACATGCTGTTCAGGCTCAGAGAACTATCTCATTGGATTCTAGGGCTTTTATTTCAATAGTAGGAACACAGTTTAGATGGATAGAAGACAGTGAGGGGACAGGAACTTGGAGGTTCCTGGTTCTGAGCCCGCTTTACATTCACAACTGCTGCCTTTGCTGGACTTACTCTTTACCAAGTGCAGAGCCAAGGGGTGAGGATTTCTGTCTGTCCCAGTGGGACACAGCGGGTGAGTGAGTTAACATTTACAAAGTGCTTTGAGCTCCTTGGAGAAAAGGCGCAATCTAAGTATTCTCATTATTGCATGAATAATAGATGAGCATAAAGCACTTTGCAAATATGAAGTTCTTTAGCAATGCTAAATAATACTTTCACCAACTTACCTGTGAGTGAGGGGTCAGTTTCTGAAACTCTGATTGTTCTGGTCTTGGCTGTCACTAATGTGAAGCATGATCAAAGGCAAAGTTGTTTCCCCCATCTGGGCTACAGCAGGAATCAGGGCAATGTCATTTGTAGGAGGGAGATGATGACTTCTGCAAAGCAGGGTTAGTTTCTGGGCAGAGGTTCTGAGCGGTGGCTATGCCTACTTCCTCCTCCTCTTTGATGCTTTTGCTCTGGGTGTGGAGGCGGTGGCGGTCCTCGCACCAGGACTGTGGAGAAAATGTCTCCTGGACGTTTCCTGAAGGCTATAAAAATACCTAACAATCATCTCTCTCTCTTATTTAAAAAAAGTTGTACAGTACCCATAACACAAAATTACCATCTTCAGCCTTTTAAATACAGAGTTCAGTAGTGTTAGGTACACTCACACGGTCGTGCAACCAACCTCCAGAACTTTTCATCTGGCAAAAGTGAAAGTCTACACCCACAAAACCACAGTGAAAACCACCATTCTACTTTCCAGTTCTGTGAATTTGACTCTTCTTGCTACTTCACATAAGTGGGATCATATAGCATTTACCTTTTTGTGACTGGCTTGTTTCATTTAGCATGACACTCTCAAGGTTTGTCTATGTTGTAGAGTGTGTCAGAATTTTCTTCCTTTTTGAGAGTGAGTAATATTCCATTGTGGTTATGGGTCACATTTTGTTTATTTATCCATCAAAGGACACTTGGATATTATAAATAATGCTGCTAGGAACATGGTTGTATGACTACCTCTTTGAGACCTTGCCTTCATTCTGTTGGGACACCTAGAAGTAGAATTGCTCAATCATGCAATAATTCTGTTTTTAACTTTTTAAGGAAATGATCATATCTTCTTATTCTTCAAAGATGTAGAGTTGGATAATAAACTTTGATAGCCCTAGATTCTCCACTCTGCATGGTTACCTCCATCAAGGGCCTCTACCTTCACTTGTATTCACTAAATTTTGACCTTGAAGATAATTTACATTTTTTCAAGAGGGTTATGTAATTTTAGACCCTTGGGCTTGGATGAAACCTTAAAGATTTGCTATATAATGAACAATGCTTTGTTGTGGTCACATCCAGGGTCCAGAGGCCTTATAGCAGAAGGCATCCTGGAGTTGAGGAACATATCAAGCTAAAATTCATCTCCCTCAGTTTTACCCCCAGGAGTCCGGCAGGACAGCACAGAATAGCCTAGTTCCTCTTCCACACCCAGAGCCTAAAAAACTTTAAAGCAATTCTCATGTGGCTTTAAGTGTTTTCTTCTCCAGCCCACACATTTGCCCATGACCATTTCTTACCAGGCATTTCTCCTCATCTTTGGCTTTAGAGTTAAAATCAGGGAGGTGGTACCATTTCAGGATCCCTGACATTCCAAGTAGAAGCCCAGATTTTTTCACCTGTGCTAACACTCCTTGAATGACAAGACACAGAAGGAGGCTCCATCCACTTTCAACCGCAGCTCCCGGCTTCTGTAGAATTTGCCAAATAAACACATGGCATAACGTTGGGAAGACGGGAAGAGGATGACATTTTTTCCAGAACATGCGTAGGAAATGGAGATCTCTTCTTCAGGAAGGGCCAGGTGGAATATACCAGTCAGGAAGTGTGTGGCGACAAGTAACGTCTGGCTAATAGTGGTTAATGTCAAAAACAATGAACTCAACTAGCCAGAAATCTACAAGGGCAGTTGTAGATTTGGTGGTTGGCTCAACCATCTAGTGTCATCTAGGAACCAGGTTCTTTCTGTGTGTCACTCAACCCCAGATTAACTTTTGCTTCTTAGGCTTCTTGCCACAGGTCACAATTGGCTACCTCAGCTGCAGAGAGCAAATCCTTAAGAAGTCATGTTTAAAGGATGAGGAAATAGAAGTCATCAACCTTCTCTGCCTGTCTCTCTCTCCTTTTCTTTTTTTAGTTTTTTTTTAAAGATTTTATTTGTTTATTTGAGAGAGAGAGAGAGAGAGACAGACAGACAGAGTGAGAGAGAGCATGAGAGGGGAGAAGGGCAGAGGGAGAAGCAGACTCCCTATAGAGCTGGGAACCCAGATGTGGTACTCGATCCTGAGACTCTGGGATCATGACCCAAGCTGAAGGCAGTCACTTAACCCACTGAGTCACCCAGGCGCCCTCTCTTTCCTTTTCTAGGGAAAAAAAATCTCCCAGGAGATCCCTCTAAGCAAACCTCCCCTTTCATGTCTTTTACCAGAGCTCAGGCTCATGCCCCTACCTAAGGTACTCACTTGCCATTGGAAATGGCATTACTGGGCTCATCTTGGGCTAATCGCAGTTTCACAGTTGATCCTTTGGGAATAAAGGCTATGGGAACACTAGTGGAGTACCATAGCCCTAAGGAAGTAGGTGACCAGCGGCATCTACACAAATGTGCTACCGAAGAAGAATCAAGAGTGACCAGAGTTTTTATCTAAAAATGTGTAATTTACAGAGGTGCGTTTAATTAAGGGACCTTTAACCTTAATAGTCAAACTTAGGACAGAAACATCAGACCCTTTGCATATATCTTAATTTTATTTTTCTTTAGTTCCCCTGGACTGTTTCGCAGCTGCCCTGCAAAGTTAATGGTACTATTTACATATCTGGGTAAGATTTAATGGTTCATAAATAATTTTCACGTTCATTATCCATTTGACCCTCCCCAAAACTGTGTGGGGTAGGTAAAGGGTTATTGCAATTTTCATTGTTTTTTTGGGGGGGTTTAGGTTCAGAGGGCTGAGTTAATCATACTTCTCAGCACATGACACATGGCATGCTAACATCTATTGTTTATACCCTGCCCTTCTCTTGACTTAATAATTAATCAGTCCACTCCCTTTTATTACTCTCTCCCATTCACACTTCCCTTCGTCCACACAGGCAATCATTTTAGATGTGTCTAATGTTTACCTTGTTATTTCTATGTGTCATGTGAAATGTGTATTTTGTTTAGTGTGCATGCAATTTTCACTTACAAAAGTGGTAATATTCTGTAGATCTCACTCTGCTTTGTATTGTTTTCTTTCCACCCTATGTTCTCAAGAGCGATCCATGTCACCTTCTACATCTACTCCCTTGCCTCTAAACTCCATAGGGTGGGTCCATTACATTTTATTCGTCTAGATCCCCTTGTGGAAGCTTGGGTGACCTCTAGCTCTGTGCCCACCAACATCTTCTCCACTGCTGATGGGCCTGGGTGAGAATTTCTCTGGGATACAGACTCAAGAGAACTGTTGCTGAGCCATATGGTAAACACTTTGAATAAGTACCACACAAAAGTCTCTCCAGAAAGGTTGCACTAATCTGTACAACCAAGAATTGTTCACATTTAACTGAAAACTGGGTGTGGAGGAGGCTTTACTAGTTCGGGCTTCCATATGCAGTAAAAGCCAGTTGGGGTGTGTCATGAACCTAACACCAGGTCTTCTGATTCCAGAGCCTTTTCATTTTCCAGGGCATCATTCTGACAGTCTTCTGGATCATAATATGGAACATAACAAGATTTCTGTAGGCTCATAATATTTAGAGAATGCACGGACTTTCAGAAATGGCATTGCTGGTGCTAATGGCAAGTTGCAGTGAAAGTAAACAGGTCCCTCATGTCCTGTGGTCTGATTTAACTTGGTCTGGGTCCTTTTGGCTGCTTTACCACAGTTGCTGTCATGTTCTTTGGGGCAGCACTTGAAAAAGCAGAGGAATTGCTGCATGTCTAAACTCGCTGCATCCCATTGGCCAAGGGCCAACATGTGCTACCTCCAGGCTAATTTGACCTAAAAGTAAATGAGGCACAGGGTGATGTACGGAAGTGTTAAATTACTATATTGTACACCTGAAACTAACATAACACTGTGTGTTAACTAACCAGAATTAAAACGAAAACTTAAAGAAAAATAAAATAAAAGTAAATGAGGCATCATAGATCAGATAGTGCTATAAGCAGATGGGGCCCTAGAGATTGTCTAGTTCAATCCTCCCCTTTTCCAGATGGCAAAAGGGCAGCTCAGAGGGAGGAAGCCACTTGCCTGAGATCATATGGTCAGAAGCAGAGGCAGGAGAGGCATGAAGGTCACCTGAAAACCAATCTGTCACTCTTCTACTTCCCTGCTCGGCAATGTTCCCCTGCCTGCCCTTGAACTCTCAACAACCTATAAACAGTGATGCATTGGTGAATGCTTAATGACCACCTCTTGAGGGGGAGAAACCAGACTCTACTGGCCAATTTCTGTGGTGTAGACACTCTGACCATGGCCATTTCTAGCTGCCAAAGCGAGGTCACTGAATTGGGGTGGGGGTGAGAAGGGCAGTGGTACGCCCTGATAAGGCATCATTGCCACACAGAGAAAACAGACACCAACCGTGGCCAGGACATAGACAGAGGAAATCTAGGCAACTGATCAAGAAGTGATGAGTTACACTTATTTATTACCTCTGTTTTCAGTATAAGTTATTTGATTCTAAGTTTATATAACTTAATGTCTAGTAATGGCTGTGTTGAATAGTAGCTCGCAAAATGCCTGAAAATGTAACATTTGGCTCCTGGGATCCCCAGTGCCCCAGTCCCAGTACACCATTGTCTACAAGGCAGTGAAACCAGCTTCTCAGTGTGGCAACCCATGTTCCTAGTTTATAAATTTGTCTCAAGTCTTTCCTTTTTTTTAAAGGTTTATTTCTTTATTTTAGAGAGAGAGAGTGCGAGCATGAGCAGGGGGAGAGGGAGAGGGAGAGAGAATCTCAAGCAGACTCCTTGTTGAGCACTGAGCCTGACCCCTTGGCTCCACCTCAGGACCCCCCACTCCTGCTTGCCTGCAGAGGTCGCGACCTGAGCTGAAATCAAGAGTCAGATGCTTAACTGACTGAGCCACCCAGGTGCCCCTCAAGTTGTCTGAATACTCTTTAATGGAAACATGCATTATGAATAGATGGAAAGAAAAAAGGTGGAGGATAAATGAGTTATTCTGGAGAGGCATTTTCTGGGTAACTGAAGGCATAGCTCTTTAAGCTCCCAAACTAAAGAAATTTTAACTCTGCTGGATGGACTTTTATTTTTAATTTTTTTTAAAATTTTATTTATTTATTTGACAGAGAGAGATCACAAGTAGATGGAGAGGCAGGCAGAGAGAGAGAGAGGGAAGCAGGCTCCCTGCCGAGCAGAGAGCCCGATGCGGGCCTCGATCCCAGGACCCTGAGATCATGACCTGAGCCGAAGGCAGCGGCTTAACCCACTGAGCCACCCAGGCACCCTGGATGGACTTTTAAAAGAACAGGGTCACACCCTTTCCTACTTCATTATGCACGTGGCATTATAGCTCATTACTTTCTTATTGACAACGAGAGACCTGGGGAGCTGTGGAAGGCTCTTTCTGGAATAAGGGACCTCAGCTCCTGTGCTGTTGGGGTTCTTGACTTGCTTTCTGAGGGTGTTTATTCTCACTCAGTGTCCAGAGCTGTGAGTTCTTCCCACGTCATCGTGTCTGTCTCTAGCTCTCCCTTTTTCTAATTGACTAGAGAAACAAAGAGTTAAACTTATTAGAATTATATTAAAAACTTCATTAATCTGATGGGATGCAGGCCTGATGAATAAATGGCAAAATTTTTGTGCACAGATCTTACAGTATTTATTTTGGCTGCTCAGAAGCCTTTTGGCTTAAATTTTGCTTTTTGTAGAATCTCTGAAGAGGAGCTATTTCCGGATGACTATGTTCCAGATCAGTGAGTATTGCTATAACTTATTATTTTCTCTAAGAATAGACTAAAACTTATACACATGACAATATTTTTCATATTATATATAATCAGTAAAATGGACACTTAAAAAAATTAGATACAATTCTGTAGTCACCAAATTAGCAAACATTAGAGTCTGAGAAGAACAAGTGGTTGTAGAATGGAAAAACGAAGATTTCTCATCCGCCGCTGAAAAATTTTCCTTGCATGCCTGGCATTCCATTATAAAAGAAAGGAAGATTCTTCTCTGGGCCAGGCACTACATCAGAGAGAAAGCTGAGCAGTCCCAGTCTGTTTGTGGAGGGACTGACTCCATGATGCTTTTGGAACATGAGGCGTTCCATATGGTGAATTTTGCAAAGAACAGTAAGAATCTGAAGGGTGACGTTTGGCGCATGTCTCCTTGCTCCCAGGGGCATTCTTGGACTGTTTCAGCACAGTTCCAGGCAATGGGTGGGGAAGCAGATGTAGTGTTTGAAATGCCCCCCCCACCCCCGAAATCTGGAGGAAGGGAGGTCTGTCCATGCACCTGCCATCCTGGGCAGTGCCGCTTGCTAGGGCTGGGAGCTGAAGTACACCTAGTGCTGCCTTAGTTTCACCGCTGTGTCCACTCCTTTGCTGAGAAGGAGAAAACATCAGGTCATTATCAGAGCAGGTAGTTTTCCCTACTTCCGTCTTCCCTAACTGCACGAAAGGCATTGCAGGTGCTGATCAGGGGAGCCAGCCACTGCTCTGCAGAAAAGGGACCCTTCGCGCCATTCCCAATATCCTCCTCATCTCTTTGGAGCCTCATTTTACCTCTTTTCCTTAAGACTTATTAAGTCATTTGAGGAGATTCATGTGATGCGCCATGGAACAGAAGTGTCCAGGGCCAGAATCAGGAGGTGAGCAGGCATGAAGACAAACCCCCTTTCCCGCCCTGGCCTCTGCCCCCTGCTGTTGCCATCACTTGAGCAACTTCTAGAAAGTCTCTGGAGCTGGGGTCACCCCACGTTGGGCTTCAGGAGCAGGTTTGCTCCCCCACAACCCCCCTCATTGGCCTAATTAACAAGTTGGGTTTTTTCCAACTCCTGGCTGTAGCTCCCTCGGGGCTGGGCTCCGCTGGGGGTGGGCAGACAGTCTTACTTTAAGCAGCGTATTGATCCTTACATGGTCGTGAGCCCCTCTTGGGGGAGTACTCTCATGTTTTAAGTGCACGCAGTTACTCTCTTGACTGGCTTGTAAACAGGTTTTAATGGGGCTATTAGTGTAAAAGGACAGGAAACTTTCAAAAACAGCCTCTTAAATATTCATGAGGATGTTAAATCTGGCGCTTAATCACCAGTGTTTGCACACAGCTAACGGGGGGAGGGAGGACAGCTGACAGGCTGCCTTCACTCTGAACAATTGACAGGGCATTAATAAACGCTCCTACAGGCATGATTAATGGCCAACAGAACAGACCTTTTTTTTTTTTTTTTTTTTTTTTTTTTTTTTTTTTAAACAAACAGAGCCCCTCTCCCTTGGGGATTCCTATTCTGAGAGGGGGGAGTGTCACTGCGGGGTGGGAGTGGGATTGGGGGAAGATGGAAGCTGGAGAGGTACAGCCCTTCAGAACAAATTCTATCCCATCAGAAATAGTTCAGTGGGGTCTCCTTTTCCCCCTAGGATGGCTGTCCATTTCCTAGAGCATGGTTTCTCAGGGGAAACTTTCCAAAAACTTAAGCAGAAAATCATCTCCAAAAAATTCCTACCTGGAGAATTCTTAACTCAGCTTTGGCAGGGCCATGAGGGAAGCACCTGGGAACTCACTGTGGGAGCTCCCTGGAGGGTCCTTACTAAGATGCCTCTTTAATACCTGAGCTCACACACTTTCAGAGTGGAGTTAAATGCAGACAGAGATGGTCAGCGGTGGCTCAGGGGCTCCTGGGAGCTGCCCTACCCTCCTCAAGCCACCTGTCTGCTTGTGCATTTTCGTTCCTGGAGAGACGTCTTTCTCTCACTTCTCTCTGTAATGGTGGATGTAGAGTTCCCATTGAAAATGTACAGGAAGAGTGTTTTTTTAACTAGTAAATGACATGGTGTTTTACTTCTAGAATGGACATTGGAGACTGTCTAGGTCCATCCTCACTCCTGCTAGATAAGGAGAGTGAGGTGCAGAGAGATGGAAGATCTTGTCCAAAGCCACCTACTAAGGAAGGAACAGATGGTACTGGACCCCAGCTGTCCCGACTCCTGGTTTGCCCCCATACCGGCATGATGTGACTTCTCCAGGGAGAGCCCGAGAACACCCAGCTGGTTCCTCCAGGGGTGCTGGAGGCTCAAAGACCAGATCAGTTGCAAGCAGGACAAGATTAGTACTACAAGAACCAAAACCAAGTTAAGCACAGAAAGTTCTGGAAAACATCCCACATTTTCTGTTTGGTGGGAAACCCCAGCTTCATTATCTGAGACCAACTCAGAAATTCAAAACCGTTTCCTTGACGTAAGTGCCAGTTGGGAGTTTTGGTTGGCAAGTTCTATCTAGAAATGAAATCAAGGCTACCTCCCATATATAAAGTCAGAAATCCATAAAAATCTATTTAAAGGCTAGAAAAAGCCCACTATATTTTATAATGGTTGATCAGGGCAAAAACATCAGCATCTCCCATAAAACACTTCCAAGTGCCTAGCCCTTGCTGTCCACATTCCGCACACTTCCTTCCCATGCACAAGCTATTGCAAGGTGGATATCAAGTAGCCCTTTCCCCAAGGTACTCTTCCTCTTGTTAGCGATTTAACCCTAAGGCCATGACAAAAAACGAGAGCTTTTTGCAAATAACACTTTCGTCATCTCATACCCCTGGTGAAGAATCCATAGTGGTGCCCTCCACATTTGGGTCCAGCCCAGGTTGGTGCTCCTCTGCACAGCCAGTTTTAGCTTCCCCTCTGAGCCAAACATATCCCTTCCTTTCCAGTCAGTGGACCAAGGAACATGCCACAGGCAATGTGGATATGATTATTAACCTTAGATTTGTTTAGAGACTCCGTGCAACATTTTTTTTTTATGGAATGCCAACCAGGAATGAAAAATCAACCTCTCTTGCTAAACAGTTTGCATTAATGACTTCCATAAGAGCCAATCTATTGATTTTTTTTTTTTTAAAACAAAACTCCACTTGTCTCTTTCATCTGGATATATAGCTGGTAGGTGTTATTGGTAAAGCAACCAATTTGAGAAATAGTTTCCTTCTCACAATTACAGTGAATGTATTTTGACAGTTTTCACCAATAATGGTTACAGTGTTTGGTATAAATGGGAAGCACAGATGAAGCCTTAAACCCCAGTGGAGTTGGGCACTCTCTTCTCAATGGAAGACTCACTGTCGGCGGTATGAAGTGCAAGGACAGATTCTATATGCCTTGCTAGTTAGTCAACCTGACACCACATTTTGGACAGCACAACACTGATTTCACAGAACATGACTTTGGATTGACATCATGACTCTTCCACCAAAGTCTCCTATCCTATAATGTTGTTTTTGTTTGTTTAATCAGTCAGATTTGAAGGACTTAGCATGGCTCACTGAAAATACTTGGATTAGGATGTAGAGAATTTATTTATTTATTTATTTATTTTTTTAAAGATTTTATTTACTTGACAGATGGAGATCACAAGTAGGCAGAGAGGCAGGCAGAGAGAGGAGGAAGCAGACTCCCCGCTGAGCAGAGAGCCCGATGCGGGGCTCGATCCCAGAACCCTGGGATCATGACCTGAGCCGAAGGCAGAGGCTTTAACCCACTGAGCCACCCAGGCGCCCCAAGATGTAGAGAATTTAGATTCTACTCCCAATAATCCTCCTAATTTGGTGTGTAGATTAGGCAAACTCCCTTTCCTTACCTGCAAAATGAGTACAGTAAACCTGTCCTGTCAATCTGTTATTTCAGGTGAAGTAATGCATACATTGACTATTTGTTGTTTCCATCTGATGTCTCACAGTCATCTTAAAATGAAACTTCCCTACATTGAACTTAGATTCTCTTCCTCTTGAAACCTACTCCTTTTCCAGCATTCTCAGATCAATCAGTGGTATCACAAATGACTCAGGTGATCGTTCCAGAAACTGGAAACTGGAGTCATCCTCTCCCCTCATTGTAGCTGATCAATATCACATTCTGTTCTGCCTTTTAAGAAAGTCTCAAATCTACTCACCCCACTCACCAGTCTGGTCCAAGCCATGTTCGTCTCTTGCCTGGGTGGCTGGCGTCACCTCCTTACATTCCTGCTGTGCCCACTATTGCCTGTTGGTACCCCCTAGCAGCCAGAGCCATCCTCTAAAAATGTAACCTGCTCATCATTCTCCTACCTAGAACCCTCCAATGGTTGCCCAAATTCTCAAACATGGGCTATCATCCATGATAGTCTTGACCCCCCCTTCCCTTCAGTCTTATTTTGATCTCATTCCACTTCAAACACACTGTCCTCTTCTGCTCCTTTTGTTTCTTTCAAGTCTTGGAGGCTTCATAGTACAGTTCCCTCTGTTTGAAAGCTCACAAGCCAATCATGGTCCAGATGGCTCCTACTCACCTAGATTTTAGATTTAGATTTCAGCATAAATATCAAAAGCCATGCCTGTAGAGGAGACCTCCCTGCTCCCACTCCTATTCCCCAATAGGATTTCCATGATCATTATCTTGTGTAGAATTTAACAAAATTACATCTTAAATATTTATTTGTGTGACTGTTGGGACCATAAGCTCCATGAGGACCACTTTGTTTGCTCCTGTGCCCCCAGTGCCTTGACAAAGTGCTCATCACATGACACATATGCAAAGTTAAGGATGAATGCACATGTGAATGATGGTTGAACATCAATGAAAATGCAAGTTATTTTCATTCCTGTGTCCGTGGGATATTGAACTAAGTAGTTAGGTGAGACATCGCTCATGAGTCAGAAATTTTTTTGGCAGTAAGTTAACCAAGTCCAGAAACTCAATCTTGAACTAGTTTAAATGTCAAAGGGGAAGTTTATTGGCCTCTGTCACATAACTAAACAAAGGCAATACTGAAGATGGCTCAGTTACTCAAAAGATAACAGTTAATTTCTCTTTTTCCTTCCATCTCATTCCTGTTTGACTTCACTCTTCAATGCAGATAGATATCTCCATAGGATAGGGAACATGGCAGCTGGGAGCCCTAGGTTCACAACTTTTTAGTGTTTCCTGCCAGGAAAACTCCAGGAGGCGATTCTTCTTGACTCTTCCTTGGGTCACAAGCCCATCCCTAGTCACTGTGACTGTTGTCCCCACCATGGCCAAGAGGATGGAGCCATCATTAATCGACCACAGAGCTCCTGGGATTGGAGTCTGTAACCAGAAGGGTGAGGCTGGCAGCCAACATTGCGGGGGGAGGTACTGGGCTTGGCAGTTAAAGACAATAGCCACCATACAGTGAGAATCCTGTAGGAATGGAGACCAGCTGATCTGCATTCTAATGTTCATGATTTACGCCTTGATTTTTCTGGCTCCTGGCACAGCTAAGGTTCATCAGAAAACTCAGAACAGATGTGGCTTCTCTGTGCATAGATTTGGCAGCCAGCATCTTGAAATTCCATGAAAGGAGTTATTCTTTGGGTTAGGATAAGAGTCTTCCATGGTTAATTACAATTTAGGAACCTATATAAAGAGTTAGATTTAGAATTCACGGTGCCAGTAGCCACCAATATTAACCTAACTATTGTTCTCCCCCCTTGCTAGGGAGTTAGTGGAGGAGACTTTGGCATAAAAAGACAATGCTCGATCCTGCCTGGTGGTAGTTGAATTAATAAGTGAGATGTAGAAGATGATGTATTCCCACCAATCTTCCATAGCCTAATTAAACATCACCCCTCTCTGAAGCTTTCACTGTCCTCCCATGAGGACTAATAGTTAAAGTTCTATTTGTAGGATTGTTATGAGAATTTAATGAGTTAATACATATGAAGCACTGGACTGTAAGCACTCAGTGAGTTTTAGCTATGATCATTGCAATAGGACAAAAGGGAAAACACAGGCACGGTGACTACCAAAAACAGATGTCATAGCCTTTCTGTGTCCTAAATCTGTATGTATTTTTCCATTTGATACAGGTAACTTTTGCTTTAAGAACTTGTCTGGGGGGGCACCTGGGTGGCTCAGTGGGTTAAAGCCTCTGCCTTCAGCTCAGGTCATGATCCCAGGGTCCTGGGATCGAGCCCCGTATCGGGCACTCTGCTCAGTGGGGAGCCTGCTTCCTCCTCTCTCTCTCTCTCTGCCTGCCTCTCCGCCTACTTGTGATCTCTCTCTCTCTGTCAAATAAATAAAATCTTAAAAAAAATTTTTTTTTTTAAGAACTTGCCTGGGAACCACACAATGGAAATTTCAGTAACTATGCTGGGGCTGGGTTATCTCAGGCACAGCCATTTTTCAGCTGGGTTCCTCCAATAGCTTTGCAAAATGTAAGTAGTGTTCTAACATATTGTGCTTAAGGCTTACTGGTAGAGTTTGTTTGAAATGTGGTTTTCTTGAGTCTCCTCCCGAGAGATTCTGATTTTGTAGGTCTGGTGGAGGGGGTCTAGGAATGTCACTTTCTAACCATAGCTTCAGTGAGTCTCCTGCTGGTGGTTTCATGGACTGTGGTTTGAGAAACAAACCCAGAGGAAGGTGCAGTAGGGATGAGGAAATATGGGGAAAGTAAACAGTACTTTATGGTTGGGGTTTCCCAAAGTCCCAAAGTGCTCTCCACTTGGAAGAGAACTCCATTGTGTTGCCCTCATGTGCCAGCCAGGGTGAGTGTCACATATGTACAAGTCATCCTTTGTATCTCCTATTCTAATCAGCCTATAGCCATCTGGACTGCTGACAGGGTCGCAGCTCTGTCAAGCCCCAGATTCAGCATCCATTCATTTTTGAGCTGACAAGTTATGAAGAGGAGATGGTAGTGGGTAGAGGCCTGGACTGTCAGAGGTTCCACAGAATGAATGTCTTTATGGACATCATGGTGAAAGCTCCCCTTAGATCCTTGTCCTCTTGCATGAAGTGATTTCCAGGAAGGTTCAGGAATAGATTTTGAATGGTCAGATGCAATCCCAAAGACCCTGCCCTTTGGGAAGGAGTTGGGGCGTATTAAGGCAGCCTATCAGAGGAACATGCATTACCAACTCTTATGCTTTTGTATTAAGCACTATGTCTCATCTTTACAGTCAGATTAATGGAGATTAGTGGTTCCACTTAAGAGTTTAAACATTGTGCTGACCCAAATTGTTGGAGCCATCATAACATGGGGCTATATGTTCAAGGGCTAGACCAGCTGGTAGTTGAGTGGGGGAGGGGAAGGTCTACATTTTCGCAAAGTGATTTCATTAATTGTTTTGCAAAAGAAAGCTGGGGTGACTCTTTATACATAATGCATATATGGCACTTTCCCTACTTTCCACACACTTAAATGCCCATCAGCTCAGTCTGGTGATGCTCCCTTGCTAAGAGGACATTTAATAATCAACGGTCACTCACGCTTGCCTCCCTTGGCTTCTGTGGGTGGAGCCCAGTCCCTGAAGTCTCAAATGGTTTCATTAATGTCTTTTATCCACTTTTATTGAAGGATAAAAATAAATCTCTCAAAAGCTCTTAGAAACCCTATACCCTTTATGTAGGAGGAAAAAGGAGGATGGCTGTTAATTAATAAACTTAAATTGTCTCTGCAGGAACACACAGCTGTGATCCAGAGAACACATGAACCAAACTTAGCCTCTGTCAAGTCAGAGTTACTCTTTATTCATTGGACAGATTAAGTAACTGAAGACTCTGTGTCTTAATTCAGGCTGCTATAATGAAATACCATAGACTTGGTGACTTGAACAACAAATGTTTATTTCGTGTAGTTCTGGAGATTGGAAAGTCCAAGACCAAGGTGGTGCCAGATTCTGTGTCTGGTGAGGACCTGCTTCCAGGTTTTCAGGTTTCCATTTATGTCCTCACATGGCCTTTCCTTGGTGAGTGCAGATGGTGAGATGGGGAGAGAGAGAGCTCAGGTCCCTTTCTCTTTTTATAAAGACATTAATCCCATAAAGAGGGCCCCACCCTTATGATCTCATCAAACCCTTATTGCTTCCCAAAGACCCCTTCTCCAAAACCATCACATTGAGGGTCCCTCCTTCCCTGTATGATTTGGGGGTGATAGACCATTACACTCTGTGTTATAAAGTTGAAGAGGAAGTCATGCATGAATTTTACTTTAAAGCAAAGTGCATCTTTCTTAGCACGTATACTTAGGGCTGGTAGGATATTCTTTTGCATATCCTCAGAGGGGAAGAACGTGGTTGGAAATAGTCAACATCTGCTTGGAACTAAATCTGGTGAATAAGATGAGTGAAGAGGCTGGAGAAAGGCATGCTTGGCTAAGAGGAGATAATGTGACTAGTTTTGTTGTGGGGCCAGCTGGAGCTGGAGGTTAGCAAGAAAAGAAGCCCCCAAATGCTTGGCATAAAAGCAGCATCAACAGATGCAAAGATTAGTATGGGGCAGGAGGGATCAGGATTTGGTAGAGGGAGGGTGTGCGTTTGAATTGTAAAGGATCTGCCCGTCCACTCTCCCTCAACTCTAGTTGTGAATCACTGGTCTAAACTGTCAAAGGGATGCCCTGGGACAGGAGCACTTATTTAATACTCAGAAAGTTTTGTTCTAAGAAGTGTTCTTAATGTGTAAGCATACAACAATATACATGGCATAGAAGGATTTTTAAAAAAAGATTCTATTTATTTGACAGACAGAGATCACAAGTAGGCAGAGAGGCAGGCAGAGGGGGGGGGGGAAGCAGGCTCCCTGCTGAGCAGAGAGCCCGATGTGGGGCTCGATTCCAGGACCCTGAGATTGTGACCTGAGCTGAAGGCAGAGGCTTTAACCCACTGAGCCACCCAGGCACCCCAGAAGAATTTTTTTTGAAGTGGCTTCTACTTCATGTTTTTCGAAGAGTATTTAGAAATATCTTCATAGTTTCAACTTTCAAACAATTTCCTCCAAACTATTTTTTTTAACATTTAATGCATTTACTGCAAACTATTTAATGCAAACTATTATTTTAACCATAAGAGCATCAAATAACTCCCCTACAAATGTTGATGATGTCAATAGCATTGGGAAGACACATTAGTATTACTATTATTTTATCATGTTATGGAGCAAGAATCTAAGGTACTTAGATTAATGTCAGAATCAGGATTTTAACTTCTGGCTGTATGACTTATAATTTATGCTCATGACAAGAAGATTTCTGTCTTCTGCACCATTTCCTGCCAATGCAGAGAGAAGGAAGGTGGGAATTCCTCCACGTCAATCAAATCTGTTTGGCCTAGCTCTTTTAGGGGGCCCAGATGTGGTTCAGAGGTCATCCCTTGGAGGCTTGAAAATTCAACATTGGCAGAGCGCCGTAAATGTTAGGGTAGAGATAAAACTTCATTAATGCCTGAAGGCCTGGAATCTTACTTTTAAAAAAGATTTACTTATTTATTTTAGAGGAGGTAGGAGAGAACAAACAGGAGGGGCAGAAGGAGAGCGAGAGAGAGTCTCCGGTAGATTCTGTGCGGAGCTCCCAACCTAGGACTCAACCTCCTGAAGCCGAGACCACGACCTGAGTCTGAACCAAGAGTTGGATGCTCCACCAGTGGAGCCCCCCAGGTGCTCCCCAGAAGGCCTGGACTTCTGGCACAGAGCCAGGGAACTGGGGAAGTGGAGCAATGCCATTTCCTTACTTCTGTTGGCCATGATTGTTCGAAACTACTTTGCTGTGAGATATTAAAGTAGTGGTTGGATTCCCTGTTGCGCTGACTCTTCCTTTCTACCTCTGTGTGGGTCTCCCCCCTGCCTCCCTGACCTGATGCCCCACACAAATGCTAAATCTATTCCCTGAAGTTACTGATAGTCTTTAACTATCAGCATCAGCACCACCTGGGGGCTCGGAAGGCAGAATATTAGGCTCTGCCCCAGATCTACTGAATCAGAAGCTGCATTTTTCTCTTTCCTTTCCTTTTTTTTTTTTTTTTTTTTTTTTTTTTTTTTTTTTTTTTTTGGAGAGGGAGCAAGTGTTGGAGGAGCTGGAGGCAGAGGGAGGGGAGAAAGAAAATTTTAAGCAGAAGCTTAAAAAAAAGTGACAAAAAAAAAAAAAAAGCTTAAAAACTGTCACTTTCTCTTAACCTTGGCCCAGGGCATATTAAACAATATCCAAAGAGTTCATCCAGGTGGTGTTGACTCTAAGAATAAAGACAGGAAGAAAGGAAGGAGCAGGAAACTTCAGGTGTTCCCATGCAAGCTCTCTCTCTCCAAGGCTTCCTTTCATTCCAGGCTAACCACAGACCCCCACAGAGCGTCATCTGTACCAGAGGTCACCTGACCTTTACCCGCACAGAAGTGTTTTGTGGGTTCATTAGAGCATTGCTTCTCAAATTTAAAAAGTCAGACTCGGGGTGTCTTGTTAAAATGTAGCTTCTGAGGGGACACCTGGATGGATTGGTCAGTTAAGCATTTGACTCTTGATTTCAGCTCAGGTCATGTTCTCAGGGTTGTGAGATCAAGCCCAGCACCTGGTCAGCACTAGGCGTGAAATTTTCTTATCACACAACCCAATAAATAGATATTAAATTTAACTTTATGCCGTTTAAATGGAATGGGGGAAGAGGAATAAAACCTAAAGGTAGGAGGGCCAATAATGTATAATAAAGAATTTGGTTCTTGACGTCATTGAAGACTTCCCTTTTAGGCAGGGCATTTCCTGCCAAGTGCGAACTTTGCATTTAAATAGGTTCTCCTTTATGGTTACAAATGCTCCTAGAACAAGGCTGATGAGCTTCTTCATGGTGGGGGTCCTCCAAGCAGTCCAGTGAGCACAGTTCAGGGGTCAGTGGAACAGGAAGGAAATAGGAGGCCCAGTTTTGCTCCAGGGCATTTAATTGAACTAGCCTTCCTTTCTCTGTCTTTGTCGTCTGAGGATTTCTGAAAATCCCATGATCTGTAGAAAAAAATCATCACTGAAGTGCTTCAAGAATGCTGTGGCTTGGTTCCCCACCCTGGCTCCCATCTGGGCCTTCTTGAAAGGATGTGGCATTTCCCCTCAGTCTTCTGGACACCCCAAGGGCCCAGCTCCAAGGACTATGCTTCCTGACCCCCTGTAGGAGGGAAGTCAGGCAGCTTGCAGCCCTAGGTGATATGGCTGTACCTAGATGTGCTTAACAAATTGCTTGTTCACTCAATTACATTTTATTTAATCATCTGTAATCATATAAATTATGCCTGATGGTAGTAAATGTTCATGTCAGTTCCTAATTACAGATTGATTAATTGGCTGGGGTGATCTGTATTACTACTTAGATAAGAATATATGAAGATGATGATAAATTAGGGCTGGTGATACTGAGCCCAGGAACATGGAACATTTCCAAGTGCATCCCACTTTTGGGGGGTGGGAGAGCCATTCTCCCTTCCCTGACTCCTTCCCAACAGACACCTCCAGGAGGGTTTGTTTCCTATTGATTGATTGGTTGATTTTGGCAATATCGGAGTCAAGAAATATTTACTATTATTTAGTTAGTGTATGTGTATGTAAAATTTTGGCCATGCCATGCTTTCTTTTTTGGCTGTTGGCAGAAACGAATAATGACAAGCTCATTACATTCAGTTGGGCTCATTATAGCCTACTGGGCCCTGAAAGTTCCCAAGGTTGAATTTGGCCTGGAGAGCAGGAATCCAGAGAATAAGGAGGTGGGGGAGGGGACTCTAGCAGCGTCTATAGAATAATTTCCTATTGGGTAATTTTGTCTTTCTGTTTCCTTGCAAGTTAGAATGTCAGGTGGCCCAACCATACCTTATAGTTTTTCTCTAGCAACAACAGCCCTTTGTGGTGTCTTCAAGGCAACTTGCCTGGAATGTGTAATGATTAATTCTCAGCTTTTGAGAATATAATCTAATTAGAATGCAGCCTACTTCCATCATCCTTGCCCCCTTCCCACTCATATCTGAGGCTAAAGGTAAAGATGCGGCAACATGGGCTAAGACATGTAAAGAGGAAAACGGAGGAATCTGATAATCCAGGAGTGGACCCTAGTTTCAAGGAAGGGGCTTGAGACTTCATTCCAGGTTCCTTGCCTCCTGAGACGTAATGGGCAGAGGAAGAATGGCAGAAAAGCCCATGAGTGTCCTATACGCTGAAGACACAGCATCCCAGGGGGTTGTTAGCTGGAGAAGACCGTCAGCAGACCTCTCCTCTTGACAAATGAGCTACAGTGGGAGCTCCTCCCATTTACTTTATTAGCTGAAGTTCCCTAGCTGGTTTTTTTCTCGTGTCCTGTTGGCTAAGGTTGGCACCCAAGTCTACCCTAAATCAATCATTGTCAAAGGAACTGAGATACAACTGTGATTGGCCTAGACCAATCATATTTGACTCCCTAGTGGTCTCTAGAGGAGGACCACCTTCCCCAAATATATGGCCTGTTAGAGGGTGGTCATACCTGACAGTGACACTTGAGCAAAATTAATACTGAGGGTCTATCAGTTACCAAGAAGTAAGAGTATGTGGGAATGTGTGTGTGCAAGTGTACAATTAGGGGCAATTGTTGTGTGTTGAGTTGGCAGCCAATAGTATCTGCTCTGGGAAAGACACTGGAAAACACAAAAATGCAGGAACCATGAAAATCTCATATCATATCTGTAGGAATGAAGATTTGAGTGATTCAGAGGAAAAACACAAAAAATAAGGCCTATCCCTCCATATGATTTGGCTTTTATTTAGTTCTTCTCATTTTGCTTTCCATAATAATACCTTGCCGTTACAGATAGCTCTCACAGTTTTATTCTGTGCATCATCTGGAGGTATCATAGCTGATCTACTAAAGAAACCATGAGAATGTGGGGAGGACCCTGTTAGTAGCCTACTTAGCCTCCATTCTCTCTACTCCTTCTTTCAAACTGAATGAACCCTGATGTATGCCATCCCCAGCTTCAGAAGAGGGTCGTCATGACTCTGAGCCAACTGGAGTTCAGTGGCCTCCTGGCAAGGGTTACGGGGAAGGAACAAGGACGCACACAGCCTCGATTGCCACTGGCAGCCATCTTGGGAACATGTGGGAGCAAGTGTTAAACTGAACAGGACGAGCTAGGAGAGGGAAAGAAACTATGGCCTCAATGACATCACTGAGCCAAACCTGGAGCTAAGCTTCTGACCCTGCTAGGTTGGATGACAATTTTCCTTATGACTTAAGCCAATGTGAATTGACGTTTCTGGTTACTTGTCGTTGAAAGCACCTTCCTGAGTGAAACAGGCGTCCATTTTTATTTTGTCTTACAGATGAAGAAACTGAACAAGTGGAAGTAGGTGAGCTGCTTCATGTCCTATGGCCAAGAGAGTGATGGAAGGATGGAAGCCGGGTCTTCTCGCCCTGAGTTTTTTTTTTTTTTTTTTTTTTTTTCCACATAATTCCCTCTTATGAAGGACTACTTTCTAGTGATCAGAAGTACCTTGAGCTGATCTGGGGAGGCCAAAGGGAAAGAGTGAAATGTTTCCTAGGAGCCCCAGTAGGGACAGGCTGAGAGATCTAATTCCCCCTGAGTTGGCTGCTGGCTGCCATCTGGATGAGATAATTATTACCCTGCCCTTTCTTTAACTGGCTCTGTTGTGGGAACAATGGATTCCCATGAATTGTGCTGGTAAACAATATCTTTTTTGCTTCCTGGGGGAAATTTACAAGACAAAGGAGGAGCTAACCCCCACCAAGAAAGAGGGACTGGACGGAGAAGGGGAATAGACTCATGAGCCTTGGCAACAGTGCCTCCAAGGAGATGCCGTATCTAGAGCCAAATCTAGCTCCTGTCCCGAGAGGCCACAGCACTCCACCCCTGACATTCCGTCAGCTCCACATAGGAACTGGCTGGTAGATGCCCTGGTGCAGAGAAGTCAATTTGTGTTGCAAGCCTGGCCATAGCCTGGATGATTCCACGGGCAGCTCTGCTGCTGAGATGGCTCCATGGGGCTGTCCTGCACTGGGCATATCATCGCCCGGCCTTTTGATTCTTGCCTTCACTAGTCACTGGATGTGGGATGCCCCTGGAAAGGTATGACTTTGAGCAAGGCGGCTCTCTGCAGGTGAGGCAGTCCTGAAGGGGTGGACAGCTGGGGACTAACAGCTGACCCCACTCCTGGACAGCTGGACCACCAGTCCTTGAAGAAAGACCTGGCTGGTGCATCTGTGTGTCCATCACACCTGCCCCCACTAGCCATCCACTGAGACTCTCCCAACCTTGAATTCTTCTCTGGAGACCGAGACTCCGTTTTCTCTTCCATCTATGAGGATACCACCGGAGGAGGAGCTGTTTGAACAGGGAGACTTATTGTAACGTTGTAGAATGTGTCCATGCCCGCTGTGAGCCCAGCTGGAGGTGGGGACAGTTAGTAACTAACAACCAAACCTGAGAGGCTGGGGGGCCGCTTTGCAGCGTCAGAAGGAGACCTGGTCAATGGGGAAGCAGCTCTGGCCTTTTTAGGAAGGACGGCCAGAGTAAGTGCTGGCTAGCCCCACCATGTGGTATCAGTGCAAAGCCTGACTTTGCCTCTTTTTTCCTCATCTGTAAAATTCGGGTAATCTCTCCTTTTCTGCCCGTTGTATAAGGCTATTGTGGAAGTAACTCTGGTAACATGTATGAAAACAGATTAAAAGTTGACAGAATTGTGGATAGTGCCACGATCACGTTTATTACTAGTGGAAGTGGCTGATGGACAGTGTGAAAGCCAAGTCTCGCACGTGGTGGCCCGATCCTGGAAAAGAAAAATGCGAAGTGTAATGCATTCGATTCAGGGGCAATGACTTTCTCTGAGCACCAATCCCCCCGAAGAACCCTATGCCTTCTTCCCTAGAAGGCTGCTGAACTCTCACGTCTCTGTGGCTCAGGAGTGGGTTCTTCTCTGATCCATTTGCCTTGTGTTTCCTCTTTGTGCACTTATTAACGTGGCCTTCTAGAAGTCTCGGATTGTGAGCAGTAACCCTGGTGAGAGCGTCAGCTCTTGGATGGCAGGGATGGCCTTCCTTCTCTGTCCTGTCTAGAGCCTGCCTGACCCAGTCTGGACACATCCTGGATACAGGATATCTAAGTTCTTCAATTGTAGCCCACAGTTGAGAGGAGGTAGGTGGACTGATGGTGGGTACCCAAAATGGGCTGACAGATGGGCAGGGGGCCAAGGCTGCCCCTCAGTAGGTCAGGGACTTATAGACTAATAGGCTCTGGGAGAGACAATGTGGTCATTTGTCATACTTCCTGACACTTTTCTCCCCTCTCCCACCAATCCAATATTTAGCACATATTTTTGGAATACTTGAAACATGCTTGGGGTGGTGGGAGATCTAGCACTGAACATAGCAGAGTAAAATCCTTGGCCCTGGGGAACTTACACACTGGATGGGGGTCGGGAGAACATAATAAACAAACTGGCCATGAAATATATATTGTATCAGACAGTGATGATTACACAAAAATATCAGGCAGGGAAGGGGAACAGGCTGTGCCAGAGATGGAGTGGAGGAAGAGATGCTGTTTTAAACAAGGTGGTCAGGGAAGGCTTCTCTGGGAAAGTGACATTGAACAGAAATGTGAAACAGATGAAGGAGCAGCCATGTGGGTATATGAGGGAACAGCACTCATCCCTGGGGAGGGGTGTGTGGACAGCATATGCAAAGGCCCTGAGGTGGGCCCTTGTCTGGCAGTTTTGAGGTATGGCAGGGAGATCAGGGGCCGGAGCAGGGTGGTGGGGTGGGGGTAGGATGGCCCACACCAGAAAGGACCTTGCAGGCCTTTGCAAGCACCCTGGCTTTTCCTCTGAGCGAGGTGAGGAGACACTGCAGGTTTCTGAGCCCAGGAGTGACAGGATCTGGTTTAAGTTAAGAAGGATCCATCTCGCTGGTGAGTGAATAGACGGTAGGAGACAAAAGATGGAAGCAGGAAGATCAGCAAGGAGTCTGTTGTACTAATCCAGGTAATAGGGGAGGGGAGCTTGGACCAAGCTGGTAGCGTGGAGGTGGTGAGAAGTGGTTGGGTTTTGGAAGCATCCTGAAGGTGAGGGCAAGTCATTAAAGATACTGGTCCAGAGAGTAATTCAGACCGCAAAGGATACATCTGCCTGAAGTTGTACAGATAAGTGGCAACAGGACCAGAATCACCTGAATGAAACTGACCTCTGTATCTGGACGGTGCTTCCGGCGTGTTTGATGTGCCTGTCGGCTCGTGAGCATGTGCCTCTGTGTGTCCTTGTGTCCACCGGGGAGCAGGTGGAGCTGGCTGGGATAGGCAGAGGCAGTGTGGGGGAGGTCTGCATCTCAGCCCACCATCTCTTCCCCCAGCCAGCCTGCCCTGGTCTTCTGGCACCTTCCATGGCTCTCCGCGCACCTGTCCCTGCTGATCCCTGGTCCCCGCTGATCTGGCTTTCATGAAGCAGCCCCTCCTGCATCTGCTCTCACTGTGGAGAGCAAAGATTGAACCCTTAGGGCATCATGCTGATGACTTTTTTTTTTTTTTAACATGTAATTCTCTCTTTGTCCGATTCCCAACTGACCAGCTCTGAGGCTGGGCAAGTCTTTATGCCTTGGAACCTGGATAGGGCCAGGGTGGGTGGAGGCAGATGGGGTGGGCAGGAGAAGACAGCTCGCACAAGCAGCTGACAGGAGGAAAGGCCTGCTGAAAAGTCTTTTTGTGTCTGGAAGTGGAAGTAGACGCTCAACCATCAGTTGGGAGAAATACGCATGATACCAGAAAGGAAAAGGAATTCCCACTAGAATATTAAAAAGACTACGCCTGGCGGTCCCCAAGTCCCAGGATTCCTTCTTGTGGTTTTGTGGGTGGGCCTCCTCTGTTTCTGCCAGTTGTGACGTGAGCTCTAGGAAGTGGTCCCCTTAGTTCGCTATTTTGGACATCTGTACACAGATAAGTCTTTCCCCATCTACTGTGAACTTGATTTTGGGGCATTGACAGCACAAAGATGCAGCTATCTGTTCCCCGTGACCACCCACCCACCAGAATGGACACGACAGAGAGCCTTTCACTTGTTTGCCCCAAAGCAGTGTTTTCTAACAGGGCTCATTACGGGGGCTTTAAAAAAAATAATTTTATTGAATATAAAAACTATAAACAGCTGTATAGTGACAAATCATCTGTCTCCCCATCAGTGCCCTTCTCCCACTGTGTCACCCTTGTCAGTGGTTCTGGGCTACCCTCCCCAAGGTTCTCACACAAGCACATATTAATATAGATCTTTCTACAGCTTCTGTACAAAATACAGCTAATTGGACACATTGTCTCACACTGCACTTTTTCACTTAATATACTTCAGGTATGTTTTTGTGTCGACACAGAGACTTTGACGTTCCTTTTCCAGCTGCATGGTGTCGACGGATGGGGGGGGGCGCATTTGAGAAATGCAGATCATCAGGCTCTGCCCTGGGCTGTTGCTTCTGAATTTCTTAGGGACCAGCATTTCCAGAAAACTCTCCAGGTGATTAGAATGTAAGCGTAACACCTCACTCATTGTCTCTCCTGCCTAGACCTTTTTGGTCAGCTGGGATGGCGTCCTCCTTCTGCCTTTCCCATACAATTATGGAAGCCTGGAAAATGCCTCCCTTCCCCCAGATATAGTCACTTCTCAACCCTGGGACTTGTGAATATTACCCCATATGGCAAAAGATGCAATTGAGTTAAGGATCTTGAGATGGGGAGAGTGTCCTGGATTACCAGGTGGGCCCTGAATGCAATCTGCATTGGAGTCTGCCTCCGCCTTCTCATGCCTCCCGGCTTCTGTCTGCATCCGATCCCCCCCAACCTCCCTCTTATAACTATCCCTGGGATCGCATTTAGGGCCCACCTGGCTAACCCAGGATACTCTCCCCATCTCAACATCTTTAACTCAATTGCTTCTACAAGAATCTTTTTACTTATAAAGTGACATTTATGGGTTCTGGGGGTTGGGTCCTGATATCTTCGGGAGGCCATGATTCAGCCTGCAGCAGAGAAGTGGACTGGTCGGGTGAAGGCGAGGAAAGTATTCCAGGAAGGGATCAACATGTGCAAAGGTGTGGAGGAAACAGTGGGAAAGCTACAAACTCCTCTTCCAAGGTCCGGTCTTTGGTGATGTGAAAAAAAAGGACACGTTCTTTCTGATTATTTCCTTGTCCAGGCTGAGTCTTCTTGATGTCTTTGCTGATTTCTTTTCTCTTTTTAAGATTTCATTAAAAAAAAAAATCTGTACACCCAATGTGGGGCTTGGACTCACAATGCTGAGATCAAGAGTCTCATGGTCCACCGACTGAGCCAGCCAGGAGCCCGTCCTCACCCCTGTCTTACAGGGCTATTCCCATTCAGGATGTGGACCCCCCCCCCACCAGCTGACGGAAGGTCTCCCTTGGCTTTTCAGTCTGTGCTCATGCCAGCACCCTGACCCTCCCCACCCCCAGCATGCTGTGGGGCCGATCTGGTCCTATAGGAAGACTGTGAAGTGAGAGAGGTTGGTCTCAGCGATGCTTTCTTTCTGCTGCCTTCAGGTGACTTCGTTCATTGATTCAGTGAACATTTACTCAGCTGCATCTGTGTGCAGGTCTGGCTCCGGGGACTGGGGACAGACTGCTGGACAAGGCAGGCAAGGTCCGCATGTCCTGGAGCTCTGGGCACTGGTGTCAGAGTGCTGAACAAGGCAGGTGAGGCTATTTTTTAGGGGGCGGACGGAACAGGATAATAAATGAGTGAACAGCCACACGAACAAGAGGTTTTCAGACAGAAAGGAGGGCTGCAAAGTTGACACAGGGGCGCTGGGATAGGAAGGGGTGCACTTTGTTGGGGAGGGTGGGGAAGGCCTCTCAGCAAGGGGTCACTGAAGTGAGTCAGAAGGACAAGAGCCTTGGAGTTGAGCATTCAAGCAGTGGGAGTGGCTGCAGCTGAGGCCCTATTCTGGGAAGAGCAGGTGAGTTAACAGAACAGGAGGGCCAGGGGAACAGGGGAGAGGGTGACTTTGGAGGCACATGAAGAGGCCAGCTCATGTAGGGCACTGAAAAGCAGCATCAGAACTGCAGCTTCTAATCCAAACTTGCTGGGAAGTTGTGTTAGAGGAGGGTTCTACCAGGTGTTCCGGCAGCAGGTGCACAGAGCAGGGGGCAAATGGGTGCGTGCGTGTGGCCCTTGGGGGCTGTGCTGGTTAATTTAATGGGTCAGTTTGACTGGGTTAGGGGATTCCCAGAAAGCTGGTAAAGGTTGTTTCTCGGTGTGTCTGCGAGGGTGTCTC
Organism: Lutra lutra; assembly: GCF_902655055.1. Taxonomy (NCBI): domain Eukaryota; kingdom Metazoa; phylum Chordata; class Mammalia; order Carnivora; family Mustelidae; genus Lutra; species Lutra lutra. The sequence goes on along the minus strand of NC_062289.1, from coordinate 27,037,680 downwards.
TGGGAGAGATTGGCATTTAATTGGTAGACTGCGTAAAGGGGGTGCCTTCACCAGGCTGGGTGGGCACCACCCAATCCCCCAAGGGCTTGAATAAAACCAAAAGGCGGAGGAGGGCAGATTCACTTTTTCTGCTTGAGCTGAGACCTCTATCTTCTTCTGCCCTTGGACATCAGTGCTCCCAGTTCTCAAGCCTTCAGATGTGGACTGACCTACACCATGGGCTTTCCTGGGTCCCCAACTGGCAAGCAGCAGACCCTGGGGCTTCTGAGTCTCCATGATGGTTTGACTGTCATAACTCTCCTCTTCTCCCTCTCCATCTGGCTGTTTCTTTGGGGGACTCTGACTAATAGAGGGGCCTGAAGACACACGTAGGGCAGCCCTGGGCACATTGGAAATCAAGACGTGACCTGAGTAAGCTCATCCGAGGAGTAGAGACGGAGAGGAGATGGATTCCTAATGCCCCTCTGAGCCAGCCAGTATTTGGGGACCAAGTGGAAGAGCAGGTCCGACGAAGGGAAGAGCAGGAGAGGCCAAGGAGGGAGGAGGAGGGCCAAGCGGGAAGAGCACATCTCAAGTGGGGGGTGGTCAATGCTCGCCTGCCCTCTCTCCCCGGAAGAAGTGTTGTGGATTAATTAATTCCTTCCAGTTGTAAAGTCTCCTGGTGGGAGGTTTTGAGAGGGATCAAAACCTAAGGCAGGCTTCCAGAATTAATGCAACATTGCGGGGAGGGCTTCCGCCTTGTGTCTTGGGTCCTTGTGATGGCCATTTATAAACTTTTTGAGGCCCAGCCTGTTGGAGAAACAGTGAGGAGACTGAATAAAATTGGCAGGGGGAGCTCAAGATGCCATGTTTATCATCATTTAAAACTTGCTCTCAGCCTCTGACAGGACTGTTTGGAGAGTCACTCTGTGTTTTGGGAAGTTTGCCTCCCATATTCCACCGCATCCAAACTGCCTCTGCATGGACACCTGCCATCGTCTCAAGCGCCTGCCAGGCTGGCAGCAATCCAGACATCTGTCCCCCTACTAACCCTCCAACACACCCAGTGGGATTTTCTGAACATCCTGTCAAGTGTAGTTACAAATATTTCTACGGAAATTGGAATACAGAGTTGATCCATTTCACCCCCGGAGTAAATGGCTGTCCTACATTGGGAGATGCTGGATTAGTGACTCTAAGGCTCTTTCATCTAGAAGAATCTGAGATCTGATGACAAATTCTTGGCCAAAATGATTGAACGATGACAGGAGACGCGCTCCTAAATACAGCCCCGGTGCAGGGGATCTTACTCGGCAGAATCAGGCATCACTACCTCATCCAAGTGGCGTGAACATGGCTGCCGGCCAAGGCATGGGCAAGGCGTCCCGGGTGTGAGCGGAGCATTTGTGTGTCCTTTCCTTGAAATGACCCAGGAGATGAAGATCAGTTCTCTGGTGCCGTGGCACTCGAGAACCCCCTCCGTCTGGCCCCAACCTCCCCCCACCTATAGGATGCTATGGCTGCATCCTCTCACACCTGTCCTCATCCTCTCCACCTCACATGCCAGCTGCTGCTTTCCTCTCTGCTCATGCCCTCTGCCTGCTGGTTGGTCCGCCCCTGGCACTGGACCTCCTGACCTGGTCACCGTGCTGACCTCCGTGTCCAAGAGGACTTCCTCCCCTGCTGGCGACTGGATCTGCTCCTGACACTGCCGCTTCCAGGCCTCTTCCCCGACCTCTGCTGCATCCACCTTTCCTGCCCTGCCTGGCCCGAGATGACACATTTTGCAAACACACTGCTATTGTCTGGCCCATTTCCCTGTGTCCTGTCCGGGTTGTGCTTCCTCAGCTGGGGTCTTTGCTTCCCACATAACTGGTCCTCTCTCTCTTCTTGCAGTGGGTTTCTCAAGTGCTTCCTTGTCCAGGAAGAGGGTCCTCTCACATCTGCCCTGGGTGAGCTCAGTTTTCTCTGTTCTTACTCTCTCACTCTCTGTAACTAGCTGTCTACTGACAGTGTTTGTATTTCACTGAAGGTTCCTATTGTATGACACTTCCCACGACTGAATTGTGTTGCTCCAAAATTCATCTGTGGGAACCCTAATCCTAATGTGACTGTATTTGGAGATAGGGCTTTTAGGATGTAATTAGAGTTAAATGAGGCTGTAAGGTAGGGACCCTAATCTCACAAGATAGGGAGCCTTGTAAGAGGAAGAGAGAGGGAACCCAGTTTGCACATGTGCACAGAGGAAAGGTCACGTGAGCACATATAGGAACATGGCTGTCTACAAGCTGGGAAGACAGCCCTCACCACAGTCTGACCATACTGGCACCCCGGTCTTGGGGTTCCACCTCCAGAAGGGTGAGAAAATACATTTCTGATGTTTAAGCTCTTCAGTCTATGCTATCTTGTTAAGGAGGCTGGAGCCAACCAAGACAACACCTTTTCACATGTTTGTGTCTTGTCTGCCTAGTGAACTGTGCATCCTAAACCAGAATTATTGTTTATAAACCCTTTTAAGTTAAAGTTTCATATGCCTAATGAATGATACATGTATGGTAAATATGGAGATTGCTGGATATTTGCAAGCCGAGAACAAGCATGTGACAAGCCTCCATCTGGGTCAAGAAACAGCACATTGCTAGCATCTCTCCAGCCCTCTCTGTGCAGCTTTCCCACATTTGCCAGGCCCCAGGGTTGTCACCATCCCGTCTTCCAGATCATTTGCCTGGCTTTGTGCTTTATGTCCATAGAATCCCACTGCATGTGCTCTTCTGTGTCTGGCTTTTTTTTTTTTTTCCTTAGCATTTTGTTTGTGAAATTCATCCCTATTCTTGTGCGTGGTTGTAGACTATTCATTCTCATTACTGTCCAATAGTCCACTGTGGGAATATGCCACAATCTGTTTATTTGTCCACTCTGGTTGTTGGGATTTTGGGGAGCTCCTGGTCTTAGCCATTATAAGTAGTGCTGCTATGAGTATTCTAGCATGTGTTTTTTGGTAAACATATGTGTGTTTCTGCAGAGTCTCTGCCTCAGAGTGGGATTGTTCAGTCACAGACGTACGGATGTTTTAGTGGGTATTGATGAACAGGTTGCCAAAGCAATTGAGCTTCTTTGTGCTCTTACCAGTCAAGTGTGAGAAGAGCTATTTTTTATTCACTTTTACACTGTGGCATAGGGAGCAGTACATACAGGGTATTCAAGAAATGTTCACTCGATGAGTAGAGAGAAGGATTTTTTCAGGCAGTAGTGGACCCAGGTGTACATGGATGAACAAAATAAGTAGGGTTAATCAGGATCTTAGCATCTGGTTCAGATGGTTCAGAATCTGGTTCAGAAACCTCCCTGAGCCACTGAAAAATTGCTCCATTTGTTTGAGTCCTGGTTGCGGATGCAGTGGCCTCACTAACTCCTGGGTTTCTGGTTTACTTCAAGGAGCATTTGCAGTGGAATTCATCTGGAGAACTTCCCTAGCACTGCAACATAGAGAAGCCTGGCTCTTCCCTCCTGTCAGGTATTTCCACAGAATAACAAGCTGGAAGGAAGTTAGGGACCAGGAAGAATCGATTGATCATTCAGCTTTGGAGCCATGTTCAGAGGATGACCGATGAGGTCGAGCTGCAGGGGCTCTGCTCCATTAGAGGGCTGCCCTGGGAAGGAGAGAAGTGGTGGACAGGAGGGAGGCCTATTGCCTCAAGCAACTCTGACCTCCTGCATTGTCTACATAAACAATATGCCCCTCGGCAAAGTCCCTGTAGCTCAGGAGAGAAGTGATGTGGGAGGTGCCAACCGTGTGAGAAGCAGTCCATTCAATCAAAGAATATTCAAGGTCTTGCAAGGAACCCCAGAAGATTTCCAATTCAACATGGCTGGCAGAAGGAGACTCCCAGCATCTCAACCTCCTCTTCAGGACACACACCGGATTTCATGCTCCTTTTAAAACCTGGAGGCCAGGAGAAGGGACCAGAAGCACAGATACGGTCTGTCTAAAACAGAGAAGACTGGCATCTTCACCTTCTTTGATATGGAATTTAAGTCCACATCAAGGTTTTAATATGCTTTATTTCTTCAGCAACTCTATTACATTGTTAATTCAGGCGGAGTGTGTGGGGAGCTGAGAAACCGGTCCACTCCCTCATCTTCTCAATATAAATGGCTGTCTTAGTCTGTTTGAGCTGCCAAAATGAGTGATCACAGACTGGATGGCTTACACAAATACCTCATGCCAATGGAGTCTGGGAAGTCCAAGATCAAGACACCGTCAACGTTGAAGTTGGTAAAATCCAATTCTTGGGTCATAGATGTCAGTTGTAGACCTCTCTCTGGACCCTTTCATTAGGCACTAATCCATTCAGGAGGGTGCTGCCCTCATGACCTGATCACCTCCCAAAGATACACCTCCAAAACTATCACATTAAGGATTAGGCTTCCAGCATATGAATTTTGGGGGGACACAAACATCCAGTCCCTAACAGCTGCTATCTTTCACAGTTGGCCTGTGGTGCACCTGCCATTGTTTTTAGCTTAATGGCAATACTTTACAATCATCTTCCCTTAATCATCCTGAAGATTTCAGCCTGGGGTCTCAGTCTATCCTTCAAAGTAGGTTATGTAGGCTAAGGTCATTCCTGCATATACTTTAGAACTCAGCTCAAATGTCCCTTCCTCCAGAAGATTTTCCCTGCACTTTTAGGTTAGATCAAAGCTGCCAGCTCCATGCTTTTATCGCACTCTGTATGTCTTCTTTTGTTCCTTATCACAACTCCTGTCTGTAATTTCTTGAGCGATGTGTTTGGTCTCTGATTCTCATTCTAGACTCTCAGCCCCACAAGGATGGGCTATGCCAAGACTATGTCTTTCATGCACCACTTCATCCCAGTGGCTTAGCAAAGTGCTTGACTTCTAGTATGTCCTCATTAAAATGGAAAGGAGGGAAAGAAAGAAGAAGGGAAGGAGGGAGAGAGCATGAAGAGAAGGAAAGCTGTCCTAAAGGAACCTATGTTATTTATCCAGTTATGTCTTTTCCCAACTCTTCAGGAGAAACCCTAATGGGTTCACCTTGCCAGCTGGATTGTAAGCAGCATGAGGAACCCTCCCATCAAGAAATTAGTGCTTTTCTTTAAAGCTCCTTCAATATGCTAACCAGCATTTTGTTCTATGTCTTAACAGAAGCAACACAGTCTTGGCATAAGAAGAACATTAGCTACTCCTCCCAACTGTCAAACTCTACTCTCGTTAGTGCACCTGGGGCTGGGAAGAGGGTCCGGGGAATCATCTTGACTCTAGCTCTGCTGATACCACAGAGGTACTCTTCACCACCCAGAGGTCTACCAAGAGTCCGCCATGACATGTCCTGCATCTCTACGTACCTGACTTCCCAGTCCAGGGATGGGGAATGGAGAAATAAAGTGGCTTGTTACAGGTTGGATTGAGTCCCCTAAGAAGATATGTTGAAATACTCATCCTTGGTGCTTATGCACACAACCTTATTTAGAAATAAGGTCTTTACAGTTGTAATCAGGTTAAGATGAGGTCATTGGGGTGGGCTTTAAACCAAAAGGACTGGTGTCCTTATATAAACTGTAGGGGAGGAAAAAATTTTTTTCCTTCTACCTATTTTAGGTTCTTCTCCCAGGGTCCAGCAGATTATACTGACAAAAAATTATCAAGAGAAAAGAAAACATAAGGTAATTAATTAACATGTGCAGGGTACACATGTGGGAGCACCCAGTGATAAATAGCTCAAGAGGGTGCTTAGAACTTAGGTTTATCCTGAATCTTAACAATAGAACCATAACTTTTCAGAGACGTGACAAGACCAAGGACAAGGGCTCTGAGCTTTAGGAGCAGCAAATGGTGGACAGGCAAATACATAAAGGAACTAATGGCAGATAGGGTTAGTTAGTAATGTTTGCTATAAAGATTCCTCTGTGGTGCGTCTGGGCTGATAAGGGTCTAGAACTGTGGCTGATGATTAACTTCTGTCCCTCCAGATAGAGAGGGGAGAAGGGGCACTTACAAATTTATGTCCTGCTTTTAGGCAAACAAGAGGGAGGCCAGAGAGCTTTTCTTCTCTCTGGTTCTATCTGCTTCTCAGTTGTCTTCAGCTCAAGAGAATCCTTAGGCCAAAGTGGCATATTTTGGGGTATTTTGCTACCCTTCAAGACCATGTGAACAGAGAGAGAGACACACAGGAGAAGTTCACGCTCAGCCAGAGGAAGAGAGTGGAGTGATGCAGTTGAGAACCAAGGAGAACCAATGATCAATGGCCTCTATCAGAAGCTGAATGTTTGAACAGAGCCCCCATGCTCCCCATTCATATTTTGAAGACTTAGACTCAGTACATGGCTGTATTAGGACATGGGGCTTCTAAGGAAGAGATTAAGGTTAAATGAGGTCACAAAGGTGGGACCCCAGTCCTGTAGGATTAGTATCCTTATAAGAAGAGACACTAGAGAGTTTTCTCTCTGCATATATCTTTTTGTCTATCTGTCTGTGCACCTGCTCAAAAGAAAGACCGCATGAGGGCAGAGCAGCCACGAGTCAAGAAGAGAGCTGTCACCCAAAGCTGAGCCCTGCCAGAGCCTTGATCTTGGAACTTCCAGCCTCCAGAACTATGAGAAGACAAACGTCTCTTGTGTAAGACCCATAGGCTTTGGAATTTTTGTTAGGGCAGCTGGCACGGCCTAAGACAGCTCTCATTTAAAGAAAGGGTTCTATGGCCCAGAGTAAAAGCTTGAATGCTCTGCCACCATCTAAGCCATCCATTCTGGAAATGCAGCATGGGAAAGACCAGACAAGTTGTTAGTTGTTAGGACTGGGACTGATTCCCATTCTATAAATGTCCTCTCTAAGAATGAGAATGATCTTCTTGTTATTAAAACAAGGGAAGACAACTTTGTTGGTTAGAAACTGAAGCACAGGTATAGATCAGGACCATGCTTGGGGCCTACTGGAGAAGCACATGGAAGGGGTAGTGAGAACCAGGGCAGGGAGGGTTGAGAAGGGTGAATGGGATTTTTGTTGCCCAGGATATTTGGGCTGTTTGGGAAACTTGAATGAAGGGAGTGCTTTGAAACACAAGCTCAGTGTAATTCAATCCAAGATTCCAAGTCCTAATCCAACTATGGAAAAAGAATGGGATCTTGGGCTGGGCTGGGAGAAAGTAACGGAGAGTCGGTGCTCCCTGAGCCTCAGATTCAGGATTAGAGACTTCCGGTCAATAATGGGCACCTTGGTTTTGGAAAGCTCTAGTAAAACTGGATGTCGAGCAGTTGAGCCTGTGTCTAAGAGGTTTCTGCTCTGGGTAGGATGCTAGATCAGTTCCCTTTCTCACTGGGAGATTCTGAAATCCTGCAAAGGAACCTGATATCCTAACATGGATCTTTTAGGAGGCTGAAGTGTGGAATGGGAAATAAATAGACAAGAAATGGAATGAGGAATGGGTTTTAAAAACAGGTGATTATGAACTAAAGGAGTCAGACTTGAGGACATGGATTCCAGGGACAAAAAGACTGGTTCCCCTGGGGAAAAAGATACTGGTTTTGTGGTTGAGGATGGAGGTGGGAGAATACAGCAGCATGTTGCTCTCCCCAGAGATTGTCTGGAAGCTCAGTTGGTGCTCAGTTTTGGGGGATTAGGAGCAATTCTGCCTGAGGCAGAGGGTTGGACCAGATGACCTCTCCAGATTCTTTCTCTTCTAATGATTCTGGGAAGACATTTCTCATTGTCTTGACAGTCCTGAAATGTCTTTTCTTAATGGGGAATTTATCTGCTGGATTCAATGGAACTGTTGCCTTTGTATTTTGTACATGCACCTGCCCTGGGGCCATGGTTACATTTTAAATAAATGAAATAAATCAATAAATATGATACACCTCACTTTAATCATTACATAATGCAAAAAATTATGATAATGCCACATTAAGTTGCAAATTAAGACATGCAAAAGAAGGAAATGTGCAAATGACTATTCTGCCAGCAACATGAACTCCCCTTGCATTGTGCTGTGTTATAATAAAGTCTATATTTATATCTGCCTACCTAGCAGCCTCCCGTTCAGCACGGGCCAATTGCAGGGGAGATTATTGACATCATGAACCTTAACTTTTGTGTCTGATGGCTTTTTGTAAATGTGCTGTCTTAAATGAGCATTAGCTTGGCTCCTGCCGCAGGAGAGAAGGGTGTGACAGTGGGGGCATGGGCTTTGAGTAAGCTGGCTTGGCTTGGGAATCCCAGTTCTGCTTCTGAGCAGCTATGTAAAGTTTCCCATTCATTCAGCTCTCTGGACTTTCCCATTATTCAGCTCTCCTCAACTGTAATATGCAAGCGTAAAGCACGGATAAAAAACCTGTCCACAACCTTCTGGCTCTTTGCCTTCCCCGGCCTTCCCCGCCACTACTGAGCAGGGCAATCGTACTTGAATGTGTTTTATGGTGTTTCCTTTATAATTTCATTTGGAAAAGAAGGGCTTTGCTGCTCCAAACAATTGGCCGTCCCTGTTCTAGTCCCAATTTTATGGAAAAGGAAGATCAGAGAGGTGAAGTAACTTGCCCAAGATCACACAGCTGTTTATTCTCAAAGAGACCTCCACCCGAGGCCACAACTTGCTCCCAGGCCAGTGGCTTCCCACTGACCTTGTTTTGCCCACTTAGGAAAGCTGCCTTCTATAGGCCCTGATGCAGAAGCACAGACTGGAAGGCTGGGGGCAAGGCACAGCAGGTCCCCAGAACGACAAGGGTGGACGGGATCATCAGAGGTGCTGGAGTTAGGTGGTTGCAAATTCCCGCTCTGCCTCCTGCTCCCCTGTGACCTTGAACCATTTTGAATCTCAGTTTCTTCTTCCGTAACATGGTGGAAGAGAATCCAGTGAAACAATTTATCTCAAACGCCCTCCCTAGCTCCCAGCTCCTCCTAGGGGGGAAACAAATGTCAGCCGAATTTTCAAAGAAACTGCTCTGATTTAAAGAAAGACTGTGTTTCCTCAGTTTCCCCGAGCTGCCTCAAGAATGTCACTATAGAAAAAAAAAAAAGAATGTCACTATTGAAATTCTGTCAATCGTGATACATTTCAATGGGTTAAACATTTTCCTTTCCCCACCAAAAAAACCTTACTTCTTTTCACTTGCAGAGAACCTGAAAGCCCCTTCCTTTCGTGGCTCCTCATTCCCACTGCCTAGCTGGTTAAGTCAAAATGGATGACTCTTCACAGCCTGCCAGCATTCTGCACGGGGCTATTCTGAGTTGACTTAGTATTATTAGCAGTTTGATCATTTCCATATTACAGGGGAGGCTGGGGCAGGAGGGATGTGCTGGGTCCGTGGGGAAAGGGGCTGGGCTGGGGGACAAGGAGAGGTTCATACAGGCCAAAAGGAATGTTGAAGCCCAAGGTTTGGGTCACCACAATTTTGCCAAAAGTGGGAGCAGAAAAACCAGGCCTCGGAGCCTCACCAAAATCAACCAGGGCCCAGGAGGAGAGGATGACGGTGGTGATGTTTATTGCTTCCTTACTTCTTCTGGAAAACCATCAGTGCCAGCCTCTCACCAAGGCCCGGAGCTTTCGAGTCCCAGGACTGGCATTATATGGGATCAGACTGGTGAAAATGTAGGATGTTTTTCCTGTTTGTTTTGCTCAAAAGCTGTTGAGTGGGGTTCATAATCACACTCGGGCTGCACCCCAAGGATCCTCGTGTTTTATGGACTCCACTTTCTGTGAAGGAAGGAGGGGGGCAGGACTGGGGAGGCGACTTTCCTTTTCCTATGAGTGTGGGGAAGAGTATGAAGTTCACAGCCATACCAGGAAATGAGGCTTTTGCAGGCAGAGTAGTCAGGCACCAAAGATGACGCCAGAGAAATGGGAGAAGCACCACCTGTGTCTTGGGAACGTGTGCTGAGCTGGGTCCTGTCCCGTCCACCTGCTCCACTGCAGGGATTTGTCGGGGGCCAGTTAAATGTCCCTAAAGTGTGGTAGGACGAAACAGTTTTGATAAAACGACGCTGCTGTTCCTTCTCCAAAGTTGCCAGCACGTCCTCCAAGATGGCCACTCTCCCGTTCCAAGCATCCGGGAGGGATTTACGCACAGGGAATCCAGGCTGCCAACTGACCTTGTGCATCCCAGTGGGAGTGGGAGTTGCTGGGTCCCTCTTTTCACTCATCTGTACCTCCAAACAGATCTCCTTTGGGGGTGACCACAATCCGACTACCTGCTCTGGGTCATTCACTATGCAAGACTCTTTTTTTGGTCCTTGAATGATGGAATATTTCAAAAGTGCAGGAGAGTACAAAAAGGATAAACTCTTTAAACCTGCTCAGAATTAACAAGTTAACCTTTGCTCGTATTGGTATCAGATTTTTCTTTTCTTTTTTTTTTTAAAGCTACTGGAACCTCATATATACACTTAAAGTCCTCTTAGAACTTTCTATAATGTGTGACCTCACTTACCTCTTATCACAACCCATTGGCTTTAATAATGTGGCATTGCCCTCCCCTTCTTCAAAATCATAAAGTGAGGGTCTGAGAGGAAAGTGCAAATATATCTATTGCTTGGAAGAGAGAGTGCGAGCCCTTAGACTTGGACCTAGCTCACCTCTCAGTTTCCTACTATTCTGGTTCTTTGCCCAGGAAGGAAGAAACCCTATATTCTCTAGATTTTAGCGGGACCCGAGGAAACAGCTAGCAGCTAACAGATGAAGAATTTTGTTGTGGTGGGGAGGAGGGGAACACGAGAGCCTTCCATGCCTGGGAAGTTATGCTGCCCCTGCCCTCTGTCTTCTATCAAAAACCCTTTATGAAACCAGGCGAGATGGGAAGCTCAAAGTTAGACAGAGCCTAAGCACGTGTGCTTGTTACAGCTTGTCTCTTTCTTTTAGGGAAATGTACAGGAGGGAAATAGAATCATTTCGTGGGCAAAGAGGAAACTGGCAGGTTGGACTCTGCAGTGTTTCTCTACAGCTTTTGTGCAAGAATGGCAACCCACACCACTGCGTCCTTCAAGATGATCCAATGGACTTTGGGTTCATGCTTCCTCATGATGAAGCCCTACAAGTGGGTGGTGAGAGGCCCTCTGAGTAGAGGTCCAGGGCCAGGACATCTCAGGCTGCTTCTGAACTCAGCACTGTTATTAAAGCCATCCTTCCAATGACACCATCCTTAGACTTGTGTCTTTTTGTCCTCTTCCTTGTTGCCTTGTGGCCCCAAGCTGGCTGCAGCGGCTCCAGGCATCATGACAATATTCAAGGACTGGGCAAGAAGTGGTTAGAGGTAAGGGATTAACAAAAGGGCAGTGTTTTCTTCTCTTACGTGGAAAAAAATTTCTTTTCCAGAAATCTCTCAGAAGACTTTTTTTTTATGTTTCATTGTGGGTCACAAGGTCACTCCTTGATGCAAGGAAGGCTGGGAAAGTGAGCTTATATTTTTTCCTCTAGTGTTAAGGGCTGAATGTTTGTGTCCTTCCCATGCCCCAAATTCATGTGTTAAAGCCCTAACCCCCAAATGTGATGATATGAGAAAGTGTAACTTATGGTAGGTAATTAAATTTAAATGAGGTCATGAGGGTGTGGCCCTTATGATGGGATTAGTGCCCTCACAAAAGGAGGAAGACAGACTGGAACTCATTGCCATTTGAGGACACAGAAAATCATAGAGAAGACTCCCACCAGAACCCACCTATGTTGGCACCCTGATCGTGGACTTCCAGCTTCCAGAACTGTGAGAAAATAAATCTCTGTTGGTTAAGCACCCCAGTCTATTGTATTTTGTTATAGCAGCTGAACTGACTCATACATTCAGTAAATGTCTTTTTGTAGACACTGGAGTGGGAACAAGCAACAACAACAAGGAGAAAGGGGCTAGGAGTTATTTTAGGTCTGAAAGATTTTGTGGAAATCATTTTCTGGAGCCTTATACAGAATGGGATGGTCTAGGTCAATGGTCCCTAAACCTGACTTCCTTCTGGCCCTCTGGGGAGCTTGTTAAAAATGCAAATGCTTGGATACTCCTTATGCAATCAGAATCTCAGGGAGCAGGGCCTGGGATCCTGCATTTACTGTCTTCCTTCCACACCTTAGGTGATTCAGAGGCAGTGGGATCCACAGCATTTGGGGCTGGGAGCTGCTACTCAGGGCAGTGGAATGTGGTGAAGAAGTCTGTGGCCGTTGTGCATCAGACTGGTTGCCTACCTCTGTAGAGCCTCATGATCTGCCTGGAGCACAGAGGTGCTGTGTGCTTCCACCTTTAGGCCAGAGCCAAGGCCTTCCATAAATGGGTTCCATGCTTCCTCCTTAGTTTTATCTCTGTGCTCTGATACTCACTGGCCTTCACTGTTTCCTCCTCTGTGCCTTCCTGCCGTGGCTCACATTATTCCTTTCTCCCTTCCTTCCTTCCTTCCTTCCTTCCTCAAAAAATGTTTACAAATGGCTAACACTTTTCCTCTAGCCTTGACCATCTATCCCCAGCCTTTCTGCTTATCTAAATCCTTTCTGATTGCTGCTTCTTCATATTTTTTTAAAGTACTTTTATTTATTTATTTCCGTGAAAGAGAGAGAGCATACATGTGTGAGAAGGGGGAAGGGCAGAGAGAAGTAGGCTCTCCAATGAGCAGGGAGCCGAATGTGGGACTTGATCCCAGGACCCTGGAATCATGGCCTGAGCCAAAGGCAGATGCTTAACCAACTGAGTCACCCAGTTACCCTCTTCTTCATCTTTTTAAAAAATATATTTGTTTCAATTTTTATTTTCTTTAGATTAAAGATATTTGGTTACACTGTTTATAGAAGTCCAAAAGTTACTTAGATTTTAAAAATCCTCCTTCAGCCTCCTTATCAAATTTTGTTTTAATTGAGATATAACTGACATATCAGATTATATTAGTTTCAGGTGTACAACATAGTGATTCAATATTTGTATATATTGTAAAATGATCACCATGAAAATCTAGTTAACATCTGTCACCACACATAGTTATTCACCACCTCCCCTACCTGGTTCCTTCTTAAAGCTGATATGGTCATCTCCCCACCACCACCCTTTCCTCTAAGATTATTTTCTGCAATTAGCTTTAAGCTCACAACAGCACCATTTTTATTCCACACTAGGCAACTCTTGACTGAGCATCTCTGTTGTCCAGGAAATGTTCCTGATGGTGAGAACACAGAAACTGAAGAGACACAGAACACAGACCCTCAGAGTAGCTTACAGTCTAGTCTGGATTTGGTTTCTTTCTACAAGTGTATTTTAGAAATTGTACAAAGTAATACATTGCTGTAAAAAATTCTGACAGGAGAATCTAACAAGTGAAAAGCAAAAGCATAACTCTGTGAAGCTTCAGGGCTACTGAGCTGGTAGAGGGGCTGGGCGTTGGACACACCTGGGGCATGGGAGCTCCACCCCTGCCACACACCTTGTCCTGTGCACCTCTTCCATCTGGCTGGTCCTGAGCTATAGCCTTATTAAAATATAATAAACTGTTGATCTAATGACATGATTGTCTATCTAGAGAACCTCAAAGAATCTATGAAAAATCTTCTGAAACTAAGAAGAACTAGAAAAAGAATATGCCAGACCTAGAGTTAGCAGAAGGAAGGAAATAACAATGACCAGAATAGAAATAAATGGAACAGAGACCAGAAAAATGGTAGAAAAGATCAACAGAACTAAGAGGTGATTTTTTTTAAAAGAAAGATAAACAGAATTGACAGAGCTTTAGTGAGTCTAAGGGCAGGGGGAGACCTCAAAGAAATAAAATCAGAAGTGAAAGAAGAGACATTACAACTGACACCACAGGAATACAAAGGATCTTAAGAGACAAGCTGAACAATTCTACACCAACAAGTTGGACGACCTGGAAGAAATGGATGAGTTCCCAGGAACATACAACCTAGGAAGACTGAATTGTGAAGAAATAGAAAATCTGAACAGACCAGTAAGAAGTCATCAAAAACTCTTCAACAAAGTAAAGCCCAGGATCATGACAGCTTTTCTGGTAAATTCTATGAAATACTTAAAGAATTACTACTGATCCTTTTCAAACTCCTCCGAAAAAATTGAAGAGCAGGGAACATTACCAAACTCATTTACCCTGATACCAAAGTCAGCCAAGGACACCATGAGACAAGAAAATTACAGGCCAATATCCCTAATGAATATGGATCTAAGAAAGTAGTTCTTGGGCGCCTGGGTGGCTCAGTGGGTTAAGCCACTGCCTTCGGCTCAGGTCATGATCTCAGGATCCTGGGATCGAGTCCCGCATCGGGTTCTCTGCTCCGCAGGGAGCCTGCTTCTTCCTCTCTCTCTGCCTACTTGTGATCTCTGTCTGTCAAATAAATAAATAAAATCTAAAAAAAAAAAAAAAGTAGTTCTTAATTGTTCCCACCACACACACACACACACACACACACACAGGAAACTAGGTGAGGTGATGGATGTGTTAATTAACCTGCTTGTGGTAGTCATATCAGAAAGCATACATATATCAAATTGCTACATTGTACACTTTAAATATATACAGTTTTATTTGTCAGTTATACCTCGCTGAAGGTGGGGGAAACAAGTACAACTTGATTCTTCTTTTCTCTCTTCCTGTTTCCATTCTCCAGAGGTCACCGGGGACACCAGTGCGTTGTGCGTCTCTTCCAGAAACATTCCACACTTTTGCCTTTTTTTCCCTGATGGTTTTGTGTGTGAGTTCTGATCTCCCAGTTGGGGACAAGCATCCAGACAAAGGCACCTAGTTTTCTCATGTGTCCTTCCGTGTTACCCCTCATAAGCCTGGGCACACAGCAGGTACACGCTATGAACAGTGTCAGGAAATTCAGGGACAGAAAATTCTTTGGGGACTTGTACAGATCGCTCAATATTTCTTGTGTGTGGCTTTTTGCCTCAACTACGGGGCAAGTCCCTGGAGGGCAGAACCCCTCAGACTGTTGTCGGATTCCTCTTCTAGGCCTATGGTTCTTCTGGGTTGCCCTCCCCACCCCACATCCCCCTCCACGCTTGGGCCCGAGCTCTTGGGTAGGTCCTAGGAGCTGGAGGCATTTCCGGGCTGAAGCAGCGGCAGCCCTGGCACCAACAACTTCCCCCTGACCAGCAGCTTATAGCACTTCACTTGCGTTTTCCAAGGAGTCCCAGAGACCGAATACCTTTGCTGGCACAATGCAGCTTGTAAGAAAGCAGGGGCCTGTTGATGTGGTGTTTGGTGGGTACCCAAAGCGGGAGGCTGAGCTGTCAGAATGAGAGAGACGGAGAGGGAGCAGGGGAGAGCAGGAGTATCAGAATGAGTGATGTGCAATGTTTGGGGGTCAGCGCTTTACTAAATGATTCTTGTTAATTATTTAGAGCCTGCCATCTATCGTATGGCAGGTGCGGGCTAGGGGATGGGATGTCGGTTCTCTCTGAGCCACAGAGAGAGGGAAGGGCTGGTGGCCGTGGGTGGGTCTTTGGATGGTGATTCTGCGGACGGACCCATTGCGGGGATCCCTGACTGGAGGAGACCCAGGCCAAGCAGGGCTCCCTATTTTTTGGGACTTCTGGCCTTCCATGTCACAGTGGTCTTCGGCACTGTATAGGTAGAAGACAAAGGAAAGTCACTCTTAGTGATAAGATCTAAGACGAGATCATGAGCAGGCAGCTGAAGCCATCTGATTAGGGAGAATAAGAAGTAGGAGGTTTCGGGGCATCTGGGTGGCTCAGTGGGTTAAAGCCTCTGCCTTCAGCTCAGGTCACGATCCCAGGGAACTGGGATTGAGTCCCACATCGGGCTCTCTGCTCATCGGGGAGCCTGCTTCCCCCTCTTTCTCTGCCTGCCTCTCTGCCTACTTGTGATCTCTGTCAAATAAATAAACAAAATCTTAAAAAAAAAAAAAAAGAAGTAGGAGGTGCAAATTAGAGAACAGAGAGAGAAACTGTTTGGGAAAGTACTCCCTCAGCCTCGGGAATGTTTTGCTTCCTCTCCAGCTCTTCCCCTTCTCTGAACTACCTCCTACTCTCCCAGACCAAGTCTAACTGTTCTCTGCCCAGCCGACACTGGCCACCGTCCTCTGTCCTGTCTCTGTTCACAGGAGTCTTGTCTTGTCTGCCCAGTTTCGGGAAAGAGTCTCCCTAATGTGAAGCCAGCTACCCTGTTTGCTGAAGATGTGTTTCTCTTTGTCGGCGGCAATGAGACTCTTTTCAGAGGAGGACCCGCAAAGAAGGTGTTGAGGAGAACGAAGTTCTCCTTACGGAGTTCTACTTATGGAGAACACGGAGTAGAGGCAGCAGGACTGCGTGGTGAGTGGTGCGGGGCCTGGAGTCTGGCCTGCCGATGGAGAGCTGTGTCCCTAGACAGAAGGACTGATCTCTTCCAGCCTCGGTTTTCTCATCTGTGAAGTGGGGTAAAGCTAGAAGCTGCCATGAGGATTCCTAGAGGTGATGCCTACGGAGTGCCCAGCACAGAGACAGCGGGCAGACGTGGTGCTGACCACACGCGCCCTATTTGGGTGGTCCCCAGTTCACACAGTGGGCTCTAAAGGGAAGCAGTGGCAAGCTCTGGCCTTACCCAAAGGCTTCGTGTGGGGAAACACTGTGTTCTGGGAAAGGAACGCTGGACAGAGAGTGGACAGAAGCTGTGCCCAGGAGCCAGCTGGACAGGGAGTGACTGGCTCCTGGCCAGGTGCTGGGTGCTGCTGGCTTGTGCATCATAGTCCTTCCCATGGGCCATTCCAATGGCTGTCTCCGCGGGGGGCTGACCCGGTGGAACTTGGAAGGAATCTGAGCACCCGGAAAAGCAAACAATCAGGCCCCACCCAGCACGCAGGGGAGCAGACAGGCCACTGGCTCCAGGAATCTGGAGGCTCCCCTGTGGCCCCTGCTCTGACGCCGCTCATGACATTTCCTTCCGGGGGCCTTGGTTTCTTCATCTTTAGCATGACAGAGGCTGACTGGTCAGCACTTTCCGACATTGGCCGGTGATGGCTGGCAGGTGCCACAAGCTGACGTGACAGGATCTCAGAGCTCCTGGGGCCAGGCAGAAGCTGGAGAGGGAGGCCCGGCTTCTGTGAGCACCGCCAAGAGGTTCGGTCTGCGTTCCCGCTCCTGGGTGCTCTCATTTGGCTTCCCTCTTGCAAGAGCATCCTGTTCCTGGGTCCTTCACAATCTGCCCTGAATAGAACGCAGGACACCCCTTCCTCACCCACCCTCCCACAGCTGCCAGGAGCCTCAGCTGTGTGGACCGTGGACATTTAATCCTGCCCAGCAGTGTTTCCAAAGCCTCTGCGCCTTCGTTCCAACCACACGTTGGTGCTCCATGCTGGAACACAAGCCCCCGGAGGGTTAGTCTACGGGGTGGCCCATGGGGTGGGAGCCACAAGCTGCTGAGTCCCCACGGGAGCATCTAGTGTGGCTGAAGGTCACAGACTGGTGGGGACGAATCCCTTGCCCAGTGGCCTCTCCCCTTCTGAGGGTGACATGGATGGCGTCCTCTGCAGGATCCCTCTGCTGGGTTGGAGCCCTTGTGTTGAGAGGAGGGGCTCGTCCAGCTACGACTGCAAGGGTCAGGTGGGTACATAGTGGGTGCTCGCAAAGGCTCGTGGGAGAAGCAATGAAGGAGCGGTCTTTGCAGCTCAATGAACTCACACACTCAATGGGGCAATGATGGAGCAAGACCATCGGATGTTCACGGAGCACTTAAGAAAGGTCAGGAATTTTCCTGAGTGGGTTTGATGTGTTTAATCATTTAACCCTAATGATAAATCTAGGAGGCAAATGATGTTATTACTCCCACTTTACTGATGAAGAATTGGAGGCACAGAGTAGTTCAGGTTCTTGCCCAAAGCTGCACAGCCAGTCAGTGGTCCAACTGGAGATCTTGCCTAGGGCAGTCTGGCTCAAGCATTCACGGGCTTCATCGCTGGGCTATTTGGATATGAGGGTGGGCTTCACAGTCCAACACGCATCTGAAAATGGGCACAGGTGAGTGAACACGGAGAGGGACCTGGGGACTTAAGTGTAATTCTGGGGTTAAGAAGTTGCCGGAACACACTTCTGTGTCATCTGTCTGCTGAGATGTCACTCACTCTGGGGCAGAGAGACACAGTTTGCTCATAGTTCTTCATCTGATCGAGGACTTCGGTGGTATTTTCAGGGATGGCAGGGGAGGTGTTTGTGGTTTTATCTCCCTCCTCCTGGCTTAGTCTCTAGCTGATTCCGAGTGCCTCCCCCACGGAGAGCTGCTTTTTCTTACTGGAGGTTTGGCACCTGTGGGGGACACTCCGCACGTGCTGTCATCAAGCCGGATACCATTCTTCCCCCTCTGTGTGCCTCGTCCTGGGTTGGGCTCTGAGAGGGTGCAACAGGGGATGCCTCAAGTGTGGGTTTGGCACAAAATAATTTTCTGATTTACTTTGGCAAGAGATGAATGAGTTGTTCGAGGGCATAAAATCAGGTGCCACCAGGTGATATGGTCTCTGTAAGTGTGAGAAGGAATTCAGAGGGGAGAGATGAAGGCAAAGTAAAATCAGTGGGAGTTAGGAGATGTGTGGTCCAGTCCCAGAGACTATGCCCATATGCTGTGTGACCTTGGGTCACTTCCTTCCCCTCTCTGGGCTCAGTTCACTGAGCAATAAAACAAGGAGATAGTCTAAACTCTACTGTTAGCTTCAATTTTAGTAATTGTGGGGCATCTGGGTGGCTCAGGCGGATGGGCGTCCAACCCTTGATTTTGGCTCAGGTCATGGTCTCATGGTCATGAGACTGAGCCCCATGTTGGGCTCCTCGCTTTGCTGTGGGGCGGAGGGTGGGGTCTGCTTGGAAGTCACTCTCTCTCCCTCTGCCACTCCTCCCACTTGTGCTGTCTCTTAAATAAATAAATAAATCTTTAAAAATAAAATAAAATAAAATTTAATAATTGTAAGACTTCCTGAGATGAAGAGCAACTTGAGATTTGTCCGTGTATGAGGAGGCTTTGAATGGGGGCTAGAAGACCTGGTAAGGACTTTCTCCAAGTTCTCTTCAGCAACCCCCAGCACTGCCCTTGGGCCCTGTCTCCTCATCGGGACTGTCCCCTCCTCTTGGTTCCACGCTAGTCCCCAGATTGGCCCAGGGCTTTCCCCTCCCTTCTTTTCCTCTTTCAAGCCTAGATTGTACCAGTATTTATAACTGGTTCTCTGCTTCCCTCAGATACCACCGAGTCAAACTCAGCCAATTTCCCTCCCTCTTGATGCATCTCTTTCTTTCCTCCACTGTTGGTCCTTCCTCCCCCACCATCCCCGCTCTCCCTTTCCCAGAACCTTGACTCCAGCTCATCTATCTTCCCGGTGTGCGGCTGGTCCTGGTGCTCCCCTTCCAGTGCATTGGGGGGACAGGTGCTGTGGGGACGCACACATGGAGAGAATGAGATGCTCCTCCCTCCCTGGGTACAGGGAGGATAATGATGAGTGCTTCCCTCCCAGGGCATGATGAGAATCAGTGAGCTAATGCCCATAAAGTATTATAATTATTCCGTGGAGTCATCTGATCGAGCGAGGAGGAGCTGGGCATCTGGCTCGAATTTACTTCGAGCTGGAGAATTCAGGCAGAAGCAGCAGCCTCAATTATTTTTCTTTTGGTCCCAACCACCTACCCCAATGCTGAGCAGCATTTCTTAGCAAAGACTGACACTGCGGAGCAAGAGACAAATACACCCAATTCTTGATTCATGAGCCCTGTGTCTGGCGGTTTCATTCCAGGTATGCTTGTCGCCTGCCCCTCCTCCCCCCGCCAACCTCTGATGAATTAGGAAACAGGTTCTGAGCCCTTCCATATAACCTGGGCCACACAGCTGGTTGGTAGTGGGTCTGGGAGGAGAAACTTCATTTTCTTATTCCCAACGTGTGCCACTTCCCACTTCCTTCCTCCCTTCTCTTTCCTTCCATGTGTATTTATTAGGGTAACTTGTATGCAATTTTGCCCTGGGCAGGACACCAGGTCTCCTCTTTTGGGTGTCCCTCCAGCAGGGGAAGGAGAAGTGACTTGCAACCTAGAACTCCGTGGCACGGAGGCCGTTGTTCCACTAACAGAGCTGCTGTCCTCACTTCAGCTGCGCCACCAGCCATCTCTCCATCCACCTCGTTCCAGCCTCCCCCCTGCCTAGTCCTGCTCTTCTACATCTTTGCCCGTGTGGTTCCTCCTTCTACAAATCTCTTCCTTCCACGTATCCACTGAGACACAACCTCCTCCTTTCAAAAACCTCAAAGCATACCCCACCCTCCCCCCAAACTCACCAAGAGGATCCTGCTGACATGGGACCACATTGTTCTGTTCACTGTTTCTATCCCCCGGGCTCCTTGGGTGCACTGATGCCCAGATTCACACTGCAGACAGATACATTGCTTTACGTGGTGGGCTTGATGGGGGAAAATCATGCCCTTTGCTTCACTTGCTTAGCACTCCTAGGCCAGCACCAAACCCCTTCAGCTCGTCCTGATGCCACCCCACAGGAGCCCCAGCCTCTGGCTGTGTTGTTTCTACCAGATCTGTACCCCCTTGCACCAATGTTACAAGTGGGCATCCTCTATAACAGACCCGTGTCAGGGCCACTGCTCTGACCTTGCTCAGTATCTGCCTCACCATGAATCCAGATGCCTTCCCCCAACCATGAACTTGAGTGTTGGAAATACTGACTACTCTGACCCTGCAGATGTCTCTCCCCTCAGACCTCCTTGAGCATTCCAGCTTTGTCCCTTTTTAAACATGTTAGCCTCATTTCTGTCTTTGGAGTGCAACACCTTGAAAGTAGAGGTCATGATTATAAGAGAATCTCAGTAAACCTCAGTAAATATTTGTTGATGAATTGACTGGCTGACATCACCAGCCACGGATCTAATTTCTGGATTTTGGTGTTGGGTCTATTGCCGCGTTGGGAGCTGAAGTCACAGGTTTTGCCTGGGCCTTGGGTGGAAAGGTCATGGACTCTGGTTCTGGAATGGGGGTGAACCAGAGAATTAAAAAAAAAAAGTATTTGGCAATACTCTAGACTTGAGTTAATGCCTGTAATTCTGGCCCTGCTGTAACTATTATGAGGAATGGTCATTTGTTAATGTACATGAGCCTTGTACTTCCTGGGGAGTCTCAGGCTGCTAAAATATTGAACTTGTAAACCTAAGCACCTTTTCTCTCACTGGCAGGCATAACGACTGGGGGAGAAAACAGCTTCAGTTCAGATGAATACATGTTCATCACTGATCGCGGGCATAAAAGCATGACCCTGATGAGGGAATTTATAAAGTGTTGTCCCCACTTTGTACGATTTGCCCCAAATTCCCTCTCTCATTTCTCTAGCCTCTGCTTCCTTGCCCACCTCTGCATCTTCCTCTGTCTGATGGTGGGAAAGCCTTCTGCTGACTTCTCAGGGCTCACAATGCTGACAGGTGGAAGCTACAGATTTATCCAGAAACATTAGAGGCACACGCAGATTCACAAATAGTGGAAATGAGGTAGGTTCTCAAAGACATTGGGCTGGGGCCACAAGGGTCTTGAGTGGAAAAGGCCCTTCTGTGAGATGGTCTGATGTCAGGCTTACCACTGGATAAACTCCTGACTAGAAAGAACGTTCTACATCCATTTCAGAGAT
Source organism: Lutra lutra (assembly GCF_902655055.1). Classification (NCBI taxonomy): domain Eukaryota; kingdom Metazoa; phylum Chordata; class Mammalia; order Carnivora; family Mustelidae; genus Lutra; species Lutra lutra. The sequence goes on along the minus strand of NC_062289.1, from coordinate 27,016,122 downwards.
CCCTGGTGGGCAGGCCCCTGTCTGGAAGGGCAGCTGCTTTTGGTTACCTGGTGCCAAGCCGCCCTTCCTCTGGGGTTCCCAGCCAGGCCCTCAATTGGCCAGGGAGGGCTTGTGCCCCGTGTCTGGTCGGCCTCCACGCCCGTGCTGGTGAGAGGCAGCGGTCTGTTCCGGGGGTGGGGGGCCCTGAGCCACATCCAGCTTCCTGTCTCTTTTTCTTTTGTTAAAGCCAAATGAAACAATGTAATTAGCTTGTTACAATTAAAGTGACTCGACTGGATAAATTGTAATCACCCAGAATCAAGTCAGGCATCCCTGCAGGTCCCGGACATCGCAGCTGAGCTGCCTCATTTGCATAATTAAAATATACAAATGATAATGGATTTTGTACTCAATTTCCAGCGGCTGTGAATTTGAGAAACTCTGAAATTAGAATAACAGAGATGAAGCCCGCCTTGAGGTAATGGGGATGACAAGTTTTGACAGTAGGGGTGTTTATAACACTAGTTTCTTGCTACAAAATAAATAAGTACAAAAAAGATTAGAGAGTGATATTAGTTAATAGCTCCACGGGCAGTGGGAAGTGCAGATAGACTATGATTACCTCTGTGAATTTACGCTGCCTTTTTTTTTTTCCTGACAAGCTCTCGCCTAACCTTAGGGGATACCATCCCCCTGATTATGAGAAATTGAGAATGAATTAAATGCATAAAAAGGGTTGTCACAGATCGACTCACCAAAGGAAAAGAAGAGAAATGAAATTAGTCTTGCCGCTCTTGCTTCCAGCTAGGGGTGGAATGAAGGCAAAGTGTGCCAAAGGAAGCAGAGAGAGGGTGAGAGGGTGAGGAGGGGCTGGGATAGTTGGGGGGAAAAAGGGGTGCAGAGGGCAGAAATCAGGGGTGCAGGCAGAACTCAACATTGGAGGAACCAGAAGATAAAGTTAGTTTGGAGTGAGATTTGAGAGTCTTGGAAAGATCTTTTATTCAAAATACACTCTGTAGAGGATACCCAAAATTCTGGTGGACCACACCATTATTATAAACACTGTGTTCTCTGCCAACACACTGAGCTTGAACGTCCAAATAAGGTTATTCCTTTTCTTCCTACAAAACGCCAAGAGGAGAGGAGCTGGGCTCATCCTAGTCATCTGGTATACCCAGGACCCAGCATATAGTAGACATTAAGTATTTATTGAGTGACTATATGAATGAATAGAGATACGATGGACAGTGTAAGAATGTCAGGAAGTAATGAGAAGGACCTTGAAGGCTCAAGTCACTGATTTTCCCATTTGTCTTGAAGCCAGCCGAGCCCTGTATCAGGGTCCCCTTCTGGCATAGCTGTAAGGTGTCAGAATCCATCTCTCCAAGGCCGGCCTGCCTTCCTCTTGTAGTCAGTGATGGCAGCAGAAGCTGGAACGAGTCCCCGTGTCAGAAGTGTATGAAGAGGAGAAAGAAGACAGTATGGTGAGAGCCAAGCATACTGCTGTCTGGGAAAGAAATCCAGAACTAAGCCTCTGGTCCTCTCCCACTGATGGGCTCTGCACAGGGACTATCCAATGTGGCCAGGAGGGAAACTGCTGGTCCCCACAAAACTGTTGGCTGGTATATACTTTCCCATATCACTGGAAAAGGTGTGCAGAGTGGGGCAGTCAGAAAATCCACCAAGCAGCCAATCCACCATATGGGAAGGTGATGTACCAGAGGGTCTAGGGCCTGGTGGTTGGAGTCTAGGGATGAAGGAGGAAGGTGTGCAGGGAGCCAGCCCCTTTGACAGGAGCTTGGGGAACATTGCTCTTGAGAGCCCTTGAACTGAATGCTGTCCTCTGGTCTTGATAAGAGAGGAAGGAAGGGCCACCAGTTTCCTAAAGGGTGTTCCTCACACTGGCCTCCCAATGGGAGAGTAAGTAGAAATCTCCTCCTTTCCTTGAGGATCCTGGCCCTGGGTTGGGGTGGTGGGACCTGTCTAATCTCAGGTTCTGAGAAATGATGGGACAAGGTGTCCCAGCAAAGGCAAGGCTCCTTGAAGGAATTATACCAATGTGCACAGATCTGGGAATCTATGGACTCCAGGAGAGGGCTGGTGACCGTGAATGTCAGGTTAGCGATGAGGAAAGCCTGCCATGTCCTTGTTGTCTAGAAAAGGCTGGGGTGGAGACCTCTGGATGTCCCTCAGACCTGCACTGGGCATCACTGTCCCATGGGAATCAGAAGTGCTACCATGGGCCATCCATGGGTTCATCCAGTCTAAGATCTGTCCCTGACAGGGGACATTTGAGAAATACCACTTTGAGGGTTCAACAGCTTTGTACTTGCCTCCAATACTCCAAAACTTCCTCTAAATTAGCCATTAGGAATTTTTCATAAGTTTATCTAAATTATTCTCGAGACCACTTGAATTATGGCTTGCTGCTTCATCTCAGAATTCCTGCCTCCTGTAGGTGGTTTTATTAATCTGGAATGTATTTCTTATTTAAGGCTGATAGGTAGAGGTGCTCAAATTCTGCCATCTGGGACATAGCCACATCTGTTTTCACACCTCTCCTAACTATCAACCATGACGTCAGCCCCATCATCTGAGAAGTATTCTCCATCTTCCTCCTCATCCCCGGGACACTTGATGGCCTCCCTATTCTGTCCAGCAGTGCACAGGCTAATTCACAGAGACCAGGGAAGCTGGTTCCGTAGTCAGGTCAGGGTGTGGCAAAGCCCTGATATCTGCTCTCGGGAGTGGGAAGATCTTTGCTCAGACTTGGAGGGACTGCCACACCCTGCTGGGCAGTCAGAGCTCAGGAAAACTAGGCAAAGGGAGAAGTAGATCTTAACGTGTTGCAATTCACCATCCTGTAGGAGGCTTGGCATCGCTACTTGGCTTGAGGACCTAGTTATTTCTCCCAGGCATACAGTGCCAGGAAGAGAAGGGCCAATTAATGATCTGCTGGATGAACAATTCCCATGGGTGGACCACGGAGAGAAGTGGGAACAGCACGTGCTCTCCTCCTCCCACTTACTTTTTCTAGAAGGCAATACTATGTCAACATTAGAGTAAAAAAAAATGTAAGGTTCCTTGAGGGCGTGGACTGTATTGGTTTTATTATTATGTCTCCAGCATCTAGCCTAATGCCTGGCACATAGTAGGTGTTTAACAAGCATTCGTGGAATGAATTAATGAATGAGTCTGTGCTGTTTTTAAAGTCCAGATCCATTACAGAGCATTTCAAAAGAGAAAATATGTTCTTAGGTAAAAGTAAGTAAAAGTAAAAGTCACTTTTACTTAAATCTGTCAGTTGGATTCTTAAATCTATCAGCGGATATTAGTTTGTCACTTTTAGCTTGACCCAGAGCTTGTTTTCTGGATTCTTCTCTCCTTTCATTCCCTAATTCATTCTTTTTGCCGGGCTCCAGTCTCAGACCAGGGGCGCTTAATAGTGAACCATCCTGACTCTCTCAGTCATGTTCCGCACCCTCCCTCATGACATCACTGCTGTCACTCCTCTGGGCCAGGCTACCATTGTCTCTTATCTGAATACTGTCTTGTTGGGTTCCCCAGATTCAATATTCCACCCCTCTTGTTGTCTCCACACCGTAGTTCCAGTAAACTCTCTAAAACACAGGGCTGGGCTTTTGCACAAAGACTATGATCCATCCTTCTCCCACCCACAGGCTCCCACTTTGGGACAGGGGCTTGTCCAGGTGTTCTACTTTCTGGCCCTTAATCAGGAAGACTAGATCAGTGTCCCCATCCCATTCGGAAGGCTGTGGGACATCCTTTTCTTGGGGTGGACAAGTGTCACAGGGGTTGCTCTTGGGTTCCCCCTCAGCACATGGATTTGAAGAGGGGATGCTCCATTCTTGGGCTGCCCCTGCCTTCGGGTGTCTCCTTTCTAGAGGCAATGCACATCCGTCTTGTACCCGGAACCTCCGGGTAGCCAATTTGAGTCCTTGTCTATTAGAGGATTAATTTTTAATGGGTTTTATAGCATGGCGGATAAATCAGTTAGGGAGAGACAAGGAGCTGGCAATGCCTAATGAATATCGATTGGGCCATTTATAAGAGAGACCTTGCCAAAAGGGGGACAGCCACCCAGCAGTCGGATCAGCGAGGCTGAGTGGATGGAGGGACATCAGTGGCTTCTCTCTGTCTTCAGTGGCTGAAAAATTTCTGTAACTTGTTGGTCACTGATGCCAGAAATCTCATCACTCTGTGGGTAAGAGTCATGCCTTTTGTTAATGTTTGCATACCTTTGAGACAGGATAAGGAACCTATTACCAATATATAATCTCTTCATATAAAATAATTGTGTAGATATTTCCCAAGAGATGCGAGTGAGAAGGGGAGAATGGGGATAAGGGGATCCTAACTATTATCCTCAGGCTGGCTGGGTTTGGGAACCCAGAGGACAGCTTCCGAGAGGTACAAGCCCTTTTTGGGGGGGGGGGGGGTGCTCGGTGTTACAGAGGGCAGACAAAATCTTAGGAATGATGTGGCACATTTTGCAATGGCACTTTTACTTAAAGATTTGATGTAAAATGTTTTTCATTAAAACACATTGTCACAGAGAGAGTGAACAATTGGCATGTAGCAAGAAATATTTTCTTACCGTGTCCCACCCAGTTTTGGCTAGAAGCAAGACTTCCTTCAGTGATGAAGGAAGAACCGGCCTCAGGGCAAAAGCTCTGGGCTCAGGTCTTGATTCCAAGCCTCACTAATAGAGGCAAACATTAATGGACACATCCTTCCTTATTCTAATGAACAGTATACAATTGAGTGCTAGATTTTGCAATAGACTCTAACGCAAGGGGGTTCAGTGATCTCCAGGGGCCCTTCTAGCTCTAACATGCCATGACTACTAAGAGGATTCATTATATTCAATATATGACATGGTGTTAAGACTTCTTGAGTGTGCCCTATTTCTAAATGAGTACTCACCTCTCCCGTTGGAAAGTCAGGTGTTTTTTCAGGGATGGTGTCTTCATGCAAAGCATGTTGGGAAGTTCTTTTCGAGGATTACCTGTGGGCCGTATGAACCATGAACAAACATTCACTCCATTAAAAACCCCTGTACCCTCTAAGCACCATGTGTGCTCGGAGGGTGGGCAGTGGGAGGGCAGGAGGTTCAGGAAAGGTCGGCTAGGAGCAGCCCTGGGCACCGCTTGGGAGTTGTCGGGCTTTTTACTTTAAGGGCCTCTCTGGGGCCTTTTATCCTGTGAAATTTGCCTCCCCTAGTTCAGTTCAGGGCTGAACTTGATAAAGCTCAATGAATGATGTTTCTTGCCACCTGAAGTTCAGTCATGTGGTTCTCTCAGTCCTGGGGGAAATTTTCAGCCCCCTGCCACCAGAGAGAGGGCCACCAGGCAGGAAAGGGCTGGAGCAGTGTTTCTCACTGAGGGTGGGGACACAGATGCCTGAGTTCTGGGGGAGGGGGTCATTCTGCCTTCTCTCCCGCCCTGCCTTTCTTGGTTTCCAGAGAGGGTTTAACTCATGCTATGAAAGCCAGAGGTGTGACTTGAGCAGGGGAATTGAAGACCATGCCCTTCCAGAAGGGAGTGAGTCCCAGTAGCCTGTATGATCTCCTCTTGTGTTTCTCATCATATCACCAGTATGGAGATCCTGGGGGCAGATTCACTTTCCCCCAATCTGTAGGCTCGTAGAATGGTATCCGGAGTTGCAAGCAACTTCTGGAGAGTGTATAGGCCACGCTTAGGTCCTTATAATGAAGAAATAAGTAGGAGGGCTTGAGTCTTGCCAAGATACTAAAGCTGGTTAGTGACAGAACCAGGCATATAGATCTCAACATCCTTACCAGAACTTGAGCTCCCCGAGGGCCGGTACCACACGGTCTCCTGTATCCTCACACAGTGTGGCATAGTAGTGGGCACGTAAGTAAATGCTCAGGAAAATCCTAATGACCTAGAGTCACGGCTCTTACACTTGGGCAGGCACTGAATCACCTTGTAAAATCACAGGTTGCTGGGCTTCAACCCCAGAGTTTCTGGTTCAATAGGTTTGGGGGGAGGTCCAGAGAATTCCCATTTCTCACAAGTCCCCGAATGATGCTGTTGTTGCTGATCCCGGGAACCGCATTTTGAGAACCACGGCTGCATATGGTTTATGGACTTGCCCGTTTCTGTATCATTTAAAATGCAGCATTCCCAGGAAGCCTGCTTTCTTAGACAGTAAGTGGCTACGTGAGAAATCCCAGACTTAAAAGATACTAGTTTAAAAGTATTTAAAGTGAATAATTACCTTCAGGGTGGTCTAGGTAGAAAGATTAAATAAATTGAGTCAATAGGAGTTTAAGCATCATTTGTTAAAGCAGTACATTAGTTTTTCTTTTCCTGGTGGAAATTCTCTTCTTGTCACACAATCCTAATTAATTATTGTATAAAGACCTGAAAACTTAAATGCACAAGGGAGTAATAATCTTATGTTTCATTAACCAGCAGCTTGGAAAGCCAGAACCAAGTGTGTAGAAAGAGCACGAACATGTACTGAGCAGAGCTCCTTCCAGGCCGGCCTGAGGTCTACCCCCGCCCCGTGCTTGCATTTGTCACTGAATGTGTTAATGTGAACGTACATTTACACTCTTAAATCTGTCGTCTCTGTTCAATATAATCTTATCAGAGTAAGCCAATCAATAGGAATTTCAGGAGTATTTATCATTGATTTTGCAATATGCTTTGTAATTACTGAATCGATATAAAATTCTCAACTCATTAGGAGATTAGCTTTTTTAATCATTTATATTAATGTGTTTAACCAAAGTCATTGGAGTTCCTTTTTTTAAAAAAAAATCACTTGTTTAATTACTTACATTAAAAATGAACAAATGCTGTGGACTAAAAGCTCACTTTGATTTTCAAAGGGCACTTGCCTTACGCCTTGTCTTTGATAGGATCTTAACAAATCGGCTAGCCTGCAGAGCCCAAACCATGATCTAGAACAAAATGGGAATGCCCTTCTGAATTACTTGATGAGAAATGGGAAAAAAAAATCCAGCCAAAAAACCTGACTTTTGGGTTTGTTAAATATTGGCCCTGATGTACTAGTTTAATTTGGTGGCTTTGACTTTTGTCCCTTACTAGTTGTTCACATGGATGACCTCCTCCCAGGCATGGAGCTTGTAGGGTGTGGTCAACTAAGAGAAACCAGCCATTCGGGCATAGAATACTCACAAGGTGGATTCAGTCATCACACACATTTTCAGCGGTGATAAGAAAAATATCTCACCACATCCCTTACCGTGGTCTGGGCAGGTGCTTGTCCATTTTGCAAAGGAAGAAATTGAGTCCTGGGGGATGAAGGGACAAACCCCAGGTTAACTCCCCTGTGTGTGTGTGGCAGAGATGGATCTAAGACACAAGTGTCCCTGTTTTGGGGATAAAAAACTGGGCAGCAAAGTTTTAGGGGTTTCTTAGGGGTTGTAGCTGTCTCTCATAGAGCGCATCCCTGCTGGAGACTTTGCTTTAGACATTCACGGTGACCTTAGAGCCTAAAGGAGCCCCCTCTTCTTCCCCCCGGGGGCCACGCAGACCCCAGCTGCTCTGACTCCAGCTGATGGTAGTCACCTGATGTTTTCAGGGCTTGCCACTCAGTTCTAGGGAGTTTTGAAGGTGTTTTGCCTGCCACCAGGATTGCATGGTCACCTGGTCACCATCCCTGGGAGCCATGGTAACAACAATGAGACAGTCCTTTGGTCCTGGGCCTAGGTTTACCCAGTGCCTATAAATGCACTATCCTATTTGGTTCTAACAACAACCCTATGAAATGGGCTAATGCTGCTGTCCATTTTACGGGGAAGGGCTAGGGAAGCTTATGGAGTTACGTGGATTACCAGCAGCGAATAAATGATCAGAAAGACGTCCCCATCCTCCACACTGTCCCCAACATGGTGCTGTCTTCCTAGGAGAGGGAAGAGCCCCAAACACTGGGTGGGAGGCCAGGCTCTGGTATCCACTCAGCTCTTTACTTCCTTAGTTCTCAATTCCCACCTCAGGGAGGTGGGGTTGGATGTCCTGCTTTCCTCTCCTGGGGCCTTTCCCTCCAACCGCCCAGCCATGTTAACCAGATTTCGTACAGATCATGGCAGGGCCGCCTCATTGCACACCGGGTACCACGGAGCAGACCTGTTCTCTGACTTTGGGAACGTCATGTTGAAAACAGCACTCGTCCAAGAACCCTGTCTGAGGATCCAGCTTCCTTCTAGTCCTTTGAGATGACGAGTCTCTCGCTGTTGGGTTTGCAAACACAGTGTTTGTGTGGTAATAGTTTCTGCCTTTAAACTTGCCATGCTCTGTGACCACACTATCTGACCCCGTCACCGCACTCTCTCAAGCCCATCAGCAGCTCCTGTGCCCTCACACCACCCCTCCCGCCTCTGGAAGATTGGCAAGGCCAACCTGGGGGCCTCCTAGAATATGGATGATTCCATGGTAGTATCTTCCACTGCTGAAAAAAACAGTAAAAATGCTTGTGCCGGGTGATGGTTCAGTCCCTTGCCTGTTAGGAGATGGTCTTCCTTTGAGGGAACTTTGGCCTGTGGCTTCAGCCCCAGTAGCCCCGGAGCTGCTGCCTGGTGACCCCTTCCCTCTTGCAGAAGCCTGGCATGGAGACGACGCGTAATGGTGCCTGTGCCCACTGGCAGTTCCTGAAGGTCTTTCACATGTGTGGTCACAGCCCGTTCTCTCTGAAACCCTGTGGGACAGCTGGGTGAGTCCCAGCACCGCTGTTTTCGAAGTGAGGACACAGAGGCTTCCTGGTCCACGTTTTAGTCACGTGCCCCTGCCAGAGTGCACACCGATCTCTTCCAGATGCCACTGTGATTGCCCTTTGACCTGGTTCATCCCCCACGAGGAGGACAGCTTTTTGAGAGCAGGGACTTTGTGTCACTGGGTCACTGTTGCTTCTCCAGTGGTTCGTTGGGGGCTCAGAACGTAGTGGGCACTCAACAAATGCTTACGGAATGAAGGATGGATGGAAGGACAGATGGACGGACGGATGGGTGGGCAGATGGATGAGTAAGTGAGGGGCGAGTAGGTTCCCTCAGCCTGGCTTCCAGTCCAGAGGCTGCCCAGCAGTGCCGTGGGGCTGGAGGTCAGTGTGGACTTGGGTTTGCTGGCGGTGGCACAGAGTGAGAGCTCTCGGGCTGCCCTCGTGATGCCAACACTTGTACTGGGGCCCAGCTGTCCCCCCATCCCGGGGCCCACCCTCTGCAGTTCGGTGGGCTTGCCTGTTGCTCCGCACGATCCAAGTCCTTTCTTAGGATATCCTCCCCGGGCTTTGAAATGCCACCAAAACCTACTGTGCTGGCTGCCATTCCAATGCATGTCTCCGTGGACTGAGCAAAGAAGGGAGCTATAAGTCATTCCACCAGAGGAGCGAATGACAAGGCTTGAATGTTACTCCTGTGTCCTGTGGAATTCCAGTCCCCCCTTGGGAGCAGGGTCTGCTGGAGGGGGCCCATCAGCTGACTGTGGGGTCCCGCTGCTCCCCTGGATAGAAGGGCACTTTGGTTGCCATCCCAGGGACTCCTGGTAATAAACCAGAGCTCTCTGCCAAGGTTGCTTGGCATATTGGTCTTGTACCAATGGTGCAGTTGGCAAGTTGTCAGTGCGCTGGGCTCGGTGTGGCAGGGACGCTGGTGTAATTAACCCCCCATAGGGCCCCTCACCCTGGAGCTCACCCAGAAACTTGGCTCCAAGATGGGGCATGGCAGGGGCATGGAGGGCCATCGGCCTGGCTGTCCTCACAGAGAGGATAGATGAATCAGGGAAGGGCAGTGGACAGGCTAGAGAGACAGCAGCTGTCCCCAAGGGTGGGAGTGAGAGGTGCGGGGCCTCTGCCTATGGAAACGCCATAAATGTCCTCATTCCAGATGGGCAGCCTTGGGATTTAAGTCATAATATGTGTGTTTGGAACTTTGAACTTTTTTGTCCATGCTTCTCAGGTCATTGGGCCTCACAGCACCTTTTAAAATTATTATTGGGAAGATAACATAATATGGAAACATGTCTCAAGTGACCTTTGAAGCTACCATCACAAAGAACAGTAGGTTTGCTCTGGACCACAGAGCTCCACTCCACATGCGTATTTACTGTTAATTTTTTTGTAGTCGTAATTAAGGGGCTCTCGTCATTCTTGCATTCTTGTCATGCTCTTTCCAAGAAGCAGAAACCGGTGCTGGGCTGTGGAGCTGCCAGTCTACCCACAGAAGCTGGTCCAGAGCTGGGCCTCCTAACTCAGGCCTGGGCTGCTCTTACTAGCACACTCAAAGGCAAGGCTGGTGTTGGGGGTTTAGAGTCAGAGGGGTGGACAAGAAGACCACTTAGGGATTGCTGATATCTGATTAGGGATCAGCCATATCTGATTCTGTGATTCACCTGGGCCTGCTCAGAGCCTGGCCGGCATCTTCACTGGGCAGTGAGGCCCCTAGGCATGTTGAGTGAGAGACGATTTGTTTTCACTTTCTAGACTCAGTGTTAGCAGGAACCTGGAGAGATTCTAGCCCAAGCTTTCCATTGTACAGATGAGGACATGGAGGCTCTGGGACAAGAAGTGACCTCCCTTTCCTCTTCTAAGGAGGGGATTGGCTCATGAATTGCATGGATTGCAGGAGTCAATTCAAGACCACAGAGAAAAATCTGGGATTTACATTAAGGAGTCAGGTGTGACATTTAGGTTAAATCACGGCAAATGAACATATATTTTTGACTTACAGAGATAGCAATTTCATATAGTTCAACCTGTTATTTGGAGAGGTAAGACACGTATGAAGAGACCTCCCAGAAGATAAGAAACAAAAACATTTAAAAAGTAATACAAAAGAATTATTGAAAAGCTGCCATAAGACATTTATCATTTGGAAAATTTTTACTTGGTTTGAGGGAAGTAGCAGCGTTATACTCAGATTTGTATTCCCATGTATAAAAAGCATTTATCATAGTACCTGACTCATAATAAGTGCTCAATGAATGTTTATTGAAAGCATGAATAGTTACATTGTTTATGTCTGGTTAGCTGCTGACTCAGGAGGCCACTTGGCTGTCTGTAACAGAATGTGACTAGGGTGGCTTAAACAATTAGAGATTTTAGTTTTCCCACATGAAAAACAGACCAGGAATAGGTTATCAGAGCCAATGTAGCCATTCAAGCAAGTCATCAGTGACCACACTGCTTCCTTAGGCTCTGTTCTCCTTAGCACGTGGTCTGCATCCTCATAGCCCCAAGATGGCGGCTTCCCTCAAGAGATTAGGTGCAAGTTCCAGGCAGGGACTTTTGCAAATGGCAAAAAGCACTGTGGGCTGGTAAAACATTTCTCTTTTTATCAGAAAAAAAATAAGTTTTCTGGATGCTTACCCACTAGACTTCTACTTGCAATTCATACCCAGAAATGAGTCACATGGTCACTCTTAGCTGTTATGGGGTCTGAAGAGTAGCATTGAGCCAAACTGGGTTCTGTTGGTCAGAAGGCTGGGAGATGTTTATTAGTAGATATTGTACAACATGGCTCTTGGCTGTATTAAAGTGGACAATAATTATTTAGCTATAAACAAGTAGAGGTTCTAGTTTGGAAATCTCTGAGAATAGGTTGGTGTTCACTCATGCATTCATTTATTTATCATCCTGCAACTAGTCATAAAATGTCCGTTATGCAGTAGGTGCTGGCTATGAGCTGGAAATGCAAAGAGGAACAAAGTAGACTCGACATCTGCCCTTAAGGGGCCCAAACACACAGATGAAGGACAGTAAGACCCGCTGGGCAGCAAGGGAAGACAGATCCAGGTAGGTGGTGGGAACAGCATCTGCAAAAGCCAGGAGCAAGCAGAGTCTGAGGAACCCAAAGGAAGGCCTGAGGCGCAGGAGCCGGGCAACTGAGGGGGTCAGGCTTTTAGCGACCCGACTGGATCCGGAGGTAGGCAAAACCAGGGTCCAGGTCACATTCCGCAGACCTCAGTTATGGGTGAGGCTCTGGGGTGGCAATCTGGACCCATGTGGAACATTTAAATCTTTCCTAAAATGGAACAGCTTAAACGTGAGGCACCTGGGGACTCAGTCCCCAAATACGCTTCCTTTGCCCATTTCAAGCTGGAAGGGACTCGTGAGATCTCGACCAGAGGTCTCCTTTTACAGATAAGTAAACTGAGGCCCAGAAGGCCCAAATAAGTTATTTATGACTGTTTTCCTAGTCAATACCCATATTTGGATCAAACCTGTTTCTTCTTCAGACACATTGCATGTTTAGAAGCACTTAATTTCTCCTGTCTGGTAGCAGCCCAGTGGTGTGGGTCCAGTAGGGGGATTTGTCCCGAAGTTACACACAGGGAGACTGAGGCCAGAAAGATGACAGGCTAGAGCAGCCTCACCTCCTGACAATTGTCCATCCCCTCTGCCTCTCACCTGCTCACTGACCTGTGGCTGGGAGAGCGACACAGTGTGAGGGGAGATGGGGCCTGGGCCACTGTCCCCAGCTGCTCCTCTCCTGGGTGTGACAAGTGGGAAAGGAAGGCTTTCACTCCACGACACGGACAATGTGGCTGAGTTCTCGACTGAGTCTCGAGCGCTAGGAAGACAAGGACGGGCTGCTGTGCTCGGAGTCCTGACTGCTTCTGACATTCTTTATCGTCGGTGGTGATCCGGCCATGCTCGGGCGGCCCCACATCCGGGGCTCGAGGGTGGGAGGGGCCATGACAGAGCTGACAAGGTGCAGAGCTACGGGCAGCCATGGACTGGCTACAAGCGTACATTCTATCGATTGACCTTTTGGAAACAGAAACTGGGTGTCCTGCTTGTCGCCCAGTTAGTGAGGCTGGGCTGTGTTCAGAGCCGTCCTAATCAGGACGAATTCTGCTCAGAGTTTGCCTCCTCTGCTCCAGCATGGAGCCAGTGAGGGCGCTCTGAGTGGGTTGTTCCCACAGGCTGGCTGTGTGGCCTGGTGCCCACTGGCCTGTGGGAGAGGGGGGAGACAGGGTCAAGCCTGGGGAGCTCCTTCTTCCCCTCCTCTCCTGGTCTGTTCCCCCCACCGTCCTCTTTCTGACATGCTCCTACGGCTTCCCGGCTCCTGGGAGACCCCGGGCTCCAGGATCAGATGGTCTGGCCCAGGCCACTTCTTTCCCATTCTTGCCCAACAAAACGTCTTGCTCTCGCCTCTGCCAGAGACATGTCCCACTGGCCCCAGCAAGCCTCTGACACTGGTAAAGACTTCTCAGAGCCACTGGCCACTTTTGAAAAGGCAGTAATGTCTTACCCTGTAGTTTTAGAAACTGGGTTCTGTGGGAATGGCAAAGTCTTACCACTTTTTGCGAGATGTAAATCTAAAAAAACGTTAACCTAAATGAAATCAGACTCTGTGAGGGACTTCCTTAACACCCGTCTTGGGATCCCATTTGTTTTTTTTTTTTTTGTTTTGTTTTTTTGTTTTTAAAGATTTTATTTATTCATTTGACAGAGAGAGATCACAAGTAGGCAGAGAGGCAGGCAGAGAGAGAGGAAGAAGCAGGCTCCCCACTGAGCAGAGAGCCCGATGCGGGGCTTGATCCCAGGACCCTGAGATCATGACCTGAGCCGAAGGCAGCGGCTTAACCGGCTGAGCCACCCAGGCGCCCCCCCCCCCCATTTGTTTTTGAACTGACAGTAGTATGACTATAAAGTAGTACTGACTATTTTCATGGAGGAAAAACCCAGAAAATACCCGAAGACATGAATCTCCAGTGAAAGCACTTAGGGTACTTGGATGTAGGTTAGTAGGAGAGATTTGGGGTTTTTGTCAGCCTCCTAAGTGATGTGATGTGAATGCACATGGATGGAAATACCTTCTAAGAGGTTCCAACCATGTCACAGCCTCTGGACAGATGACAAAAAAGACCCCCGTCCTACCTCCATTCCCACTCCCCTGACTCAGGAGAGCCCCAATTTGCCATTGGGAAAGGTTCCGGTCAGAAAGTTCAAGAAGCGTTGTTTGCAAAGCAGAACAGCAATGATGTCCCAGCCTCATATTGTGTAGTGTGGACCAGGACGGTGTTTCCTGGCCGTGTAGTTCTGGGGGTATTGAAGATATCTCCTTGTCTGAAATAACAAGTGGGGTGGCGGTCTGTGAGAATGACGTAATCAAGCCCACTGCGGAAGGCGCAGTGCTACAATGGTCCTGATGGCTCACATTTGCGGACGGCTTTAGGCAGGCATCGGGCTGAGCACTTTTGGAGAATTCTCTCACTGAATTTTCACAGCCCACCAAGGAGCCACTACTCATCACTTCCATTTGGCCAAAGGGAGAACTGAGATACAAAGAGGTGACGTAACTGGTCCCAGTTCGCCCAGCCGGGATGGGGTAGAGAGGGTTCAAGCATTCTTCCTGGGGCACCTGGGTGCCTCAGATGGTTGGGCATCTGCCTTTGGCTCAGGTCATGTTCTCTGGGTCCTGGGATCGAGCCCCATGTCCAGCTCCTGGCTCAGCGGGGAGTCTGCTTCTCCCTCTGCTTCTCTCCCTGTTCCTGCTCTCTCTCTCTCTCTGTATCTGTCTGTCTCAAATGAATAAATAAAATATATATAAAAGCATTCTTCCTTCCGACTCTGCTGTAGAGCCAAACATGAGGCAGAAAGCCAGGGTTCTGGCCCGGGCTCCCTCATCCGCTCTGTGACTTTGGGTGGGTCCCTTGATTTCTCAGATTCCCTCAGTGCTCCACGCTGGGGCCGAGGGTAAGCTCTGCTAGTACAGAGGAGACAAGGTTGGAGTCCTCCCCAGCTGCCCTGGGAAGAATGACTCTTGGTCCTGCCATTATTTCAAGCCCCATTTCTTTTTGACCTGCTATGTGGGGTCTCTGCTGGGCTCCTGAGATCCAACAGGCATTGGGAGGGGGGACCCTTGAAAGCCTGGATTATTGGTCCAGCTCCGTAAATCCGCTTTTAGGGAGCTGTAATAACACATATTATTGACCAGATAGACCTGTAGAGCTATTTGTGTGTAAGTCCATATTTAGTCCACTATTGATTCACATCAGGCAGCCAAAACCATATTAATTTGAATGTGAAGATTAAAACCATTTTGCAAAAGTTGTTGCAGATCTAAAGGAGTTGATGTTCAATTTCTAACAGTGTAATGTGCTTTGCTTTCCTTTTGATGTCCCCTTTCAGCTGATGTAGTCTGTTTCTTTTCCAACTGGCTTCTCCCTTCCTCTTTTCCAGAGTGCCCATTTGTTGTGGAGGCTGTGCCAAGCCCCTCCAACTCCCCCCACCCCGCCCCAGATGCTCCCTCAGAGTTGGGAGGGCTTCCCCTAGTGCCTGGGAGAACAGCTATGTCCCTCTCCAGAATTTGTTCTTAGCTGGAGGGTCTTGCCTACTTTGTCTAAGGTCACATCCCTTCCAGACAGCCAATGGCTGGCAGGTTACTGTGGGCTGTAAAGGGCTTCCCCAGCCTCAGAGATCCCTGCATGAGGGTGAGGCTTTTGTGACAACGGCTTTGCTGCTCAGCTCCTCTCTCTGCCGGCTCAGGACCCTCCCTTCCCTCTCCCGCAGGTGTGGACTCTGCCCACGGATCCCTACTTCTGTGTTGGTTTTCTGGGGAACCTGACACTACTCAAACCTGAAACCAAATTGGCCTGTCTCTTCTTTGTCTTCTGCTTTAAAAACAACTCCCGAGGCAGAGTCTGAGTACTGGACAATCCACCCATGTGAAGTGTACAATGTAACGCTTTTAGTATATTTGCGGCTTGTGCACCCATCTACACGATAAGTTTTAGAACATTTCAACACTCCAAAAAGATCAATCAATACCCTTCGGCCAACACCCCTGATCCCCTCCATCTCACTCAGCCCTGGACAGCCACTAGTCTACTCTCTGTATTTAGGAACTGGTCTGCTGTGAACATTTTATATAAATGGACTCATACCCAATGTGGTCTTTTGCGACTGGCTTCTCACTTCTCATCATGATTCTAAGGTTTATCCCACTGGGAGCTCGAATCAGTACTTTGTTTCTTTTCCCTCCCCCATTGGTTGTATGGATACATGGTTTATCTATTCCCTCTCCAGTTGATGGATATTGGGTTGTTTCCACTTTCCCCCTTTTGTGAATAATGCATTTCTGCCATGTCTTACTTCCTGAACTTTCCTTGAGTCTACAGCTCCTTTTTCCTGCCATCTGACACTCACAAAAACCACTTTGTTGGCCTCCATTCCTCAGTCTTGTTTCTCTCCATTCATCTCTCAAACCTGGGTATGTTGTTCTACCACCTAAAATCCTCAAGATCAAGTTCAAATTCCTTAACATGTAATGATACTATTGCACCACAAAACAACCCTCCCCAGGTCACCAGGGGTTTCCAGTCACCCCCACATCTCAACTTATCTGTGTCCTCTTCCCCTTGACTGCTCATTGGCCTTCATCACCATGGAGTACTTCCTGGAAATACTCTCTAGTCTTGTTTTCCTCTGACTTCCCTGGCTGTTCTTCCCTGCCTCCTTTACAGGCTTATCAGAGGCTTGACCTTGGGCTCTTTCTTCTTCTCACTCCTTATCTTTGTTTCCTTTGTACCATTTGTACCCAGAGTTCTAGATTTTTCTCTCCAGTCCTGACCTCCCCTCTGAGTCAGAACCACCGAGGCAATGGGCTACTCAAGGTCACGCTCTGATGTCTCAAAGAGATGTCTAGCTCAGTGTGTCCCCACAATGCTCTCATGTGGGCCTGCTGGGCCGAGATGCCTGCACAGAGGATCACACACCAAACCTGAATGACAACAGAGTTGGCCCATGACAGTCACCTTCTACCAGTCTGCTTATTAAAATGGGGTTCCTGGGATTTACCCCCAGGGATTCCAGTGTTGGGGTCTGACAAGGGGATCAGGAATCTGTATTTTAGTCAGTTCTCCAGGTGGTTCTGATGCAGATTTGTGGCCCCCAGCCTGAGCTGTGTCTCGGTAGGGGAAGTCCATCCCTGGACCCCTGAAAGAAAGTAAGAATTGAGGAAGATTGGGTGAGGGAAGGGCACTGGTCTGTGACTCACAAGCACTGTAACAGTTTGAGAAGTCATGTGGCCCTAGGCCTCACAGAAGTCATTTAATTAAAGTTTGGTCAATCTGTGTTCTCTTCCCCTTCCTGATGGACAGGAGTCATTGGCACGATCCCTGGGACAGGTGAGCTTTTAGCTTCTACTGGAACCCTGCAATGATAGGAGGTCATGGCCTCAGAAGTAAAGCTCATTTTATTGGTGAGCAGGTCAGATTTTTATGAAAATACTGTTATTTCACCTTCAACTTCTGCTGGGCCTTGTCCCGCCCTTTCGAGCCTGGCACAACTCATTAAATTCATCAGCAAGGCACGGGCTGGTGGGTGGGGGAGAGGGGAGAAGCTGGGGACAAATGGGTCATGGTAAATAGAACTGATGGTATGCCAGAGCCAGCATGTAGGGCAACCTGGTAGCCCACTCTCCACAGCCAGAGAGTCGAGATTGACCTTGAGTAGGCGGGGCTCCAAGGGAGTGGTTCTGACCTGGGTTCAAGGCGGACACAACATTCAGAGTCAGGCAGGTGGATTCAGGATTTAGGGGGCTTTGTTGAGTTTGGAGTAATGATGGTGGTGGTAATAGTAGTAGTAGTAATCATAATAATCATAATAATATCTAACATTTATTGACTGTCCCACAGAGCACCCTGCCCTGGCCGGCCTCCCTTTGTGAAGCCTTGACTTTGTCTGGAAGCATTAGAAATGTGGCGTGTCAGGTCCCAGCCCAGAACTGCTGTATCAGAATTGGCATTTTATTGTTAACTATACTCAAATTAAAAAAAAAAAATTTAAAAATTGAGTCCTACAAAATAGCTTCTAGAAAAGAGAAAAAAAAAAAAAAAGGACCTGCCTTTTAACAGGAGCCCCTGAAGGGCCGCACATCACAGCGGGAGAAAGGGTTTGGAGAGTCCAGACTGTACCAATCAGGCTTCTCCAGAGAAACAGAACCAGCAGGAGACAGACATATAGAAAGAGGTTTCTTCTGAGGGACCGGCTCATGTGATTACAGAAGCTGAGAAGTCCTATAACCTATTGTCTGTGAACTGGAGAACTGGGAAAGCTTGTGGTGGAGTTCCAGTCTGATCCCGCTGAACCCCAGAGGGGGGCGGGGGAGCTCGTGGTGTAGGTCCCCATCCAAGTCCGAAGGCCCGAGAACTAGCAGCCCTGACGTGTGAGGGCAGAAGATGGATGTCCCAGCTCAGACAGACACACCAAGTCACCCTCCCTCCACGTTTTGGTTCTCTTCTTGCCCTCAACACATTTGGTGATGCCCGCTAGGACCAGGCAGGGTTTCTTCAGTTACTCCGTCTACCAATTTAAATGTGAGTCTTTTCCAGAAACACCCTCACAGACGCACTCAGCAGTGTTTTGTGAACTCTCTGGGCATCCTGTAGCCCGGTCAAGTGGACACATGGGCTTTGCCACCATGCCGCGCTGGGCAGTAAGACCACTTCCAGACATTCCCAGATGGGGCAGATGAGCCCACTTGGGGAGGGGCTGCCTTGGCCACAGAGGGTGTTCCGGGAACTGAGGGTTTGGGGGAGGTGGACTAGTCAGGCGACCTCTCCAGTATTTGAGAGCAGTTACCCTACCTCCATTTCTAGTTAATTTCTTCATCTGTTCTTCCACGGTTTTCAGATCTGTCACCATCCTCGTCCTGCTCTGGGGAGAATGTCATTGTCTCTCTTGAAATGCACAGTTTATACTTATTGGATCCCAAGTTTGTAATTAATTACACTGGCAGCTTTATTATCTTTGTGTCAGTGAAATGATAATCCCAAAGCTTTTTTCCCCTCTTTCCATGAAATGATTATTTAACCAAGTTTCTTCCCCTTTACTTGCATAGTACATTAATATTTTTGTTATATCTGTTCATTTCCATTTTGCTAGTTTTGGTTCTATTTTTGGAATCCCAAGGATATCGTTTGATGTACTCATACCTCCTGATGAACAGGGAAGTCCAAAAGGACAGGGTTAAGGAAAGAATCCTGAGGCCCAACACTGTATGTGTAGAGATCCACTTTCTAGCTGATGGCTACCAGGTAAATACCCTTCCCAGGGCAGCTGATCCCTGAGCCAACGGACCGGCAAGCACAGGGTCACCCAGGCCACAGCTGTCCAGGTTCATAAGCACATGTCCCTAGAGACAGGTAAGCTGCTCTTCTCTCTGATAGGAGTCTGGCTGCTCAGGCCTGTTATTGTCGAGTCCATGGCAAACTCTTCTAATCTAGTTTTGTCTCCTCAATCTGTAATCTACTTAAAAATTTTAAACTTGATAATAGTTTTAGAGTGAACAGAAATTGCAAAGGTAGTACAGAGAGTCCCTGTACCCCACAGCAGGATTCTCCTCTTGGTAATATCTCTCATGAAGAGGGCACATTTGTTACAACTAGGGAACTGACATTGGTATATTATGACTAACCAAGTGTCAGTTTTTCAGGATCTTATAAATTTTCCCCTAAGGGTTTTTTTTCTTTCTTCCTTCCTTTCTCTTTTTTTTCTGTTGCAGAATCCCATCAGGGTCATCACATTATATGTAGTCATCAGGTTTCCATAGGCTCCTCCGTGCTGAGACAGTTTCTCAGAGTTCCCTTAATTCTGGTGACCTTGACAGTGTTAAGGAGTACGGATCAGGGATTTTGTAGAATGACCCTCAGCTTTACCTTGTTTGATGTTCATGTCAGGATTTCACTGGGGTTATGGATTTTAAGGAGGAAGGTCACAGAACTAGAACGCTGTTCTCATCCCATCAAACATAGCAGGGATACATGCTGTTAACACGACATCACCGATAAGGTTCATCTTGAACCCCTAGCTGCGGTAGCATTTGCCAGGTCTCTCCATGCACAAGTCCCTTTTACACTATTCTCACTTAGCTGAGGGGAAGCCTACAGGTTTCCTGCCTTGTATTTTCCAGAATCCATTCTCTGCCTGAGCCTGAGAAGTGGAGCATTTGCCTTCACTCAGTTTTCTGACTCCTTTGTCACTTGCTGTGATTCCTTAAAGACTTTATCATTTTCCAATTACATTTGCAAAACCTTTTAGAATCCAGAGATACAATAAAACCAGGGCAGGAAATATCCACGCATGTATTTATCTATTCAAATACATTTATTATCCAAGGTCTCTGCTGGGTTCTGGAAGGGGCGAAAACAATTGATAAGCCATGGCCCTTCTCGTAGTAGGCTAACCATGTCCCAAATCACTGTGTTTCAGCATATCCGTGTGTACCAGGGCAGTGGGGGATGAGCTCTGCCTGAGAGTGGGGATTTGGGACTCAGATAGATGTCACAGAGTTGGTGACACATAGGGTGGTTGACCCATCACCTTTGTCCTTCGAAGGACTTTCCTACTACTTTCTGGCTGGCTTTGCATGAAACCCTAGTGCTAACTGGTAAATATCTTGGATGCAAGAAGGGACCAGCTTCATGCTAAGGGACACTGAGTAACAGCCCCAAGACCACCCTTTGCATCAAGTTGGCCCTGGGGAATGCTTCCCCATAACAAGAGAAAATTAACAAGGCAGGGAGCTCCCAGCCAGCCCCGAGGGTAATTCGGGTTCTCCCGGTAGTGAGCATTACATATGGCCCACAGGCTATAAAGCACCCTAACAGGCATAATGACTTCCGCACCTCCACCTGAAGGGGCTCGTTGCAGCAAGGTAACAGCTCCTGCAGATGCCTCTAAGCTTTAACTATGGGAACACTTGCTTTATAGCACCACCTGAGTGATCTACATCCTGCTCTCATCAATGGCAATTTCAGGAGTGATTTGGCTTCTGTCTTTAGTGCATGTGCATCTACACAGTGCCCTGAAACCTTTGGCATTGGGAACATGGGAAGGGGGATGTGTCCCAGCTGCAGAGCTGGGGATGGTAAGAGATGGACCTTGAACTAGAAGTTGTTAAGAGATAACTCTCAGGAGTTCACACTAATCAGAGGGATACAATTAACCCCTATCTGCATGTATTCATTCATTCGTTCATTCATTCATTCATTCATTCATTCTCAAATCTTTACTGAGCCCTCCTTTTACCAAACACAGTACTGCTTATGGGGATGCAAAGAGAAAGGAGACAAGGATGCAAAGAAAGGAGACAGAGGCCTTTCTTTTAAGATCTCATAGATGAGAGAGGGAGGCAGGTTCAGCAGTGTGGTGGATAGTGAGACCGCTGCTCAGTAGTCAGGAATAGTGTGCACGTACCCTACCCAAATCAGCAGATACTAGAGGTCAGACGGCTTCTTCTTCTTCTTTTCTTTTTTCTTTAAGTCTTTGAAGAGTCAGTTTAGCGTCACGCAATGGTGAGAGAGGCGTAACTGACTCAGTGTCTCCGTGAACAGAAAGCAAACCATCCTTGGAAGACCCCGTGCTTCCTGGCTCAACACCTAGACCACCTGTTTCAAGCCCTGGTTCTTCCACTGAGCGTGTGACCATGAAAAGTTAGTTATTCAACCGTTTTGAGGTAGGGCAGCTGGGCTATCCTTGCATAATAGTTGAAGTCATTAAGGAACAAGCCAATTAAGTGACTTGCTTAAGACAAGGAACAAGGTCTCCTAAATCCCACCCCTTCTCCCACCCCCTTTCAATATATCCCTAATAATTGGGAAAGAGACTCAAAGTCTTTGTCCTCCAGATGGTGAGGAAAATAGCAAAATTGTTATTGGTTAAACACTCCTGCTCAGTATGCAAGGCTTGGTTCAGTGTCTTTTCCTCCAGGAAGCCTTCCTTGACCACTCCTCTCCTCAATGTTATTAGCCTCTCCATCTTCAGGCCTCTGAACCTGTCTTCTTCACACTGCAAATATAGATCCGGCTTCTTTGCAGTGTATTTTATCTGTTTACACATCTGTCTTTCCCATTAATCCTTGAGGACAGGGACAGTTAAAAATTGAGAAAATTATGTCATTGTTTTATTTCTACCCAACCATGTTTTAAAAAGGATTTAAGAAAAAGAAATACAGTACCAAAAAAATCAGTAAATGAGAAAATTCAGTTTCTGGGTAAGGTTACTACTCCAAATTAGGTTGATACCCAAAAAAGGCGCATACACTAGAGCCATGTTTAGGTTCTGAGATACCTGGGAGGCCATGCGAAGAAGGAAATGTGATGGGTTACAGGACTGACCAGGTCCTTCAAGCGAAAACAAGTCAGTTGCATTGAAGAACAGTTTCCTGGCACTAGGACTAGAAAGAAACGTTTCCTGTGGCTTCTCTTAAAGAGGAAGCATGTAACACAACAAATAATCATCTTAGCTACATCTATTCCGTAAAACCATGGAGACGAATCTTGGAACGGCTCCAGATGGTAACTGATGGCCAATACCTTGTTCATCCTTGTAAGAATGTTTCCATAATGACATCAAAACATTGGTCAGTGTGCCCAGGTTGTCTGATGATTCTGCTCCGTCTAGGTTCATCTCATGGAATATTTCATAGATGGTCTTTCAACTGGCCTTTATGAGGTCTATGAAACCCTAACAGTGTATGCACAATTTTCAATGCATGTTTACGCACATTTTTCTAGGGTAAGAACCCGTGAGTTTTCCCCTAGAGGTTCAGAACCACTAGATTAGAGCAACAGCTAGATTACATCTCTGTGGATCCTTTCTTACCCATCATACTTTGATCTCGATTCTTTGGCCAGGAGTTTGGGGCCATCCTATGAGATGAGTACGTGGAATCAGATATTTGCTGCTGCAGATGAGGTGGTCAATGGAATCAAGCAGGCGTTTATGTGTTCCAGTGAAAGGCGAGCTGCCCAAGGAGCACGCACGCTTGAACTGAAGACGAGTGCTGGTGTGTGGCCAAGCGTCTGTAGAACAAATACTTGTAAAGAGCAACACCCAATTAAAAGTGACAGGTGCCACACAAATTCATGAAATCTTCCGTATTTTTCAAAACAAATGAACAAAAACCCCCAAACAGAAACAGATTCAAAGAGACAGAGAATAGTCTGGTATTTGCCAGAGGGCAAGGTGGGTAGTGGTTGAGTAGCTGGTCAAATTAGGGGAACGGGATCTAAAGGTAAAAACTTCAAGTTATATACAAAAAAGACAAAGGATACAAAGTAAAGCATAGGGACTAGAGTTAATCATATGTAACAACTTTGTATGGTGACAGATGGTAGCTAGATTTTCAGTGGTGATCACTTTGCAATGTAGATAAATATTGAATCACTATGTTGTACACCTGAACCTAACATACTATTGTATTTCAACTATACTTTAATTGAAAAAAAAGAAAAG
Source organism: Lutra lutra (assembly GCF_902655055.1). Taxonomy (NCBI): domain Eukaryota; kingdom Metazoa; phylum Chordata; class Mammalia; order Carnivora; family Mustelidae; genus Lutra; species Lutra lutra. The sequence goes on along the minus strand of NC_062289.1, from coordinate 26,992,890 downwards.
AGAAAAAGGAAATAAACAAACAAAAAAGCACCAGGGGCCAGTACAAAGGAGCAGCCATCCTGGCCATTGGCTGCCGTGGACTCAGCACCTGACATAGAGCAGGAACCAGCGGGGGGTGGGGGGCGTGGGGGGGCGGTGGGGAGAGAAAGTCTCTGAAGGGCAACGTCCTCCTGAGCCATGCTGCCTTTAATCAGGTTGATTAATAAGAGTCAGTAAATAAACTCTAATCAAAAGACGCCCTAAGCCCTGAAGAACTCTCCTGCTTTCTCTCTATTTATTTGTTTTTGGATTAATTTTTTTCTTTGTGCAGATGAAAAAGGAGCCATTATCGAAATGAGGCCGGGTAAGGTGATTAGATGTTATTTACAGAAGGGGGCAAGGGGCAGATGAAATCATCCTGTGGACCCTGGGTGTGCTTAGCAAGACATTATTTTGTTATCAGTGTCACTGTTTTTATGGTTGCAAAGGGATGCCTCCGGTGTGGTGAAGAGGGATTCCCTGTTTCAGTAATAGCCGATTACAGGAACTTGAAAAGTTGGTCATTTCCAATCTAACAACACTCAGGGGGCCTGGCTCTCATGCAAACCACAGATTTGTCAGTCAGTCAGCAGGTAGGTGCTGATAACCTACTACGTGCAAAGACAGATCAGGCAGAAGAGCAGGTGTAAAGTGTGGCCCAGACTCTACGAAGCTGGACACAGTGTGATGAGCAGGGCACATTTAATGTGCCCTGAATTGTCTGGAGACCTTGGTAAAAGGCAGATTCTGATTCAGGAAGTCTGAGGCAGAGTCTGAGATTCTTTGTTGCTCACAACCTGGAGCAAGAACCACATTCTGAGTGGCCAAGGGAAGAATTGCCCTGAAAGAGGAGTTGGCAGGTGTGGGTTTCAAAAGGCTGTCTCTAATCTGCTGCATTTGACCTTGGCCAAATCAATCTGCCCTTTTAAAAATTGCCCCGCACGACTCCTCCAAGGGCGCCACCGGCATGGACTGCGGGTCAGTGGTGCAGTGCACAACCTGCTCACACGTACATAGAGCTCCCGAGCAGATTGGCTTCGAGACAGTGGTTCTCAACTGTGGCATCTTAAGATCATCTGGTGAGTTTTAAAAAATATTAATTTGTGAGCCTCCTGCTCGATGATCTGACATAGTTCCAAGATGGGACTGAGCATTGGCATGTACTTTAGAGCTCCCTAGGATGCCTGCATGGCTCACTCGGTTAAGCGTCCACCTTCACCTCAGGTCATGATGCCAGGGTCCTGGGATCGAGTCCTGTGTGGGGCTCCCTGCTCAGTGGGGAGTCTGTTTCTCCCTCTGCCCCTCCCCCTGCTCATGCGCTTGCTCACACACACACTCTCTCTCAAAAACAAAAAACAAAAAGCAAAAAACTTCAAAAACAAAACAAAACAAAGCTCCCTAGGAGATCCTGAGATGACTCTCCAAGTCTCTCCCAGCTGAAGGTCCTGTGGCTCTGGGACTCTCAGGCTGTGCCCACAGAACTCCTAAATTGACTAATTATCTCTAGAAGACCAGAGAAGAGGCAGATCATGCAGAAGGAGGAGCCAAGAGGTTTTCCTGGAGGTAGGTAGAGTGACCAAGAGGGAGAAGTCACTGTCAGGGGAGCTGGGCGCACAAAGTGCACAGAGGAAGCCCAGGCAGGTGGCTGCTATTGGTGGAACACGTTTCTACCTGGGTTGGGGCTGGCACATGCCTGTGAACCTGTGGCTGTTGGAAAAGAGAGATAACAGCATTGGGCAGCATATCATCATGCATAAGGGGGAGGGCTTGGAGGGAAAAACGGAGAGCCCTCCAGCAGAGGCCCTGATTTGGGTGAGGGGTTCGAGAAGAGGCTGCAAAACTGAGACAAGAGGAGGAGTGAGAAGGGATCCCCACCATCCAGCTCAGTCAGTCCTGAGAACACGAGGTGAGGGGCGTGGAGGGAGGGGTGAGCCTGCACCCAGCCGGGCCTGCTCTGTGTCCCTCCTGAGGGCTCCGTGGGCAGGCGGCCTGAGTTCACTCCTCACTGGTCTTGGAACCGAGGGTCTCTGGACACACGTTGGGGCATGAGCGTGGAGCAGGCCTATTTGTCTAAGGAGCTCATGTCCATCTCGGAGGCCTTCCTGCTTCTCCTTTGCTGGTGGCCTAGCTTGTCACTCCCAGCTGTCTATTTCTATCCCCACCTTCCTCCTGGGGGCTGGGCCTCGGCCTGGTAGCAGAGGCCCCCAAAGCCCCGGGGGGCAGCCTGGGGGCTGGGGATGGGCCTTCTCCCCCCGCCCCTGGCACGGGCTCCACTGCAGCCCCAGCCCGCTGTCTCCCCTGGCATTTTCAGCGCCACGGTTGGGAGCCCAGGTGGCTCGGGAATCCAGCCGCCCTGTGATTGATAGCACCGCCGAGGCGGGAGGCAAGCAGGCCTCTCTGGTTTTCGTATTAATGCCGGGTTATCTCCCACAGTATTGATTTTTTGTTTGGCTTTGGAGATTTCTCTTCTCTGTTTCTGAGCCGTTTCTATAAAAATGAAAGAGGAGGTGAGGGATGATGGCGCCCGGACTGACAAGCTTTGCTGACTTGCAGTATGAGCTGCTCTTTCCCATTAGGGCTTTCCGAGCCTGTCAACGGCCTCGCCCGGGCGGAAATAGATTTACAACGTGGTATGGAAAGGGACCCGTGTGTCAACAGTCAGGGCCGGCCACCAAGTTTAGTCACTGGATTTAATCTTCCCATTCTTAGCGCTCGGGACGCCCTCGATGGGGCCACATGGGTTTGGACCCCAGCCTCCTTCTCTAGGCCTCCCTCTCTCGGTTCTGGTGTTTTCCTCTTCCAAGAGCCGCGCTCGACAGGACTGCGAGGGCCGAGGAGGGTCTGGGGAACTCAGCCTCCTGGCCGCCACCCTGCTGTTCCTTCAGACCTGTTCCCGGGTCTACCTCTCCTCTCCTCACCCCTTCCCACTCTCCGGCCACCAGCAGCCCTGGGGGGTAAATGGCAGAGCAGCTTACAGAGGGGTCCTCGTGGGTGGAATTGTGTCTTTAATTGGCCAAAATGAAGGATTAAGGATGTGTAACTCTGAAGGGTGGGATTTCATGCATCCGGCTGAGGGATGGAGGGTGGGAAGGCAGCATTTCTGAAATCTGGATGTGCCCTTGACCACTTCTGCTTTCACTGACTGAGCTTTGCTCGGGCTGGGGGCCTAAGGGGACAAGGCCAGTGGTGAGGCTGCCTCTGACATCCTGGGGCTGCTCATCAGCCAGTCAACAAGTCTTTGTTATTTTATTTTATTTTAGGCTTTATATTTATTTATTTAATTATGTTACGTTAGTCACCATAGCAAGTCTTTGAATTGAATTAAAGGGTGAGCCTGGGTGGCTCAGTTGGGTAAGTGTCTGCCTTTGGCTCAGATCATGAACTTGGCATCCTGGGATCCAGCTGTGTTGGGCTCCGTGCTCCATGGGGAGTCTGCTTCTCCTTCTCCCTCTCTCCCTCCCTCCACTCATGTGCTTGCATGTGTTCTTTCTCTCTCTCTCTCAAATAAATACATAAAATCTTAAAAAAAAAAAGTGCCCATCTGCTTACAGTGTTATGCGACCCACAGTCCTGTTTTGTCAGGGTCTGCATCTCTCTCTTCATTCTTCATTCCCCAAATATATGCAGACACAGTGGCCAGAGGCAGGGCTAGGTGCTGAAGGTAGAAAGAGAATCAGTTCCTGGCCTTACAGAGCTGCCCAGGCCAGGGACTTACCTGGGGGCCACACTGGCCCTTCTCCCTTCCCAGCTCCAACACATCCAGTCATGTGTCCGGTCTCCCTGCTGCTGGCCTTGACCCTCTCGTCCAGAACCCCTAGAAAGGGACCCATATGTGTGTGAGAGGCTCACAGTACATGTGGGTCTTCTAGGCCAGCTTCCGCACCATGCCCCTAAATATGATTTAGCATACAGGTAGGATCCCTCTCTCACTCTGAAGTCTCTGATGACTCCCCATTTTCTACAGAATAAACTTGGAATGGCTTTGAATGCCACCCAGGCCTCTTCGTGATTTCGTCCCTGTCAGTCTGTCCAATTTCAACTTCTATATTCCTCTCATCCCACCTCTGAATTATTGAGGGTTCTTCAGGAAACAAAAACAATAAGGTGTGTGTGTGCATGTGTGTGTGTGTGTGCGCGTGTGTGTATGTGTATGTGTGTGTGAGTGTGTGTGTGTGTGTCTGGAATTGCCTCATATGATTATAGAAGCTGGTGAATCCAAAATCCGCAGTGTGGGCTGGTAGCCTGAAGCTGAGGGTGCAGCCAGTCTGAAGGCAGGCAGGCAGAGACCCAGGAGAGCCCATGGTACAGGGGAAGTCTGAAGGCAACACTGGAGAACTCCTTCTTGCTTGAGGAGGTCAGTGTTTTTGTTCTGTTTAGGCCTTCAACTGATTGGATGAGGCCCACCGCAAAAAGGGCCATCTGTTTTATCCAAAGTTTACTAATTTGAATATGAATCACATCTCCTTTGGACCTTCCCAGTTGACACATGAGATTAGTCATCACACCCCCTTTGCCTTTTATGCTCTGGCAATATGGCATTGCTGTTTTGTTTCCTAACATTGTACCCAGTCCTGCCTCTGGGTCTTTGCACTGCTTTTCCCTCTGCCAGGTTTACCTCCCCAACTCTCATCCATTCAGAAGACACCTTCTAACCAATCCAGTCCCAGCTGGGAAGTTTTCTCTTTTGGTGGCCCCTTCCTTGACCATCACAGACAGCTGGGGTGCTTTTTTGTGACTGCTCCCACTCTATTTTGTACTGAGCTTTGTAACATCATTTATCATTGCCATAAATGTTGGTTGGCATATCTGCCTCCACACAGGGGAGGCAGGGCTTATCTTTTCATTTTTGTCTAACTCAGGTCCTGTGGTGGGTGTTGGGGGAAGATTTCTTGGATATTAGGGCATTAATCAATCTTAGTCTCATTAGCACCTCATTTGGTTCACTTATAAAGTGGGAAATGGGACTAGCAGGATAGTGACCACTAACTGCTGACCCTGATATCCCTTCTCCCCTTATCTCATAGTGATAGATCTTTTAGCTGAGCTCATGGCCCCCAAGGAGTAAAACTACATTTCCCAGCAGCCAACGCAGCTAGGTTAAATCATGGCCAATGGGATATAAGTGAAAACCCTTAGCACCTTCTGGGAGCCTTTCTTCTCTATTATTTCCTTCACCCAGCTGCCTGGAATCAAAGGCCATCATCTTGAACCATGAAGATGGGGGGCAGGGGCCTGGAAGTGGTCTTCAAACAGATGCCTATGGCTACCTCACATCAGCCCTGTGCTGCTTCATCTGACTTTTGCGTCAGAGAAAAGAATAACACTGTCCTGTTTAAGCCATTATTTTTGGAGTCTTTGTGACATGCAGTTGAACCTAATCCAAGGGACACAGCTTAAGAAGTGCTTTTCAAACTCCTCAAGGGAATTCAGCAGGCTCTGTGAGTTGGGGGAGTGGTCCAAGGACGCTGGGCTTAGCCCTCCTTACTCCCGCCTGTCCCAGCCCGATGGCGTCTGTTTCACTTTTGCATATTTTACACATTGACTTAGAAATTGTTTGAGGATGGAAAGAAAAGACACTCTCCAAAGTCCCATCCAAGTCTGACATACTGAGGCTTTGTCTCTACAGACGACTGGATTAAAAAGGGCACAGGTCCATGAAGAGGAGCAGGATTTCTCCATGTTGTATCCATAGACAAACATGGACACGGGGCGCCTGGGTGGCTCAGTTGGCTAAGCTTCTGCCTTCAGCTCAGGTCATGATCCCAGGGTCCTGGGATCAAGCCCATATCAGCCTCCCTGCTTGGTGGGGAACCTGCTTCTCCTCCCCCATCCCTCCACCTCTGCTCATGCCCTCTCTCTTGTTCTTTTCTCTTTCAAATAAATAAATAAAATCTTAAAACAAAACAAAACAAAAAAACAAACCAAAACCCAACAACCATGGACTCAATGGCTTTTCCTGATGGTGGAATTTAGGCACTGTGGTGGGCACAGGGGATCATCTCTGTCTCCTTTGTCTAGGTCTGGGGTCTACCTGAACAGTGTCCTCCCCAGCTCCCGCCCATCCTGTATCACCCATCCCAGAGCTGCACAGGGATTTTAGGGGTTGTTAACTGAATCTGCTGAATGAACATTGGGATGAATGAGCACATGCTGACCTCTCCACACGGACATTTGCACTAACTGCTCTCATTGGCTGTTTTGTGAGAGCTGTGGGTTTGTTTCTTGGCCTTGTTTCCAGTCTCAGCAGAGGAGTCTTTGTGGAGGGCTGGAGGTCTGGCCCAGCACTGAGCCTATTGACCAGAACACTGGACACACAGCCTAGGTGCATGTATGTCTGGTACCTGGCTTGCCACGGTCTCTCCTTCCCAGGCTGTGTCACTTTGCCCAGGAATTCACCCAGGGGGGTGCTTTTGGTGGAAGGCAATATTTATGGTGTGGGGGCCCTTGGAAAGCTGTAGCCATCAGCAGCTGAAGTGTGTGGGTGGGGGGGTTGCAGAGCTGAATGGTCTCTTCTGGGCTTGCCATGGAGCTGTCTGCATTCCTTGATGACCAAGGCTTTCATCAGGTGCCATTACTAGTCTTGTTTTACTGATGGGAATGCAGAGGCACAGAGAGGTGAAGTAGCTTGCCTGTTGTCACCCAGCCTGAAGGTGATTCCCTAACTCCAGTCTTTAACCGTACTTCTCTGCTGATCCTGTGGGTGTAAAGGTACTTTGCAAAGTGTAAGGTGTGATCCATGGAGAAGCCTTTGCTATAGTTTCTGCTCATTTTCCAGAGAGAGGCAGTGGCAGGTGGCAGCTCTCCCTGAGAGCTGATACTTAAACTTCATCCTCCTGGGTCCCATCTGCGTAGTCTGGATGCACTGGGTGTGTAAGCAATTGTGCATCTTGTGTGTGTGTGTGAAAGAGAGCAGGTAGGCACAAGTGTGTGTGCACTCACGCCCGCACAAGGCTGCTCTCCCACTGCTGCATCTAGCCTTAGCTCTGCTGCCAGTTCTGATGAAGGAAAACCCGCACTTTGCCCCCACCATGCAGCCCATCACTTTTCTGGCTGGGCGCCTGTCACCGGCACTCCGGAAGCAGGGAGCGTATGTCATCCAGGTCTGAAGGATGGCTTGGCCAGCTGAGGGGGTCTGGCAGGAGTGGGGACTATGCCCTGGAGGTGGGATATGACAGGCTCTGTCCACTCGCCCCTGTGCGTGGAGTTGGGGAGTGGCCCCAGGAGATGAGGACTGGGTGCCGCTCCGGCCCCGGGGCTGTGTCCTATCAGGTCAGTATGAGGGAGGCGGGCTTATTCATTGGAGCTAGACAGTCAGATGGCGTTTGCCCTGACCTGGGGGTCAGCCTCCATCAGTCAATCTCTCTGATACCGTTTCTGAGGCAGTGTCTCCCTTTCTCAGAGGAGAGGGTGGGAAAGGGTGAGGGGTGGAGAAAGGCATCTCCCCAGAGCCTGCCAGATCTGAGGGCTTGGTGCAGGGGAGACGAAGCCCAGATCTGGGACCTGGCCTTAGGCAGCTGGCCAGCTGGGCTGGCCTTGGGCAGATCACCTGGGGCGAGGAGGCCGGAGACCCTGTGTCCCAGCAGCTGGGACTCTTCACCTCTCTGTGCCTCAGTTTCCCCATCTGAAAGAGAATAGTAATAGTCCTTGCTTGATAGGTGTGGTGACGGTGCAATGACATGGCCTTTGCAGGGAATCAGAGTAGCTGCTGTCACCATTTTTAATCTGGTTGAAGCCCTACCCTTAGCCTGCCCCAGGACCTTGGACAAGGGCAGCTCATCTCTCTAAGTCTCAAGGTCCTAATCATTAGGCTGCATAAGCAACTTGAACCTCTGAACTATTACCGTAGAAGGGGACAGTGATTCCTTCCCATAAAGCCAGTCGCAGAGATGGTTCTGCAGAAAGAGTGCGCAGGAGATGGGGGCAGGGGGCCCTCGCTGGCCTGTGCGAGGAGGTGGTTTGCTTTCAAGACATTCATCCTTTTCCATGACTGCCCCTACCCAGCCCCCTCTGTAGCCTATCCCCTCAGGATTTTGCTTACAGCCAGTTGTGAAATTGGGGGACAAAGCTGAAGAGGGTTAGCCTTGCTTCGCACATGGCATTTTCAATGGAAATCTGAACGATGGGAAAATCTTTGAGGCCTAAGGGAATGGCATATAATGGTGACATCTCAGGCATTGTGGTGGTCAGGGTTGGGGGTGGCTGTGCTTTTCCAGGGGAAGGGCCTGTCCCATGCCTTCCCTTATCACCCGTTATGGGCAGCCGCACTGGAGGAGTGGACCTGCTCAGATGCACGTGGCCACTTTTACAAAAACAAAATATAAATCTGGGATATGGGATGTTGATATGACAGGTGGTTTGGTTTGCCCTAAGCCCTCTTCTGGGTTCAATTCAGCACCAACAGCCCCTGTGTGTGCATGCATGTGCATGTGACCTACCCTGGAGCTCAAGAGGCCCTTGGAGAAGCTCATCTCACACCGGTCATTTTACAGAGAGGAAACTAGGTCTGGGAAGGGAGGACTTTCCTGAAGCCCCACAGTTAGACACAGGGCTGGCCAGAGCCAAGGTCTCCTTATCCCTGTGAGTTTCATACTCTTTCCAGGATACCAAATCCCTCATTTCATAAATGAGAAAATAGCAGCCCAGAGAGGTGCAGTGACTCACCTAAGGACACACAACTAGGGCATTATTCCTCCCCACCTGTGATTCCCCAAAGACCGCTGTTTTTCCTAAGGGGTGACAAGAACCATTGACTGGCAGCGAGGGATCCTGGGCAAAGAGCCCATGCTAGCCAGGGAACCCAATCCTGTGTTCCATCTGCCTGAGGGCTCTGTTCATTTAGCTCCTTCTTGAGCCAAGCAGACTGCCCCCAAAGAGCCCTGGCAGGACTCCCATAGTGCAGACTTTGCTGTGGCCCTTTGCCTTCCTCCTTGATGAGACCTCCCAGCTTCCCCAGACTGACCACCCTACAGGTCACACTCAACTTCCAGCCTCTGACTCACCACGACCATAAGCTGGGCCATCTTCTGTCCCTGACAGTGGCTGCAGGCCCTGGACTGGACACATTCATATGGATTATTTATAGTTAATTCTCCAGTAGCCCTACAAAGAAATGGCATTGTTAATTTGCAAAGGTAAAAAACAAGGTATAAGAAGTTTAAAGTAAGCTGCCTAATGTCACACTGTGCATGGCTGTCAGCAGGTGGTACAATGAAGTTTCTTGCTGGGAGCTGCTGGGAGCTCAGCCCATTCATCAGCCACCTTTTCTTGAGGCCTTGCAGACCCTCCCATGGCTCTGTTCTCCACTCTTCTGCCCTCCTGGAGCACTGGTGCCAAAATCCACTTGGATTTGATTAGACACCTGCTGGTGGTCCTCTACTAGCTTCTCACATGGACCTAGAACAATTGTTGGCCCTTATTTGTCCTTAAGCTTGTCCTGATCATGGATCTCAAGAATCAGAAGGTACATTAAGCCAATCTACTCTAAAAACCCTTCATTTTGTTTTTTATAAGCGATTTTTGTTATATTTTTCTTCAAAAGTGCGAATGCATATTAGGGAAATCTTAGAAAACATAGGCAAGCAAAAACAAAAACAAACTTCCAGTTATAAAATAAATAGGTCACAGGATGGAAAGTAGAACATAGGGAATATAGTCAATAATACTGGAATGACTTTGGCGACAGATGGTAACTACATTTATCACAATGAGCATTTCAAAATGTATATAGTTGTTGAGTCACTCTGTTGAACACCTAACACATATAGTATGTCAACTATATATTTCAGTTAAAAAAAAAACTACTCACAATCTTTCCTCCCCCAGAGATAATTATGATGAGTATTTTGGTCTATATTCTTTCCACCTTTAGGATAATGAAATGTTTCATGTAAAGAAAGTATAGGGAATAATATAGCAGAAGCTCATATGTCCACTACTGAGGTATGACAAATTTTTTAAAAAGATTTTATTTATTTGCTTGGTGGGGGTGAGAATGGGGAGGAGAAGAGGGAGAGGGACAAGCAGACTCTGTGCTGAGCATGGAGCCTAATGTGGGGCTTGTGACCTGAGCTGAAATCAGGAATCGGTCTGTCACCTGACTGAGCCACCCATGTCCTGCAACAAAAGTTTTATTTACTATTCTTTTTAGCAAATTAGATATTACCTCCTTTGTTCCAAATTTCCTCCCCACTGCATTTCTTTCTCTCCTTCCCAGAGGTAGCTCCTCTCTTGCCCAGGTTACCTCCTTTGCTGCATTATTCAGCCATGACAAAGGATTATTGATTTGTGTTAAGCTTGGCATCAATGCCATCATCTCCAGCATATATAATTCTGTAACTTTCTGCTTTTCCTTGACATTGTATTTTTGAGATTTACCTATGTTGTTACATGTAGATCTAGGGAATTAGTTTTAACTGCTGTATAGGAGTCCACTGTATGATTGTATTACTATCTTTATACTACAATAGTACTATGCCATAGTGCTCTATGGTATACTATGCTATGTGGCTGTATTATGTTACTATACTATATTTTTCCAATCTACTGATCATGGTCACTGAAGTTGTTTCTAATGTTTGATGGTAACAAATAATGCTACAAGGAAGATACTTGTCTATGTCTCCTTGTAGATAATGAGAGAGGAACTGCTGAGTCATAAGTACAAATAGCTTCATTTGTACTAATTATTGCCCAATTGTCCTCCATGATAACTATACCAATTTAAATTCCTCTCTGTAGCATGTGAGTTCCCATGGCGACATATCTTTGACTTGACTAGGATTATCAGGCTTTTCAATTTTTTTCAATTGGAGGGATATGAACCGATAACTCACTGCTATTTTAAATTGACATTTTTTTGATTTCTAGTTAGATTGAACATCTCCTAAGGTTATTGGTCATTCTCCTCTTCTGTGAATTGTTTTTCATATACTTGCACCCTCTTTCTTCTAAGTTGTCTTTTTCTAATAGATTTGTACGAGTTCTTTAGCTATTCCGACTACTCCCGTATTTTTCATCGTGACAGTTGTAGATGACTTCTTCTATGTTGTAGCTTCATTTTTCACTTTGACTAGGGTGTGTGTTTATTTTAAGGGAGTCCCATTTGTCAGAGATTTCCTTGTGGTTTTTGCTTTTCACATTTTGTTAAGAGAATTCTTCCTAAACTGATGCTGTGCAGATATACTTCTGAGGCTTTGTGGGGAAAGTTTTTGAATATTGATGTTTTACATTTAGGGCATTAATCTACATGGAATTCATTTTTTTCCTATATGACACGAGGCAGAAATTTTACTTTATTTTCTTCCATAGAAGTAGGGATTGTCTCAGTATCATTTCAACAATTTGATGTTACATATGACAAAACAGATGTCCAAAGATGTGAGGAGACTTGCCCAAGGTCACATAATGAATGGTTCAGTGGTGGGATTAGGACAAGGAGTAAGTTTTCTGAAGTCCCCACCTGGCATTCCAGCACAACTATCCTCCTGTGCGACCTCAATCCTGCCATGGACTGCTTTCTACTATTCTCATATAGAAATGTACAAATCTGATGGTAAGTTTCCTGAAAGAGGGATTGTCTCCTTTCCTCCAATCACCTTTATGCATTTAACATTTATGACTAACTGGTAGGCACTTAGGAAGACCATGCTGAAAGAAAGAAATCACTGGGTTTTAGAGATTGATTCCAGCATAATTAGTCCTTTTAAATTCAGCTTTCTGTTTTACCTCCTGTATTTTTATATTTTGACATACTGATTCATTCCACAAACATTTGCTGAGCACCTACTATGTGCCAGACACTGTGCTGCTAGAGATTAAAAGAGGATAAGATATGTATTCCATTCTCACAGATCTTAAACTGTAGTGGGAGAGTTTGAAAAGTCAACTCACCTTATGATTGTGCTATTTAAACATTATATATTGGGAGACAGGAGGCAGATAAAATATGGCCAAAAATCAGGAAGGCTTCCCGGAAGAGGAGATATTTGAGCTGAATCGTTAAGGATGAGGAGGAGTGATCGATTTGGCAAAGGTGGAGAGGGGTGTGATATTCGAAAGTGGCATCATAGGCAGAGATCTAGAGTATCTGGCCATGATTCACTGACTCAAGCATGAAATAGGGGGCTGGATCATGTTTGTTCATTTTTAAGAGGTCAAAGCCCCTGCTTTCCTAGACAATTCTAGACTAACTCAGGTTTGATCACAGCCTCACATGGCACCCCCAATACTTCCTGCCTTGTCATGGATTAAACCAGCTGGCTTTAGAGACTCTACTTTGTTGTTTTCCCTGGTTTAAAGTGAGCTTCAACTTTCTGTTGAGGAGCGTGGTTTTCACCTTGTTTCGTGATTGTAAATTGACATTCCCATTCTCGCCATCATTTTGGTTGCCAATGCTGTTATTATAGGCCTTTCTCATGCAGCCAGAATAACATATGAGACACCAGCCTGGAGTGACAGCGCGCCTGACAAAAACAGAAATAGCCCGGCTCATATTATTTGCAAAAGAATTATCCCCTGGAGGTGATTTTTAATTTGGGGGTTTGCTGCAAAATGGAAACCTGACCAAAGCTACTTTGCAACCCAAATGCTTGTCTTACCAATCAATTATCAAAATGAGACTTGCTGGGTCCTGTAGCAAGTCTTTTCTGGGCTCTCTCCTTTAATGGGTCAAGTCCAAGCTGCCTCTATTATTGGGAAAAGCTAGGGGCAACTGAGCAGTTTAATTTGCTGATGAGGGGGAAGGGAAGGTAGAAAAAATGGTTCTCACATCCCAATAAAGAACAGCACAAAAGGTAGGTGGAGCAGGGCCTAAATTGGAGCCAGCTACATCAGCTGGGGGGCAAGAAGGCCGTGTGTGGTGTGCTGGTGGTTTGTTTGTAAGGGATTAATAATTCAGCCCCAGGAATCAGGTTAGGGCTATGCACAGCAGACTTGCAGAAAGGTTAATTGGTATTTATTGGGTACTGATAAGTGCCATTTATGCTATTTTTGTATTTGGGGGGACTTGAGGGAAAGGGAAAAGAGAGACAGAAGCAGAATTGAATGTAGAGATCCAGGGAAGTCTTCTCTTGGCCTCGAGATGTCATGAAATCATTCTCCTGGCCCCAGCAGGGAGGGGCTGGGGGGCTCAGAGCCTTGATGGGCTTGAAAAATGAATTTCTGTGTCGCCTCCATTGTAAGCCTTACACATGCTATTTAAACTTGACATGTCATAAATCCAATAGTGGAAAACAAGATGGCACTGGCTTGCTGTCCACTTTTATTTGTGTGGAGGCAGGAGATGATGCTCCATGAGAAAGTGACAGGCCCTGCCAGCCATTCAGTCTAGGGGATTTTGAGGGCTGAACCCAGGGATACCAGAAGCTAGGATGCAGGATTGGGAACCACTGTCTGACTTGGGGCATCAAGTGTCCTCTGTCCACATGACATCCACAAGATGTGGGCTTTGGGTCAGGGCATTTCTCTAGCTCACCCAAATAACCCTTTCTACAGGGGATCAGTGGGTGTGTTTCTGGGTTACAAGAAAAATTATTCCTGGTTTCCATGTATGTAAAGTCAACTGTCTCCCTTAATAGGTCAGAGCTCCTTGGGGACAGCACCAAGTCTTGTTCATGCCTTTGTATCCAGCGTGAGATCTTGGTGTTCTTCTAGGTAAGGTTCATGAAATGGATATGTTGGATTGAGGGTGTAGGTCTATGCCCGCACTGGAACATTTTGTGGGGCAGATGTCTTCAGTCTATACTCGATTAAGTTTAAGCTCAGTAATGACTTGATTATTTAAACTCAGTAATGATTTGATTATTTGAGAAACCCTAAAAGGCTTTTCGGTATCCACACATCTCATTTGCAGCCTCATGGACATCTTGAATCTCCACCATTAGACCAACAGCTTGTGTAGATAAAAAAGTCTCCATTTCACCAGTGCCTCTGTATTTTACAATAACTCACAAAAGCATCGTGTTTTGGATTCTGAGGACTGTAGATCTGCTTTGGGTTTTGTATTAGGCCTAGTGTTTTGTTGTTAGCATTAGCAACATTCTTCTTGGAAGAGTCCAGCTCTGAAGAAAAGTTCCTAAGGTCTTCCCTTTCCCTTTTCTCCTCCTCCCCTGTGCAATCAGAGTGCACCAAAAATCACTTCTCAGTGAACACTTGTCACATTTCAAAGGTACTCTCTGCTGGTCTTGAAAGTGTTCATTATACACTCTTGCTCTTGAAAGATTGCTTCCTTCGGGACTGAATTTTAGCATTTTGGGGAACAACTCCTTCTTAAAGCCAGCTCTCCTTGAAACATGAAGAGAAAGAGCAGGAAGAACCTCAAGAAGATTCTCAGTACATTCTCTTGCTTCAGTGTAGGTCTTTACTAAAATCACCTGAAGGCCTCATGCTGCCCTGAGGAGATTCTTCAGTATACTGTCTTCCACAGCCTCAGACACCTGTTGGTCTGAGTATTAATTTGATTTTATAATTACTTATTTTCCAGCTGAAAATTCAGCCCAAAGGCTTTCTCCATACATCTGAATAACTTGCTTCTCTTCCTTCCATGGTGTGTTTGACCAAGGCCCTGGAGAACGTGGCGACTGTGACAGATACTTGGGTCTGGAGGAAATAGGTGGTAGCCATGCATTAAGAGGGCCACGTGGACTGGGTTTTGAATCCCAGATATGACACTTAATAATCCGCAGTCTTTTGGCAGATTACACAAGCTGTCATGCTCAGTTTCCTCATCTGTGAATGGGAATGGCGACATCTGAGGTATGGACCGTGGCTGGATTATGCATCAAGCACTGTAGGTGGCAGCCAGGAGAACAATCTGATCACATGAGTGTGAATCCTTGCTCTGTTAGGCACTAGGTTTGAGACTATGGAAGAATCACTTACCTTCTGTATGTCACAGTTTCCTCTTCTGAAAAACAGGCTCAGAAGAGCGCACGTCTCCTCTGATTATCAGTGGGTAGGTCAGTGGTGAAGTGTGCGGCCTCTGAAATGAGACCAGTTGAGTGTGAATTTCAGCTCTGTCCTTTCCCACCTGTGTGACCTTGGGTGATTCATTCAACCCCTCTGTGCCTCAGTTCTGACATCTTTAGAATGGGAATCATGTTAAACACTGATCTGTAGTACCACTCATGGTAGAGCCAATTTCACTGCGAGGGTGAAGTGAATTTATATACCCAAAGCACTTTAGAGCCTGGCCTGGCATGGTACAAGTGCTATGTGATAGAAATCCTTGCTGAGAAAATGCAGTGAAATGATCCAGGAGAAGTCGCTAGAAAGGTGTCTGGTACATGCTAACCATTCAATGACTATTTGCTAAGGCAGCTGGAAAACAGGGTGGGTCTTCGATAAAATATTACTTCTCTTCATCTGTCCCAGATGTGTGGTGTGGGGAACCCCTTTCCTCTTAGCTGAATTACACAGGCCGGGTGGGCAGGTGGAGATACCCTGAAGCTGAGGCAAGGTGGTATGGGGGATGGGGCTGTAATGGGGCTGTTCCCTCCAACAGCGTTCTTTTGGTTAAAATGCAACCAAGGAACAAAGCCGAATTATGGCCCTAAGCATTCTTATTTTGGGTCAATTCACTGCAAGGGAGCAAAGGAAACAGAGGACGAAATTAAAGCAGGATTTATAAATACTTTAATAATGATGAATAAAGGATTCATCAAAGTTGCTTGCAAAGTAAATTATTCCAAGATGTGCAGAGAGCCGCCAAAACAATCGCAAACTAGTTAATAGGTGACATTACAAGTTGCGAGGGAGCAGCGCAGAGCAGCAGCTCGAGCAATTATTTATGCCTCCGCGCATCCTCACATAATTTAAGAAAAAGAGAAATTTACTTATCAGCTCTTGATAAAGCATTCACGCTATCTTAATATGAAATGTTACCAAAATTATTTGCTGACATTGATTCTGCTAGATTTTATGTTACTCTTGATATTTTTTCTTATTTAAACCAGGTGGCAAAGTTAACTAAGGCGCCATGGCCTTTTATTTAAACAGTTTCCTTCTCTGGAAGCTTCACAGGATCTCAGGAAACCTCGCAGGGGGCTGGGGTGGGGGTGGAGGCATCGGAGGAGGTCTGGGAGTGAGTGTACAGCATGAGGGCCCTGATGGTGGCCCTGGTTGCCCTTCAGAGATACTTGGAAGGTCAGCGTTTCCTCTAGACAGGGAACTGAAGGCCTGGGGTGACTCACTGAGGTGCTCAGAGCTCAGGAGTAGCAGAGCCTGGGATCACGATGTCAGTCTGGAGTTCTATCTGGTGTCCCTAGCGCCACAAGGCACCCTGCAGTAGGCCACAGAGATCTCCCCATAGAGTGGATGAGAGGCATTAAGTGCGGACTGTGTGCATGGCGCTGAGCTAGACATTGAACCAGCTGGGCATTAGGCTCAGGTGCATGGAACAGAAAACCCAAATAAGGGCAACAGAAATGCAATAGTTGTTATAAACAGGAAGTTTGGGGGCAGGTGGTTGGTCGTGCGAATTAGGGTCAGGGTCTCTTCTAACTCCTTGGCCTTTCCCTCATGCCTGCTATATGGTTGGTTTCAGCCATCACCTGTGTTCTCAGGAGGAGGAAGGACAAAGGTAGAAGAAGGGAAGCAAGGGGCACCTGGGTGGCTCAGTTGGTTAAGCATCTGCTTTTGGCTCAGGTCACGATCCTCCAGTCCAGGGATCTAGCCCTGTATCTGGCTCCCTGCTCAGCGAGGAGTCTGTTTCTCCCTCTCCCTTTGCTCCTTCCCCTGCTCATGCTCTCTCTCTCTCTCTCAATAAATAAAATCTTAAAAAAAAAAAAAAGAGGAAGAAGAAAGGAAGCAAAACCTCCATCAGACAAGCAAACATGTCCCAAAATTCCCCGTGGGGCCTCCACTCATATGTCCTTTGGTAGATCTCCAATCATCCTTGGCTACAGAGAAGCTGGGAAATGTGGCTTTTTCAGCTAGGCTTAATGAGCCCACAACAAGAGAGCTCCTTAGAAAGGAAGGAGAAACTAGGTATTAGGTGGGTACTGACAGTCTGCCATGCCTGAATTATTTTCCTTATTGTTCATAATCCCATAGGACAGATACTATTATTATTCCCATTTTATGGGTGGAATAATTGAGGCATAGAGAGATTAAGTAATGTGCTCCGAGAACAGAGTTGAGGCTTACACCTGGGACTGCGTGGCATCGAAGGGCTTGCTCTTGTGCTATCCTACCTCTCTGGTAGGATATCCTTTCCTGCTCTGAATCTGACACCAGATTCTCTTCCTAGAGCCTCAATCTCTCCCTAAGGGGATGGGTGGAAGACATTTGAAGCACCAGGAAGACCTGGGGCAAAGTCAGCCTTGCCTGTTCCCTAGCACAGTGGATTGCACTTAGAGGGACCTCATGGAACATTTGCCATGAGGAAGTAATGGGAGAAAGGGCGGGGTGCAGTGGTGGAACTTCCCTAGATGAATGTTACAGACAACTCACAGCCAATGTCAGCCTTGAGTGGAAGGAAAGGTGGCTTCTGGGACCTTCAGCCTCCTGCACCTGTCCCGGTCCATTCCTCACTCAGTGGAACCCCTCTGTTCTTTCAGCTGGTCACGGCCCTGTGTACCACTTCTGCTTTATGAAACCCTGATTCAAGAAAGCATCCTCTACCCATTGGCTTGCTTCTTAGCATGCCTTTCTAGAGAATCATGGAGGAATGACTGAGGTCATATAATTTACTCCCACTCCCTCATTTTGTAGAGAAGGAAACAGACCAGAAAGAAGCATATCCCCGAATTTTATACAGAAGCCAGTGACAGGCTGGGAAGGGGGGGCCAGGGCTGCTGACTCCTGGTCTGATGTGCATGTGTGTGTTCATATACAAGTATGTATCTGGTGTATGCATGCACACGCACGTGTGTGCACATGTATTTGCTGTTTGCGTTTTTCCCCTGCTAAGGATTACACTTCGGGAAATACATGGGGACAAACTGGTAGCATGAGACATAGTCCTGAAGTCATAACATATGGGTGGATGCCTTCTTTACCTAATTAGAGACTGAGGTGGACATGTCTCTTGACATTAAGAAAAGGCAGACCAACAGCTCAAGACAAGAAGAAGAGATCTGGAGCCAAGTGGAGTCAGGGGGAAATCTATTGACAGGAAGTGTAGGAATCCAGGTGCAGATCTGCCGCTCTAGCATAAAAATTTAGTCCTTGAGGCAGGGACAAGCACCCAGGGCTGCTTACCTTCACCTTGGCTGCAATGACGTCAGGATGGGCTCAGATCTACAGGTGCAGAGACCAATACGGCTGTTCCCTCTGGGGCCTGGCCTTGCTACTAATGGAATGCAGGCTGCCTTGGTTAAAAGTGGGCCCAGCATTCTGCTCTGAGGACTTTCTAGGGATTTTATAAATCAGCCATCAAGACAGCCACTTTCATGCTGAGATGTCCTATTCAAGGCCCAACCCAAGATCAATTACAGGCTGACTTTGATTCTCAGTCATGGAGCCTGGGTCAGTCTGTCGCAGTCTGGGACACTGGCAAAGTTTGGGTCTTGATGCTTCCTACTCAGCAGCCCCCCCTTTTTTCTGAGCTCCACTCCTGCTCCCCAGGGCAACTTTCTACGGGGTTCACCAAGAACGATTTTACTGTCAGGTCCTCTAGCAAAAGAGGTCTGTTAACCCTTGGGGGAGAATATCCTGCAATTTGGCCATGCTGCCATAAGGGGGCGGTGGTTCCACTGACCAGGTGCTATGAATAGTAATGTTAGAGGTGAAAACATAATAGTAACAGAATGTGTCTTTTGGTGCTGTATTTTTTTTTTTTAAATCTTGAATTTGTCAGCAATATTTTGACATTAGGAGACCACACATGAAAATCCCGATTTGGGGCTTCCTTTTGAAGTATCACGACATTTGACAACATTCCCTCAGGGACTGGGGAGGGGTTGCCTGCTGTGGGCACGGCACACAGCCCCCTCTGCTGCTGTCCTGGTCTGGCTGGCATTCTCTTATTTACATTACCTGTCTGCTTCCCCAAATGCCAGGTTTAAGCTTTAGGCCTGCTGTTAGAGGTAAACACTACTTAAAAAAAATTAAAATAGCATCTCTTAAAAAA
Organism: Lutra lutra; assembly: GCF_902655055.1. Taxonomy (NCBI): domain Eukaryota; kingdom Metazoa; phylum Chordata; class Mammalia; order Carnivora; family Mustelidae; genus Lutra; species Lutra lutra. Next base: position 26,973,803 of record NC_062289.1, on the reverse strand, counting down.
ATTAGAACAACTGAATTGATGTGACAATAAACAGACTCAACTTTTAAATACGATGCCTTCGGATCAACTTTTAGATTTTAGACAAAGTGTAAGATACCATTCTTACTATAACTCGTCTGAAACTTGAACCAATTTTTAGTTTCCAGAACATTCCACCCGTTTTCTTACCTCTAGGATGACCAACCATCCTGGATCGCCTGAGGGGTTTCCTGGAATGTGGTACTTTCAGTGCCCAAACGAGGAAAATCCTGGGCAAGTCAGGACAAATCCTTCACCCTACTGACCTCTGGGCCTCTCTCTTCCTGGAACTCCTCTCCTTTGCTTGGGTCATTACCCTCTCACCCTTCAGGTCATAGCTAAGGCAGGTCTGTCCTAACAACCTTCCTTAATCAGGCCATGTCACTAGCCATTGCTCTAGCCCTGTGTACCCCACCTAGGCTAGCATACTGGCCCACTTGATGGCCTCCCCACTAGACCCTGGGGTCCCTGGGCACTGACTCATGGCTCTTCTCTTTCAGGATATATGCCCAGCACGTGACACAATGCATGGCACACAGTATGTGTTGAGTGCTGAATCTGGACTAGTTCCTTAATGCATGGGGCAAGCACAGTTTCTGACTGCTTCGTATTCCTCAAGGGCTTGGCACATAGGTGCCCAATAAGAAATTGGTTGGATTGAGTTGCATTGGACTGGCCAAGGATTCAGATAGATGGATAGCTCTTCTGGTAAAAGAAAATGATAAAGGAAATTAATGATGTCCCACAACCATCTCTTTCAGATTATTTTGACTATCATTCATAGAGAGAAATGTCTTCTGTATTGGAACCCAGTACCCTTCACCTTCCCTAGACTCCATATGCACATGAAACCAAGGTGTTGTATTACGGTTGGTCTTCTTGAATAGTCCTATCCTATCCTATCTTATCCTATTCTGCTGTTTCATTTTCTTTCATTTAAAAACATTCTGATAATAACAAATTAAACTGATCTCATCATCACTAATGGGTCACACCTTGTAGTTTGAAGAACTTCCCAGTTGTCCACACTCTTAGCAGACTTTGGACATCCAATTTCGGGTCTTTCCCAGGCACAAAGATGAGGTGGAACTAACCCGATCCTTACCATCCATTAGGTCTTGCCTCCATGAGACCTCTTCCACAGTCCAGTTCATCCTCATCAGTACTGACAACTGATGGTAATTTCTATCCACACCATTTTCTGACATACTCTAATACATTATACTGTTTGATGCCTGTATTTTTCTCTTTGCTTCCTGGAAGTTCCTCTTCTTCCTAAGTAGATCTATGCCCCCCGTGGACAGGTATCATGCCCTATCCTTTTTTGTGTGTGTCTCTTTTAACAAGCATGGGCTAAAAGAAAACAGACAAACTTGTGCTGAATTAGAAGTGTCTCATGCCAAAATGGTCTTTCTAGTGAGGGGCAGGCAACTCTATGTTAAAATCTTATATCCTTCCATAATTCCTGGTTGCCTATAGTCAGGAAAGGCCCTGCTTGTCCATTTCTCCATTCTGTCAAAGATGAGAATTGTTCCAAGATGCATCAGACTCTAATTTCAGCAAGAGAGTTGAGAGTAAGACACACAATGGGCCTCCACATTTGGGGATGTGTCCGAGTGCTTGACAGTGGAGAATATTGCTGGAGGGTTCAAGATCAAGGGAGGGGGGCTGATTTTCAGGACCTAACATGGCATGAATAGCCTCTTCAGACCCTGTTCTAACCCAAGATTTGCTGCCTTCCTGTGAGGGTCCAGGTAGAAATGGGAATGGCCAGCGGGAGGACAGGGGACTCACCCTAGGGACGGCTCTGATCACTGTTCACTCTTGCATGGCCACCGTGAATGACTGGGGTGGATTTAATCTCTCCCATTGCCACGTTTCCAATCACACACCAGACCTCCTGGTCTGAGTGCCTTGAATTGGTTACGGGTTGCTGAGCTATTGATCGCTTCAGCCTCCTGGGCAGCCAGGGTTCCCCCGATTGCAAACCTCTGGCCTCTAGGACTGCCCACCCTCTCCATTTACCTCAGTGTGCTTCCCAAATCGTCTCCTGTTCTGTCTGCCTTCACTTGAAAAAGCCAAGAAGGCTCTGTCTTGCACTATGCTCATATGACCCCAAACACAACGTAGCCAACTGTGCTCTACCTGGAATGCAGAGACCAGGACCCCAGTCCTGGCTCAGCCTCACCGCCCCCTCACTAGCAAGAGTACCTTGGACCATCATATTTCTAGTCCATATTATGTGAATGGCCTCCAAAAGTCCATGCAAATTCCTGGTGCTGGTGGTAAGAATATATACTTAGCGTTTCTGTTTAAAATGTAATATGAACTTCTGTGCCACGTGACACCTCTCTCAGCCACTATCCAAACAAGCAGTTTCGGGAGGGCCCTCTCTGGGACGAGTGTGACAGTCCCCAGGACCCAGTGGTTGGCAAAACTCCAGTCTTGGTGCTTGCCTTCATGGAGCCCACCGTCTAGCTCTTTCTAGCCTTGTATCAGGAAGTAGAAGACCCACATTCACTCCACTGCCCCTCCACTTGTGCACTTGTCCCTGAAATGGGGGAATAAAGCAATCTTGCTGTGTGAAGGGCCAGGATCTCTTGACCTTGAGTTCAGTACTGGGAGTGCACATGTCATGACACCACCCTTCTCCCTCATCCCCACCCCCAGCACACACACAGGCTGGTTCAGAGACAACAGGGTGAAATCGTCAGAGGAAACCTCACCGAGGAGGCTGGCTGGGTGTGAGGGAATCACTACGTCACTGGGTGCTTGCTTTCTTTCTTTCTTTTCTTTTTTTTTTTTTTAAGATTTTATTTATTTATTTGACAGACAGAGATCCCGAGTAGGCAGAGAAGCAGGTAGAGAGGGAGCAGGAAGCAGGCTCCCTGCTGAGCAGAGAGCCCGATGCAGGGCTTGATCCCAGGACCCTGGGATCATGACCTGAGCTGAAGGCAGAGGCTTTAACCCACTGAGCCACCCAGGCGCCCCGGTGCTTTCTTTCTTGTGGACATCTGGTCGTGTTCTTGACACTTGTGCTATCACCTCAACTCTTCCCCTCCTGGTCGTCTGCTCCGTGTCATTGTCCGAACACCCCCTTTACTAACAGGGCCAAGGGCATCCCTCCAATGGGAAAGGAAGCGTTTGTTTTCATCACCCGTGGTTCCAGCAAGGAAGCAGTTGTAAGCCTCTCTCTGGGGAGAACCCGGCTGCAGAATCTTTTGTTGAACGAAGCACCTTTCACGTGAAGAAACGGCAGCTAGATAAAATGACATGTTGCTAATGATGTATTTTATGGACCGCCATCTGTCTCCGGAAAGGTCAGAGAAAAATGGCAGATTGGTTGCAGGCGATCGGGTGGCGGTGGTGGTCGGGGGGACAAATGGTTCTCGTTGGAACATGACAAGGAGCCTTGGTGACATCATATAAATGCCCTAATTGGGAAGTGGTCAATCGAGCAGACCTGACTTCTGAATTTGATGTGTCAATAAACAAGCTCAAGGTGAGATGTTGGATCAATACCACAGGACAAGAACCATCCGGCAAATTTACTGCAAAGTAATTGGGTGCAAAATGACTCAACTCAGCCTTCACACGGCTGAAAAGCAAACAAACGGCGGGCCCACCAGCAAGCGTGTGGACGTGTCAGTGGCTGCTCGAGCGCCCACTGCCTGCTAATGGGAGCCCCCGAAAGGGAGAGAAAAACCATGCACTCTTTGTGCAGATGCTGACTCCAGTCAGGGAGTAGGACCTAGATGCTTCTACCGGGACTAGAAAGTCTTTCACCTCATATGATAATAATTATGATTATTATATAGACCCACTTTTTTACTCTAAGTTGCAAAATATATGAGACACAGGAAATCTGTATCTCTATCTGTAGATCCTTATCTATATCCCTATGCCTGTACCTATGGATCTATATTCGGAATATCTACATCTACATCATCTATTGTTGGTGGTAGCTGGTTCTTTCCATCTCTGGGTATAAGGAAAAGGGAATAAAGATTCTCAGCTGTGTTAATTTCAGAGTGTCCTGGCCTGGAGGTGGGTGGAGGGAGTTGGGAGACAGCCTCCTGTCCTGACCCAGTGGTGGGAAAGGTGTTCTGTCCTAGAAACCTCCCGCTGCACCATCCATGCATGAAGACCTGGGAGCAGGTCGGGAGTGGGGGAGTGTCCTGGAACCGGCTCATACTAGCTCACAAGAGCTGATTGTTAAATATCTCAGGAATTTTGCCAGCTGGTGGTTTAACCAACCAAGGGTAGTCTGAAGTCGGCCATATTCACACCACCATTAATCAGCAAATGCTCTACGTCAGGTCCCCAGCGGTCATTTTCTAGCACACCACTGGGAGGAGGCTGGGTCCTGGAAGCCTGGGATCTGGCCAAGGAAGGGTGAGTCCAGGGCTGGGCTCTACCCTTGGAGGTGGGCCTCACTGATGAGTAATTACATTTTGGTCTGGGAGGTCTTGGGTGAGACAGGGAGACAGCTGAAGACAGACGAGAGCTGGCGACTAAGGAAGAGATGCTATCTTACATTTTAATTACCTTTTCTCAGAGTGGCCCAGTTGGGAAGGACTGATCGAGATGGTAAAAAGAGCAGGTTGGGTGACAGCCTTCTTCCTGGATCATAGCTGGCACCTGTTCTATCCTCACACCGTGGAAGGGGTGGGGGATCTCTCTGGACATCATTCATCCGGGCACGAATCCCACCCACAGGGCTCCACTCTCATGACCAAATCACCTCCCAAAGGCCTGACTTCCTAATACCATTCATCCTGGGGGGAATTTTGGTGGTGGCGGGGGACATGAACATTCAGACTATGGGAATTTCCCAGACCCCTGGAGTACCCTGTCTATGGCTCTGGTCCCTCTTCTGGTCCCTCTTTCTGGTCCCCTAAAACTTCTTCATTCCCCATCTCCTCACAACCCAAGCCCCAAAGGGTTTACCCCTGGCACACTTGGTGGGGGGATGCTCAGGGACCTTGCTCCTGTGTTAGGCTAGCTTCAGTCCAGATGGGTCAGTCTATGGCACTGAGCAGGTGTGTTTGGGGAGTCTGGGGACATCATCTATACCACTGAGCCCTACTGGGCACCCTTCCTTGAGGGTAGAAAGTGCAGGGTTCTTATTTACTGCTACCAAACCACTGGGAGGGTTGGGGGCTGCTGTTGGAGGTGAACGGAGTCTCCAGGGCATGAGAAGATAGGAGACCTGAGCTCCCTGGAGAGGGGCTTGTGGGTCAGTGGCTACAGCTGACAGAATAGGTTCCGACTGTGACTTGACAGATCACTGATGCTGTGTGTCCTGAGGCAAGACACTGAATGCCCTCTGGGCCTCAGTTGCCCATCTGTGAAATGGACATAATGAGCCAATTTATAGAAGATGCTTAAAATAGTAACTGGTTCTTATGTGGTGAGCTTTGGAGACAGTTAGCTCCGTACCTCTCCTATTCCATGTGAGCCTTGCAGAAACTGTGTGGGAATCCTTCCTTGCCAATACCCCCATTTTTAGGATAGAGACCAAGGCTGAGAGGTGTGCCCACCTGCCTAAGGTCTCATGGTCCATCAGTGCTGGAACCATCTGGAATCCAGCTGCTCCCTCATTATCCAGAATGTTCTCCACCATTCTGCTCACTTGCAGGTATCTGGGAGGTGTGAGGGGAGGGTGCAGCCTTGGGAGAAAGCAGGCCCAGCCAGAGAAGGAGGGCAGGGGGACCCAAAGAGGTGGCCTGAGGCAGAGGCACAGTGAGAAGGCAGCAGGAGAATTCAAGGCTGCCTTGCAGGGAAGGGGATGGGGTCTGTTGGGGGTGAGATGGGAGATTAGCAGGATAGGCAAAACTGGCTTTTTTGGCCAAATGTAACCTCATCTATGAACACTATATCAATATGGGGGCAGAAATTCAATTCTGCCCACTTAAGGTAGTTTCTCCTGGTTTTAAATGTAGTCACTTTGGTGTAAAAACTAGTAGGTTCATGATTCTTCCCTTTCTCCTTTTCCTTCTGTTTTCCCTGAGTGGGAAAGTGGTGGCAGTATGTGTGTGTGTCTGTGTGTGTATGTGTGTGGTTTGTCCTGGCACTGGGAAAGGGGCAGGTCTGAACAGGTCCTCTGGCCTCGTCCTTGGCTGAAGTGTGGTCTGTCTCATGGAATCTTTGGATCTTATTCTTTACCCTCGCAGCACCTGCTACAAGGACTGTGGACCCCCATGGCCTGTGGTTACCAGGCCCAGGCAGGCTAAGCTGTGTCTCCCTCATCACTTGGGGCCCCCTGGCCTTCCCTCAGCCTTGCACACTGGTTTGGTGGAGCTCAGCACACACTTGCATAGAAAACCCACCCCGACACACACAGTTGTGGGGTGCTCTCAGGCCCAGCAGCCCAGATACCCTTCCATCCTTTGCTGCCTGTACACGTGGCTACCAGGTGAGGTGCACAGAGGCTCTAGGACTCCTGCCCATGCTGCAGAAGGCCGGGGACCTCAGCCTTCCATGGTCTCTACCATCCAGCCCACTCCCCACATTCAGTGCCTGTTTGGTGCTGGGCTCCTCAGGGACTTCAAGCTGTTGTCAGGCTCCCCATTTCCTCCTCCTGTCTGCTGCTCAGCTTTCTACCTGTGGCTGATACTGCTGTGAGTGGTGTTCTTCCCCTACCAAGTTCCTTGAGTGACCTTTGGGTATCCAGTCCTCTAGCTCCTTAGAGAATTCCAACCCCAAGGCAAGCTTTTGACCGGAAAACCATTATGTCTTGATTAAGCTTCTAATTCCGTAAAATAAAATATTTTCAAGACTAGTGTTCCTTCAGTTAAAGAAAAATGCATTCAGCAGCTCCATTGACGTCTTTGTTCTAAGCTGGTCTTGTCCCCCTGATTTCCAAGTTTGGAGATACCCAGGGGCAAGAGAGACAAAAGGGGAAAAGCAAAAGCCACTTATTTTCTAAACATTATCCTTTGGTTCATGCCAATGGCACAGACCCTGGCATTTATTTGGTAAGAACTCAGCAATTGTTAGCTGTTACCTTTATATTGTTCTTATTAATTATTATTATTTTATATTGTGTTTATAGTACATCAGAGTAAGAGGGAAGCTAAGAGACAATTATGATCATATAGTAGGGACACATGCAGAGACGGGAGCTGGCTGAGAGTTTTTCAGGGCTGGGAAAGGCTTCTAGAAAGAAGTGTGCACGGAGACTACAATTTTTCTGGCCACCCCCCCATGCTTTACATCAGCCTCACTCAACTCTGTGATCCCAGAGTCACCAGTGTTCTCTGCTGTTTCCCGTCCTCTCCGTGTTGGGAACACTCTTTTCCTTACCGCTATCCCATCCCTTGGCTTTAGTCTCCATCTTGACTGCAGGCTCAGGACAGACACTGTGCCAGGAACCTCCTAGCTCAGCATGTCTGAGCCCTGATCCACGGAACACTTGAGATAGTGCTGGTCATTTCAAACCAGGAAGTTGTGGGTTAATTTGTTACGCAGTGGTAGATAACGGATACATTCCCACATTCTCCCTTGACTAGGAGGCCCATCACTGTTCCAGCACAAGTTTTTGGACCCAAGAGCTAATTCCATAAATGAGAAGGAGACATTCGTGGTGAGAGATAGCTGAAAGAAGGAGCCAGGAGATGCGGAGTCCTGGTATGGTTCTGTCACCCCGCTCTGGGCGCCTTGGGTCCAGACTCTTTGCCTCTCTGGATCCCAGGCCCTTTAGTTTTGGATGAGAGGTTGACCTAGACAAATCTTTAAGGTGATTTCCAGCTTTACCATTTGGTGAAGGTTTGTGAAAATGCTTTCTGGAAGACCCCGGTTTGTAGATCAGCAGGAGCTAAGTTTCATGACTGGGTGGGTGTGCCTGGGACAAGTCTCCTGTTTGCTTCTTCCTCAGGCTGTCTGTGAGGCCTGCAGGGACTGGCACTAATCAGCACATCTGGCCCTGAGTGGGGCAAAAGAACCAGTCAGAAGAGGCACTGGGCCCTTCTGGGTGATTTCTGGTCTGACCTTTTTACCTCAGAGCCCTGTCTGGCCTATAGGGACCCTGCCAGCCAGGTAGGGATAGTCCGCGTGCTCCCCGGCTCTGTCCTGGTCCCTGGCCTCAAGTATCCTGGGACCGTTAATCATACTCGTTATTTTCCTCTCTGACTTACAAGGATTACCCACCTGTCAGGGTCACTCTGTGACACTTGCCTTCACCAGCCCCCCTTGGCCTTAGGACCGGGGTCAACCATGCTCTCTCCCACATCACGCAATGCCATAGCTGCATTGTTCTCCCATCCCCAACTTTGAGTTCAGGATTTTGGCAAGCAGGTGGGGGGGTTGACAGAGGTGGAAGGCAGTGCAGGGTTGAAGGGTCCTGCATGAACAATCACCGGGCGGCTCCCTTCCTGCTCGAGGAGACTCTTACCAGTATAATGGGGGTACGTGTGGCTGAATGAAGCATAAACCCCATGACAGTGTCTTTTTTTTTTTTTTAAAGATTTTATTTATTTATTTGACAGAGAGATCACAAGTAGACAGAGAGGCAGGCAGAGAGAGAGAGAGAGGGAAGCAGGCTCCCTGCTGAGCAGAGAGCCCGACGCGGGACTCGATCCCAGGACCCTGAGATCATGACCCGAGCCGAAGGCAGCGGCTTAACCCACTGAGCCACCCAGGCGCCCGACAGTGTCTTAAATGAAGAGAGTTAGGTTCTGTTTCTCTCAAATAAGAAATAGAGCAGCAGCTAGAATCAGTCAGTGGCTCTGGCCAGAGCACCAACCATCCAAGGCAGGAAGAAACAGATGTCCCCAGCAGAGTGTCTGCTTATGTCTCATGGTCCAGACTGGGTCTCGTGACTGCTTGCTGCTCGGAAGGCTGAGAAGGGAGAGCACTGGGAAGTTAGGCAGTAGTGTGTTGGTTACTAGCAATAGAAAGCTAGTTTAGACTAAGACAGGCCAAAGGGAAATTGGTTGTTTCCCGTCCCCAAATGTCAGGGAGGCCAGGAAGTGGCTGGGCCTCCGGGATTGCTAGCGCTGGTGCTCCAGGAGCCCGGGGCTCCACTTGCCCTCTCTACAGGTTGGCTTTTGTCTCTCGGATGGCCTTCTTCCTCTAATGAACTGAAACACAGCCATCACGGCTCCTGCAATCCCATGTCACAGCTTAGCCTTGAGAGAGAAGCCTCATTTGTTCCGAATGGAAAGCCTCCAGGAAGTTCTCTGGCCTGCTGGGTCACCTGCCTGTCCTTGGACTGTTTGACTTGTGCCAGGGCCGGGGTGCCTGGGGTCAGAGGGCACAGCTGGAACTGGGAGGCAGTAGCAGCTTCATGACAAGTGGGGGGAGCCGAGGCTGTCCCTACAGCAGGGCCACCAAGAGAGCCCCGGCAGCCTGGCGTCCTAACCCCAGAGAAGCGAGGTCGCTTGGCCTCCATCACACAGCAACTTGGGGCAAGACAAGAGGCCAAAAGTCTGGCTTCCTGACTACTTGTTGACTGTGCTGTGGCTTTCTCGATCTCAGTGTGATTGCGGGGAGGGGCTGGGTCACCCTCTGATAGGCGCTGCCCCGCACACTGGAGGGGGTTTGCACCAGGCACTGCTGCCGGCCGGCGATGGGTGTTTTCCGTCTGAAATGCGCTGCTTCTCTTTCCGGGCTTCATTTTCTTCAACTGGCAACAATAATAGCAGTCTGCCTACTTCAGAGAAGGGTTCAGAACAAGCGACACGGAAGGTTCGAGAATTCTAGCTACGAGAATCCTTTGCAAAGCCCAAAGCGTGATACCAACGCACGGCATCGTTGGGCAGCAAGCCCTGATTCCAATTTATGTCCGGCAAAGCGCAGGGAATGTGCGTGTGTGTGAGTGAGTGAGAGTGTGTGGGTGTGAGAGTGTATGTCTGGTCATCAGTGTGTGTAACCACTTCCCCTGGAGGAGTAAGAAACCCTTTCACCAGATTGGCAGCGGGAAGCTCTGTGTTCATCGGGGGAAGATTTCTGGGTGGGAGGGGCTCCGGCCGGCCTCCTCTCATTAATCCCCGGTGGAACAGTCCGTGGTCTCAGAATGAGCTTTCCAAAAACAGGCAGAGCCGCAAGTGCACTGGAATAAAGGGAGGCCATCGGCAGCTTCTCCTCCATCAGACCCCCTGACATCTTGGCCTCCGCTGGTCTCTGACTTCCTCAACCTCCAAATGAGGTCATTTGTCAAAAAACTCAACCGACCAACCAGACGTCAACCAACAGGGGCATTGTGCTTTAGAGCTTGATGGACAACAATGGTCTCAACAGGGGCAGTTTTGTCCCCTCTCCCCCAGGGACATTTGGTGATGTCTGGAGACATAGCTAACATCCCCATCTCCTCCCTCCCCTGGGTTGTGCGTGGATACAGATCCTGTGGTGGCCACACCCAGGGCCCTTTCTGGGTAAGGGTGTCAGTACCCATGGAGACCACCACCTATGTCGAGGACCGGGCCAGGTTCCCAGGAGGAAGCCCATCGGGAACTGATCCCCTCCACAGCATAGAGCCGGCTCTGCGTGGCATTCTGGAGACATCGGCAAGGGACTGGGGCCAGGGACTGCTTCCTGGAGGACACGGGGTTTGAACAGGCCTTGGAAGGCTGAGTGACGATAGTGAGTAGACCAGCAAGAGACGCCAGCAAGAGACGTCAGCCTCTGGGCACCCTACCATGACCCCCGGCAGCATGGTCCTCCCTGCGGGCCCTCCAGGGACCCTCCCTGTGACCGCTTTACCCTGACTGAGCTGTGAGAAAAGCCAGGATGCTAAGGACATCTGTTGAGAATCGAAGGAAAACATAGAGCATCAGAAGACACAAGCCGTTCTCATCCCTGTTCTAGAGGAGGGAGATGAGGGGCCCTTGTCGTATCTCAGGGGGTTTCAAGGGTTTGGGATGGACCAGAAAGAAACTGAGCAGTGGTGGAATTCAGGAACAGTGAAACGAAGGCTGGTGACCTACCGCCAGCCCTGTTCCTTTCCCCTCCTGTGCCCAGGGGCCCTGCCATGCAGGGGAGGGGTAGAGAGTGCTGAGAGGTTGGGGCTCTCATGGATGACATGCTTATCCCTTCCCAACGTGACCCTAATTAAGATGGCAACTTTTATGTCAAGTCTTTTGCTTCAACCTGAGGGTCCTGAATTCCTGTGTGTCTTTGATTGCCTAAGTGTCCTCACATACTTATCCCACATTCTGTTGAAGGGAATTTTATAAGAGCTAGGAGAGTGCCCAGCCTGGAGGAGGGGTTCCCAGGAAAGAGGAGCCATGGCTTCTACTATAATTAATGTACAAAACACAATAGACAATTTTCAAACACTGTAATCACTAGTGAAGTGGAATATATTAAGTTGATTATAGGGGAATTCGTGTGCTTTATTTGAGATTAAGTCAGCGTTTTAGTGTTATCTATCCTGGAAAGCTTCCTGGAGGAGACAAGGAGGAAGGTATTCATTCCATTGGGAAGAGCCCCAGTGTAAAGCAGAGTAAATTCTATCTACTGTCCAGCCATCCTCATGTGGCTGACAAAGCTCGCCACAAGCATTTCTTAAGAGCCTGTGTTGCTAGCAACACCCTTCTGGGCTCTGCAGGAGGTGGCTGGTGGGCTGATTTGCCATGGAAGCTTTCCCTGGGGCCGTTACCTGTGACTACATTTCTCCAGGAATAGACAATCTCCCTGGCAATTTCATTTCCACTCCAGTTTGTGTTTTCACAGCACACTGAGTTTCCATCCACCTTCAAGTGTCCTTCCCCTTTCCCATTTCACGCTCCTGTCCCTAAATAATGTTTGCATTTCCTATTAATAGGACTGTCTTGATTGTGGCTGGTCCAGCTGACCTACTTTCCCTAGTTTTTTTTTTTTTTTTATTCTAGAAATGGCACCGTGTGATTCTCTCAGCACTGTCTACTATTCAACCATTTATTCCACATGTGGGAATGGAGCTCCTGCTGTTGAGAGATGGGAAGTGTAAAATACCGTCCCCGGCCCCAATGGCTGAGAGTCTAGTTGGGAAGTCAAGACAGGTGCTTTCTGAGTGTCAGAGTGGTGTGGCCCATGTGTGTGCCCTCTGCTCAGACAAGGGAGAGAGCCCAGTGCTGGGCCAACCCTGGAATGCCTCAGGAGGAGGCAGCAGCTTGGTGAGTTGTAATTATTTTTCTGGGGAGAAGTTCCCCCAGGAGTGCCTTCTTGCTTTTAGTTCATAATTTCTTAATTCTCCAAAGGATTTTCCAAGGCAAGGGCCCAAGGAAGAGATGGTTAGCTAGCTTGCCAGCCACTTATGCTTCCAGCCTTGCTGCTCAAGATATGTGGATCTCCATTCCCTCTCTGTACATCTGCCATTTTGATTTGGGTCACACGTTCCCTCCTGGCTATTCCCCCACACCAGACCCATACTCACCTCGATGCCATTATTTATATAATCCCTCTACGTGGAATATCTTTCCCCTTTTCTTCATCACTGTAGTAGATTTCAAAACAATTCACTTCCTTTCCATCCCCTCCTGCTTCCTACATGCACGCGTGCAAGCACGCACACACACGCACACTGCCCTGCTCTATTGAAGTTGGGCTTGGCTGTGTCATAGTAGACAGTGTGTACTTCGCCTCTTTGATGAAGGGTTCGGCCATGTCACTTGCTTTGGCCAATGGGATATTAATGGATATGACATTAGCAAGCCCTCTCGTGCTTCTGCTGAGAAGAACACGCCCCAGTGGGCCTGCTCTTTTCTGCAAGGACCATAAAAAGTTGCATGCACACGTGGACCTGACTTGTAGCTTGGAGCTAAGCCCAGCAAGGCCAAGACTACATCAATGCCCTGGAGTAACATGGGTGAGGGTGACTGATTATTGCTTGGAGCCACTGAATTTTGGGATGCCACCATCCCAAATGACACGCTAGCTCTCTCTGACTCCCTTTCTTTATCCTCTGAGAGTATTCTATTGTTATTTCCTATCTGGGCTTCCTGCCTTTGTAACTGTGCTGTGAGCTTGAAGAGGCTGGACCGAGGCTAACATGTCTGTGTCACTCTAGGAACCATGTACTGGAAGTCTCCCAGGGCTATCTGATGCATAGAGAAAAGTACATGGTAGTTATGACATCCTTGGGATTCTTCACCAGGGACTGGCTTAGGTGCCAATGTCATTAAACCATCTGGTATCTAGCTCATGTTTCTAGAATGTCCAGGGACATTTTGGTGCAAACTGGATCCCACAGGTGTGACATCTGGGGACAGTTGGGAGTGCACCTGTACACTGGGACTGCTGACCTCACTGGCCACCTGCATTTCAGCCAAACTATTTCCACTGCTGAACTCACTCCCAGGAAATGCCATGTACCTGAGTTAGGGCTCTAAGTCCATCTTTATGGGTGTGGGGAGAATAACCATTTCCTGGATGATAGAGCTGTGGGTATTCTCTGAGGAGGCTGGTGTCCAAAAACCATTCATCCATTTCATCGATGCAATTTTAAAGTTAGAGACAACTTCCTCTCTTAGCACATCCCTGCATGGCCCCACTGCTCCCACTGCCCACTCCTGCCAGCACACATGTCTTTGCTTGCTAGAGGTCTCCTCTGCCTGCCTTAGGTCCAACCCTAAGCATCTTTCTCTGGGAAGCCTTCTTATCCTCAGGCAGAATTCGTTTTTCCTTCTCATAGGCCTGATTTATTCTTCTTTTTGGATGCACAAAATTATATTTTACATATTTGCATAAACATCCTCTAGACTGTGAGCTCCTCCAGGGGAGGGTCCCCTCAGTTCCCTGTGTTTCCCTAGGAGGTGCTCAGTGACTCTCTATTGGGCTGAGTTGAATTGCCATATCCCTTACTCTCCAGGCCTCCTGTCCCCATGCTGCCCTTGTCCACACAGGATCTGGTTCTCTTTGGCTTTTTCTCCACCTGGCCCTTCGCTTTTGAGTTTCTCTTTTTCATCCAAACTGCTTGTCACGTGCTCCACTGTCTCCAAGCCTTACTAAATGACTGACAAATTGCTAATAGCATAGCTTCAAGTTCACGGTTATTACTTAGTATGTCTCCTCAATGCTCTACCTAAAGGCAAAAGTTTCCAGTCCCAAATAACACTGGTGGAGGAGTCATCAGGAGGAAGGGGAGGGTTTGAAGGATATCACAAAGGGGCCTCGGCCACACTCTATGCTCAATTTCATAGCATTGGCCTTTAAAAACAAAATAAATCCCTTGTATCAAAATGGCCTCAGGTGCCCTCATTAGAGCTTTGTAAACACATCCCTCCAGGGGGATGAATGTGAACATGCCATGGTGGGTCCCCAGCCCAACGAACACTTTCATTTAGCATCCATTATCCTGAAAGGACCTCCGCCCATGGCCTCCACCCATCTTCAAGGTGGCCTCATTCCCAGTTGGCCACTAGAGGTCCAGCTCCCTTTCCATTACCCTCTGAGGGTAACAGAATCAGATGTTCATTCTGGGCAGCAAGATGAGGAAGGGACGAGGGCAAAGGAGTGCACCTGCCACTGGACACATGGGCCAGGTTGATAAAAGTAAAGGGAACAGGTCTTTAGGGGGATTCCTGGAGGGATAAAGGGGAAAGATAGGAGTAGGCACTTCATGGTGACATCTTGAGTAAGAAGATGAAACCAAAGGGAAGGACTCCATAAGAGGCTTCGAAGATTTGAGGACAGCAGAAACCCAATCGTGTTGCACAAACACCTATATGCACCCAACTTATGACACTCTGTAAATGGTGGAAAGGGCTAAAAATATAGTTTCCCAAAGGGTTGAGATGAATCCTGGAGGAGAGAATTCTTGAGAGTCCTGAAGGGATGCTGGTTGTCAGGGAGATAATAGTTCCTTCCCTTGGTGCCCAGATCAGAGGCAGCCTCCAGGCTGAGGCTGGTCTTCTTCTGTCTTGGGTGGCTGACTCTTGTGACAGGAATGTGAGGGAAGGCTGCAGAAAAGCCAGATGTTTTCGGATAAAGGTAGATCTCTGGGGCTGACTCAGAATGGTAGAACGCAAGGGCTAGAAGGGCGCCCAGACCATTAGGGAATTCTTTCTTTTCTAGATGATGAAATGAGCCCAGAGGTCAAATGTGTTGCCTCAGCTCACCCAACGGAGAGAGTGGTGGGACAAGAACTAGAATGCAAGTCTTCGGGTTTCCCAGGATTGTGTGAAAACCCTTCTGAAAATGGTGGAGGGCTGAATTGGCCCCATGGGACATAAGGGAGTGGTTAGGAGGAAGGTGTGAGATCAGCCTAAGTCAGATACCCAGTCTCTGGTCAGCATCATCCACAGGGCATGGCTTTTTGTTCAACTTCTGGTGACTTCCCCTGCAGTTGAGGTTTGCCCCAGGCACCAGAGAAGGAGGACACCCCCTTGCTGGACATTTTAATATCTCTTTCTTCTTCGCTCTCCCTCCTGAGCACCACCCCCCACCTTCTGCCTCCATCATATTGAATCACCAGGGCGTGAGATATAATAAAGCATTGTACCGTTCAATCTGTCGGCTATTCCTTAAAGGTGTACTCCAGGTAAATATCCCCTTGGCCTGTGAAAAATGAGCTTACCTGCAACAAATGACTTTGATGAACCTCAGGAGCCGGCCCTCTATCATTCTTTTCCAATTGGCTTCCCCAGCCAAGCATGGTTTCCCAGCACAAATTTGTCTTGCTGAAGGAAGAGTTTCTCTAATTCACTTCCCTCCCAATGCCCCAGCTTCCCTGCCTAGGCATCCCTTCATCTGGCCACCAGTCTCAGAAATGTCTTTCTTCTGGAAGCCGGGCAGCTGTACACAGTCATCAGATGCTTCACCAAGTTGATCAAAGTCGGAATCTGAAAGAATCCTGAGCACCTTCCATGAGCAGACTGAGAGCAGACTCCCTCTGGACTTGTGAGATGGGTGTAGTCTGTGCCTCAGTACTTTCTAGACCTGTCGTCTGCGCTCCAGCATCCTCACCTGTAGGGTGGAGACAGATAATACCCGATCTTCCCCCAACTTAGGGCTGTCTGAAGAGTGAAGAGATTTTTCCACAGGAAAATGCTTGGAAAAGCAGACATCACTACACACATACAAGGCTTACCTTGATTATTGTGGACCTAAACTCCTTAGGGGGTGAAAGGCAAGTTTGATTCAGCAAAGATCTACCCAGTGCCTACTATGTGCCAGGCATTGTGTGAGGCACTGCGGGTATTTCAGGGAATAAAAGTTCTTGCTTCCATGGCATTTAGCTTTATTTCCTTTTAGTCCAGTTGGGAATCAACTATGGGACAAAATGGTGTCCTATATGTTTATATATGGATGAACTAAATCATGTATCTTAAAATACAAGTTTCCATTACCTGAGTACCCACTATGCTATTGTTTATTTCATTTCAGAACAACCGTACAAGCTAAGCATCTTTACAGGGGAGGGGCTTGAGGCTTGAAGAAGGAAAGAATTGGCTTGAGGTCAGGAGGCAGACCTGGGTTGGAGGCTGTGGCCGTCAGACTCCCCAGCATTCTCCCCACACGCTTCTCAGCCTTGAGGTTGCACACGTCAACCTTGCTCTGGGAGGTCAGGGGCTGGCAGTGCTCCTCTGACTGTGGTGGTCGCAAGAAAAACTTATTAAAGGAGTGGCCTCCCACTCGGCATCAGGGGAAAGGAAGAATCAGTCTGGGGGGCTAAAGAAAGCATGACTGATAGTTGGGGAGTCGGGAGTGTTGAACCACGCAGGTTGCGGGGAGACTGGCCACGAAGGCAAATATGAGGCAGTGAGGTCGGTTGGAGCCAGATTATGGACAGGCTCAAAGTGAAGGCTTAGGGCCCATTCCTGACCAGACAGGGAAGTGGAAGGCATCTTGTTGTTAGAATAAGAAGTGGACCTTCTCCCTGCCTGAAAGTTTCATTTCAGAACTTTCTACACAGAAAGCGTAGTTAGCCTGTCACTAGCTAGCTGAGTGATGCTGGGTAATTAACATACTTCCTCTGGGCCTCAGTTTCCCCAGCTGTCAGAGGAAGGGGTTGGAAGAGAGGAGTGCTGAGGCTCTCGTAGCTGTGCAATGCCTTGATTCTGTGATTCCATAATGAACTCAAAAGCATGTAAATATGCAGATCACAGCCATGTACCTGCGAGGGCTTTTTCCCTTCTCCGCTGTTGTAATTTTAGATAAGTGCCAAATGCCTCTTTATTCTCAAATATAAAAACATCGAGAAGATTAAGCCACAGCCTGTCTCATAATAATCTGGGCATCCAATTCCAGCTTTCTGATGAAGCCACCACAGTTATAAGAAAATTGGAAAGTTTAATATTTGCAAAAACAAATAATCCTCCCCCACCACCTTGAATGAAGCTGAATGTTTTTGGTGACTTAGTATCTCTCTTCTCAGGTTCCTGATCCATGGAGCTTTATTTCGGGACATCAGCAATTTTGGAAACACGTTGTGTTTACAGTCCGCATTTGGGTCTAGTCTCTCCTTTGAGGGTCAGATTCAGGGGATAGATCTGTGACATCTACAAGAGGCTGAGTT
Source organism: Lutra lutra (assembly GCF_902655055.1). Taxonomy (NCBI): domain Eukaryota; kingdom Metazoa; phylum Chordata; class Mammalia; order Carnivora; family Mustelidae; genus Lutra; species Lutra lutra. The sequence continues at coordinate 26,956,345 of NC_062289.1, read as the reverse complement.
CCCAAGGTCAAACCTCAAAAAGGACTCCTATAGCTCAGATGAGTCACAAAAAAAAACTGGAGGCCCCTTGATGGGCCACGTGTGCAAAATGATGATTGGTGGTGGTAAAAGTGATGGTCAAGTGTATTTAGCGCCTGCTCTTTGCCAGGCAGGGTCCTAAACACTCCACTGGCATTAATTCATCAGTTCTCCTGACAACTCTGTGAGGTGAGTGCTATTGTCAACCTTATTGTGCAGAGGAAGAACCAAACTGAGGAACAGAGAGGTTAAGAAATTTGCCTGAGGCCACACAGCTAGTCAGAGATGCTGTTGGAATCTGAATCTGGCGGTGTGGTTCCAGAACACTGTCTCCCCAAGATGTTCTACTCCCATGAGCGAAGATTCCTTCATTCTTCAAGCAGAACTGCATCACATAACAAGAAGAATGATTTTCTCATCCGGCTTCAGACTAATAGACACTCCCCCCACCACCAGTTCCACTACTGTTGGGCACCCCCTTGTGCTAGGTGTTAGGGATGGGAGATGAAGCCAGGCTTCCCCCCAGGGATTTCACGTGTCAGCAGGGTAGTCAGGAGACAAGAGCTGGGGCACACTAGGCCCAGGAGGGGGACATTCTTCGTGGAGGCAGTGCGGGATGGGGGGTTCCTCCCATATCCTCTTCCTTCTCGCTGCCAGGATTCCTCCGGCTTGTCAGGCTAAGTGCAGGCTCTCTTGTTCCCAACTGCCAACTCCACTGCCTTCTTCCCTCCTTGTCCCCCAGGCACCTCTTCTTGGTGGCCTTCTCTACTTCTTCCCTTCTGGGGTCAGTGGCCCTGGTGCTCCCGTGTTCTGTACAGGGCAACTACAGCTGGACCCTCATCCCAGGGTCACCAGACGGGTAAAACTAAACTAGGAAAGCTGAGCTGATAGGAGTGTGTTAGTCCAGGTTCTCCAGTGAAACGAATCAACAAGATGTACAAGTATTATAGAAGGAGATTTATTAGAAGGAATTGTTTCATGTGATATCAAGGCTGACAAATCCCAAGGCGTGCAGTGGGCAAGCTAGGGACCCCAAAGAGCTCCTGATGTCATTCCAGTCTGAGTCTGAAGGCCTGAGAACCAGCGGTCAAATGTGTTTTGAGTTCTAGTCCGAAAGCTGGCAGGCTCGAGACCTAAGAAGTGCTGATGGTTCAATCTGAGTTCAAAGGCCAGAAGAAAACCAGTGTTCGGGCCCAGGCAGTAAGCCAGGAAGAGTTCCCTCTTTCTCAGCCTTTTTGTTCTATGCAGGTCTTCAACGGATTACGTGAGGTCCACTCCCCTTGGGGAGGGTGATCTGCTTTACTCAGTCCACTGATTCAAATGCTGATCTCACCTGGAAAAGCCCTTGCAGATGGACCCAGAATAACGTTGGACCAAATGTCTGAGCACCTGATGGCTCAGTCAAGTTGATATGAAATGAACCATCAGAGTGGGCGTCTGACATGTGGGCAGCAGCAGATGCGGTGAAGCATGCCAGTGTCCTATGCCCATTCTGTTGGTAGAGGAGGCAGGAGAGCAGGGTGGTGAGGGCATGGGCTCTGGAGTTGGGACAGCCTGACTTTGTACCCGGTCTCTGCACTTGCTTTATGTGTGATCAGGGACTAGTAACCTCATCCCCAAAATGGGGTTGATAATTGTAACTCCCTTTAAGACTATTACCTATTACCTGTAATTACCTATTAGACTGTTGTAAATATTAAATGAGCTCATACACACAAAACATTGAGAACAGGGCCATAATATGAACTACTATTACCCCGGGCTTCTAGACTGGGGTCCTGCAGGGTGTCTGGCTGATCCGATGGGGCACCATCAGTCCCTGGATGCTCCACCCTTTGGGGGCTTTCGTGAGCAATAGGCATGACTCACCATTGCCCCCGTGGCTTTCCAGGGGCAGCGGCAAGGAAATTAGGCAAGGGATTCAGGAGGCCCATTTCAACCCAAACTCTCATCTCCCCTGCCCAGCTGGAAAACGTCAGGACTCTCTCGTGTTCTCAAAGAACTTTTGTCACTAGGAATGGCAGCAGGGAATGGAGCCTGATGCACGGTGGGGAGGCAACGCTGGCCTTTCAGGTAGGAGGGGAGGTAGGATTTCTAGAATGAAATGCTGGCAAACCATTTCGGCCACGGATCTAAAACTGCGCCTTCCAGCCTGGCAGCGCCGATGTGGCTGATTTCCTCTCCGGTGGGCCCAGAGCTTCTGAGTCATCTGTCTGGGAAAAGGAGTATTATTTATTGACCAGTAAAATCTCATTAGGAGTCACTTCCTAAATAAGGCAGCAGACTGGGGCCAAATCCTTTCAAAGGAGTCACAAAGGAGCTTATAAATTCTCAATGCTGTTGTCCCCATCTCACAGATAAAGAAACTGAGACCAAGATGGGGGAAAATCGGGGGAAACTAGTAATTGGCCACAGAACTCCCCAGGATTGACATTATTACCTGTTTTTACCAGTGAGGAGCTAATGAGAGGATGAGGGCACCGCAGTTGGGCTAACAGGGCCACTCAGGGAAAGGGGACTGAGTGGGAGGAGGAACTTGCTTCAGAACCTTGGGAAATGAGTTTCTGTCTATTGAGCAAACAGAGAAGGACTTGCTGGTGGAGGAAGGGGAACTGGAGGGTGTGGCGAGAAGGACACAGAACCAAAGGCTGGACACTGTTAGGAAGCTGAGGAGACCTAAGTTTGGAGAAGTGAGGGATTTGAATCATGATAGGGATTGCGGAGCATGAAGGCTGAGGGAAGTCCTGGGGGCTTGGGGGTGCAACTGGCCGTGCCAGTGAGAGCATCTATATTAGTAGTGGGAGGCAGTGTCTGCATGGCAAAGTACTGAGATCTGACAGAAGCAGAGAAATTCTGGGCAGTGAGAGATTTTCCCCGAACAGGAAGGAGTGATTCAGGGTGCTAGAATGATGGAGAAGGGTGCTGGGAAGGGCATTTCCCAAAACAGGAGCCCCCACTCAGCATGTTTGAGGACCATAGCAATAACGAGAGCAGCTAACATTTGATACGGGACACGTCTATTCTAAGTGTTTTATAGGGGAGCATCTCGTTTCATTCCAAAACTGTACAAAGCAGGTGCTATTATTATTCCAATTTTTAGACATGCAAATTGAGGCACCAAGAGGAAAAGCCGCTTGCCTAGCTACTAAGTGGTAGGGGAGGGATTCAAATCCATGTAGTCTGACTCTGCAGAAGGAAGACGAGCCACTAGGGAGGGGAGATCACAGACCCTGGAAAGCTGGGGATGATTGATCTAGTAATGGTCTGGAAGAGATGGGAAGGCACGGGATCAATAGTCCAGGTGGAGGGGTGCACCTTGGCAAAGTAAGAAAATACGTCTTCCTTTGAGACAGGACAGGGGCTGAAAGGATGGATGATAATGATGCCAAGAGTCTCTGAGGCAGAGGGAAGAAGTCAAGGCAGTTCACGCTAGATGACCTTGATCTTCCCGGGGAAGTAGGTAGCAACCGACACCGCAAAGCTGGTCTTTCTCACCCACTTCCTTTTTCCCTGACCTGCCCAGCCCCCTCTTGTTTTCACAATGACAAGCTGGGTTGTATTCCTTCACCTAAATTGGGCATTTGTGTGTAAATGAGGGATCAGGCTGTCCCAAATAACCAGGGAAAGGGAAGTAAGGTAAAACAGACTGCCCAAGGAATGATTCTGGGGCTTCCTGAAGAAAGCGGAAGTGTGAAGGAATTGAAGAGGTAAGTACTCTTCTGATTTTATTAGAGGACCACTAAGGGGGAATGCAAATTTGGTGGGGCATTACCTTTTAGCTGTAGTGCTTCCAAGAAGGAGGGAAACAGAGAAACTTGGAGTCTGTGAGTTTGGGATCTGGATTAGGGATGCCTCTTGCGGTGGTTGGATTGGAAATCAAAGATTTTTCTTTACCTTAGCTTTTGAAAAAAAAAAAATGAAACTAATGCATGCTAATAACAGAGGCTTAGAAAGTACAAAAATGTTTGGAAAGGCCAGAAGATTCATTCTACCTCGGAAAATCATTTTTACGACTTTGAAGGATATTTTTCTTTAATTGTTTTCTGTATGCCTTGAACAAATTTTGAAAACCTACCATATTGTGGTTTTACTGTGTAATGGTATTATAGGCATTTTCCCATGACATTAAAACTCCTAGTAAACATACGTAAAAACATAGAGGATGGGCAATTAAAATTATTGGTAGTTAATTTAGTTACATGGGTTGTAAGTGTAAGTATGTTTTTTACTTGCTGGAGAGCAGTCCTTTGTAGGAATGCTCTGCATTGATTTGGCTAGTCCCCTAGTGCTGGACCGGGAGGTTGTTCCCAGTCATTTGCTCTGGTGCAAAAAACTTTCTTTGCAGTTTGATTATCTCTTTAGGATAAGGTCTTAGAAGCAAAGTAACTGGGATGAAGGGTATGGATGTTTTGAAGATTGTTTCTAGAAGGTTTGCTCATCTGTTTATACCTCATCCACGGGGGCAGACAGAGAATATAAATCTTGGGTGTGTCCAAATTCTGGAAGGCTGGGATCAGGAAAGACAGCAGGAGCATACTGATTTGGACTCTGAACTTGGAGGCCGTCTGTTTGCTGCTCTGCTCTGGGGGAGTGGCTCTCAAGCAGATGTTCTTGGCTTAAGGCTAGAGACCCATGGTGAGTCTTGTCCCAGAAAGAAGCAAGGGCAGGGGTGCTGGGGCTGTGTCTGAAAGTGCTAGAAGCAGGTCAGTTTCAAGGGATTCATTGATCCACGGAGGTCTTAGGCTTGATGAACACTAGGTTAAGAACCTCTGCTTTCGAGACCATTAGGAGTTCTGGCCTTCTTTCCAGATACTTTAGCACTTTGGGGACCCTTCTCTGTACTAAAATTTTCAAGCCACTTTGAGGATAACAATAATGGTCTGAGTTTGCCCTTTTCAGACAAACCACCTGTCTGGATAGCTCCTTAATGTCTATTAGGAGGAAAATTCTTTCTAATTCTCAGGACTAGGGATTAGGCAAGATGTCTAGACAATTGGCAAGTTGGGGGAGAGTGCACGGAAGAGAAAATATGCTCATATTCACACCTGTGTTTTCCCAGATATACACACACTTTTACACACCTACACATGTTCTCACACACATTACTCTCTCCTACCTACACACACGCTGTCTCTCATACACACCCACAGACACATTATTTCCACGTACACTTGCACTCTGGCACACACCTACAATCACACATCACTCGGTGCACGTATATTCTCAGACACACTCACATACACATGTATTTCCCAGATACGGACAGAATTGCACATACACACATTCCTCTGTCATATGCACGCATACATACATACACACTTTCACACACACACACACACACACCCCTTCACATATGTCTTCTCAGGCGCACACACACACTTTCCTCCTCACACCCCCTCCCCAGTCCTCTGTGGCCTCTGGCTCAGCCCCAGGACTTCTCTTTCTTCCTTCACTTGGTCTTGGCCTAGGGGGACCCCCCATCTCTTTCCTCCCACCCAATGGTAAATATACCCTCCTGAGTTCGAGCGAATGTAAAAGAAGCACAGGAGGAAAGTGGTAGATAAATTTAACAAGCATTAAAGTTAATATATAATTTAAATATGTATAAAATTATTCCGTGCATCGATTAGAAAATGGGCTGTTGACCGTTTCAAGGCAACAATCAATTTCAGAGTTCACAGGTCAGGTCAAGTTTCTTTCTAATGATCTGCAAAAGAAGCAGCATTAGGGAGATAATGAACTCCATGGGCTTACAGCTGTGATCTATGGCCGGGTGGCCCTGGGGCAGCCCAGTGGCAGCCCGGGGCCGGCTGCAGACCCACTTCTCTTGTGGGCCAGGGTAGAAGCTTGGCTGGGCTGCAGCCCGTAATGTAATCAAGGCATCTCTGGGATGACTTGCCTAGTTTCTAGAGGCCGTGCGGTTGCTGAAGCTCTCGACTATCAATGGGAACAGCGGTGGAACCCCGTGTAGGTGGTTTGTGTGGGGAGCTTCCCCTTTTCTGGGAAGTGGAGATGGGCCTGGCCAGTGCTGTTCATCACCCCGCCTGGCTCGGGCCAGGCGGCTTGGGAGAGGGTGCACACGGCCAGGATGTGATCTCATTACTGGTCTGTTCCGGGGCTCTGGCCACAACTTGTCAACAAATGGGGATCCCCGCATCACTGGGTGATTCCACAGCTAGAGCCGAAGGACATTTTCCAGAGTCCCTTTTTAAAACCAAGCAGTACTAAGGTTTGGGGAGGGGGTGTGGAGGCAACTGGCCTGGAGACAGTGTGAATTCCAATCCCCCTTTGACGCCAGGAGGGCATGGGGGAGCAGCCTGGCTCCCGACTTGACTGGCTCAGGAAGTCAACTCTGCCTTCTCGTGTTGCTGCCTTGTGACCGAATGGCCAGTGGACTCTGAAGGCAAGAGACATTAGATCCCAGAGCTTCCACATTTCCTCTTGAGAGGAATCTATCTGCTCTAAAAAGGCCTTGAGCTCTTTTGACATAATGCGATGCTCTTAAAAATGTCGCCCAACTCACTGCGCGGAGTTGGTCCAGCCTCCCTGTTAGGTGAAGGACAAGGAAGGTGTGTCCACCCTCCAGAGTAGCTCTCGCGAGCTCTTGTTCTTGCTGCCCCAGATTCCTCATCATTTTATTAAGCATCACATTCTTTTCCTTTTAAGATGTCAGTCTGCCCTGCCGGTCTCTGGCTTACTGGTCCAAAGTAGGTGACAAGTGGTCCTGAGAGGGAGGGACAGAGGCCAGACAAAGAAGTGGAGGAGCTACAGGCTGGCTGTGTCTCATGCCGCGGTGTGGACAGGGCTGCTGTGTGACCTTGAGGGTCCGCTGAGGGTTGGCTCTGGCCGTGGGCCTTGGGGGATGCTCTCCCGGGAGCTAGCAAAGGAAGGGGGAAGGAGGTGGGAGAGAAGAGAGGAGAGGGAAAGGGGGGCAATGTAGGAGAAGAGTCACCGCCTAACTGTCTTGGCCACTTTCCAGTCTCCGTGCCTTTGAATGCGCTGTTCCTTGGGCCTTCCTGCTGTTCCATGCCTGCTCTATTGGTCTATCACACTTCTTCCTTCTGAGCTCCTCTCTGCTGGAGAAGCATTCCTGGGCATCCCTTTCACAGCGGTGAATGGTCTCTTCTCTGCACCCCCACGGAACCCTGTACCCGGATAGTCACACTTAGCAGACAGAGAAGTTCGCTCCACTGTTTTGCTTGACCGGAACCTCTCTGAAAGCAAGAGCCTGTCTTTCTCACCTCAGCACCCCTGGCATGCTCAGCAAATGGCACGCCCAAGGTAGAGGCTCTCCAAATGGCTATCGAATTGAACCCAGGCAGACAGCCTGCGGCTAAGCTTCCTTCCATTCCATGGATGTCCAGCCAGGCCTGGAGCCAGCAGATCAAACCAGAGGCCAGAATTGAGGGTTATTCCTGAGGGAGAGTGAGGGAAGGAGCCAGGGCTATTTCTGGGGGCGGGGGGGGCAGGCCTGGGTTAAATGACAGGATATTCTCCCCATCTCTCTACACGCATTAAAAAAAAAAAAATGGAACAAGGTTATAAACACCAAGACAAGTTTTGTGGGGAAAAGAGCACAGAAGGGCAGACCATGTGTGTGGGGCAGAAGGAACCATCTCTTCTGTTCTGTCCTGATGTTGGCAGCAAGGGCGGCCCGTGAAGTGGTCTAAGTGTCTCGGAGACCCCCAAGTTTCTCGCTTGTTCCCTCTGGCAAACATCTTTCCTGCACCCCCACCCCTTTGTTTCTTGAGTCTCTGCCTTGCTTTGGGCCCCAGAGACCTTGGAATTTCGGGCTCCTGCACTGAGGGAATGCACGCCTAGTTCCATCCTCACAGGACAGAGCCAAGCTGCATCTGGCGGGGTGTGGAGCGGGGGGACGGGGACAAGAACACCGTCAGTGATCCTGGAAACCAACACCCCACAATGGCCATCTGGCAACAGTTGCTAATAAATGTGTGACATCGGGACACTGTTGTGGAGTTTATGGTAAAAGTTCTGCTGAGAATGACCCCTTTGCCCCAGTCTCTCTCCCAAGCTTACCGTTCCTCTGTTGACCGTGCTCCATGTGCTTGGCTGCTGGGGAGAAGGGTGCCATGTGCTAAATGGTGCCCATGCCTGCGCCTGAGCAGCGGTGGGGAAGGGGGTTCAGATCGTTCTGGGCTATCGTCACAGGAGGTGTAAAGGACAACCACCCAAACAGGTTTGTAACAACCTTCTTCTTCCCCCATTAATCTCGTGAAGTGGAGGAAAGGCGAGAGCTGGGTTAGGGCAGCAATGTGTGTACATTACTGAATTAACCAGGCATGTAATTAGCGCTCAGGTGCTTAGGAGAGGAAGAACCGCTCACAATTAGTCAAATTTAGCTTTAATGCCCTGAAGTTAGGGGAGCTGCCAAGCTGCCCAGTGCAGGAAGCTGCCTCATCACCCACGATCCCCGGGATCTGCTCTCTATCTCCCCTCAACCTCATGCTCGCAGAATCTGATGTCTGGGGCATTTTTGCGGATGTTTATGGAAATTTATGTAACTCCTCTGAGTGCTGTAAATCACGATGTGACAAGGATAGTCTGTGATCCTGGTTCGTGCTTGGATATCAGGGAACCTGTGGGAGCCAATTTGGGGAGCCACTGACCTTCCCTTCTATTTCAGAATCTTACATGAATTAGAGAGAGAATAATGCTGCTATTAATTACATGTCAACAGGCCCTTGGTTATAAAGCCGTCTTTGTGGTCTATGTGGGGAATTTGTCCAGCAGCTAACACCATGTTACAACAAAGTGCTTTTGTTGCAAAAAGAGACACATGAAGTCTCAGATCACAAAGGTAGCTTGGAGATTGTCTGTTCAAGATCATGCAGGTAATGGTGAGTAGACCTTCTGGCTTTTAACACCACGTGGCCTTCACTAGACTCCTTGAGTAGGATCTGATCCCATGCTATTCTTAGTTCAGGTCTGGAAGACCCAATGTCCTCGAGGGGTTCATTATGTCAGCAAGCCTGGTGAGGGGCTAATACACCTGTGTGTGGGTGTGTGTGTGCTGGGGGTTGTCCTATGGAGGTGGAGTGCAGTGGGAGAGGAGATATTGCTTTCTGCTCTAAATGGAGATGTCTTGCTATGCCTTTAGGAGCTTAAAGGGAAGAATGTGAGTGAGTAAAAGTAATGTGATAATTCACACTTCAGGTAGAGAGACCTTATGCTCAAGTATGAGTGGCTGAACAGTTTAAGATCAAGTGGGGTGACTATTCCATGCTGTTCAAATGATGTCTTCTAGAAAGAAGATAGAGGGCAGGTGGTGGAAGCAAGGACAGGTAAACTAGTCAGTTTTTGGACTACTTCAAAGGTACCAGGTCAATTTCAAAAACCCACTTTGGGTTTTTTTTTTTTAATATTTTATTTATTTATTTGACACAGAGAGATCATAAGTAGGCAGAGAGGCAGGCAGAGAGAGAGAGAGGAGGAAGCAGGCTCCCTGCCGAGCAGAGAGCCCGATGTGGGACTCGATCCCAGGACTCTTAGATCATGACCTGAGCTGAAGGCAGAGGCTTAACCCACTGAGCCACCCAGGAGCCCCCCACTTTGGGTTTTGTAAGCCGGCAATCCCATCATTTAAGTGTGATGTTTTGGCCTCAGTCTTTCTTTCAATCCTAATTTTCTACAACTTCCTGGTAAATATCTTCCCCAACAGGAAAACCAATTAATCGTCCCAGAATATGACTTGACTTCTTGGAAGGTTCCTCACTAGCTCAGCCTTGTCTGGCTCAATTCTCTTCTCCGCCATGAAGCCTTCTCTGACAAGTGCTTTCGTGGAAAGATCTGCAGGAACCTGGATTATAAGACTTAGCTTTCCCAGGACATCGAATATGTCCCCATGGTTGCCTCTGGTGGGCAACCACTGCTAACCAGGGAATGGCCTTGGGGGAAGGCATGTGGGAAGGAAGGGGTGGGAGCAGAGAGGGATGAGAAAGAGGAGGCTTAAGCTTGGTTCAGGGCTGCAGGCCAGCACACAACTTTGCCAGTTTCAGACATTTGAACTTGAATTAGAACTACAAAAGTGTTGCCTCAAAAGGATGGTGGTTGGTGACAACAGGCTTATTCCTAGAGCATAGATATTCTTAATCAGCTTTGTATTAATTTGCATGTGCTTCTATGTTCACCTCTAAGGGGTTTAATACTCTTTGACGTGTGTTGGCTTATTTCCCTATTGGAAATATTCAGAATTGGAGTCCTCTAAGCTTTATGGGTCTGGCCCCACATGCTGGTGCTCGCATTTTTCTGGGCATTGACGTGGATTCTGTATGTCTTCACTATGGCCTCCTCATCTCCTCCCATCTCTCTTGCCCTGAGCTTACAGCGCTGGAGGCAAGAGGTGGTTAGGCACTTCTAGGGATGTGAGATGAACTGACCCTATGTCAAATGATGCCATGCGGACTCCCATGCATTCCACTGGGTCTGCATCCCTTCAGAAGTGTCCAGATTTAGAATAGTTGCATTGTACTATCTCCTGAGTCCCTGGGGTTTGAACCAGATCAGAAAACTTCAGGGAGCTCTAAGATACGCCAAGTCCATCCATTCTCTTCCCCTGTTATAACCGGCTGTGTCTACTCTGTTTTGCTTTTAAGCAAAACCATGACAGCGGAGTTTCACATCACTTTAGGAGAGGCCACATCTCTGGGCCTCTTGTCTCTGAGTGGCGTGTGCCAAAATTTTATTGTTTGGGTGCTCCTTGATAGCCCTGGCCTCCCATTCTTGAGTCCACTCCTTTGGATAAAACTTGCTCTTTAATTAAAAACATCCTCTAGATACTGTGACAGCTGCTCTTTTTCCATTCAGCAGCAGCCAAGCTGGAGGAGGATCGGGATGGTTAAGGGAAAGCTGAGGCCCATGACTTAATTCCTTTGCATTAGCCCTGTCCTGCATTTGCCCTTTCCAATCTTGGCTTCTCGGCTAGTGAAACAAGCCGGATTAGCGCATGGTAAGAGAAGCTGGGGTCGTAATTACACCCTCTGCGACAGGGTAGCAGAACCACCAAATAAATCCCTGGACAATTATTAAAATGGCCCAATGCATTACACAAATTAGAACAGGCTGGGACTTTTGGGGAGAAGGGAGGGGAGTGAAGACCCAGTATTTAAGTGTTCTTGTAAGCCATCTAAGATATTAATGTTGCAAAGCTCCTTATGAATATTTAAGAACATAAAATGGAGCTCACTGCAGTCCCACATCACCACAGAAGCCTGTAATACAGTTGAGCCCACTTAAGAAGCCAGAGCCTGAGTCCACGGCAGATTGAAGGCAGATGAAGCAGGGCTGGTGCGTTGCAGAGGAAATGCTCATCACGGGCCAGTTTAATGATGTTGCATTATGTCCTCATAGAAGAGGATTTAGTTAAAAACTCCAACTTTTGTGGGTGGGACTCCCTAGGGATTATTAACCCGTTTCTCACTCCCCAGGGATTTCAGAAGATTGATGTCGTCCTGGACTGGGTTTTAACATAGAACTGGTGAAGCCTTTATTTACCCACTCCATTCAAACCTAGGTGCAGAGAACCCTCTTGGAAGTGGAGTCCTGGGACCTCTCGGCTCACCAAATATGGGTTTTTCAGAGCTGCATTTGTGTCCCTTTGAAGCTGTTTTCTTGTGGGAGACAATGGACTCTAGTTTCTTCTCAGGAATGAATGGAGCCCCTTGAATGAAAAGGAAGGGCTCCTCTGCCCCAGTGAGTAGTCACTCTCAAAAACCAAGTTTGATGGCATCTTTTCTAGGATTGTACCTGGTGTGTCCCTGTGGGGAGAATGGAGTTGTGGGAAACACAGAGTCAGAGGGACTCAGGGGAGAAGTGTTGGGGAAGAACTCAGAGGTCTTGGTTCTGGCTTCAGCTCAGCCATGGTAGGTCTGGCCATGGGATGTTCTAGACCTTCAGGTCATTTCCACAGTCCGGGTGGAGAGCAAAACCAGGCAGGTGCCAGGGGTTCATACCCACATGGTATCAACAGCACACAGACGGCCATGAATTAATAGTTTTGAAGTGGGGTATGGTGCCCAGAGCCTTGCATTTTTTTTTGCTCCTACAAGTGTCCTGAAAACCCCCTAGAGCTTTTTGGAAACACTTTGAGAATCAATATTGGTAACTATATGGGACAAGTGTCATTCATTTTGTTGACCTGCGTCTAAACTGGCTTTCCATTCTGGAGGAACATCATTTTAGATCAGGCTTATTTTGTGGATATGGATGTACTTATCAAAGATGTTTGATTCAACATGTTAGCTCAAGTATCTGGGACTCATAATTGTTTTTATAGATGACTCACTGAAACCCATACTCAATAATGGCTCATGAGGAAAGAAAATAAAATGCCAGAAAAATTTAAAATAATGTAAAGACTAAAAAAATTAAGTAGTAAAGTTGATATGAATTTATCATATGCAACTTGCTCATTGTGCTCTCTGTATTCCCTAAGAAGGACTAGAAGATATTTCCTTTTTACCAGGTCACTGAGAATAACCACAATCACCCACATCTTTGAAGAGAACTGTAAGGGTTCTTATCTTTATTCTGAGAGTGCTGTAACTGAAATGACATCCTTGATTTCCTAGGGGATACTAGAATCCCCAGGGGAAGAGACCAAGGAGTGATACTTTAAAAACCTCCAGAGGCAAGGTGGTACATGTATTATTTAATGTTTTTAATTGCAACAGAATCCATGTGGGCTGGCTTAAGCAGAAAGGGATTTTATAAAAGGATATTGTGGACCACCCAGGTTGCACTCAGCAGGGATGTGGCTAAAGAGCAGAGCCTGGAGTTCTGAGGGGGGTTTTATCAACACCACTGCCCTTTGGCACTGGTAATCTCTGGCTGTCTCCACCATGTACTTGCCAGATGTCAGGTCCACTGCCTTTGGTCTTCTCTTCATTTTGCTCACTTCCAAATCCAACTTGCACACATACCTGTCTGCTTTGTCTGAATCTAAGTCACATACTTGCCACCTAATGGCAAGGGAATTTAGTACTGTGAGAACTTTTAGTAGAGCAGTCTTGTGCCACAACACACTTTGTTTCCGTTGACAAGGAATATGTGGAGGGTGGCTCTTGGGTGCACAGTGAACAGTGTCTAACAAGGCAAGGTTCTGTAATAGGCAGCAGGCTGGCATGCTAATCAGACCAGCCTGCAGCTGTAGCTTCCTTGGGGGTGGCTTAATGACTATGCAGTCTTTTGTGCTGAAATAGAAACTTCTTGGTCCATATAATCAGAACAAACAAATAGCAAACATTGGACCTAAGGAACAGAAGCCTCTTTTGAGTCACCAAGTATAGAGAACCACTGCTTCTCATCCAATTCCTAAACTTGAGCCATAGACCCAGAGCCCCACCTCTGGGGAAGGACCCTACAATTATACCGCAAGTATGTGCTGTAAATTCCACTCCTGGCTATCTTCAAAGAGATCCAGAGCCTTTTAACCAAGGTAATGGCGGCTTGGTGGAAAAGGAGACATCTATACTTTTGAGATTTTTCTTTGGCTCTGAACTAATTGCTGGGGATACTGGGGGATCTTATGGGAGTTAGATGATAAATGAAATTTGACATAGTTGGCCTAGTGAATCCCCAAGTCCATTCCATGTTATTTTCTCAGTTCCTATTTGTAAGGTTGGGATATATACATTCAATACCAGGCAGAATTATTATACTGATTCCATTAAGGGTTTCTTTGTTAGGAAGTGCCAAATGCAAGACTTAAACCCAAAGTAATACCCTATCTTTGGGTGAAATCATGATAACCATTAAAGACTCAAAGTGTGGAAGTGTGGTGATTCCTATCACAACCCCATTTAAATCCCCTATTTCTCCAGTGCAGAAAATGGCTATGTCTTGGAGAATGGCAGTAGATTATTATAAACATGATCAAGTGGCCTCTCATTACAGCCATCCCAGATATGGCTGCCTCACTGGAGAAAGTACCAAGCCCATAGTACTCACAATACAGCTTTTAAGGAGGTTGGTGCTTTTTAAAAATTCAGTTCCAATAGGAAGACGCAGCTTGCTTTCACCTGGCAAGGACTGCCGTACACTTTATTGCTTCAGGTTTCCATCTCCATGTCACAGTTTAATTCACAGATATATTTAACCATCTCTTCATCCTACACGTCATCAGGTTGATCCAGTATATTGACAACATTGTGTATGGTAGACACCCGAGTATCTATGTGATATATTAAGGCTGGGGACAGAATTCCATGCAAATAGAGGAACCTAATGATCAGAAAACCATTTTTTATTTATCTTTAGTATCTTCCACAATACAGAGAATTTTTTTAAAAAATAAAATTTTATATAATTTAAATCAGTACTTTGTTATTTTGTTTTTCCATTTATTACAATTTTATATATGCAATCGTACATGGGGACATAGCCACTTTTCACTCTGATCTGAAATGCCCTGATGTGGTTAGCTTTACTGTCTCATTAGAGCTTAGTTTTATTGTCTTTCTCTGGATTATAAGTACTGTGGCTATAAATACCTTCATATAAATTTGCCTTTTTTTTTTTTTTTCTGGTTTGGGTTATTTCCTCAGGGTATACTCCTTAAAGTGGATTACTGTGTCAAAGGGTATGAGCACATTTATACCTTATGTTACATCTTGTCCCGTTGCCCTCTAGACAGACTGAACCAATTTGCAGTGCCACTGCGAGTCCATAGGCACGCTCTCCCCCCGCCCCTCTGCAGTCCACCTAGCTGGATTTCCTATGCATTCTTTATTTCAGTTAATTTAATATCAGGTGGTGATACCTTAACGTTGTGTTACTATGCCTTTTTAAAATTGTTAGAGGTTCTGGGCATCACACAAAGTGACATCACTTTTGTCATTCTACAGTTTGTTCATATTATTCTGGTTTCCCTGGCAAGTTTGGAGCCTGTCAGTAGTACAGACTCTTCATCATCACATGTCTCTCCATTCGTTCATCATTTATTGAGTCTTTACTATGTTCCAGCAAGGCACTGTGCCAGATTTGAGGGATACTGGGGAATAGGATGTAGTCATTACCCTCAAGGGGCTCTCCTGGAGTTGAATAGAAGAACAGATCAGGGGTTATAATTAAATGTGACTTAAAATGTGCATTTAGTGCTAATGGGGTTCAGAGGAGGAAACAAAGGGTTTACCTAAGTTGTCCTTTGTTGAACTATGGAATACTTTTATGAGGAACCATGCTGTATTCAGATCTCCAACCCCCAGGGAGGGTGAATCCAGCTTCAGAAGGAAAGTAAAAGTTAGCCAGGAGTTTTATGAGGAACCATGCTGTATTCAGATCTCCAACCCCCAGGGAGGGTGAATCCAGCTTCAGAAGGAAAGTAAAAGTTAGCCAGGAGTTAAAGGAATGAAATATGTATTACACTCTTCAAGAAGAAAGAGCAGCTTATGTAAAAAAGTAACAGTATTATGTGACTTTCAAATAAGGGAATAAGCCTTGAAAAAGGCTTTAGAGTTAAGTGAATTTGGTAAGATATTTTTGCTTCAAATAATAGGAAACTCTGATTTAACTGATTGAGACAGTGAGATAAAGTTATATTTAATCAAGTGAGGAGTTCTGAGATAGGACTGCTCCTGGGCTGGCTAATTCTATGGCTTGACAGTGCCATTAAGGACCCAGGTTTTTTCCATTTTTCTGCCTTGCCGACCTTGTGGGCTTCCTTCATGGTTACCAGATAGCAGTGTTCCTGTTTAAGGCATCTTTTGCAGATGGAACAATGTGGGGTAGAAGAAAAGGAACTGTCTCTTCCTAAAAACAAAGAAAACTTTCCCAGAAACTCCATGGAGGACTTCACCCTCCTTTGCACATACCTTCTCCCCATCACTTGTTTTTCTGAAGAATCCTTTGTTCCAAGAACTCTGTATTGAAATTGACATCTCACTGACCTCAGTGTATACATACATAGTAAGGATGGCCACTCAGATGGTCCGTGCCAGCACTAGTCATGAGACCGCCTTGAAGACATGAGGAATGAGGTTGGCAGCACGTACAGGATCCTAGCAAAACTGCCCAGATCCTGTATTTTCCTGTAAAAGCCCTCAACCTTTTACCCTGGGCAGGTCTGTAATTTTGAAGGCATGAAACTGCTGTAAACTCTTTGCCTGGCAAAGTAATAAAACTAAAGTCCTCTTAAAAAACAAAACAAAACAAAAAAACCAAAAAACACTAGCTCCAGTAAGGGGAGTGGCATTATAAAGACTGGCTTAGACTTTTTTAAGGACTTACTTATAAACTGAGAATAGGATCATTTTCCTTGAATGTTGAAACGGATCAGAATAAGTTTGGTTAGCAAAGAAGAATGGGGAAAGGAACTTTGGATAGACAACCAGTTATATTTGCTATATTAGGGAAATGATATTTGTATCTCCCATCAGTCTGGTTGATCTGCTGACTGTCACTTCTGAATTATTTCCTATGGAGACCTTATCATTAATCAGTTTTGAGCCATCTACAATCCCAGTAGTGACTGGAGAGTCATAGCAGTGCCCTCTTCCTCTGCCCTCTTGCCCCTAATAAAACGGTGGATGGAAAGAGATGAGAAGTCATCAAATAAATATTCATTGCATGCCTACTGTGTGCCAGACAGATTACTAGGTGTCCTGGACACAGAGCAGAAGAATATGCAGCACCTCATCCCTGCCCGCAAGGGGCTCATGTTGGGGTTTGGGGTAAGAGAGATGAAGGGGCTCTCATTAATCAATTAGAGTTGTCATTTACTGAGGATCTGCTATGTTCTACCTAAGAACTTTGCCAGTTTTCTCATTTAATCTTTATACCTACCCTTATTTATGTCCCCCATTTGAAAAGTGAGTCTCAGGATTAGGTCCCCAAGGCTAGCAAGGAAGAGAGCCAGAACTCACACTGAGGTCTGTTGACTCAGAGCCCATGTTCTTAACTGCTCTGCTGCCATCTTCCTGTTCTTAACCCAAACACCAAAGTGCCCTGAATTCCAAGAAGAATGCTATGCTTCTGTCAGGGCTACACTGCAGAAGTGCAATGTGACCTGAAACGTGAGACGCCAGAGGAGAAACCAGGTGAGCGAGGTTGTGAAGGCCATGGGGAAGAACGTGTGCAAAGGCATGGAGGCATGGGATTGGTGGGAGGTGGGGTACATTGGGAGTTGGGAATGAAGAAGTAGGACGGACCTGAAGGAGACAGGCTTGTATCCTATGCTAAGAAGTTTGGATTTATCTTGCTGATGTCTTCTGAAGTTTTTGAATCCAAGCTGGATTCTAGAAAGACCAACTTGGTAGCATTGTGGAGGTTGAGTTTGAAGCAGACAAGCTCCAAAGAGACCAGTTACGAAGCTATTGTGTGAACCAGATGAGAGTTAATTACAGAGAACAGTGGAGTAACTGAAAAGACATTGTAGAGGTAGAATCCAGAGAATTTGGTGATTGATGAGATTTTGGGGTGAAAGAAAGATTTGAGGATGACTGCTATATACCTGTTTTGGGCAACTAGATTGAGAGTGATACCGTATATTCAGGAATCCCTGTATTATGGGTGACAAAAACTCAACTCATATAAATTGAAGCAGGAAGAAATGTAAAGATGCTTGTTGCTGGAGAGAAACTGATGAAGCTTCTGGAATTGAGGGGAAGAGATGTGGGAACCAAGGGCTCCATACCTGTAGGACACGGTGTCTCATCTTTGCCTCTCTCTGTTCAGCCTTTCCACTCACCAGCAAAGATGACCACTGAAAGGTCCAAATATTCATCCTCCATCTTTGCAACCCCAGTGGGAAGACATCTCCTCTCAACCAGAGGCCTGCTTGAGTCATGGGTTCACCCTAGGCCCAACTCTGTATCCAGGGAAATGAGGTACTGTGGTGGCCAGGCCAGTAACAACTGACCAGTCCAGTGGCCAGAAGAAGGGGGATGATACAGAAGGTACTGGGCAGCCCAAGAAGATTCCCATCATGGTTCATTTGAAATGCTACTGACCAAAAGAGAAGGCAGTAGGGGAAGAGCATTAAATGGCTTTCAATCCAGTTTTTGAATTTGAATGTGTGGGATTCACAGCATCACACTACCAGCCCACTCCAAATGTCATAATAATTTATAGAAATCAACATGCTGGTGAGACAAGGAAGCTGACAGACAGCAGATGGCTCCCACACAGAAAGGCTAATCCATCCCGACAAACAACAGCTATCATAAAAGAATGGAACGTACACAGCATGCACACACATCTGAATGGCTCAGAGACAAAGGCTCCTGCTTGGCCTAGCCAGGGGAGGGAGACAGCCTCTATAAGGCAATATTGTGGGAAAGCCTGGGTATTTCAGGCCTTTTCTGGCTGACCTTACTTCCACCCGCTCTTCACTTTCCCACCTTTGTACCCTTACTCACACCTTTCCCTCTGCCTGGGATGCCCTGACCCTTCCAGTATCTGTTCCTTGAGAACCCTCAAGGTCATTGCAAATTCTCTCTCTACCTCAAGACTTCTATTGTTGTTAATGCTTCATGGATGTGTTTGTGACTAATTTTCCTTGCTAGATTAACTAGATTGCAAGCTTCCTGAGGGCAGATGACATGCCTTACACATCTCTGTGTACCCAGAACATCTGGCACAGGACTGTGAACTACATTTTTAGTCAAGATTCATTAATTCACTTCCAGTGTTGAGGGACAGGAAGTCACATTCTTAAGAGATAGAAAAAATATTTGCAACGTACAGTAAAAGATTAATCATACTAATCTAATAACACTACAATAACTATAATAAATAACTAATAATACTACTGTATTAAAATAGGCCATTACAAATCTATAATATGGTACAAGAAATCCAATAGAGAAGCAAGCAAAGAAAATTAAGAGGAAATTTATGATAGCCCTTACTTATGAAAAAACCAACTTTACTACTATCAAAGAGATAATGTGATTCTAAGTTTCGCTTATCAGTCTGGGGAAAAATGAAAAATGGATTGTACTTTATTAGTAGGAGGATAGTGAAATAGACATACATAGGACACAGTGCGACTGCACGTGGCTACAGCTTTTCTGGAGAGGAAGTTGGCAATTTTTATTAAGTCTTAAAAATGTTCATACTTTACAAATATGTAATTCTGCTTCCAGAGTTTTATTCCAAGAATGTAACCAGTATGATGGTGAATGAATGATTCTCACTTATTTGGTATTGAGAGTCAATCCCAAAAAGAGAAGTGGGATTTATATAGTTCTTCCCATTTGCCTGACTTGACAAAACCTAAAAGAAACCCTGAAAAAAAAATCCCCGACTTCCTTTTAAAAAAGGATTCTTAACAATTGGATTGATGCCTTTTGGAATATGGTGACCAGTTTCCTTTCCATTGGCAGTGGATATTCTACTTTCCCTGGAAGACCTACACCCAGGATTTTTGCTGTAATCTAAGCTTTTTCTGTGAACATTCTCATGCAGTCGTGCAGCTTCCATCATTTTCTGCTTACGTCTTTAGTCCTGCGGGTCTTTTGGAGATCTAATACACTGTTTTAGAGGATGACCTAGTTGGTGGGGTTTAGACAGGAAAGAGGAACCTCATTTTATTATTGATCAGGTTGCTTAAGCCCTGCCAACACATCCATCCATCTATCTATCCAAATACCTACCTATCCATCCAATCATCCATCCATCCACCTATCCATCAAGACACCCCCCCTCTTTCCCTTGATATTGATTGAGCACATGCTATCTGCCAGGAAATGTGCTGGATGTTGGGTGCAGTGATTGCATGGGTAATAGGAATGGTCCCTACCACGAAGTTACTCACAGCTCAGGAGCATGATGGACTGGGAAAGAGACAGTTCATTGTTTCTCCAACACATACAAAATGCTCTGGAGCATGGAGGTGGGGTGTCTAATCCAGAAGGTGAATCCTAGAGGGAGAGCTTGAGTATAGGTTTTCAAAGTTTCTTTGAGTTAATCCTGTTACAGAGAAAGGAGGAAGAGAGAGAGAGAAGAGGAGGGGAGGGGAGGGGAGGGAAGAGGAGAGGAGAGGAGAGGGAGGCAGGAGAGAGAGTGAGAGATCAGCATGTTTAAGGTTTAGAACTGAGAGGAAACAGGGAACACTGGAGGAACTATGGGGAATTTGGCATGACTGGGGTTTGGTGGTTCAAGGAAGGGATAAATCTGGAAAGGAAAGGAGGTGTGACAACATGATCTTGTTGGAAATGCATAGGAGTTTAAGCCTTATCTGGGCTGGTGGGGGGAGCAAGATGAGCATTGGAAGGTTAAGGGAGGTAAGTTTTAAGTATTTTTGAAAAATCAGGCCGGTAGCAGGGAATGGATGGATTGAAGGGGTGAGAGGCCAGTCAGGACATGATTGCAGGGATCCAGTGTCAAGAGATGTTACAAAAGCCCAGTTGACAGGACTCAGAGGCAGGAGTGCATGGGGTGAGAGAGAGTACCAAGGATGTTATAGAGGTGAGGGGTGAGGAGACATCAGCAAAAACTCACAGGATCCTAGTGTGAGGGGGCTAGTCCAGATTTAAATGTCACAAAGGCAGAGAAAATGATTTCTGCCCTTGCCCATCTTTCATGGAAGTCTACTGAGCAGCCAGCCCCCTCCCCCTTCTTTTCTTCTTCTAGTCTGTGTCTTAGAGCTCTTGGAACATGGCTGCCACAGATAGCCCAGACAGTCCTGTGGCCGGGGGTCAGCATTCACACAACTTCCTGGACCACACTTGGCTTTCCTGACAGCTAGTTCCATAGTCCGGCCACAGGGATGGGTGACTGGGGAGCCCTGCCCCTGGTGAGAAGATTCCTGAATGCAGTCTATGCTTCATTCCACAAAATTCTGTTGAGGAAGAGTCTCCTCTCTACTCAGCATAGAGCACTACGTAAAACCAATGTCGTAGGTATTGATTGTGGTTTTTATCCTACTTTCAAGGCCCAGCTTAGATGATATCCATCCTACAAAGTCTTTCTTACTTCTCACCCCACCCTGGCTCCCCATGGTTAGACCTCTATTACATTCCATTTGAATTATCAGTATGTTTTCATGCATCTATCCCTTTGGATAGGCTGGGAATTCTCTGGGGCCAGAGGCCACATATATTCCCCTTGTCGCCTCCAGCATATGCCTGCCCAGTTGCCATCTTTGCTCTTCCTCATCCCTGAGCATTTTTGGACAATGCTCGATATAGTTAGTACTCGTCTTTGGGACTTCCAACTTCTTTGATCAGGTAGTGCTACTGTCCTTTCTCAGCCATGAACAGTTGCTAACATTGTTGGGAGTCAGATATAAGAATTCCCCCAGATTTTTAAAAGTCGATAGCTGGGGCCTGAGGCTCTTCACACTCTGCTAGCGACACAATTTCTTCAGCTTGGTCTGGTCTGCTTGAGGCAAGGCATTCTGGCCTGGAAATGTGATGCTTTGAGGACTCATAGGAATCCAAACTCCCAGCTCTCCGCTTGGGAATGGGACTTGTGCCTTTAAGACCTGTCTTGGGAAATCAGCCTGAGCAACATAATTGCAATGAAATTACCCCAGATCACACCCACACATTCATTATGAGATTCCTTATTGACACCTTGACAATTTGTTTCAGAAGACGTTATTGCATATTCCTCCCTCTGGAAGAGATGCAGATGCATATAGACATATGAGCCCACACATAATGTATATGCATATTGGTGCATTTTTATTATATAATTATATGAGGCTATCAATCAGTTTTCATTTGGAACGCTTTGCATTTATAGTTCAGGAAGTTATTTAAAATCAAGAGGTGGAGAAGAGAGCCTAGAAGAACTGTGGAGGGAGAGTTGGACTGGGTAAACAGGAAGCATGTCTTTGTTATTAGGGAGCTGGGCCCCCACCCTCTACCCCGCTCCTCCCTCCTTCACTAGGATCACGTCTCATGACTCAGTTCTAGGCAGCACCCACAGTAGGAGGTATCAGCTGAACAACTCCAAGGGGGAACCTCCTCAGGATCATAAGTCACCATTTTTGGCCCCTGCTGACCCTTCTGTTGGGTCTGGGGAGGCCTTATGTTCATAGTGGTCTTCATACAATGGCAAAATGAAACTTAGCTGACAATCAGACACGTACACCACCCAAAGTCCGTGAAGATCAAGCCAAATAACTTAAAGCAGGGTTTCCCAAACTTTAAAGGCCATGACACACACAAAAACAAGAATATTAACTACAGGGAATTTGGGGTTCTATTTTGGGGTTGAGAGAAAAAAAGTCATTCCGTTTTCTGTATATTCTACAATATAAGAAATAAAATATAGTATATAAGGAAAGACGGTATATGTTGAAGTAGGATAAACCATTGTCCCAGTTTTAACGGGAAACTTGAGCTTGCTTCCTTCCATGAGTGTAACTGTTTTACCTCTGGGCTTATGGTTGAAATGGCTACGCACCATGCCTCATCAAGGCTGTTTTGCTGATGATCTCTGCAAATTCTTCGTAGTCCCCTTTGATAAAGAAACTTTGTTCGCACAAGTGAGTGATAAAAAATTTAAAGCCATTTTTATAACCATTAAAGATTCATAACAGTTGAAATTATATGTAAAGTATTTAACAGCCTTCCTTTTCTTTCATTGACAAAGGTAGTGTTGAAAGTTTTTGTGATGATGCAATGGGTTTCAAGTTCAATTGAACTCACTCACGTCAAGGAGTGGGAAGAATGATGGCGTTCTGGCTCGTAGAATGTGGATGTGGCGGGCGTTGCAGCGTCTCTCTGCGGCTGGCTTGGATAACACTTGAGTGACACCACAACCTGACAAAAGGATATGACATCTCTGAGTTCAACCCACAGGCGTTGCCATGATGCCTGCCATTTTAAAACCCACCCATCTTCTCTGCCCCTTTTCTCCGCTGGTTGCTGCCTGTTGGGCTGCACCCGATGCCCCTTGGTACCCGAATTGTTCCAGTAGCTCATCAGACTCTGTGTCTCTATGATGGGTGCCAGCGGACTTACGGCCGGCTGCTGGAGTAGCTGTCCGGGTGGCAAGTCTCTCCTAGGTCATTCTCACTGCAGATGCCATTTGTCCTGCTCACCGTCTGTGGGAACCATAGCCTCCACTGTCACACCCTTCCTGCCTTGAGTGGTCTTCTGAGGAGGTTGCCTGTGTCCACCATCCCCACGCACCATGTCTGCCCTGGGTCCTGCCCTTCTTGCTGCCTCCTTAAATGCCCTTTGCAGCTCAACCCCAGGCCTTCACTCACTCTTTGTTCCTTTCTGGAGTGTTTTCTCATCTTCTGTCTTCATCGTTAAACCTTACCTGGTCTGCAAAGCCCAGCTCAAGCCCTTCTCCTCCACCAAGCCCTATCTGACTAATGTGTCCCACAGAGACCCACCTTCCTTCACCTTCTAGAATCTGTGCTCAGGCCTGATCTGTGTCCTGAACTTATAGTAATTTGTGCTGCTGATTAAAATCTAAATGTGTTCTTGTCTCAGCTGGAGAGTGAACTTACCTGGGCAGCTAGGGTCCCAGGGGCCCTGATCACAGGACTCCAGGACACATCCTCCCTTGTTCAGCCCTGCCTGGTGCCTTGTGCATAGTAGGTGCTCATTCGTACCAGTGGAGTGATTGATAGGAAACCACTTGCACGCAGTAAACATCATTCATAATGATGGTGGGTAGCAAATTCCATCAAAAGTAATGATTTTCAGCTCCAACATTTTGTGCAACAGCCTGGGAATACCAACAACTTGTATTACGGCTGACAGAATGTGCCAGTGTTCTTCTTCTCCTCTCATTGAATAGTCAAACAAGTGCTCGATTACATTTAATATTAAACCTCATTAGCATTTTTTAGATATCCTTTCCGGCTGGTGTAGCATTTTCATTTGGTCCAAGGGGCATTTTGGCTGCAAGGGAGGACTGGGGAAAGGCAGGCTAGTTCTGCTTGGAGTGAACCCTCTTGGCTCTCACTCTCCCAGCAGACTCTGCCTTTGTTCCGGGCAGTGGGTCCAAGGGTGGGGCCAGGGAGGGGAGGGTTAACAACCAAGTTAGGGACCTGCTAGGTAAACTGCACTTGAAGTTCAGGGCCTTCGTTTACCAGGGTGCCTGTTTTGTTTTTTTCTTAATTTAAGTTTGTGATTGACTTATTATGTGCACTGGCACTTTTAAGAGATTCGAATAAAACACAGTGAGAGTTCAAAACAAATGTAAATGGCCTCCAAGAAAAGGGAGGGGAAAACCGGCGATAATCTTTTTTAATGGCTGTGAAATGTGGGAAGGATAGATCATGAGCGCTCTGCATGGGGCCCTCGTCTGATCTCAATCCAGTATTGTAATTTAGACATGACTTTTTATTTAATTTCTGACTGAGAAAGGGAAATTAGAAAACAGCATTATCTCAGCTGCTTCGTTATAATGAACAATATTTCACAGTGCCAGCCCTGGAGTTACCTTTAGAACTTTAACGAGGCGGATGTTGACTTGGGTTCGGGGAGAGCTTGAATTTTCCCACACCCTGGTTGCTGGAGGAGCAAAAGCGGAAGTATGGGTTTTAATTAGAAGCTGGTTTAGGGCTCGGGCAGCCTACAGGTTTGCAGGTAGGGGAAGGGAGCGGCAAGGTCATAAAGCGAGGCGCTGGGAGCCACTCCAACCCGAATTTGATTGTTTGGGACTTCCTTACATGTAAATAACGGTCCCCTTTCAATCTCCCAACTGTGTTTTTTAATTTAATTTTTAAAACGGGGCAGGGTGGCGGGGTTGGGGGTGGATTTATCCAGTCTGTAATTAACCCTTGCATCTGGGCCTGAGCAGTTCTGCCTTCTGCCCCTTCCACTCCCCGCTCCTGGCCGCTAAATACATCATGGTCTGATAATAATGGTCTGATAAATATTTAAGCAGTGAGGAGGGAGATAATGCAAGTGATCCATTAGAGCTGCCCGCCTGGGCTGGCATGGGGGTGGGGGGCGGGTAACAACAGGGCTACAGAGGGTAGCGTAAGTGCTAAGATCCTGGGCTGAGAGGCAGGCTTGCTGACCGCAGAGGGCCCTGAGTGCCGAGCCCCGCCATGGGGCTGCAGGGCATTTGAGGCTCGGGGAGCTTTTCTCCCACTTTGCCCTCCTGAGACGGGCCCCTGCCCATGGGTCAGCCTCAGTGTTGAGTGGAATGGGGCCCTGCCCATATTCTGGAAGGGGGGATGGCATGGGGTCTCCCCTGTCCACGCTGCAGCTGCTGGGCCCTCTAGGACAGCCTGCTGCTAAGCTCTACAGCCTGGGTCACCATGGCCCCCGTGTGCACATGACGACGGTTCCAGGTTGTGCCAGTTGTCTGGCATCGTCACTCAGTGTGCCCTCTTTTGCTTCTGAGCGATAAATTATGCAGTCGTCCCCCCACCTATGACCTTCTAATAACACCCTTCAGAATGATGGAGGGAGGCCAGAAATCGTGGCAACAAGGCTCCTCACCTAAAAAGCACCCAACACAGCCTTCTTCGTGAGCCAAAAACCCAACACACAGCTGCAGAAACCCTTAACCCAGATGTGTGCGCCCCGCCCCCCAACTGCCCATATCACCTCTCTGCTTCTCCTAACTCCTCTTGCCCCTCACCTCTCTCTCTGTCTCTCTCTGTCTCTCTCTCGGCTCACTGCAATCTCTCCCTTGATCCTGACACTGGCAGACGCACCTCATTCCCTCAGGGTCCAGTGTGGGTCTGGTCTGTTTTGGCATCCACCGTAGCTCCCAGCTCAGCGTTGACAATGGCTGTGGAATGAATGAATCAATCTCGGTTGTTTGTGACTGTGTTAGGTAAACTTTGGCTTCAGCAAGTCTTTTTTTGCCCCCCTTTATTTGGGGTATCATTCATGTACCCCAATACACATTCACATAAAACTCCTTTATACACACAAGTACACCTCAAAGTAATCGCATGTGAAAACCCAGTACTTCAAGGATATTCTTTCCATGCCTTCTCTCTGCCCTCAGAAAATAGATCAAGTTCCCCATTTTTAATGAATTCATCGTTACTAGGCATCTCCTGTTTCCCCTCTTTGGAATAAGGAGTAGAGTGTCAAAAGGTCAAGACAGTCCCTATTATCCATTCAGTTAATCTTTCCTCTTCCCTTTCTCCCTTTCATTCGACTTGCCACTCATTTCTTCGCTTCCTAACTCATCAATAATCCTTTCTCGAATACTACTGCTGGGCTAGACTGACTGCTGGGTGACCTGGGACCAGCCCTTCTGACACCTGTTTCCTTGTGACCAGAGCGAAGGGAACCTCCCATGACTGGCTTCAGACATACCACCCAGGGCATTCCTCATAGGCAGAGCAGACATAAATCCACATGTCTGCCTCCTTCCAGCTCCCAGTGTGCAAATCTGGAGGTGAGGAGGGAAGGGGCCTCCAGGGACTTCACACTCTGTAGCCTAATTGCACACTGACTTTCCCTCCAGTCCTGGTCCCCTGATTAGCCTAATGCCTCCGAACTCTGCTCCCCTGGGGAGCTGCCTTGGCCAGAGCCTAGTTACCCTGGCACTCCAGGGTTATGAGCCTGTGTGGTCTTGATGCCCCCTCCCTCCCTATGGCAGTGCCCTTGGTGAGGGGGTTACTTCAATGTTGGTTGCCTACAGGCCCTACTTGTCCGAAGTGAACCCGCCTGCACATGCAGATCGTCATGCCTGGCCAGTCATTCAGAAGTTCACCCTAAGTTGCTGGTCCTGTCTTCACTGCTAGCCAAAATATCATCATGCACACACATGTACATACACACAGATGCATATATATGTGTGCACAACACACATGCGTGAATACATGCATATGGCTTGCAAAAATAGTTCACCAAATCAACAAGTTTGCACACCCATAAATGTATGTGCACACACAATTTGTATACATACATGCACATATACACAAGCATGCACACCCTAACATCATAGAAAATATCTTCCATCATCTATAGGACTCTCATGTGTGAAGCACTTTGTGACATGCCGTGTGAGGATCCATGCCACCTTTCCTCTCGGTCTTTATTATATTTCCCCTTACGTTGCTACTGGCTTTGCAGGTGACTGTAGCAATGTCATTTTTTTTAAAGACTATTTTTTTTAAAGCAGTTTTAGTTTTGCTGCAAAACTGACTGGAATGTACAGAGATTTCCCATACACTCCTTTCCCCCACCCATGCATGGTCTCCGCCATTATCAACACTCCCCACCAGAGTGGGACATTTGTTGTGATGAATGAATCCACAGTGACACATCATTAGCTCCCAAAGTCCACAATTCACATCAGGGTTCACTCTTGGTGGTGTACATTCTATGGGTTTGGACAAATGTATAAGGACATGTATCCGTCATAAGAGTATCACACAGAGTAGTTTGACTGCTCTAGACATTTTCTGTGCTCATTCTAGTGCCCTGTCACTGTCAACCTTGGTGACCACTGATCTTTTGGCCATCACCATAATTTTGCCTTTTCCAATATATCAGGTAATTGGAATCATACAGTCTGTAGCCTTTTCAAATTGGCTTCTTTCACTTATTATCCATGTAAGGATCCTCATGTCTTTTTATGTCTTGAAGGCTCATTTCTTTTTAGCGTCAAATAATATTTCATTTGTCTGAGGCACCAAAGTTTGTTTATGCATTCCACTACTGAAGGACATCTTGGTTGCTCCCAAGTTTTGATAATTAGGAACAAGTTGCCATAAACGTGCACATGAAGGTTTTTTGTGGATGTTAAGTTTTCAGTTCCTTTAGGTCAATACCAGGGAATATGATTGCAGGATTATACGATAAGAGTATCTTTGGTTTTGCAAGAAATCACCAAACTCTCTTCCCAAATGCTGTACCGTCGTATGTTGCCACCAGCAATGAATGAGAGTTCCTGTTGCTCCATATCCTTGCCAGCATTTGGTGGTGTTGGTGTTCTGGATTTTGGCCATTCTGGTCACTATGTACTGATATCTTATTGTTGTTTCAACTTACAGTTCTCTGATGACATGTGATGGGGAGCATTTTTTCATATGCTTTTTTGCCTTCTGTATATATTCTTTGGTGAGGTGTTTTTAAGGTCGTTGGCCCATTTTTAAAAAGCAGTTCTCTTTTTTAATCATTGGATTTTAAGAGCTCATTGTACATTTTGGATAACTGTCCTTTATCAGATGTACCTTTTGCAAATATTTTCTCCCACTCCTTGGCTGGTCTTCTCATTCTCTTGACACTGTCTTTCACAGGGAAGAAGCCTTTAATTTTAATGCTATCCAGCTCATCAATTGTTTCTTTCATGGATTGTGTCCTTACTCTTGTATCTAAAAAGTCATTGCCAGGGCATCTGGGTGGCCTGGTTGGTTAAGTGTCTGACTTCAGCTCAGAGCATGATCTCAGGGTCCTGGAATCAGCCCTATGTTGGGCTCCCTACTCAATGGGAAGTCTGCTTCTCCTTTTCCTTCTGCCCCTCCCCCCCCCACGCTCACTTGCTCTCTCTCTCTCTCTCTCAAATATATAAATAAAATCTTTTTTAAAAAAGGTCATTGCCACCCCCAATGTCCTCTAGGATTTTTCCTATGTTATCCTCTAGGAGCTTTATAGCTTTATAGTTTTGTGTTTTACATTTAGGTCTATGATCCATTTTGAGTTAATTTTTGTGAAAAGTATAAGGTCTGTGTCTAGATTAATTTTCCTTGCATATAGATGTCCAGTTGTTCTACTACCATTTGTTGAAAAGGCTCTTTCCTCCATTGTATTGTTTTTTCTCCTTTGTCAGTAGGAGAAATTATTTTATTGTTATTATTTTTTTATTATTATTAATAGCGTGGCTAGAGGCTTATTGATTTTATTGATCTTTCAAAAACCAATTTTTGGTTAAGTTGATTTTCTTTGTTGACATCCTATTTTAAATTTCATTGATTTCTGCTCTTATTATTTGTTTTCTTCTGCTTACTTTGGATCTAATTTGCTCTTCTTTTTCTAGTTTTCTAAGGTGGAAACTTAGATTATTGATCTTAGAAACTTAGAAGACTTCTTCTTCATACACACTTCTATGTGTATGTATGTGTGTGTGTGTGTGTATGTATGTATATATATATATTTTTTTTTCAATGCTATACATTTCCCTCTAAGCAGTGTTTTGGCTGCATCCTACAAATTTTGATAAAGCTGTATTTTCATTTTTCATTTAATTCAAAACATTTTCTAATTTATCTTGATATTTCTTCTTTGGTCCATGTGTTATTTAGAAGTGTGTTGTTTTGGGATTTTCCACTTATCTTTCTTTTGTTGATTTCTAATATAATTCCATTGTAAGTCTGAGATCAGACATTATATGATTTCTATTCTTTTAGATTTGTTAAAGTGTGCTTTATGGTCCATAATGTGGTCTAGCTTGGTGAAAGTTCATGTGAGCTTGGAAGAATGTGTATTCTGTTTTTGTTGAATAAAGTAGTCTATAAATGTCAGTTATATCTAGCTGATTGATGGTGTTGTTCAATTCAACTATGTCTTTTACTGATTTTATTCCTGTTGAATCTATTTCTGATAGAGGGGTGATAGAAGTCTTCAACTATGGTAGTGGATTCATTGTTTTCTATTAGTTTTTGCCTCATGTAGTTTGATACTCTGTTGTTGGGCACATTCATGTTAAAGTTTGTTATGTCTTCTTGGAGAATTGGCCATTTTATGCCTTATGTATCCTTGATAACTACCTTTGCTTTGAAGTTTGCTCTGTCTGAAAGTAAGATACTTACTTCTTTCTTTTGATTAATGTTAGCATGGTGTATTTTTTCACCCATTTACTTTTAGTCTATCTGTGTCTTTATATTTAAAATGGATTTCTTGTGGAAAACATATAGTTGGGTTATATTTTTTGACCCATGCTGACAATGTCTGTCTTCTAATTGGTGCATTTAGACCACTGATTATTCAAGTGATTATTGATGAAGTTGGATTAATATCTATTATATTTGTTACTGTTTTCTATTTGTTGTTCTTTGTTCTTATTCTTGTCTTCCATTCTTTCTATGTCTTTCATGGTTTTAGTTGAGCATTTTATGTGGTTCTGTTTTCTTCCCTTTCTTAGCATATCAGTTATACTTCATTTTTTACTTCTTTTTTAGTGGTTGCCCTAGAATTTGTCATAGACATTTACAGCTAACTCAAGGCTACTTTCACCTAACACTATAACACTTCATGGGTCATGTGAGTACCTTATAACGGCTGTATAATCCTACTTCCTCTTTCCCATCCCTTGTATCGTTGTTGTCATTCATTTCACTTACAGATAAGCACACACAAATACACACATATAAGATACACACACAAACACATATAATTGAATACATTATTGCTATTATTATTTTGGACAAAATAAAAAAATCTCTTAATTAAGAATAAGAAAATAAGTTTTCATTCTACTTTTGCTTTTTTTTTCTTCAATGCTTTTCTTCCCTT
Organism: Lutra lutra; assembly: GCF_902655055.1. NCBI lineage: Eukaryota > Metazoa > Chordata > Mammalia > Carnivora > Mustelidae > Lutra > Lutra lutra. The sequence continues at coordinate 26,925,968 of NC_062289.1, read as the reverse complement.
ATGTAAATCCAAGTTCCTGAACTACAGTATTTTCCTTCTCTCTAAAGAACTTTAAACATTTCCTACAAGACTGATCTTCTGGGAACAATTTCCCTAAATTTTTGTTTGTCTAAGTAAATCTATTTCTTTTTTATTTTTGAAGGGTGATTTTGTAGGGTACAGAATTCTGGGTTAGTGGTTTGTTTCTCTCAACACTTTAAACATTGCAGCCCACTCTCTTCTTTTTTGTGGGTTTCTGGGGGGAAGTTGGGTATAATTTTAATCTTTGTTCCTTTGTAGCCAAGGTGTTCTTTCCCTTTGCCTTCCTTCAGGACTTTTTTTTTTTTAAGATTTTATTTATTTGAAAGACAGAGATCACAAGTGGGCAGAGAGGCAGGCAGAGAGAGAGGAGGAAGCAGGCTCCCCGCTGAGCAGAGAGCCCGATGCGGGGCTTGATCCCAGGACCCCGGGATCATGACCTGAGCCGAAGGCAGAGGCCTAACCACTGAGCCACCCAGGTGCCCCCCTTCAGGACTTTTTGTTTATCTTTCATTTTCTGTAGTTTGAAAACAATATGTCTAGGTGTAGTTTTTGTTTTTGACATTTCTCCTGCTTGGTGTTCCTTGAGATTTCTGGATTTATGGTTTGATGTCTGACATTAAATTGGGAAAATTCTCAGTCATTATTATTTCAAGTACTTCTGTTCCTTTCTCTCTTTCTGGTATTCTAATTTTGTGTATGTTACATGTTTTGTAGGTGTCCCTCAGTTCTCGGGTATTCTCTCTGGCTCTATCGATCTTTGTTCTCTTTGCTTATCAATTTTGGAGGTGTCTATTCCTATGTCCTCAACCTCAAGAGATTCCCTCCTCAGTCATACCCAGTCTACTAATGAGTACATCAAAGGCATTCTTCATTTCTGCTGTAATTTTTTTTAATCTCTAGCATTTCTTTTTGGTTCTTTCTTTGGATTTCCACCTCTCTGCTTATATCCCGGATCTGTTCTTGCATGCTGTCTACTTTATCCATTAGAGTCCTTAGCATATGAATCATAATTGTATTAAATTCTTGGTCTGATAATTTCAACATACTTGCCATGTCTGCTTTGACAGTTTCTCTGTCTCTTCAATTTTTTTCTGTCTTTTGGTATGCCTTGCAATTTTTCTTCACAGCCAGACATGATGTACCAGGTAAAAGGAACTGTTGGAAATAGGCCTTTAGTAATAGTGTGGTAAGGTTGGGGGTGGGGGCGAGAAAGCATTCTATAGTCCTATGATTAGGTCTTAGTCTTTTAGTGAGCTTATGCCTCTGGATTGTTAACTTCACAAAAATTACTCAGGTTCTTTCCCCCCACTTTCCCACCCATCTTAGGTGGAAAGGGATGGCTAGAGCTGCCTGGAAACAGGTATTTCTATTTTACCCCATGGTAGTCTAGAGTTGGCTGAAGTTTCCTTTCCTCCAGGCCAGTCAGGCTTTGATAATACCCCAGCAGGTAAGGTTCTGGTTAACTAGTTCCCTCTAATAACTGATCTTGTTAAGAAGAACAGAGTGCTCTGGCTTGTTTCAAAATGGTTCCTTTTCTCCTCCCCCTGCTGGAAGCACCAGGAGATATTTACTGTTAGAACCTTGCCAAGTTTCTGGAGGTCAATCTTATAGAACTATGGGGACTCTCATATGTGTGGATCTACCTGGAGTTTTAGCTCTCATACTTGCCCACATTGAACTTCCAGCAATTCACCAGTTCCAGTTCAGGTGTCCCCACTCCAGCCCTGGTTCTCAGGGTGGTTTCCAATTGTGACTCTGTATCTTTGCCTGTTTTTCTCTCCACTCTCATGGGCAGTGCTCTGCCCTGTGTCTTCCCCGTTCTTATGGATCCAAGAAGAGTTGCTGATTTTCCAATCTGTTTAGGTTTTTACTGGTTAGAATGAAGAGGTGACTTCTAAGATCCACTGGGTGTTATATGCAAACAATGAATCATGGAATACTACTTTAAAGACTAATGATGTACTGTATGGAGATTAACATAGCACAATAAAAAAATAAAAAGCCATAGATATGTGGAAAAAATAAAGATCCTTATATGCAGAACCAGAAACTAGAACTCTAGCACTTTAATTTTGTTTTGTATATTCATGAATGAGGCCCATTGAATTCCACATGGGCTTTTTTGCCAAAATAAAACTGCAGCTGGGATCCAGAGACCTGTTGTCAAAGACCACAATATTGTAGAACTGTGTGCTAGTCGTAACTGCCATAGTCTTTGCCGTGACCCAAGCATGGGGCTTTGCTAACAGGGAAGATGCATAGGAAGAGGCAGTTCCTGTCCCTGGGAAGAAAATACATCCACAAGAACAAAACCAGGATAGTGTATAGTTGGGTCTGGAGTCAGACTGATTCACATTCCAAGCAGGCATGTTTGTCATGTTCTTAGAACCTCTCTAAGCCCAGTTTCTTCTTCTGTGAAATGAGGTCAGGGATGGACATTCTCACAGAGTTGTTGTGAGGCATGAAAGAGGATAAATCAAATGTTAGCAGAGGGCCCCTTTCATAGTAAGTGCCCAGGATCTGGTGGCTGTTATTACTAGAAGAAGTATACATACAAAAGTTCTCTGTCTGCTCAGAAGGTGGAAGGGAGCAAGCAAACTCCTTACAAGACTGGGAGGGGCCAGCAGATTCTAGAGTTGCTTGAACTCAATCTTTGCCCCTTTCCTTTTGGCTCCCTTGCTTGTGCTATGCATGGGCCATTGGTTTCTGAAGGGACCATCTCTTTGGCTTAGTCATAAGGTCCTTGCTGTGGCACTATCTCATTTTGCTTCCTTGGGCTGGGAGGCCTCAGTGGAAAAGGATATCATGGCTGGAGACCATTTGACTTCTAGAACCTTCTCCATGTCTTCTCCACACGGGTATGATAGCCATATACATTAGGATAGGTGTCCAGTCCTTTTCCCCATTATTCGTTTTCCCGGGGACTATAATTTGCCTCAGTTTCTGCCTCCCTGTGAGATGGTGGTAAAAATCATCAAGGGTAGATTTACACAGCTTTGGGTGAGTGAGAGGGTGTTGGTAAAATTCAGGGGAATTTTATCTATATAAATATATATACATAAATATATCATCTAAGACCTTGACTAGAAACACCATACCTGTTACGAAACATGCTGACCAGCCAACCAAACAACGAAAAAGCAAAATGTAGTAACATAGCCAGACCTGACATAAACAGGTATACTCCAGGTAGGTCACAGAGGGTAGGATCGAGGGCCATCCTGGGGAGGGGATGTTTGGGTTTCTAAGCCAATCATAACATGTGAACCTCTGCACCCCCTGGCATTGCCACTTAGGGCAAAATGAACATTGGTGACAGCCTTGGAGGACATACAAAGCACAGGGGACCATGCTAAAAGAATTGGAGGGGGAGGGAGAGGAGCAGTCCTCTCCCTCACCCATGACTTATCTTACTGATGGGAAGTGACAAGGCAGAGAGCTGGAGCTTATGCTCATGGGCTGCTGATGGGTGTTGCTGTGTCCCCAGAATACATATGTTGAAACTCTAACATTCGGCATGATGGTATTTGGCGGTGGGCCTTTGGGAGGTAAGTAGGGTTAGATGAGGTCATGTGGTAGAGCCCCCATGATGAGATTAGTGCCCTTATAATGAGGTAAAGAGACCAGAGCATTTTCTCTTAGACACATGAGGGCACAGAAAGAAGGCAGCCACCTGCAAATCAGAGTGGGTTCTCCCCAGAGCCCGACCATGCTGATGCCCTGACCTTGAACTACCAGCCTTCAGAACTATGAGAATTAAATTTCTGTTGTTTAAGCCCCTAGGCTATGATATTCTATAGCAGCCTGAACGGACTGAGACAGTGTGTACACACTTCAACTAAGCTTAGCACTAGCTGTGACTTCCTCCTCTGGCTTCTAGCTCCTCTGCCAGGAGCCTTGCTTTTTTTTAACAACTAAGGGTCCCCGCAGCATTTGCCAAAAGCACTGTCATCATCTGGAGAGAAACTCCTAAAGCTCCCAAAGGCACATGTGCGCCGAATCTGGTGCAGAGTCCAGGTCCCAGCAGTCTTTCCTCTGGGGTGGGGCCAGGAATGGACCCGCCCTAGGTCATACAGAATAGAAGGAATCTTCACTTCTGGGCCAGGATTTGTGTCCAGAATACATGGGATGTATATTCTAGTAGGTTGAGCCCTTGACTGTGCAGATTCCTATCCTTACCTTTTGGTATGTGGGGAGGTCCATGTGAGGCTACACCTCTGCCCCTGTCCCCCTAAATCAGAGCTCTTTCTTCCACACAGTTTCACTTGTGAGATCCCCTAAAGTCTGCAATTGCTTGTTAAGCAAGGTGACTATTGAGTTGGGTTCAGTCTGGAAACCTAGTCTGGACCTGGGAGTTAGGATAACTAGGTGTAGCCCTATAACCTCCAGCTCCGTTCCTCCCAGGGTCCTGCCCCTGACCTCTTGGTGCCTAAGCCTTAGCCTGTGGGAGCAAAGCCACTCTCACCCCTACTTCCTGCCCAACCAAATACTCCATCTGGATTTCCCAGCTATTTTAAGCTGGCTAGGTTCTTGGAATCTCTGATAAGAAGGAAGACAGCAGGGTAAGGTGTACGTCTGGGCCCTTCCCTCCTCCTTTGGTACCTCTCTGAGGGTCTATTCCTCTTCTTGCCCTTCTGCCTCTCGGACCAGCTGGAGTCAGCCCCCACCTGGCTATCTCCAGATTGACCGTCACCAGACGCTGCCCTGTGCTCTGAGCCATCCCCGTAGCATCGCTGATTCACAGGAGCCAAGTTTCACTAAGCCCAGAGACCTTCCTGCTGGCCATTTCCCAGAAAGAATCCAACATCTATGTCCTGTTAGGCTGTCAGATTTCATATGGCTGTCATATGCTATTCCTTCCTGAGGTTAACTGCATGTTAATAGGGGCGCAATCTGGGGCGCCTGGGTGGCTCAGTGGGTTAAAGCCTCTGCCTTCGGCTCAGGATATGATCCCAGGGTCCTGGGATCGAACCCCACTTCAGGCTCTCTGCCCGGCTTCCTCCTCTCTCTCTACCTGCCTCTCTGCCTACTTGTGATCTCTCTCTGTCAAATAAATAAATAAAATCTTAAAAAAAAAATAGGGGCACAATCTGCCAAAATGGTAGACTTCCCAAGGAACAGAATTTTAGGCATCAAGAAGAATGTCAGGAGTCCCCAGCCTCTCCACTGATTTCTGCCCTCGACAAACTCTAGTTAGGGCTCCCTTCGTGGTGCTTCATGGCGTCAGAGACAGCTCCACCTGCGGCCAAAGGGGGTCCAATCGCTTGTAACTGAAATCAAAGGGTACGAGAGTCCAGGGCCACTTGGTGGGGTCAGGAATTGGAGAAAGTTTTCTTCTCCCTCTGCATGTCGCACCTGGATCAATAAACAGGTTTTTTTAATTGTTATTCATTTTACAACTCAATAAAGCTTAATTATGAGGAAGCAGAAAGCAAGCAGAAGCCATGCTCACATAATGTTGTATTCCTTGCAGCAATTCCTGTGGGGCCCTCGCACTAGCACTGCGATGTAGAACAAACCAAATTACGGGGACTATTCAAAATGCATTTAAAAACATCATTGTGGAGCATCATAATAAAAACACAATGAAAAAGACAAGCTTGGGTTGTTAACGTGTAGGACCGCGCGTGTTCATGGGGGTCTGCGTGCCTGTGTGCGTGGGGGGGGGGGATGCGTGCACACGTGTGACCTAATTAGCTTTGCCAGGAGCAGCGGGGGTTCTCAGGGCTAGATGGTCAGACACTGTGGATTGGATAGGCACAAGGGGGACATGCAGAGGGTTGGGAACTAATGGGAACTACCTGCCACCCTGTCTCCTGTTTTGGACAAAAGTCAGCGAGGTGACATTGGGATTTGGAGCAGTGGAGGGGGTGTCCGGGATGTTGGCAAGGGGCTGGGTGGGGTGGGGTGTATTCCAGGGGTAGGCTCGGGGGAGAGTGTTTGGGGGATGCTGACTCTGCCTCTCACTCGCCTGGTCTAGCAAGGGAAGCCTGCTCACCCCACCCGCAGACAAAGAGCCCCATGCTCTGATTAGCTCTAGGCCCCCTAAGGAGCATCTAGGGAGACGCTGGTGGCTCAGAAGCATTTAATTGTGTGTCAGCTGCCAACTTACCAGGGGAGACCTGCACCTGTCACTCAGAACCTTCGCCTGGCCTGTGACAGGCCTGAGACCCAGCCCTTTGTTGGGAGCCTACCTAGCCTGGGTTCTGGATCGAGAGCCTCTGACCTCCAGGCCATAGCACCTGGTGTTTACCTGGACTCACCCTGACAGCCTCTGGGGGGCTCTTTGTTTCGGCTTCTAGATGCTGCCACCTCAGTTTTCTTCTCCCCAACCTCCAGTCCCCTTCCCTCTGGGCCCGCCCTGCGCTGCCCTCTTGGTGCCCAAGCCTTAGCATGTTGGAGCAAAGCTAGTCTCACCCCAACTCCCCACCCCAATCCCATTTGCCACTTTTTCCGTTGTGACCTTGAACCCATTGCTTTGGGCCTCAGTTTACTCATCTGGAAAACAGGTGTCATTAAGTATGCCTTCCCTCCCTCCAGGAGTGTTTTCCGAATTAATTAATTCTCTTAATTAATTAATTAAGTGAAGCGCTTTGAGATACTTAGACAAAAGGTGCATGAGAAGTGCAAATTATTATTTATTCTTAATGAACCCTTCTTTGGAGATAATTTACTCCCGGTTCTGAAGGGAAGCGCAGCAGACCCCGGGGGAGGGGAAAATGACAAGGTTGGTTTTTTTTGTTGGTTCGGGGGAAAGTAGAAGGGGAGGGAGATTATGATCTGTAGTGATTCTCCTCTTTGGCTAATAGTCAGGGAATGAGGCAGGCTTTCTTCCCACGGCTCTGTTGAGCTGCCTCGGCCAGGATGGTTAACCCATGGAAGGGCAAAGGTGGACAGCTCCAAAGACAGAAGGTTTTGAGATCTAGTCATGACCTGGTTTTAAGACTGGGAAGTCAGAAGTATGAGAGAGGGAGGGAGAGAGAGGAGAGAAGGAACAGGAGAGAAGGGAGGAAGAGTGAGGAAGGGAGAGGGGAGGTTTGAGTGTATCACTACCTGTTGCAAGCACTCGAGGACAGAGGAGGCAGGTGGCAAGGCTGTGGGTTGGGGCTGCTGGTGGCTCCGGGTGTGTTCCTCAGCCACAGTCTTGCCCTCTCTGTACCCTTTAGGATTCCTTCCAGCTCTGACCGTTTCTGGACTTCCCGCAGGCTGTCCTCTCCTCCCTCTTTTTTTCTCCCCCGCTAGGCTCAGATGTTAGCAAAAGTGTGAAGTTTGCACATTTCATGGACGGGACTCTTGCTTCTCTGTTGTGCACTCCCCACCCCCCATCTGACACCACCTGTTCCCAACCAGGTTCGTTGCTCCAGGTTCCTTCTGGACTGCCTTCAATCCCTCCTCTCAGAAGTGTGGGTCGGGGCAGTGGGGGACAGCGCGAGAGGACTCATCCACAGAATGGCCGATGACCCAGGGCCAGTGGGAGTGGGGAAGGGGAAGGAGGGAGGAATAGAAGGAGTTTTAATTATTTCTTCTCCATGCTTTCGTATAGTTTGAGACTTTTTTCCAGTGAAGATGCATGACTTTTATTATGACCGGTTCCTATCTCTAGCAGACGAACAGACAGCCTAAAGAGGACATTCAAGACTCTGGCCAGAGGACAGTGGTCATTCTTCTTGACAGTCCTGATGCTTCCGACGTCACCGCCTGCCTGCTGTGGGAGGTGCTCTGGGGCTCACCTGTGAGGAGGGGAGGTTGGTCAACGGGGCCAAGGAGAGGCGATGTGAGTTGGGGAGGCAAATAGGTGAGAGCCAAAAAACTCCGAAGCAAGCTCGTGCCTCCCGAAGCTCTGTAGATGACAAGTTTTTGCACAACATTGAAGACTTTCCTGTCAGGCAAAGGGGCCTGGGGCCTGCTTTGAACCTCTCCAAAGCCATGGTGGGCGAGCTCTGTTAGAAGTGAGCCCGTTCGCTCTGTGCTGGTGTCTGGACCCAACAGGAGAATGAGAGCTGAGAGGTGGGGTGCACCGGGGCTAGGGGAGTGCACTCTGGAGGCATAGGACCCACATCTGAATCACTGCTTTGCCCCTTGCTTGCTGGTGACCTTGGGCTGGTTCTCGGTTTTCTCATCTGTAAAATGGTAGCATCTGCCACCCAGGGATGCGGTGAGGACGAATGAGTTACATGATATAGCTCTTGACCATTGGCTGGCATCTGCCATCATGGCTGCTGTTACCATAGCTTCGTGTCTGTGCATGCAGTGGGGGCCCTGCTGGCCTCAGCTGGGTAAGCAACGTAAGCTTAGGCATGCTGGTAGGTGCTTGGGTGAGAGGAAGGGCCGGCCCCAGTCTACATGCACCGGGCACCGAGGACGAACCTGCTGGGGATGGAGCCCTTCCAAGAGTCCAGGTCGGTTGAGGGAGTGATTCCCCATAATGCCTCGCTTTCAGGCTGTGCCCCGCCAGGCCCCGGGGACCTGAGACTGATTGCTAGAGGGGCCCCCAGCTTCAGGGAAATACAAAATGAGCGCACACTACAAGAGTTGGGAACCATCATCTCTGTAAGACACAGTCCCGCTGCTTCGGGGCTGGTGAAAGTGAGCTCAGGGCCAGGAAGTGATCTCAGGAAACACACGGAGGCCTGGGCCTGGGGCAGATGGACCAGCCTCCAGAGGTGGTTCGAGATGGGACTTCTTGGCAAACATCTGAGCTGACAGCAGTTCCCAAAGGAGAGGATCAATGCCAGAGAGATGGTGAGCTTGTTATCATAAAAGGGAGAAAAAATGTCAGACGCCCTTCAGATGCTTCCTGCCTCCTAAGAAGAGTGAGCCCTGTTTCAGGAGAGACCTGGGTCTCTGCTGAGGCTTCTCAAACTCTTGGTGTTGAAGGATCAGGCTATTTTTTCCTTTTCCATGCATCATGGATAGATAATTTTGTAAAATGCAGTAAAAATGAATTACTAGAAACGTGAAAGAACAGGCAGATGTACAACACACAAGTCCCATTTTGTTGTTGTTACTAAAGTCAACGGGCATAAAATTACTCTGTCAAATTGGGGTTAAGATTCCGAATGCTTACTCTCAATGTCTGGACTTCGCTCTTTGTGGACTGGTATCGAAAGTTTGGGGCCTGTCTTGGGTCCAGGACCACACTCAGCCTCACATGGACTTTGAGCTCATGAAGACGCTTGGCACTTGGGGGAGCCGGTGCAGGGAGGTGTGCTTCTGGATCGAGCAAGTGTGAAAACGGTGGATCGGCTTCCTCGGGCTGCTGTAACAAAGAACCACATTCTGTGTGGTTTATAACAATAGGAATCTATTCTCTCACAGTTCCAAAGGCTAGAAGTTCAATGTCAAGATATCCACAGGGCTGTGTACCCTCTGAAGGCCTAGAGAAGGATGCTTCCTCCCTCTTCCAGCTGCTGGTTGCTCCTGGAAATCCCTGGCATCCCTTGGCTTGTAGATCCATCATTCCCATCACTGCCCCAGTCTCCACATGGCCTCTACTGTGTCTCCAAATCTCTCTCTCTCTCCTGGAAGGACACCAGTTATTGGATTTAGGGCCCCACCCACCTCTAGCAGGACCCCACCTTGACTTGATTCCATCCATAAAGACACTATTTCCAGATCAGGTTACATTCTGAGCTCCTGGGTGGGCATGAATTTAAAGAAGTGGTGATTTTATTCACTGTTCACCCCACATGGAGATCATGCAGAGACCTGGATACTGGAGGCAGATGGGACCAGGAGGGCGTGCCAAAATTCAGGGGTCACTATTGGACTTTGGACCTGGGAAAGTCTGGGTCCATTATTTCTGGACTGCCGCAGGGCAAAGGAGTTCTGGGAGACACCTGGATACTCACTTTAATTATAACCATGTTTGTACTCCTGGGCCATCATGGGTGAAGGAAGTTCTGCTTAGAGGCACAGGAAGGGAATTCCAATGGTACTTGGGACTTTGTCTCCCACAAGCTCTGAATATGGAGGAGGATGAACAGCCAGAGCCTGAAATAAAACCAGCCAATCTCCCTACTCTGAGTGTCTGAGAAAGCCCTGGAGAGAGCTCTGGAGGGAGAGGCAAGGCCTTCCACACGCCAGAGTGGGTGCCTCTCACACACTTTTGGGTGCGTGAAAGGCTGCATGGTCCAGTGGTTAGAGCCCTGCCACTGGCATCAGAGTGCTGGGCTTGAAGTCTGGCTCTACCATGAGAAGCTTTGCAGCCGTGAGCAAGTTGCTGTCCTTCCAGTGCCTCATTTTTCTCATCTGTAAAATGGGGCTAATAGTGGCTCCCATTTCTTTGGTTGTTGTGAATGATAAATGTGATAATATATGTAAAGAGCTTGGCACGGTGCCTGGCACATGGTAGCCACCCAAATGCTATCTGTTATCAATATAATGATTTTTAAAGATTTTATTTGTTGATTGATTTGAGAGAGAGAGAGAGAGAGTGATTCAGGGGAGGGGCAGAGGGAGGAGAGAGAGAAGCTCAAGCAGACTCTGTGCAGAGTGCAGAGGCCAACGCAGGGCTCGATCTCATGACCTTGAGATCATGACCTGAGCCGAAATCAAGAATCAGACACTTAACTGACTGAACCATCCAGGTGCCCCTATAATATGATTTTTAGACGGATCAAGAAAGTGACTGCTATCCCCAACTTGCCCAGTAGGAAAAAAAGACTTTGTATTTATAAACACCTTCTATGTGCCAAGTATTGTTATGGGTGATCTATATGTTTATACGTTATCAATAGACATTTTTTAAGAGGTTAACTTGTAATTAATTTATTAAATCAATGTATCAGGGCTTTACTGACCACCTACTATGTTCAAAAGACAATGAGGACTCCAAATACATTTAGGGACATGCCACTGAACTTTGGACAAAGAAGTCAAGGTTGGTTCTAAATGGTGTGTCAGTTTTTAAGGAAGAATTTTATGCAATTTTGTCTTGAGACAGGAGATTTGATTAATTGACCTCTTAGGATCTTCTGGCTCTTAGTTCTGCAGGAGGATGTGATAGAGGGTGGATTATTTTCACCCCAGTGTGAAGCTTCACTATTAGTGTTGTGTATGTTTATTTTACTAAGACAGTATTACTAATTTGAACTCTTAAGCGGTTTCTCTGTTCCATTCAGGAAAACCCTTTTCAGATCATTTTTGGAAAATATCTTGTTTGATTTCATTCCCATGATGATTCATAACAAAATAAAAGAAATATGAGTTATAACCAAACTGGATTACTAATATGTAACCCGTAGCATTGCTTAATTTGGCTTGCTATTAAAGTTTTAATAGAAAATATCATTTGGTTGCAATTTAGAAATAAAATTTGATTTCCATATTATAACTAATATGAGTAATAAGCCCCAAAATGCCTAATATACTTCGGCATTTCTATTAACACAATGAATGTGTTTCGGATGTTTCCAGCATACTAATTCAAAGTTTCATTGTCTCCTCATACCTTTCTTGAGCACTTACTGACCTCACCCAGGAAGTCTTTACTAGCAATTAGTTTTAAGCTGAATTAGCCCTTTGGAGTGCCACGATAATGAAAGTGTTATGCTTCTTTAAATGAAGTTGGCTGCTGGGGCCAGCCTGAATTGCTCTCATAAGCGTGTCCCTTTTCTCTCTGTCTAGTCTGGGGTTATGGGTAGTTCTGCCATCTCAGCTCCGGTCTGGGACCTGGAGCTCGTTTATTCTTAATACATGCATAGCCAAATCCCCAGGCTTGTTCTGTCTTACCAAAAGGAGAGACGCTGTGTCCTTTCCTTCCCTCATAAACAAACAACCACTATTCATTCATTCATTCATGCATTCATTCATTCAATATGAATCAATAACCTATTGTATGCTAGCACTAGGTTAGATGCTGGAGTTACCATGGTGATTAGAAACTTCTACAGTTCCTACTGTTGTTACAGAATTGGATAATCGTGATCAAGAATGCATAAATATGTTCTACAAAAAACAGAAATAGGAATCCAAGCAAGCAATAAGAAAAGGAAGCCATCACAGTTGGATTTTGAGGAAGGTTTCCTGCAAGAAATGGAAATCTGAAAAATAAGGAGGAGTCATAAAGGAAAACATGGGTTGGAGGGCGTACCAGGCATGTGCAAGGGCTCCGTGTGTTGCAAGAAGTTCAGAGTGAATGTGTGTGTGTTTTTTTAAGATTTTATTTATTTATTTATTTATTTAGAGAGAATGGGAGAGAGAATCTCAAGCAGACTCCCCACTGAGCATGGATCAGAGCTTGATCTCATGACCCTGAGATCATGATCCGAGCTGAAATCAAGAGTCAGACACCCAACTGACTGAGCCACCCAGGTTCCCCCAGAGTGAATGGGTTTAGGGAAAATGGGGAGGATGTGTCCCTCAAGGAGGCTGGGGGCATCAGGACTGTGCAGAGCCTTGAGGGTAATGGGAGGATGCTGTTGTCTGTCCTAAGAACAAGGGGGAAGGCCAGGAGGGGGTGAAGCTGCACGGCCAGAGATGCATTTTGTGGCTTGAGATAAGCCAAACATGATCCTACTCTGAAATCTTGCATGCTAATAGCCCATTCTCTGCCCATGATCTCTGTCCAGCACTCTCTTAGTTCCTTGGAATTTTCTACATCTTCACCCCCTAGTCTGAGAACATGTTTAGGACATTTTCATCTAAGGACCAACCAAACCATGCCCTCCCTCAACCCCTCCCTCTCTGGGGGTGTCCTGCCTCATTCTTGCCCTGGCAGCCAGGCATTTTCAAGTGTTTGCTAGCCTGCTCTCCATCCCTGCCTCCCGCATTCCTCTCTTATTGCATTGTGACTCGCAGCCCATCTGATCGTGCCCACAGCATGTAGTTCAAGACTATCACGGCCCGCCTGGCCACCCAGAACTCTTACATCTCTTGAAACCTGCCTGATAATTACCAATCTCAGTGATGTACCCCACTACCCAGCCAGGAACCCACACCAGGACTGTATTTACCCGTCTCTACCTTCCTGCCCAGCTCTCCTCTCCAAGTATTTGGAAAGATCTGAATCCCCTGTGTCTCCACCATCATTACCTTACTTCAACCTCTTGCAAATTCTTACCTGGACCATGAAAATAGGTGTCAAACTGATTTCCTCATCTCCTGACTATCCCTGGAAATGGGGTATATTTCCCCAGCTGCTGGAGTAATCTTTTAAACATTACACCTGATTTCTCCATGCTTCTTCTTAAAAGCCTTCAGTTGCTGACTGAACAAAGCTTTCAACCTGAGGTTCATGTTTCTGAGCTTCATGCATACAAAGTCTTTTATACTCTGCCCTTCAGTAGTTAATCTTCTCTCTTTGTTTTCCCATTCCCCTTTCTGCAGTCAAATTGGAACTTTTCAAGTTCCTTGAACACATCATGCTCTTTCAGACCTCCGTATCTTTGCACTATTTATTATTAAATGATTAGGTATACTGATTAACTGATGCTGCCTCTTATCCCATTCACCCAACCAACCATCCATCCATCCATCCATCCATCCATCCATCCACAGCGTTGGCCAGTAATGTCCATCAGTCTTCCAGGCTTGGTTCACACGTGACCTCTTTTGAGAAGCTTTCCCTTGACCCCTTCCTCTGGTTCCTGGCGTTCTCTACTTAATATTTTTTCAAAGTACTTATCACTCTGACTTAGAAGAGTTGATTGATCTGAACCCCCCCCAGTACCTTGAGATTAGGGACTATCTTATATGACCTCATCTTCTCATGTTTAGTGAGATACCCAGCATGTGGTAGATGCCCCATGATGTTTCAGATGTGAATTAAGCCCCCGCTCCCATCCACCCCACCTCACAAAGAAGCCCCAGTGAGCACCGTGGGGAGTGGGCTGCAGAGGACATGTGGATGGCTCTCTGTGTAGGGCTCATGGCTCTGGCTCTGCAGCTTCTGTAGACGGCAGCTTTGTCTTAGTTTCTAATTTGGACTGAGCCCCCTCAGGTCTCCTTAGGTGGGTATTTCCACCATCTCCCCCTGCTGTTGGCCTATTTCATCCCCTCGTGGTCCCTGCGAGGCCGCCCCCTCTGGCTCCTGTGCCCCTCACATTCCCCTCCGACACCTGGGAACCCGTCTTCCCGGAGCCCCGCTCTCCTGCTTTAGTTTTTAATCTTTCTTCATAAATTAATCTCTCCTGCTACCTAATCATGCTTGTGCCCTTCCCTGAACCCTCGCCACGTGGCCTCCCTCTGACGGGTAATGAGATGCCCATGGCTGGCTGTGGCCTCCCGAGCCTCATCTCGCCGCCGGAGACCATTTCCTCCCGGCTTTGTGTCCTGGGCCCTGCACGCGTGCTCCCAAATCATCTTGCCTTTTTTTTATTTATCTCTCTGCCACTTCCCACAGCAAACTCAGGTAATTTGTGCTCTGCTCTGGGCCTGCGCCTCTCTTGGCGGGCCCTCACTTTTGAGGTCCCCTCCACTTATGGAATCCATCTCTGTCTTCGTGATTATTTTTCCTTCTGTGTTAATGCTGACGCCTTTCCGAGGCAAATCTCATCTGGGGCGCTTTACCCAAACAGCTCGCTTCTCCGGGTCACAGATAATTTTACTCGCCCCTTCCCAGGCGGGGCCATCTGTCAATTTCATATGACACATTCCTCTAAGTGCTAAGAAAAAGTGGGTCTCTCCTGACCACACTCGCTTTTCCTAGAAAATGTCATCATACTTTTTTTTTCCCCCTCAACTGTCAGAGAACCTGAAGCGAAGTTTTGTGTATGGTGCCAGCAACTGTCTTTTCTCTGGGGCTCTGTGAGATTGTCGTTTCCCCTTATGGAATTTTCCCACTCGTGAATTAGTATTATAAAGGGACTCAGGTATGTGCTTTATGCTGTAAGTTTACTTCACACATTTTTGGAAAGAAGTAGGGTCCAAACAGTGTATTTAGTACTTGGACAGTTCACAGACCTTCTTTTCTTTCCTGCCTTTCTATGGTTCGTTCCTGCTCCCCAGCTCTGTGAGCATTTCTAGAAGCTGGTGTCAATGAGGTTTTGAGGCTCAAGGGACAGAACCCCACCCTTCACCCTGCGTGGTCACCGTCCGCGGGCAGTCACTGAGATGTGGGTGTGACAAGGGCTGGGCTAGGGGATGCACACAGGTGGGCAGAAGGAGTGAGGCGGCTGGGTGCTGCGGGTGGGGAGGGGGTGGGATTCTGACTTCAGAAGACAGCTTACCGGCACCAGGTTCGATTCTGTTCCTTCTGGTTGTATAATCCCACATCAGTTCACCTTTCTGCGTGTCGCACTTCTCACCCTAAAGGGGGATAAGAAAACCTTCAGGATTATGAGAAACAAATAAGAAAGTACATCCTTGTACCTGGCATCAGGAGGTGTGTGGGGGGAGGCAGTGGCTTCAACTTTCTATCCTTGATATCTTGAAGAGCCCCTATCCACAGATGTGTCCCCTGCCACTCCAATGTTAAGTGGCCCAAAGTCCCTCCAGTACAGTTTCATTAACTGACTCACTTTATTTTTTTTTTAAAGATTTTATTTATTTATTTGACAGAGAGAGATCACAAGTAGGCAGAGAGGCAGGCAGAGAGAGAGGAAGGGAAGCAGGCTTCCTGCTGAGCAGCGAGCCCGATGCGGGACTCGATCCCAGGACTCTGGGACCATGACCCGAGCCGAAGGCAGCGGCTTAACCCACTGAGCCACCCAGGCGCCCCTGACTCACTTTAAAAAGACAAACATCCCCATGGTGTTTATACCTTAGGCTGATACTCTCCAGGAGAGCAAGCAGTCATGGGGGCAGTGAGGTTAGAGTTTGATGTAAGGGAGCTGGAGGGTGAATTTTGGAGTGAGTGTTTGGAGGGCACTGCTGGGGAGCAGGGTGAAGGTGAGGGAGGCCATCCTTACCCGAGGGTTGGGGCACGCCCTCCGACTTTGCCAGGTTACAGCACATCAGTGTGCACCTGACTCCCTTGGGGCCTGTTACGGGCAGAAAGCACGGCAGGCTGGCTGGGTGCAGGGCTTGGTGTTCTGTGTTTCTGGCAAGCCCCTGGCCTTGGCCATGCTGCTGCTCCCAGGACCACACTCTGGGTGGGGAGGATTTGTCAGGATGTGAGTCAGGCCTCAGTTGAAATGAGGACCCTTCACTATGCGTGGGAGCCGCGGCGGTCAGCACTAGGACCTCTTCCTTCCATGTCCCCCCCGCCGCCCCCACTCTTCCGGGCCCATCTGAATTGTTATTATTTATATTTTAACTCAGAACCTCACCCAAGTCACTCTTCCTAAGCACGTTCCTAAAATTCAGAGCAATTATATTCACTGCTTTCCTTTTATCTCCTCATCTGGCATTTCTGTAGATTAGAAAAAAAGCAATTAAGTTTGTCTGGCGTGATGTGCACTCCATCAGGGCCTGCCGTTCACTGCCTGTGAGTCTGTCCTCCCACATTTACAAAGAGCTTCTCTTCATGCTGCACCTTTGGCTGGCCTAAGAGGTGACTTTCATTTTAAGTTTCCCGAAAGGGCGAGGCGTAGGCTTCAAATGTGCTCTACTGAAAACATCATTACTTGTCAACAGGCACCGCCAAAGTGCTCACAAAATGGCCAGGATCCAGGGGCCCCAGCCCCAACTTCTCCACTGAGCGGACATGTGATCCCACGATGCACGTCTAAATCCTCAGAGCCTCCATCCTCCGTCCGTGAGAATAGAACCAGCGGGACAGGCCAGTATGCCCCACCTTGAAAGGCCCCCCGGAAAACACGGGATGTGTCGGGCACACAGAGGAGGCTTATGGAGAAGACAAGTATTTCTGGGTAATGACACTGCCTGGCTGCCTACCCGATAGCCACCTGTCTCTATTTCCTTACTAAAAATGCCTGGTGTTGCTCAGGCTGGTGCTCACCAAAAACCAAATGTTTTCCCATACTCCCTTGCAGCAAGAGGCGACCACATGACACCCTCTGGCCAATCTGACTTCAGCTTCTTGGAGGGCAGGGTGGGATAAGTTCTGAGAAACTTAGGTCTTCCTGATAGAGGGGCACTTCCTCGTTCTCCAGATCTGAAATAGAGACACGATGCATAGGAGAACAGCTATTTTGTGACATGAAGCACCATCTTTTAACAAGAAGGTAGAATGGAGGGAAGGGAAAGGAGTGGCTCCTGATGGCATCACTGGGCTTCCACGCAGTTCTCACTACCTTTGCCTGGAATGCTTGTCTCAGGACAGTGTAATGAGGACACAAACAAAACCTTGGTCACTACCTTTCTGGTGGCGCCTCACTCAAGGTACTTACTGCCTGCAAACCAGGGAACTTGCTAGAGCCGAGGACTTTCAAGGCTCACCCAGACCCACCATACAAATAAGGCTGCATTTTTTTTTTTAAAGATTTTATTTATTGGGGCGCCTGGGTGGCTCAGTGGGTTGGGCCGCTGCCTTCGACTCAGGTCATGATCTCAGGGTCCTGGGATCGAGTCCCACATCGGGCTCTCTGCTCAGCAAGAAGCCTGCTTCCCTCTCTCTCTCTGCCTGCCTCTCCGTCTACTTGTGATCTCTCTCTGTCAAATAAATAAATAAAATCTTAAAAAAAAAAAGATTTTATTTATTTATTTGCCAGAGAGAGAGAGAGAGTGAGCACAGGCAGGCTGAGTGGCAGCAGAGGCAGAGGGAGAAGCAGGCTCCCCGCCAAGCAAGGAGCCCAATGTGGGACTGCATCCCAGGACGCCGGGATCATGACCTGAGCCGAAGGCAGCCGCTTAACCAACTGAGCCACTCAGGCATCCCGGCTGCATTTTTTTTTTAAAGATTTTATTTTTCATTATTTATTTGACAGACAGAGATCACAAGTAGGCAGAGAGGCAGGCAGAGAGAGAGAGAGGAGAAAGCAGGCTCCCCACTGAGCAGAGAGCCCGATGCGGGGCTCGATCCCAGGACCCTGGGATCATGACCTGAGCCGAAGGCAGAGGCTTTAACCCACTGAGCCACCCAGGCGCCCCCTGGCTGCATTTTAAAAAAAGATTTTATTTATTTATTTGAGAGAGAGCAAGAGAGAGCACTCTCTCCATGAGCAGGGAGCCTGATCTGGGGCTCGATCCCAGGACCCCAGTATAACCTGATCCAGAGGAGCCAGGCCGCACCCAGTAAAACTGCATTTTTACAACCACCAGGTGAGTTACACTCACATTAAAGTTTGAGAAGCACCTTCTAGTCAAGGTTTCTGTTGCTTACAGCTGAACAAGGTATCTCTAATGCCTGCTCTGTATTTTCATGAGAATGAGAGATTCGCTGAGTTTGGATTCGTGTGTAAGTGTATGTTATCAATTTTTAAAAGACTTTATTTATTTATTATTTGACAGAGGGAGAGAGACAGTGAGAGAGGGAATACAAGCAGGGGGAGTGGGAGAGGGAGACACAGGCTTCCCATGGAGCAGGGAACCCAATGTGCAGCTTGATCCCAGGTTGCTGGGATCATGACCTGAACCGAACGCAGACACTTAACAACTGAGCCACCCAAGGCACCCCTGTTACCAATTTTTTTAACTTATTTTTTAAAGTATTTTTCTTGTTTGTCAATGTTGACCTCCAAACCTGTGTTTTCAAGGTGATTTGATACACGTATACATGGTGAAATGATTCTACAGTCCAGCTAATTAACATACCAGCTTCTCACGTAGTTACATTTTTTTTGGTGTGATTGGATCTTTTTTAAAAATAAAAGACACATCTAGACTCTGTTAAGAAAGTTTCAACCTTGGAGGAAATTTTAAAAATCTTCCTCTCTTGTGGAAATGATCAGTCTAGGGACGCCTGGGTGGCTCAGTCGGTTAAGTGTCTGCCTTTGGCTCAGCTCATGATCCTGGGATCCAGGGTCCTGGGATCCAGCCCCTCATCGGGCTCCCTGCTCAGCGGAAAGCCTGCTTCTCCCTCTGCCTGCTGGTCCCAGTGCTTGTGCTCTCTCTCTCCCTGATGGGTAGATAACTAAAATCTTAAAAAAAGAGAGAGAGAAAGAAATGACCGGTCTATTATGTGACCAGCACAGAAAAATCCTAAATAAATATTGGTGATGAATAAATACTTATTTGATTATATGTTGCATCTCTGTTATCAGGTTAAAAGCTTAAGGTGGCCAAGCATTGCGACTTGTCTCTCTTTATACCGTCCGGTGCTCAGTAAAGTCTCCATAGAGCAGTGAGTACCTGACATGTAAACATTATGTGAAATACTTTGCCATATGTTCTACTTACTGGGGCAACTAAAGAGAGGTTCTGGTAAACCCTCCAGAACACCCTCGAAATCCTGTTACGTTTCCTGAGTATTCAGGAAGAGAGGGTCACTTCTAGATAATTAATATATTTGCTTTGTTAGTTGTTCTATAAAATGACTTCCCTCTCCTCTTTGGCTTCTAGGAAACACAGCTAAAGGTAGTTCAATGGCTGAAGTTAGCTTTGTTTTGGCTTTCCTTCCTCCTCCTAATCTCTCTGTGGCTCCTGATTTGATATTTCTGTTTCTAAGTTTTAATTTATGACTTTTTAAAATAACGTTTCTTTTTTTTTAAAGATTTATTTATTTATTTATTTATTTATTGGACAGACAGAGATCACAAGTAGGCAGAGAGGCAGGCAGGGCAGGGGGGGAGGGGAGCAGGCTCCCTGCTGAGCAGAGACCCCCCCGACTCGACTGGAGGCTTGATCCCAGGACCCTGGATCCCAGGATCATGAGCTGAAGGCAGAGGCTTTAATCCACTGAGCCACCCAGGTGCCCCTTGTTTTCTCCTTTTTTTTTTTTTTAAAGATTTTGTTTATTTATTTGGCAAAGAGAGACACAGTGAGAGAGGAAACACAAGCAAGGGAAGTGGGAGAGGGAGAAGTAGGCTTCCCGCCGAGCAGGGAGCCTGATGTGGGGATCGATCCCAAGACCCTGGGATCATGACCTGAGCCAAAGGCAGATGCTTAATGACTGAGCCACCCAGGTGCCCCTAATTTATGACTTTTATTTCCAGCCCCTCAAATACTCTTTTGGAAACAGCAGTTACACATTACACATAAAACCAAAACATGGGGAGTCTGCTTGTCTAAGGGAGTGGATGCGTTTTGCCTAACAGTTACACTGGGGCTTGTGTGACTTCCTTTGTAAAGAGAGCTTGGGGGATTGTCCCTCGCAGCTTGCACTATGGACATGGTCACAGCACCACAGCAGGATGAGCTCATGTGAATTGTGTTATAAAGAAACACAGAGAGCGAGGGGGAGGAGTCAAGATGGCAGAGAAGTAGCCGGCTGAGACTACTTCAGGTAGCGGGAGATCAGCTAGATAGCTTATCTAAAGATTGCAAACACCTACAAATCCAACGGGAGATCGAAGAGAGGAAGAACAACAACTCTAGAAACAGAAAATCAACCACTTTCTGAAAGGTAGGACTGGCAGAGAAGTGAATCCAAAGCAACGGGAAGATAGACCGCGGGGGGAGGGGCTGGCTCCTGGCGAGCGGCAGAGCAACGGAGCACAAAATCAGGACTTTTAAAAGTCTGTTCCACTGAGGGACATCGCTCCCTTTCTGGGATTCCAGAAGAAGAGGAAACAGAGAGGGGAGCAGAAGGTATATTGGAGAGAATTATTGGAGAGAATTTCCCCAATATGGCAAAGGGAACAAGCATCAAAATCCAGGAGGTTCAGAGAACCCCCCTCAAAATCAATAAGAATAGGCCCACACCCCGTCACCTAATAGTAAAATTTACAAGTCTTAGTGACAAAGAAAAGATCCTGAAAGCAGCCCGGGAAAAGAAGTCTGTAACGTACAATGGTAAAAATATTAGATTGGCAGCAGACTTATCCACAGAGACCTGGCAGGCCAGAAAGAGCTGGCATGATATATTCAGAGTACTAAACGAGAAAAACATGCAGCCAAGAATACTATATCCAGCTAGGCTATCATTGAAAATAGGAGGAGAGATTAAAAGCTTCCAGGACAAACAAAAACTGAAAGGATTTGCAAATACCAAACCAGCTCTACAGGAAATATTGAAAGGGGTCCTCTAAGCAAAGAGAGACCCTAAAAGTAGTAGATCAGAAAGAAACAGAGACAATATACAATAACAGTCACCTTACAGGCAATACAATGGCACTAAATTCATATCTCTCAATACTTACCCTGAATGTTAATGGGCTAAATGCCCCAATCAAAAGACACAGGGTATCAGAATGGATAAAAAAACAAAACCCGTCTATATGTTGCCTACAAGAAACTCATCTTAAACCCAAAGACACCTCCAGGTTTAAAGTGAGGGGGTGGAAAAGAATTTACCATGCTAATGGACATCAGAAGAAAGCAGGAGTGGCAATCCTTATATCAGATCAATTAGATTTTAAGCCAAAGACTATAATAAGAGATGAGGAAGGACACTATATCATACTCAAAGGGTCTGTCCAACAAGAAGACCTAACAATTTTAAATATCTATGCCCCTAACGTGGGAGCAGCCAACTATATAAACCAATTAATAACAAAATTAAAGAAACACATAGACAATAATACAATAATAGTAGGGGATTTTAACACTTCCCTCACTGAAATGGACAGATCATCCAAGCAAAAGATCAACAAGAAATAAAGGCCTTAAATGACACACTGGACCAGATGGACATCACAGATATATTCAGAACATTTCATCCCAAAGCAACAGAATACACATTCTTCTCTAGTGCACATGGAACATTCTCCAGAATAGATCACATTCTTGGTCCTAAATCAGGTCTCAACCAGTATCAAAAGATTGGGATCATTCCCTGCATATTTTCAGACCACAATGCTCTGAAGCTAGAACTCAATCAAAAGAGGAAATTTGGAAAGAACCCAAATACATGAAGACTAAACAGCATCCTTCTAAAGAATGAATGGGTCAACCAGGAAATTAAAGAAGAATTGAAAAAATTCATGGAAACAAATGATAATGAAAACACAACGGTTCAGAATCTGTGGGACACAACAAAGGCAGTCCTGAGAGGAAAATATATAGCGATACAAGCCTTTCTCAAGAAACAAGAAAGGTCTCAGGTACACAACCTAACCCTACACCTAAAGGAGCTGGAGAAAGAACAAGAAAGAAACCCTAAACCCAGCAGGAGAAGAGAAATCATAAAGATCAAAGCAGAAATCAATGAAATAGAAACCAAAAAAACAATAGAACAAATCAACAAAACTAGGAGCTGGTTCTTTGAAAGAATTAATAAGATCGATAAACCCCTGGCCAGACTTATCAAAAAGAAAAGAGAGAGGACCCAAATAAATAAAATCATGAATGAAAGAGGAGAGATCACAACGAACACCAAAGCAATACAGACAATTATAAGAACATACTATGAGCAACTCTACGCCAACAAATTTGACATTCTGGAAGAAATGGATGCATTCCTAGAGACATATAAACTACCACAACTGAACCAGGAAGAAATAGAAAGCCTGAACAGACCCATAACCAGTAAGGAGATTGAAACAGTCATCAAAAATCTCCAAACAAACAAAAGCCCAGGGCCAGATGGCTTCCCGGGGGAATTCTACCAAACATTTAAAGAAGAACTAATTCCTATTCTCCTGAAACTGTTCCAAAAAATAGAAATAGAAGGAAAACTTCCAAACTCATTTTATGAGGCCAGCATCACCTTGATCCCAAGACCAGACAAGGATCCCATCAAAAAAGAGAACTACAGACCAATATCCTTGATGAACACAGATGCAAAAATTCTCGCCAAAATACTAGCCAATAGGATTCAACAGTACATTAAAAGGATTATTCACCACGACCAAGTGGGATTTATTCCAGGGCTGCAAGGTTGGTTCAACATCCGCAAATCAATCAATGTGATACAACACATTAATAAAAGAAAGAAGAAGAACCATATGATACTCTCCATAGATGCTGAAAAAGCATTTGACAAAGTACAGCATCCCTTCCTGATCAAAACTCTTCAAAGTGTAGGGATAGACGGCACATACCTCAATATTATCAAAGCCATCTATGAAAAACCCACCGCAAATATCATTCTCAATGGAGAAAAACTGAAAGCTTTTCCACTAAGGTCAGGAACATGGCAGGGATGTCCGTTATCACCACTGCTATTCAACATAGTACTAGAAGTCCTAGCCTCAGCAATCAGACAACAAAAGGAAATTAAAGGCATCCAAATCGGCAAAGGAGAAGTCAAACTATCACTCTTCGCAGATGATATGATACTATATGTGGAAAACCCAAAAGACTCCACTCCAAAACTGCTAGAACTTGTACAGGAATTCAGTAAAGTGTCAGGATATAAAATCAATGCACAGAAATCAGTTGCATTTCTCTACACCAACAACAAGACAGAAGAAAGAGAAATGAAGGAGTCCATCCCATTTACAATTGCACCCAAAACTATAAGATACCTAGGAATAAACCTAACCAAAGAGACTAAGAATCTATACACAGAAAACTATAAAGTACTCATGAAAGAAATTGAGGAAGACACAAAGAAATGGAAAAATGTTCCATGCTCCTGGATTGGAAGAATAAATATTGTGAAAATGTCTATGCTACCTAAAGCAATCTACACATTTAATGCAATTCCTATCAAAGTACCATCCATTTTTTTCAAGGAAATGGAACAAATAATCCTAAAATTTATATGGAACCAGAAAAGACCTCGAATAGCCAAAGGAATATTGAAAAAGAAAGCCAAAGTTGGTGGCATCACAATTCCGGACTTCAAGCTCTATTACAAAGCTGTCATCATCAAGACAGCATGGTACTGGCACAAAAACATACACATAGATCAATGGAACAGAATAGAGAGCCCAGAAATAGACCCTCAACTCTATGGTCAACTCATCTTCGACAAAGCAGGAAAGAATGTCCAATGGAAAAAAGACAGCCTCTTCAATAAATGGTGTTGGGAAAATTGGACAGCCACATGCAGAAAAATGAAATTGGATCATTTCCTTACACCACACACGAAAATAGACTCAAAATGGATGAAGGATCTCAATGTGAGAAAGGAATCCATCAAAATCCTTGAGGAGAACACAGGCAGCAACCTCTTCGACCTCAGCCGCAGCAACATCTTCCTAGGAACATTACCAAAGGCAAGGGAAGCAAGGGCAAAAATGAACTATTGGGATTTTATCAAGATCAAAAGCTTTTGCACAGCAAAGGAAACAGTGAACAAAACCAAAAGACAACTGACAGAATGGGAGAAGATATTTGCAAATGACATATCAGATAAAGGGCTAGTGTCCAAAATCTATAAAGAACTTAGCAAACTCAACACCCAAAGAACAAATAATCCAATCAAGAAATGGGCAGAGGACATGAACAGACATTTCTGCAAAGAAGACATCCAGATGGCCAACAGACACATGAAAAAGTGCTCCATATCACTCGGCATCAGGGAAATACAAATCAAAACCACCATGAGATATCACCTCACACCAGTCAGAATGGCTAAAATTAACAAGTCAGGAAATGACAGATGCTGGCGAGGATGCGGAGAAAGGGGAACCCTCCTACACTGTTGGTGGGAATGCAAGCTGGTGCAACCACTCTGGAAAACAGCATGGAGGTTCCTCAAAATGTTGAAAATAGAACTACCCTATGACCCAGCAATTGCACTGCTGGGTATGTACCCTAAAGATACAAACATAGTGATCCAAAGGGGCACATGCACCCAAATGTTTATAGCAGCAATGTCTACAATAGCCAAACTATGGAAAGAACTTAGATGTCCATCAACAGACGAATGGATAAAGAAGATGTGGTATATATACACAATGGAATACTATGCAGCCATCAAAAGAAATGAAATCTTGCCCTTTGTGACACGTGGATGGAACTAGAGGGTATCATGCTTAGCGAAATAAGTCAATCGGAGAAAGACAACTATCATATGATCTCCCTGATATGAGGGAGAGGAGATGCAACATGGGGGGTTAACGGGATAGGAGAAGAGTAAATGAAACAAGATGGGATTGGGAGGGAGACAAACCATAAGTGACTCTTAATCTCACAAAACAAACAGGGTTGATGGGGGGAGGGGGGCTGGGAGAGGGGGGGTGGGGTTATGGACATTGGGGAGGGTATGTGCTATGGTGAGTGCTGTGAAGTGTGTAAACCTGGCGATTCACAGACCTGTACCCCTGGGGATAAAAATATATTATATGTTTATTAAAAAATAAAATTAAAAAAAATTAAAAAAAAAGAAACACAGAGAGCAAAAGTCTTAAGAATATTTGAAAATAGAAATGTGAATGAAATATATGAATGAAAATTGTATGGAAGTGATGAATCACTGAATTCTATTCCTGAAACCAACATCACCGTGTATGCTAACTAACTAGAATTTAAATAAAAACTTGAAACAAGTTTTTCAAAAGACAGCAGTGTTTTCAAACCTAAAAAAAAAGAAAAGAAAAGAAAAGAAGAAAGAAAAATGTCCACAACCCGCTCCATTCCCTCTTGCCCATCTGTTCATCCCAAGTTATGCAACCGAGCTGATCACATTGCTGTGGTTTCATGGGTGGCATCAATGTCTGAGAAGCACTGTCCCCTCCTGTGTCACCTGGAATGAACTCCTTTCTCTAGTTCAGCTTGCTCTGCAAAGTCCAGTTCGTCTGTGCCCTTCTGACCACAGCCCCTCCTAGGGAGCCCTGCTTCCTTTGGGCCCACAGCACTTGACTTTGCAGTGTCTTTCTGGCCCTTGTCTTGCTTCCTCTGAGAAGTCCTCTCTTCCCAGGGCAGGAAATGGGACATTCCTTTATTTCCCTCACCGTGCCTAGTTGGGCACGGGTCTATAATGGGCATTCAATGCATACCTGACTAGATGTTACTTAACATGTAACCATGGTCCCAGACATGGTCATGTTATATATCATGCTTATAGGCTTTGTATTCTTACCTACAAGAACACAAACAGGTCATTCAGTAACCCAGATATTTACAAATACAAGCTATAGGGTTAGTGCTAGAAGAACCCATAGAGCCATCTGTGTCCTATTATGGAAGGAGCCCAGAGATGAGAGGGGCCCGAGGCAGGTCCCACAGCTGCTTGGTGGCACAGCAGACACTAGGACTCAAGTCATTTGACTTCAAGTCCAGCATGAACGTGACCTTCAGCTTCATCTGTTCTCTATGCCAATATATCCTTCCTTCTTCACAGTTCCAGCACGAATACTGCAGACCGAGATTTGGATGAAAGCCAATCAGTGCCGATTTCTTCACAGTGTTGGGGGATCAACTAGAAAAATGAATTTTACAAAGTTAGATACTATTTTAATTGCATTAAGGTGTCTAGCCAATTAAAAACCTTTAGAGGAAACATCTTTCATAAAGCGGAGAACCATTTTATGACATCAATATCTACCTCTTTCACTCATTGGGATTCAGCCATGGTTTGTTTCATAATCATGGAGGACTGGCCTGTTACACGTCTTGGTTATACTCGAGAGTGAACGGTTACAAATTTATTTATAAATTCTGCGATAGGCATGAATTATTTATACAGTCCTAACATGAGATGTGCAAACTGTAACACTCTGTGTTTCTTTATAACAGAACTCACATGAGTTCTCAACCGTTCGTTTCTTCCAAAGGTGGAAAACAAACCAATTCAAGGTAATCATCTCTTCTCATCTGAACACTTCCATTCAGTTCAGGATTTAACTTCCGTTTCGCTCTCTTTTTCCCAGGGTAATCTATGTTTCTGGGAGCCATGAGGAGGTGCATCTCGCTGACTCCCATCATGGATTCTGCTGGGTATTGGGTATTGGCTTCTGGCCCTGCTGCACCTGTAGCATGTGACCTTGGTCCCCACTGTGGCTTCCATTTGCCAGGTCAATGCTGTTGGCTTTCTCTTTGTCCCAGCAGCAAAACCTCTTTGCCTCTTTGCCCCCTGCCCTCTGGGCCACATCTACATCTCTCTTGGGGAGCATGGGAATGCTGATGGCTTTCTCCATAGCGTACCAGGATGAACAGGCACCCCAGGCCGATCTGATTGCGTAGACACTCACTTTCAGCCATTGCTGGTCTTCTGCTCAGGCACCATATTGGAAAGGAACACCTCACCTCCTGTGCTCCACTTTGGAAGGCAAACAACATTCTCTTCAGCTCTGTCTGTATGAGATCCGGAAACAGGGTTTTCATCATTCTGCTGCCTGCCTTTTACTCCCCAGCTCTACAATGTAGTGCCTCTGGGCTCTAGGTCAGACACATACTCATTTTGTTTGGAAACTCCAGTCCCATCTCCTTCGATTCTTCTCTCAGCTGTTGGCTGGTCTTTCCCACCTCTGAACCTCGGCCGGGGCCAGTTGGTTAAGATAATGGTTGTTACTCAGCTTGGAGCCTCTCTGTTCTTTTTGAAATCTGTGCTCTGAGACCTCCAAGCCCTTTTTAAGTGCCACAAAAGGCTATCTCACAAAACTCTTTGCTCTCACACCTCCATTTCTGCTAAGGACACTCCAAAGCATGACCTGCGAGTTCAAGCTGGACAGAGGCACCATGTTCCTGGCTGTATCTCTGGAGGGCAGGGCACCTGCTGCCTAAGGGGTCAAGAAAGGGAAGATGAAAGAAAGCCCTGGGAGAAAAAATCCCAGTTATTATCCCAAGAGAATAGTCACCAGATTCAGTAATGATGGTAAGCGGCATCATCAAGGGTAGAGCTTCCCCCCAGAGAGCCAGGCACAAAAGTTTTGTAAGTAGGCAAGGAGATAGTGATGCTTTTAGCCCTGGAGATTCCTGGGATCTTCAGAGCCCCTATGGCTATCCACTTGGGCTGCCAGGTCCCTTCTGAGGGATCCTCTGAGTACAGTCCAAAGGGAACAGACTCTAAAGAGCCACCGTGCGGTCCTCACCTGCGGCAAGCACATCTGTGCGCAATGACCACCGGCTCTCCAGGTATGCTGAGAGCAGCCAAGAGCTCTTCTCCTTCCTGCATGCCTACTTTTGCAAACAGTTGTCCACCGTGTGCGAGGGGCGTGGAGAACTCCTGGAGGACTTGTGTTCTGGGCACGCAAGGAGCATGGCACATAACCCGAGGTATATGGGAACATGGTGTGGAGTTCCGGGAGGGGACAAACAGGACAAGCGAGTCTCTGAGCCTCTGCTTCACATTTACGAGATTCTCTCTTCCACTAGCAGCTGATGAACCCTTTTGGGAAGGCCCAAGCCAACTGTTGGGTGATGCTCAAATACTGCATATGCAACCCTCAAATCAGATTTCATCACTCTACAGAAACATTTGCTATGCAAAAGTTCAGTTCAATTAGAAATCCAAGTATCATATCACAAGACGTTCCAACAGTATAATTGTCAGTGAAAGAAAAGGGAAGGCTGTTACATTCTTAAAATATAATTTCAACTGCTGTAAATTTTTTAACTGTCTGTAAAAAAATATGATTTAAAAAATTTTATTGCCTGCTCGTGTGAACAAAGTTCCTTGTGACTGGTGGCTGTTGAGAATTTGAAGACACCATCATTAAGAGGTATTGATCAGGAGTGGCGTGTAGTCGTTTTGAACATAAAATTTGATACGAGAATATTGTTCACAGAGGCAAGCTCAGGTTTCTCATTACAAATATGAAAATATACTATTTGAAATTTTTATACATATTCAATATTTAATATCTTTTCCAATACTTATTTTTCTTATTGTAATTATATAAGATGAACAAAAGGTAATAAAAAATTTCCACCAGGCCCCATAGGAAGACTCCTAAATCCCTTCCAGTTCATTCCAGTGTGAAGCACAAACACTACTATTTTGTATACTTGCCACACTGTCCAAAAGTTTAGGAAGGTCCCTTCTGCTGCACAGAGTATGAATTCTGGATGCAAACCAGCTTGGGATTCCAGCGCTGCCTCAGCCACGTGCTGGCCATGGGACCTCCTGCAAGCTATTTAAGGGGTCTGAAGCTCTTTATGCACAAAGGGGAAACAGCTTCTACTTCCAGGATGGATGAGACCCGAAGAGCCACGCTGGTATTGCAAACTCATCTCTGCCCCTCTGTGACCTTGAGCAAGACCTCTTGCCTTTCTGAATCCCATTTTCCCGGAGTCGGGGGTTCGGATGCTGCCCTAGTGAGCCACCGTGATGGCCTGTGAGCCCACTCCCTGTTCACCAGGGAGCCTGGGTGCCTGGACCTTGAGAGGGGCGGGGCTGGTCCCAGAGTCCCCATAAAGCTGCCGCTCCAGGAAGAAGGAGAACCAGGCACCCAGCACTCGCCTGCCACTCGCTGATTTAGTATTCAGAATTTGGAATTTATGGAGCTGCCTTCCTCTGTCACATCATCCATCAGAGACAGACACTCAAGAGATGGAAGGGGAAAAAATTAAAAACCTGTTTATTGCTCAACTTGCTCTAGGCATGTTTTAGCTTATTGTTCAGCTCTGTTCATTTCAGTGCCATAATTTGGATGGCTTTCTTGGTTGCCGTGGCTAACCTCTATATATGTGTGTGGATGGATGGACTCGCATAGATATCTTTGTCTCCAGCAAAATGAAAAAGCACCAGAAATTGCCTTGTCAGTGACGTTCTTAAGGCTCAGGGTAGTCTGGGGCCTGCCGGCATGCACCTTGGCTCAGCTCTTGCCTCCCAGCATGCTGGTAGGGACCTGGCCTCCCATGGCTGGCGGAGGGTGCTGCCCTGCGGGGTTTTCTCAGGTATACTCCACGTGCCCCCACCGATGGCAAGGGGAGTTTGTGGGCAGAACACACAGTGGCAGCAGCCAGCAAAGACAAGTGACACGATGCATAGGGACACAGAGAGAAAGGCATCAGGGCTGTCTTTGCAGAACAAGGACAACTTGGTCACATCCCGTGTTTTAGCGAGCACTGAAATGTGTCTGGTGGCAGGGAACATGTTGCAGGTGATGCTGCACGGGGAGCTGGGAATCCCTGGTAGGAGCCACCTTTGCCACAGCAAGAGCTGTGTGGGGACCTTAGGGGCAGGTTGTTTGGGTTTGCTCCCCCCTCCACCACTTCCAGCTGTTGGGCCTCAAGCAAGGTACATAAGCTTTGAATGCTTCCATTACCTCATTTTTCTCATCTTGAAATGGGGCAATAATGTCCCTGTAATTGTGAGGACCGATGAAGGGCCCTAGCCTAGGGAGAGTGCTTGATGTGTGTTAGTTGTCATTTCACATTGGCGGCATTGACCTCCCACGGCCCTTACACCAGTGATGCAAGGTGTTGGCTGTGTCATCTGCAGAAGTGTATTACATGTTATCACGGGATGGGGGCGGTTGGCACCGGCGGGCCTCCTCCTGAAGGCGGTCAGCAGCGGGTCCCCGCTCTCAAGGGTCATTGTGTCTTCCCTGCACCCTCGCAAATACTGCTCCGTGGCTGGGCTTGGAGGCATTTGCCGGCCTGTTCAGTGCAAGTCCTGACCTGGGCCTTCAGTAGATTATACCTTGTTTTCCGTTGACTTTTTAATCAGTATCAGTTATAGGAAAGGGTTTTGCTTGGTTTTTGACATCTCAGCTCTGTCTTTTCACTTGGTAGGCAGAGAGAGCTTGAGAAAATGTCATCTTTACCAACATTCACTTCTAGAAAGGACTTGGGGGAGAGCAGACCTTGCCAGTCTGAGGCAGGAGTCAGACCCAGTCCCCCTCTCCTGGAGGGACAGGGAGACACAGGCAGGGGCCTGGTCTGCAGTGGGCTAAGGGGGTTTCCTGGAAGAGGTGGAGTTCAAGCTGAACTTTGGCGGAGGTGTAAAATTGGGGAGGATGGAGAGGAGATGATGGGGATGTGGAGGGTGTGTGTGTGTGTGTGTGCATGCACATGTCTGTGTGTGTGTGTGTGCACATGTCTGTGTGTGCACATGTATGTGTATGTGTGTCACCCCACATGGTGGAAATGCCGGGACTCTCAGAATCTCTGGCTGTTCATCTGAAATCCTTTTTGGCAGTAGGAAGAGCTCCCCCTCCCCAACCCCCCCCCATGCACACAGCTAATCTGAGACTAATTCTGAGACCCAGGAGGTCATCGCGATACTCACAAGTCCATAGCTCACGAAAGACCTTTCCAAAGAAAGAGGATGCTGGCAGAAGCAGCTACTGCTGTCCACGGTGTGCGGGAAGGCTGGTGAGGATGCTGAGGAGCTGGAACGCACACCCTGCTAGGAACAGCAAGAACAGGGAGAAGACCGGGCCTCAGTCTCCTGTGAGGAGGGCCATGACATGTCACCGAGCTGCAGAGACCCAGCGTTCGAGGTCCTTCTGAGGCAGACGTAGCTTCTGGGAAAGCTGCCGTTTTCCATCTGCAGCGGCAGGGTGTAGAAACCAAAGGGCAGTCCTGCAGGGCTCCAGCCTGTGGCCCCAGTCTGTCTGTTCTTTGGCCACAAGGGAGAGCACAGCTCGCTAGAAAGGGCTGGGCTTTGGACTTAAGATAGGCTCAAACCCTGGCTCTGTGGCTTTCTGGCTTCATGATTTCCTAGAAGTTATTCCTCTCTCTGAAACTCTTGTTTTCTCATCTCCAAATGGATGTAAGAATATCTACCTTGCAGGGTTAGGTTAAGAGTTAGAGACAATGTGGGCGCCTGGGTGGCTCAGTCGGTTAAGTGTCTGCTTTCATTTAGGTCATGATCCCAGGGTTCTGGGATTGAGCCCCACATTGGGATCCTTGCTCAGCAGGAAACCTGCTTCTCCCTCTTTTACTCCCCCTGCTTGTGTTCCCTCTCTCTGTGTGTCTCTCTCTGTCAAATAAATAAAGAAAATCTTAAAAAAAAAAAAAGAATTGGAGACAATGCATTTAAAATGCCGAGTTGATTCTAGGGCATTAGCGCACGGTAAGAACAGCTAACATGAAGCAAATCCACTCTGGTTCCAGGTCCCCTTCCGAGAGCTCTATACAGTTTGATGCACTTCTCACAGCAACCTGTTAACGAAGACACAACTATTATCCCTGTTTCCAGGTGGGGAACTTGAGACACAGAGAGGTTAACTCATTTGCTCAAGACCCACATCATGTCAGTGGGGCGGCCAAGATGGAACCGGGTGGCTCAGATCCCGTGGCTTCCCCGAGGCACTGTGTTAGTCTGCCATGATGGGTTTTCCAGCCCTGAACTCTGCTGAGGGAAGATGGTCCACGTGGTGGCTGCTCACGTTCTTGGTAATGAGTGTCTTGCTAGATCAGCCAACACGTCTGTAGTGGGCAGGGCAGACCCTGGAAGTTGCTCACCCCCACTAGTCATTTCACTTCTTTGCTCATCAGACTCCAGTTCCCTTGGAGGCAGCATTGTGGTAGTTGAGACTGGTCTACACCCGCCGTGATGGCCCTGGACCCCTTCCCAGACTCTTCTGCAGCCAAGGGGGCTGGGTCATCTGGTCTGGTCAGGGTGGTAGTTTGATGGGTGCACCTGGGAGAAGTTTTCCTCTCTGAAAAACAAGAAATGGGGTTCTCCGTTACCCAAAAGATCTCCATTAATAGGGTTAGTCTTCCAATGTAACCTGCAAAAGAGGGGCACCTTGATGGCTCCAGTCGGTTAAGCAACTGACTCTTGGTTTTGGCTCAGGTCATGATCTCAGAGTCCTGAGATCGAGCCCCAAGTTGGGCTCTGTGCTGGGGGTGGAGATTGCTTAAGACTATCTCCCTCTCCCTCCGACCTCCCCCCTCCCCACTTGCTCATGGGTGCGTGCTCGCTCTCTCTCAAATTTATCCTACAAAAGAAGTTGTGAGGATTTTTTTTCTCTGCTCATTCTTGAGTTCTTGAGACTGAAGCCAGAGAGATGGCTTTTCCCCTAGTTTCCCTAGTTTATGTAGGCAGATACAGTAATCAGTAATTTAGGCAGACAGACCAAAGGCTTTAAATGGGAAGTGAATGTGTTCCAGTCCCGTATGGAATGCATTCATTTCCTTTCCCCGGGGAGTCGAGGACAAATTCTCTAGTGGGGTAGGGAGTGGGGAGAGTGGCTGTCACACAACCAACAGAGAAGATACAACTGTGTGTCAAACCTTGGCCCATGGCTCGGGTTTCTTCCCCTGCAGTAATATGAAGGATTTGGTCTTTCCCATGGAAACAGAAGCCACAAAATCTCTCCCTTGACTGGATGGCCCTCCTCTGTCCTTCCCCTGATCTTTCTCTCTGCTCCATTCCCACTCAAGTCACCTTCTTTCCACCCCATCATCTCCCAAAGCCCAGATCAGACTCCCTCTTGCCTTCAAAACCCCAGAAATGGGTTGAAAGCCAAACACCAGCCTCCAGTGTGCTAAGTCCGGTGACTACACCATGACAGGGCACACCTATCTCTCTGGCCAGGCTCACTCTCACCACCACATGCCACCTGCCCAGCTGCCCGGGGAGGTTTGCAGTCTCTGGACGGCTCAGCTCACGGTGGTCTTCGCCCGCCGTGATGGTGTCCTCGTCTGGACCATCCCATCCCTTGCTTTCCTGACTCTTACTCATCCTCCGCACCTCAGCTTAAACTCTGCTTCTCTGTGACACGGCGTCTGAACCTGATGCCTGTATGACATCCATATTCCTTACCACTTTAAGGGGCAGCTGTCGTTCTGTCTTTTTATTTACTTTCTCCATCATTCAGCTTGACTGACTGGGGGCTGTGGATATTCAAAGTCACCACAGTTTGGGTCTCCAGGACCTAGCTCAGTGCCTGACACCTAGTAGGCGCATAACAAAAGTTAGATGAATGAGAAGACGAAGCCTTGCTCTCAAAGAGCTTGGAATGAACTTGAGAGGTAAACATGAAAAAAAAAAAAAAACAACCAAGAGGAATAAGAATATAAGTCAGGGGGAATGAATGGTCCAGGGTTTCTGACAAGAGGACCCTGTGAGGAGGTTTCTGCCACTGCCCGACAAGAGATGAAGAACACCAGAGATTGGGAACACCGAGAGAGACAGCGGGGAAACTCCAGCCACTCAAGCATTCAACAATCTTTTATTGAGCACCTACTGTATGCCAGGCTCTGAGGACAGAGCAGTGAACAAAACAGATTCAAATCTCAGTTCTTTGGCGCTTACATGTCCAGCTGGGGGTGGGGGTGGGGAGAGAGATGGCTAACTAAAACGTATAATGGACCAGGCAGTGCTAAGTGACAGGGAGAGGATGAGGCAGGCAGGGGGACTGCTCACCGCACAAATCTTAAGTGTCCCACTCTGTGGAATTTGAAGCGAATCCTTTCAACGCTCGCACCTGCCCCAGCTCTTCTAGGAGCCTTTCTTACAGGGATATCTCTGTCATTTGAAGAGACTCGAGAGCACCAAAGCTTTTCTCCTTCTGCTTGGCCCAACTCCTCGGTGTCATTCCCAAGCCCCTCATGTGGGGCAGCCTTCTGTACTGGGTCAGAAGCTCCCTGTGAACAGGGGCCACATCCTAAACTTCTGTCTCTGCCCTCCTGCAGCAGCCTACTCAGTTCCTATTAGATATTCAATAAATACTTGTTAATTTGATTGATTGCACAATTCATAAATAAAATTGCAAGTGAAACCTCCAGTTAAGGTCTCTTAAGGAGTTTTCAAGGCTGATTACTAAACACTCTGCAAAGGGGAAAACATCTTTAGAAGAGAAATTAGGGTACTAGTTTTTCTGGCTATGACGATAACAATCAGAAGTCTGAGCATACCACACTCCCTTCGAGGACACTGGAATCCAGAGAAGAAAACAACTTGCCCAGGATCCCACAGTAAGGCTTCCTTCTGACTCAATTTTCTTATCTGTGCAATGGGCTGATCTACCACCTAAATCCCTCATTTGAAAAGCAGCTGTGTGGATGAATTAAGATGTGGAGGAATCCAGTCTGGCGGGACTGTGTATTTCCCATCGATCACTCCTCCCCTTCTCGCCAGTGGAGGCTGAGGGCTCCCTTCCCATGGCCCATTCCCTGATGCTTATCCTCCTCCTCCCTCGTGGGAAAAGGAATCTCACTAGGTAGGAAGTACCTGCATGTTGGAGGGGAGCGGCAGGCTCGTGCCCCGTGCACCAGCTCTGTGTGCTTAGCAGCTTGCCAATTTTTAATTTAATCTCATGCCACCCTCGTTAGCATCTGGTTATTATTAGACCATAACCACAATAATAAGTATTCCCGTTGTATCTTCCATTTGTGGAGTGCTTTGCAATCGCTTTTATTAGTTAGTTGCAGCTTGGTTGTCCCGGAAACCAATATACACACGAACAGGAAGAAAAATGGGGAGGGGGCTAGGGTAAAGCGTCTATCCAGCAGCTCAATTTGTCTTTGACCAGCAGGACGCCAGTGTTCCCTCAGGGGCACTTGGGGAAGTTAGACTGAGGTAACCCTTTAGCAAGAAGGAAAAACTGGTGCCCAGTCTGGACTCCTTTATTCGGTGGGAACCCCGAAATGTGTCTGCGGGTGACCTGGCTCCTGCTGTCCGGCCAGTTAGCAGCAGAGCCAGCCCGTGGTTTGGGGTGCAGAGAGAGGCTGCTCTTTGTCTTGCATCTGGGGCGACATCTGAAGAAATCGCCTTGTACATAAGCAAATGTACGACTCTCTCTCTGGGAGATCAGTCAATTACAGCAAATTGAGCTATTTCATTTCGGCTTGCAAATGGCTTTCAGTTACACAAGTAGACACATTAATCTAATAACTAATGATCATATATTTCACTAATCATACAGCCCTGCATGTGGTATAATATCTAATTATATTTAATATTAAGACATCTTCACATGTGCATTTTTACCAACTGTCTAGCTCAGGGAGCCATGCAGGAGCAGAGTGGCAAAAGGGGCAGGAGCGGGTCCCAGGTGGAGAAGATCTGGCAGAGGCAGAGGGACGGTTAGGGTCCGGGAGGCCAAGGGCTGCCCCCTGGAGGAGGGCTCTTCTTGGGAGGGCCGGATGGGGATTTTTGTCGAATCACGTGCCAAGGCTAACTCATGGGAAGCTTTTGTGATAACAACATCCCCTGTGGACAGACCAGGTGGGAGGAAAAAAAAAACAAACCCAAAACCCTTGCTTGGAGCTGGCGTGGTCTGTTGTCAGGGTGCCCACTTAGGTCTGAGCCAGCTGGGTACACGCTGATTTCAGCCCTACTTGCGCTCCCCCCACCAGGCTCCCCAGGTGCCAGCCACTCTCCATGTAGACCCAATAAACCCATGGTGGGTGGGGGCTGTCCTGGAAGAGCCTGGAGCCAGGGCAGGGAAACTGAAAACAGCCCCCTGCAGGCCAACTCAGGCACCTCCTCTCTTCTGAACGCCAACACCGCAAATATCAAGCGACATTGAATGGGGCTGGGGGTTGGGCTTTCCTGCAGGGCAGAAGAGGCATGCGTAGGGGAAGAGGTGAGATTAAGGTAGGAAAGCCTGTCAGTCCTTCTGGGCTGAGTGAGCATGTTGAAACTTAGCCCTCAGCTGTCACCTCTTCTACCTCTGGCTGCATCCCTGGAACACTGGTTATTATGGGCTACATGGTTGTGTCCCCCCAGATTCATAAGTTGAGCTTCTCATCTTCAATGTGAGAGTACTTGAAGGTATTTGGAGGGGCCCTTTGGGGGGGTAACTTAGCTTAGATGAATTGTGAGGGTGGGGTCCCCATGGTGTGATTAGTGCCCTTAGAAGAAGCAGGAGAGAGAGAGAGGGACCCCTGTGCACATGGCTGCACCAAGGAAAGGCCATGTGAACACACTGAGAAACACAGTGAGAAAGTAGTCATCTACAAGACAGGAAGAGGGGCTCCCCAGGAACCAAATATGCCAGCACCTTGAGCTTTGACTTCCCAGCCTCCAGAATTAAGAGAAATAGACACCTGTTGTTTAAGCCCCACATCTATGGTATTTTGTTGTGGCAAAAGATGAAGTCACTGGTCATCTTCTGGTGATCGCAGTGGCTCTGGGGCCACTGTCCTGAGGACAGCTCTGGTCACCTGTGCCACCATTTGGTTAGGAACCACCTGGGATAGCTGAGGGTGCAGCCGTCCTCTGCTCTGAGACTGACCGTGGGCCATTCTCTCCATGCTCGAGGGTGTGAGGAGGGTCAATCAAGTACGAGCCCGAGTCCCATCTTGGGCCCAGACTGGCTCCATCAAATTTTAAAAAAGGAACAAAAAGTGAGTCTGTAACCCCAGTTCACAGTCTTTAAAAAACAAGGGGACCCAGAAACCCACTTCTTTGCACCACCAGGTGTCACCGGGGCAGCAGTGACTGCCTGTCGCTGGGGGCCAGCTCCCATCTCTTCCCTTCTTCCCGGTGCTCTCCCTTGGTGCTTGATGCTCACACCCTCCCTCGCTTCCTCTGCAGGGGTCTGGATGGGAGGGGGGTGGTTAGGAGATTGTTCCGGGTACAAGTGTTGTGCTTCGTGCTCAGTTTCCTTGATGGCTTTTACTGTTTCCTGCAATCCCTAGTTTCCAGCTAGGCAGGAACTGGTGAGAGGAGGGAAGCTAGGAACTGGGTGGTAAGTGGGAAGATGAGGACAAGCAACAGAAAGACCCGAATGTTCCAGTCTACTGAGATGAACAGGGCTGGGGTCCATGGAGAGAAGGAAGACCAGCCTTGGAAGGTGCCAACCCTAGAACATGGTGGTTGCTCTCCACCCCGGGAGCAGGGCTCGATGGGATGCTAGCTCTGTTTTCAAACCTTCAGCCAGGACTTGGTCATCAGAGTCTGAATTTTGCTCACACCCATGCCTTTTCCTGTGACCCTGGACACATTGCCTCCTGCCTTTGAACCTCAGGTCAAGTCTTAAGTATAAAACGAGAGGTGGGGCATGACACAGGTGAAAAGCAAATGATTAGTGAAGAGCCAGGAGTCCTAGCTCTAATCTTACTCCTGGCTCTGAGGTCCTGGGCAGATCACTTTCCCACCCTGAGCATTAGCTGTCTGGAAAATTGTGGTGTTGGACCGGCTCAGTGATAGTCAAACTGTGCTCATTGCTGTTCCAATAGACCTACCGCAAGTGGGAGGTGAGGGAGAGACAAAGTCCCGGTAGACGGGGTCCTGGCCATCCAGCAACCCTGCCAGTCTCTGTTTTGCTCAGTGGGGGGGACCACAGGAAATGTGTTTGGCACTATAGCTCTGCAGCTTGGACAGGTCTGGAACGCTCTCCATCAGGGTCCTCCTTGGTGCCGACCTGCTTGAGCCTCTGGTTTTCGGGGAAGTCTGTACTGAGAAACTCCCAAAATCTGTCCCCCAAAGGGAAGTGAGCCCAAGGAGGGGAGAAGGAGGTTAGAGGCAGTTCAGAGTTGATAGGCGAGGCGGGGAGAAGGCTGGACTTGGGCAGGCGGGGCCAGCCCACAGAGGCCATGCTGTGAAGTTTGAACTCCTTGGCTCTGCCCACAAGTCTGAAGTGTTTGAAGCCGAGAGGCACAGTCTGACTTGGAATAAAGAAAGAGAGATTCGGGCTGAGGTCATGGTCACATGACACTCCTGAACCAGCACTACCCCAATTGTCTGGGATACACCTCTTCCCAGCCTCCACTTCATCTTTCCCTCTGTGCCCTCCTTTGGGAGGGGACAAGGTGGAGCAAGTTTCCGAGGAAGTCAGAATTGACAGGTAAACAATGAGGTCTGAGTCCCCCCTGCAGGCTCTCTGTTCTCTGATGACACCCCCTCCCCACTTTCCCCTGAGCTTCCTGCAGTGAGGACAAGGAGACCACCCCTTGGGGGCTTCCCTCCTGCTCCAATCAATTCTCCTCAATTACCAACAAATCTAAATGTGATTTATCTGTGCGAGAATCATTCCAATATCAGGCGAGAATCTATCAATAAAACCCCCTAAGGCAATCTTGCTGAGAGTTGTCAATAGAAGCTCTAAGGCACAAAGGCAGCCTGGCTAGCAATCAGAGTATTTTTGCCTCCCTCCCCCCTTTTTGGGGAGCACTTAATTAAGTCGACCAGAAGCTGTCAAAGATAATTTTCAAAGCGCATGACCTCGGCAGCTGACATTTGATAATATTACATTCCACGTTGATTGAAATTGATTTTCCCCTCTTTTTGGGGGGGATGGGGAGAAGGTGGGAGGGTGAGGTGGCAGAAGAGGGGAGGCTTGGATCCTCTGACTCTGCCTGGGACCAGCAGCTTAAGGGTTTACCCTGAGTGGACTCCTGGGCTTCCCTGCCTGCGGGGCAGATACCTTCTAGCGGACCCATCATCCGGAGTGTGTAGAGAGAGCTCCATGCAGGAGGAGAGATTCTGTTGCGCAAGAATCAGAAGCTAAAATGCGTGGAGTTCCCAGTGAAGTTGGTGGTGTCCAATGGCCTGTTTGTTGGAGAGACAGCGGCACCGAGTAGGGAAAGCATGATGGGCGGTATAGATCGGCTGATCTCATTGGGTGTACATTTCACATTAGCTATCTGGTCTGTAATGGGTGCACAAGGTGGCTCACCATTTTTGGCTTTGTTGATTGGCCTACAGCTCTGCTCTCTCTTCCAGCTCTGAGCTCCAGAGAGCTTTAACTGATAGCTTCTATAGCATTGAGCAGATGGAGGGAATGGAGGAAGGTGCTCCAGGAGCTGAGTACAGGAGGAGACACCCCTCCTCCTCAGGGTCCAGAGCCCCAGGAGCTAAACATCAAAGAGCCGTAGAAGTAATAAGAGGAGAAGAGAAGTTTAGACTCACTGTGGTGGGAAATTGCATCCACAAAAGTCTGATCATGGTCATAAATCTTGTTTTAAAGAGGAAAAACTAAGCCAGACTATAGTCAACAGTAGTGTATCACCTAGTTGAAAGTTGTTAAAAGAGTAGATCTTAGAAGTTCTCATCACAAGGATAGCATAAAATGTATAGCTCTAGGAGGTGATAGATGTTAGCTAACTTGTTGTGGCAATCATTTGTCAATATATGCTTCGATCAAATCATATTGAACCTTAAATTTATACAATGTTCTATGTCAATTAGTTCTTAAAAAACTGGGTAAAAAACCCCTAAGCCATTGAAAGTGTTGTGCCTGGAGTTCAAAAGCATTGTGGAGTGTGGGACCGCCAGCTGTGTGGCTGTGAGCAAGGCGTGTCACCTTTCTAAGCCCGTGTTCCCTCATCTGCACAAGGGGCTGCAGAGGGGGTTGGTGGACAAAGCAGCTATATGTCAAAATACACAGTCTGAAGGTAACTTTCTCTCTTCCCTCCCCCTCAGGGATGACTTTTTATATGAGCATGTCCTTTTCCTGGGACTTGCTTCCCTAGGAGTAAGGATGAAGGTGGATACACTTTTGTGGTGAAGGAAGAAAACAGTACCTCACATGGTCTAAGGAGCAGATACAATAATTTGGTTAACTTTCAGCTGCATGATATGATTCAAGTCTTATCAAAATTGTATGTTTTCTAAATGTACTTTTTATCTGAATAATCCCCACTCCGTGGATAAACATCTGATCTCTATATTATGCAAGAAGCAAAGTCCATGTATGTTGTTTCCAGATAAAGACTGTATTTATCAGGATGGGCTTGGTGATGCTACAGTAAGGAACAGTTCTCCAAACACTCAGCATATTTCCCGTTCAGTGATAGATGCATCAGGGGTCTCCAGGGGGCTCTGTGCTTTACTATCATACAGGACCCCCGACTTAGGAAGTCTCTGTCTCAACCTATGCATGATTGTTAAGGCGGGGAAGAGAGAGCCAGTGAATCACATTCTGGCTTTTCAATCTACTATCCAGAAGTGACACCTGTTACTGTTTCTCACATTTCGTTGGCCAAAGAAATCGTAGGATGATGCTGACATCCAGGTGGCAAGGAAGGGTTATCCCAACAAGAACCAAACATTGGATAAAAGCCAAATGGCAACCACAGGGTACATAATGGTTGTACATAATGGTCACACTTGGAAGCATAATTTCAACCTTGTAGAGATTCTGAAATCTTGGTCAGAGCCTGGGAGGAAGTGTGAACTGTCTTTAAGCCTCTTCCCTTCGACTTTTTTTTTTTTTTCAAGATTTATTTATTTATTTGAGAGAGAGAAAGAGAGTGCACATGCATGCACGAGTAGGTGGCAGGGACAGAGGGAGAGGAATAAGCAGACTCCCTGCTGAGCAGGGGGCCCAACATGGGGCTCGATCCTAGGACTCTGGGATCATGACCTGAGCTGAAGGCAGATGCTTAACCAACTGAGCCACCTAGGAACTCTTGACTTTTAACACATATACCTCTTACCATACGCAGCAGAAGATTTTGATACCATGTGTCAGTTCCCGTTGACTCACTCCAATTTCAGCTGCAACTGTGAAGGAAGGGGCAGTTCTAGAAAACTCTCTCGATGAGTTCAGACACACACTGTCCTAGGTCCATTTAAAGGGCATGTTCATTTCCACCCCAAGGCCTTCTCCAGAAGGAACTTGCTTAACCAATGAGCAAGTGCATCTCAGAAGGCAAAGACAACATTGCTTGGGAGTGGCAATAGGGGATGGGAGCCAGTATACAAACTTTCCAAACTCCCATCCTTCAGACAACTTCAAATGGCATTCTCTCTCATTTTCAAAGGTCCTGCAGACAAGAGCACCCACTGCCTACAGCTGCAACCTTGACGGTCCTTCAGTTGTTTTTTTCCCCTTCTCCACCACATTCTTCCTGAAGCTTCACTCTTTTATGAGGTTACCTTCCAAATAAATGACCTGCATCCAAGTTCTTGTCTCAGACTCTGCTTCTGGAAGAACATTACCTAGGATCCAAGTCTGTACAGAGGAAGACATTGTATCTATCTGTTCAAAAATTTTAGGGGATGAAGCAGCATTGTAAGAAAATGGAAGAGAAAGGAAAATTAACTTAGGTCTGTATTGAAGTAAGTTTACCTTTGCCGAGGTCAACAGAAAGACGGCAAAGGGAAAATGAGGATCTTCAACTGAGATTAAGATCGCAAGGAAAGCCCAGGATTACACGCAAGCAGTCTGGGAGTTTGCTGAAACTAGCGTCCCAATTCACTTGAATGTTATAAGAAAAACTAGGGATCAACCTATTCCTTTCCATGCCTTGAAGACTGTGGAAGAGAAAGGTCTTTGCCCAGGCACTTAACTTCCTTGGCCCTTATAGGTGATCCTTTCTGGGCTTGGAGGAGACTCTGGACAGTGCAAAGGGGGACTGGGGCAGAGTTTGGGTGATAAAGGATAGCAGAACTACTCTGCATAAGGAAATTGGATAAATTGGTTTTTTGTTCCCTAGACAGAAGACTTTGACCAGGTAGGAGGGGAAGAGCATAGGTTAGTGCAGAGCCCAAGTTGTAGAGAAGGCTTAGGTCCTCTTATATTTATTATTATCTTCTTAGCGAACTAGAATGTCTAATCTGATTTCTGACTGGCTTGTTCTGGTAGAAATCTCTCTGCTTCTTCAAATACTTAGTGAAGTCCACAGCATACCTAAATGCCTGTGTGCTGGTGTGTCTGGAAATTAATGGAAATTTTGGTCTGATTCCTGAGCCAGGTAAACACTGGGCGCAATGGAGATAGTAAGTTCAGGGAAGAAAGATATTCTCCAAATGCAACTAATTCTGGGGTTTAAGGGCCCAGGGATGGGGTTTTCAGAAATCTTGAGGAAGGCTTTGGATTTACCCAAATCTATGAAAGAATGGCTTGGGTCAGTCTTACATAAATGCTAAAGTGTGTGGGGACCCAACTAATTCCTCAGTTTCTGAACACATGAGGACAGAAATTATTAACCTAATTCAAAGATAAGGAAATGGGGCTCAGCTCAGTCACGTGAATTCTGCACTTAATCTTCTCTCCTTAAAAATATTTTGTTGTGTGCCTATTGGGTGGGAGGCTAAGACTGTAGGTGACTTTCCAGAAACATTCACGCCTTGATGGCTGCCCTCAAGGAATTTCTAACGAGCTAGAGCAAAGCCAAAATTGGGTTCCGTCATTTGGAGAACCCTTGGCCCTCACTATCTGCTGCTTCTACCTTGCCTGTGTTCTCCAAGAATCAGGCGATGAAGATCAGCCACTTCCAGATCCCAAAATGGGTCCCCTGCTACAAGGCTGGTGGCTTGTAATCACTGCCCCAATTCAACTCCTCGGTGATGTGGCCATCGCTAGATTTATGTGACCCATCAGCCTGCATTGGGTAAAGAGACTCCAGAAGCTGAGACTGATGGGGGCTGACTCCAGCAGCTTTCAGGATGCTGACCACTTTTGGACAACTATGTTAA
The DNA here is from genome assembly GCF_902655055.1 of Lutra lutra. NCBI lineage: Eukaryota > Metazoa > Chordata > Mammalia > Carnivora > Mustelidae > Lutra > Lutra lutra. The sequence goes on along the minus strand of NC_062289.1, from coordinate 26,882,962 downwards.
CTATTTCAACACCCGCTTCCTTCGTTAGTTGGCCTATCAATCAGAAGCGGCATTTTGGGGTTCCTACTCCATGGATAGGACTCTCTGTTGTCTGCCCCAATAAAGATCTGAGTCTGTGTTGACAGCCACGAGCCAAATAGGGCATTAGAATGGAATAATGAAGAGCAGAGAAATGCATTCTGCCAGCAGAGCTGCTGTTTCAAGCCTCTCTCTCACTATCATTTGAAACCGCAAACTTGGACCGATGCTGTGTCTCCACATGGAGTGTCTTCCTACCTTCTTGTTTTCTCTCAAAATCTTGTTCATTCTAAAGGGCCTGGGGCATGTCCCCTCCCTCAGGAAGGCCTCCCTGATGCTCCGGTCCTTATTATTCTCTGTGTGTGTAAGTTACTAAACTGTTATTTCTGTCTGGGGTCGTGTTCTTGGAACGTTGACCCTGGGAGTTGTTAATAGATGTTAATGTAAAAAATTATTTCATTCTCAGATACATTTGGGAAACACCAGGCTTAATAGTTAAGTGAGTTTCTTTACAGCAGGATGACTCAGAGCCTTTAATAACGAGGGTGACCATATAATTTATGATGCAACTGAGGACACTTAGAGAGTAGAAAGGGTGCCATTATTAATGAAGCAAGACAATTGGTGCAAAATGGAATTGTACTGAGCCAACCGGAATATCTGGTCAACCTAATTACAAATCTCTCCAAGTGGTGTTTCCGGAACGTCTCAGAACAAGGAGTCCTTTGGTTAAGGAGTGTATCTCAGGGTTGGTATTGTGTGGGTCACACTTTGGGAAATGCTGGTATGCTATGTGACCCAATCACATAGGAGCTTCCTAAAAGCAGGGTCTGTGTCATGTTCATATTTTTCCCCCTTGGCACCTAATGCAATTAGCAGAGGCTCAATAAAATACTGACTGAAAATTAAAGTAGCAGGAAAATTGCTTTTATTTTCCTTGGGCATCTCCAGTAAGAGGTTATTCTAATGGGTTTTGATACAGGTGTTTTTTTGTTTGTTTGTTTTGTTTTGTTTTCTGAGTCTGGGATTCTCCAGAGAAATGGAACTAACAGTGTGTGTGTGTGTGTGGAAGCTTGGTAAGTCCCAGACTCTGCAGGGTAGGCCAGGAAGCAGGAGGCCCAGAGAAGAGTTGTAGTCCAAGCCCAAAGGTCATCTACAGGCAAAATTTCTTCTTGCTTGGGAGAGCTTAGTTTTTTGTTCTGTTCAGCACTTCAACTGATTGGATGAGGCCTACCCCCATTATGGAGAATAATCTGTTTTATTTAAGTCTACTGATTTAAACATTAATCTCATCTAAAAAAAATTATCACAGAAACACCCAGAATAATATTTTACCAAATATTTGGGCACTGGGGTCTAGCCAAGTTGACACAAGAAATTAAGTATCATAGTACATATGGGAAGCACACTTACACCTAGCTGGGGTTGTGTTTAAAGCAGGGGACCCAACCCTAGCCTCCAGAGAGCCATAAGTGTCTGACCATGTATGGTGGGCTATGGTGGGGTCAGCAGGACTTGAACTGAGTAAGGGAAAAGGTTGGGATGGTTACAAAGCAGCTGTCTGTCCCACTGATTCATGCCTGATTGTATTGAGAGGAAAAGAGTAGAGCTATCGCCATGAGGGTCTTGATGAAAAGCCTGGGCCCTCATGGGGCTGCTGGGCTTCCAAGTGACAAACTGAAACTCAGAAGTGGGGGTAGCAGCCCTCTTCCACTTAAGCATGGAACAGAGAGTGACAGGGCCAGGTCTGGGGGGCTGCAGCACTGAGCCTGAATTTCATATAATCTTAATAGAACCCTGCCAGTTTCTATTGTAAAAGAGGGTAGACTCAGCTGCCGTAGGACCTCTCTTTTCTTTTTTTGTGCTGTTCCCCCTCCCTTTCCTTTGGCCTGAACCTTGGACGTGATGCCCACAAGTGGAGCAGCCAACTTGCAATTTCAGGACCGAAAGTCACATGAGAAGGACGGTGGGCCAGGAAGGGAGAAGGAGGCTATTGCTTGAGTATCACACCTGTGCTGCCTACCCCAGGACTCTGTTCTACAAGAAAAATATCATTTTACTTCATTAAGCACTTATTCACACTGTCTAATCTGTAACACACCACCCTATGACTTTGGGGCTTAAAACAGCCACAGCAGCCATTGTTTTCATGAATCTGCAATCTGGGTGCATAGGCTAGCCCATCTCCCCTCTACCTGGGGCCAGTTGAGGCGGTTGGAAGGGTACGGGGTTGGAGTTACCTGAAGATTCGCTTACTTACAGGTCTAGTGGTTGATGACAGATGACCGATGCCTTAGTTGGCTTCAGCTAGAATATTTACATGTGGCTTCTCTTTGTGGCTTGCGAGTTCCTCCCAGCATGGTGGATGGGCTCCAAGGTCAAGAAACCCAAGAAAGGCAAACTCAGCTTATCTTTTATGACCTAGCCTTGGCTGTCGCAGTGGTGTTTCCACTGCATTCTGTTCATTCATTGAGGCAGCCACAGAGGCCAGTCCAATTGCAAGGAGAGGGGAAGCAGACTCCATCTCTTTATGAGATAGAAACATGCAGGACTGGACACATGACTGTGGTCACTTTTGTAAAATAGGATCAGCCACAGTGCTCTTGCCAGGTTTTGAGTGACCTAGCTGCTAGAGAGGGATCACTGCCATGTGGCCACTTCTCCCTCCCTTCCTGGGCTCTGGGCTGTTTCACATGGTCTTGCAAAGCTATTACATTGTGATTCCACCACTAGGGGATGACCCATCTTGAGGTGGAAGATGCTTTCCAAATTGCATTCAGGCAACGAGCATCTTCACATTCTGTCCGATCACCTACAATGTTTTGTGACAGATAGAAAAGAAGTTGTGACTCTTCCAAGTGTTCCCTATCTTGCTAGAGTAAGCTTATTTACACACATGGTGCAACTAGCCAATGACGACACAACGGTAAGACTATTTCTGGAAAGGGTGATGCAGGCCAAGTGTTGTAAATGATGAACCGTGCGACAGTCGGTATGGCTTGAGGCTAGCCAGCGACAGCCCTGTGGAGCATATGGGATGGGGGAACGAGTGGGAGGCTTTCTAGGCAAGAGACTCAACACGAACCCAGCATAGCAGTGGGAGCCCAGCATGAGCTTCGTGTGTTCATGGACGTGGAGGCAATGGGGCTCTTTGGACAAAGAATCATACAGCAGAGTAGGGAGATTGGCTGGAGTTGGAGTGGGAGTGGGAGGAGGACAGGCGTGCAGACAGGAATTTCTTGTGGCACCAGACAACCAAAGACCTTATCTCTGGTTCCTTTCTAAAGGGATAAGGAGGTTGGCTTGTCATCTTGAAGCACGAGGAGTTTCCTTTCTCCTTGTGACAAGGAAAATCACCTTACAGATTTATTCAAATCACATTTATAGAACACATCATATGTTCTAGGTACTGAGGGTACCAGAATTAATTGTGAAACAGCCCTGCTCATTGGACCTTCCAGTCCATTGGGGAGCACAACAGTAACTGGGCTATTAGCATGACATGATGGTGTGGGAGGTGAAACGGTGAGGCAGGTACAAAGTGGAGACAGAAGGACATGAGGGGAGCACTCACTGCAGCCTGGAATCTGGTGCCAGCACTGAGGAAGGTGTCCCAGGAAAGGGGGTTTCTAAGTCAGTGCTTTGAGAGAGTGGACTGTACCCTTCCCTCTAGCTCTTTGCTGGCTAATGAGCTGGAAGAGGAGGAGGCTGGCTGGGGGAATAGGAAGATTCCTGCTAGTCTGTGAGTTGGGAGGCCCAGGGTTTTTGTTGAATTTTTGTCTCTATCAGCTGTGTGACCTCAGGAAAATTGCTTTTCCTCTCTGGGCTTCAAATGGCCTCGGCTATAAAATGATGAGGATGGCCAACTACCTCTAAAGTCTCTTCTGGCTCAAAAATTCTGTGACTGTCAGAAGTCGCTTCCTCTGAAAGGGATTTATGTGGAGGTGCTTAAGAAATGCATATGTTTAGTTAATTCAGCTCAGCTTCATATGTACAAATTACAGCTACCCCAAGAAAGACAGGGTTCTATTAAAAGCCTGGCATTCGTTTTGATCCCACTTAGAAATACTGCGGGAAACATCAGCAATGCACACGAAACCTCCTCTCACTCATACCCCAGACAGATGACAAAGTGATAAGCAGAGCTAATTCCCTGGGGCGATATTTCTTCCCAAAGCATAGATATGGGTGAATTATTGCCATTCTTAATTGCCTAATGATTTTTTTCCCCTTTCATGTAATCTTTTCGGGGGGTTGTATTTTTACCATCTTGCAAATTCATATTGGCAGAGTGATATACATTGTCGAATAAAACACAGTGGCCAATCCATCAAAAATCAGGCTGCAGTTACTTTGAGTTTTTTGGAGAGAGACTGTAAAAGCGGGGGAGGAGAGGGGGAGAGGGAAGGTGCTTCAGTGAGGTCGGTGGTCGCTTTCCTGATGGTGGATCAGCGGTTCTCAGGGCTGACCCGGAGATGGGCTGAGCATTCCATTTTACTCCAGACTCCTTTCCTTCTGGGTTCAAGTTTTGGCTCTTCGGGGTGTTTGCCTTATTAGCCACAGCTGTCTGGGGAACTCAGAAGGCAATTAGACCAGGGAGTGAGCCGTTTAGGGGATTGGTAATGGAATGTGGATTCTTTTCTCCCTAACTTAATTGTTTGCATCTGACCAGAAATCATTACCAGCTGATGGCTGCTTGGTGGCAGATGTGAACTACAGTGGTGACCCAGTGGAGTTCTTAGCACTTGATGGGAGCAGGTTCTTGGGAGAGACCTAATGGAGAGAGGGGTTCTTTTGCTCTTTTGATGGTGAGGGGGATCTGCCCTGGACTTGGGTTTCCTGTAAGAGGTGATTTTGCGACCGCGTTGCCTCCGGTCCAGTTTCGGGGATGTGAGGACCAACCCCAATGGCTGAAAGAATTAGCGATGCCCTGCCCACGAGTCCCTGATGGGCTCTAAACGGTTCTAGCCTTCAAGGCACATGAGGGTTAGATGGGGCTCTTTGTAGCCTGCCTTTGCTCAAGGCTCCACTCCAGACAAAGCAGATCTGAATTTCTGGGGATGGGACCTGGGTATCAGGATTTGCAAAGCTGGGTGTTGCCAATGTACAGCTAAGGTGAGAGCCATCTCAAAGGAAAGTTTCACCTTCTCTCACTTGGAAACAAGGATCTTGAATTGCTTGATCAAGGCAGGCGTCAGTGAAGGAAATAGGAAGAAAAGTCAGGAGAGTGGGGTCCCCTGAAAGCAACATCCTCAACAAGTATTTATAGAGACCTACTATGTGCCAGGCACTGACCTAGGGCTGCTGGGGCCACAGCTGGAATGAGAGTCTCTGAGCTCACAGTTCCCTTGGGGGATGCTGGGAGAGTGGTCCCATTGGTCAGCATGCAGGGTGCCAAGGGAGCACAAAGAAGTTACCAGTTATAGGAGAAGAAAACCCAAAATCTAAAGGCTGAGGAAGGATAGGGTGAATGAGAGGGAATTCGGATTGGTCTAGGCCAATGCTGTGTAATTAAATAGAAAGTATTATTTAAAAAATAATATAAAATATAAGTTACATATGTAGTTTCAAATTTTCTAGTAGCACCATTAAGAAAGAGTAAAGAGAAACAAGCAAAATTAATTTTCATAGTATATTTTATTTAACTCTGGTGTGTCCAAAATATTATCATTTTAACATGTAATCAATCTAAAAGTCACTGAGTTGTTTTCCGTGTTCTCGTACTAAGTCTTCAAATTCCAGTGTGTGTGTTTTTTATACTTGCTGCGCATCTCAACTGGGACTAGCCACATTTCAAATGTTCAGTAGCTGGAAGGTACTGATTTTTGGCATTGAGTGGTCAGTGCTGCTTTAGGGAAAGGGAATAGCACGTTGGCTGTGGTATGTCAAGGAGGTTGGGAGGTCCGGTGTGGTGAGCACAGAGTGAAGGTCATGTCAGATGTGGTCTGGATGGCTGAAGAGTTTGCAGGTCAAGTGCAAAGTGCAAAATGACAATGCAGAGCTCCTTATCAAAAACTACAAGAAATTTAAGATGGAGATAGCAGAACATTACACAAGGAAGAGAGCAGGACCCAGGCAACTATACAAGTCAGGCCCTCGGAAGCTGGTCCTGGGTGTAGCAGGCACAGAGATTGCCAACCGCTAGTCCCTCCTCCTCCTCCCTTGCGCATGGAGACCCCATCTTCATCCAGGATTCCTCTTCCCAAGTGCTTTAGGGAAGACGACCCCTCCTCAGTGGAAAGGAAATGTAGATTACCTTAAAGTCCATCTAGGCCATTTCATTCCCTTTGCTTGTGCCTGGTCTAGAAGGTCCATGTGATACAACAGAGGAAGCTTGCTAAGGCTTCTTGGAAAGATTAACCTCCCTAAGGTAGCAACTGTGAGAAGAACCTGTCCTGCCATATGCTGTCTGTGGTTACAAAGGGACCTGAAGTTCAAGCTGCCACAGGCTTCACGTGACTCAGAGGGAATATTCCAGAAGCTTCAGAGAGACCTGATTTTGCTAAGCCATGGAACAGGCCAACTCTGGAGCATCGCTGCCACTGGACTTCTTGTGAGGTGAGTCAGTAAATGTCATCGTTGAGGCCACTTCTGGATGGGCAGCCCAGAACCTCCTCATGGATGCAGTGCAAGGAGAGGACATAAGAAGGCAAGTTATGGGGGTGTCTGGGTGGCTCAGTCAGTTAAACATATGACTCTTGATTTTGGCTCAGATCATGATCTCAGGGTCCTGGGATGGAGCCCCACGTCCGGCTCCACATTTAGCAGGGAGCCTCCTGGAGGATTCTTTCCCACTTCCTCTCCCTCTGCCCTTCCCTTGGCTCACGTGCTCTTTCTCTCTCCCTCTCTAAACTAAATAAAATTAAAAAAAAAAAAGTAGCTATGAAGCACTTTTGTCCCCTTTCTTTTCTTTCCTTCCTTCCTTCTTCTCTCTCTCTCTCTCTTTTCTTCTGCTACTCTTTGTCAGCATTGATGTTCAGCAATTGGAATATTTGGGACCAGTGTCCTGCCTCAGAGGAACATCTATTGGGTACCACCACCCCAGAAGAAATATATAATACATGGGAGGCATAAAATACGTGTTCATGTTTCCTCTTGTTTCTTTTGGGGTTGTTTCGTGGTAGGATCAAAGGAAATAGTCAAGTTACGTAGAGGTCTGTTTGAACTAAGACTGATTTTGCTGGTCAGAGTGTAGACTTTCAGTGGGTAGGGATTCTTATTGAATTCAACACAACTGAACAAGGACTTGTTGAACATTATTGAGTACTTATTATCCACTACATATAGTTGAGAAATTGACCATACTGTGCTCCCAGGAAGGCAGTGGTTCAAAGCCAGCTGCTGACAGAAGGCTTGAACATGCCCACCATAAAAGAAGAAATTCACTTGGCCAATAGTCACACGTAGAGGTGTTCCAATGTGTTAGGAATTCAGGCAATGAAAACTAACATCTTCATGAGATACCACAGCATACTCATCATCTCAGCGAAAACTCGGCTGAAAAGAGAAGTGTGGGCAAGGATAAGTAGCAGTGAAAACTCCTGGTGGGAGCGTAAAAGTATTACAAATGATTTGTAGAAAAATTTGGCATTATCCAGTCATGTTAAAGCTAATTCCTGCTACTCGGTAGTTCTGTTCTCGGGAAAATGCACCTGAGGAATCCTATCCAATAATGCTCCAATATCAGCCCAGTGCTGGAAACAACCCGAGTGTCCATCAGCACCGGGATGGATACAAGTTTGTGAGCTGCCAGAACCATGGAATCTTAGACAGCAGTGGGAACCAGTGGACAACCTCTTGGATAGATCCAATTCCCTGTTTGGGTCTGGCTACTTCACAGTCATGGTCTGAAGCCAGTAAACTTTTCGAGCCTCAGTTTCTTCATCTGGGGAGCAGCAGTGGTCACACCCACTTTACAGTGTTGGTGTGAGTTTTTTAGATGAGTGTGTCAGTGTATCACTAACTGCGAGCCTTGCCGTGGAGCTAGCAGACAGAATAATCCTGTCGTCTGTACCTGGCAACCTTCTCCCTCGGACTCAGGGAAGGCTGGGAATAAGCCTCCGCCAGTGAGGCTGGAGGATCCTCCGTGTAGACACTCTAAGGATGCTTGGAGCAGACTGGATGGTTGTGCACACTGCGGACAGAGAGGGATGGAGCCGGAGGGAACGGGAATTCAGTGGGAATCCAGGAGAGACAAGGAGAAAAATGGAAGTTGAAGCAGCTCCTTGTTCAGAGAGGAAGTCCAAACAGGGCCCTGATGGGGCTTGTCCCGCTGAGTCCTGACCTCCTGGATGCAAAGGGCCCCCACCCTGGGGAGAATGTGTGAAGCCATGACCTAGACAGTGCAGAGCAGACATCAAAGACATCAGTTGCGTGCTGGGCTGTCCCAGAAACTCCTTCTATGAGCAGAAAAGGAGGAGATGGGGTTGAGTCTTTGGGAAATGGGAGCAGGGGTTGGCAGAGAAAATCAGACCCACCTGAGCAGGTGGGAAGCAGGGCAGGGGTGGGTGGAAGGGAACTTCAGGCCCCCCACGGGCTGGGATGCAGGGTGCTCACTCCAACAGCCGCTGCTCTCCATCCTCCAACCACAAGCGGCTGGTTCTCAGGAAAAGTGGACGGCAGAACCGGATGTCAGTGGCTTCTGAAGGCCTGAACTGCTACTCCGTGGACAGTGGGAAGTCTGAAACTGCCCCCAGATTCCAGTGAATTTGGGGGGCCTACCTTCTGAAAGTCACCTTCAGTTTGAAGCTTTGCTTCTGAGGATTTAATTCAGCTTGTAGGTCCCCCTCCTGTTTGTTTTCTGCTGCCTCTGTCTCACATGACAATGTAGAACACAGCACTTTTCCTGAATTTACAGAGAGCAACCTGCGTGCAGTATTTGCGTGAATATTTGTGGCCAATTTCAGTGAAGCTTAAGGGGCTGGAAGGATGCACGCTGCAGCCCCTCTCACTGCTGGAGGCTTCCCCCCTTCTGGAAATTTCTTGACAGGTCAGCAACGCAGGCCCCTCCCAATGTCCCTTCCAGTTTCTTGCCTATGCTTCTTGCAACATTGTCCCTCCCTTCTCAGAAGCAAAAGGAAAAGTCCTCTCATCTCCTCACAGTGTTGGCCAAACGGGTTCCACGCTTGCTTTGCCACAGAGCTGGCTAGTGTGACCGCTGTCCCTGTACTCCCGGGACCAAGGTGGTTCCCGGGATGCCAGACTTCAGTTTAAAAACCGGGACAGTCTTGGGTAAACCAGGACCTGCTGATCACCATTGAGCAGGACTGAAACCTACGTGAAGGCTGATTTCCTCCCTGGGCTCTGGATTCCTTTGTTTGGTCTCATTACCAATAGAGACTGAAGCTTGACGAGGAGCTCTAGTGGGACAGGGAGGAGAGGGCAGTGGAGAGGGGCGTGCGGGTGGAGTCCTACAGACCACACATGGGGTCTCCATCCAGACGATGAGGGTGGACTGAAGCATTCACACGTCTCAGTTTCTTTCCAAGTTCACACTTTAAAACCCCAGTTTCCTTAGGGTTTTTTTGTTTTGTTTTGTTTTGTTTTCTTTTCAATCACATAAGACTCTGGTTTACATTTCAGGAGACTATCTTGACTGCACCGAAAAACAGACCATGATTTCTCCTTTCTGAATCCATTAGTGGTTCTTAGGGAAACCAGGAAGAAAAAGACAGTGTGCCGTGCTCTGGGGGACACAGAAGAGGTAAACTCTGTCCCCTTCAAGAGTTTATAATCTGGTTAAGGAGACATACTGAACCCACGAGAGTAAAGAAAAAAATAAAACAGAGCAGAACAGTGATTTTAACTGCAACAGTATGGCGCTGGGTAGAATTCAGAGAAGACGCAGGTTGATACAGGCTGGGGATTCTTCATTAAGGGGTTGCCCCAGAGGGAGGGCAAGCTGGGTAAATAGAGAAGAAAAGGAGGACATTTCAGGCTGAAGGGATGAGGCCCTTTGAGAGGAAAATAGCCCTGAGTGGGGTCTGTATGGTGCCTTGTCTCAACTTGTCGCGACTCATTTGTAAGCTCCTAGGATCCAGGCACCAGCCATCCCAGCGCCCCAGCAAGAAGATCACACCGAAAACCCAAACAGGCACTTGGAAGGCTTGGCTTCTCTCCTCCTACGCTGTGTGGCTCGGGGTTGCCGGACACCTCTGCCGGCCTCTGTTTTCTCACAGAAAGTGAGACATCGTGGGTACATGTGATGTTCTGATAAAATCCCAGGTGTTAAAACATTCCCAACTCTTAAAAATTATATCAGTGGAAGATTATTATAAATCTCTACACACCCACACCTGGGACGAGGCGAACATTCCATTAGTTTCTACCAAACAGATGAGTGAATACAAGTTACCTTGTTCTTTATTTTCTTCTTCTTCTTTTTTTTAACCCCTGCACCCAGCAATGTCAGGGACATTGGATGAACAAGTACAAAGATTCCCCCAGACACCAAAACCTCACTTAATTTTTTAATCCTGGGGATGGAAAGCTGCAAAAAAACAACAACAAAAAAACCCCCAAAACCCAACCCAAACAGCCAAGGCCAGGGTGTGGGTCCTTCGGCTGTTCCCACCTCTGCCCCCACCCCCTTAATTGCCAATCTTCCCCTCCTACCTCCCCACCCCCGCCCCCGTGGATTGGTGCTTTCAGAGCCTCCTAAACTCCCTTAAACCATTTGCTTGTAAACTCCTCCACTCATCAGCCCCTTGTCAGCCGCCACCGGGAGGGACACGGAGGCCTTAATTGATCAGGCAGCCTGGTAGCCTTGAGAACTTGACGGAGGTATTGACTTCCGAGGAGCCAGCTCCGCTCCGGCCTCCAGAGCCGGGAGCCGCCGAACATCAAAACTATTAACCTCTGGCCCGAGCCCTTGGCGAGGCAGCCCAGCAGCAGTAATTAGGAAGTCAATCGGAATGGCCTGTCTCACTTACACTGGCGTATGTCAATCAATAGCGGTGGTGACAGGTTCATTAGGCCCGGGCTGTGCAAGCCCAGCCAGGAACAAGCTCGTAAAATACGCCAACGACTCGGGGCAGAGAGAAATCGGCTGGAAGGACTGGAGTGGATGACAATATGTATTGATTAGGGCTCTGGCGATTTATGAAGTGCAACTTGTTGGCCAACCTTTCTGACTCAGTGCTAAATTTTCCCAAGTAGTTGCAAGATGAGACCAAACATCACCCTTTAAAAAAAAACAGCAAGCCAACTGGTATCTGACAGTGCGGTTTTTTTTTTAGGTTAGTTACTCCTAGCAAATAATCTACCGGGGTAAAACTTCAATAGTTAGTTAAGGCTGAAGCAGTACCTTTGTCTCTGTGGCCATCAGACTTTGAAAGAAGACATCCATCTGGAGGAGAAAAAAATATGATTTGACGTGTGATTAGGTTAAGACTCTACCTTCGGAGAGACAGGGTGATTTAGGCGTTCATTTTTTCTTGGCGTTTTTAATGGCTCGTCTGGGCTGTTGCAGGGGGACGGCTGACACCTGGTTTTCAGAGCTAATTTAAGAGCTCAATAGAAGGAGGGGTTATGTGCAGAGGGATCCCTTCTGGTTCCTTCCTTTCCCAGCCTCATGGATGACACGGCTTGACCACATTTGCCAGAGACCTTGCCTGTCTCTGAGCCTGCTGAATAACGGGGCACTTATTCTGAGACTCGTTCTGGGCCATGACCTTGAAAACGGCACAAGGCAGGGTGATGTGTTCACTGCTTAGCCAGACGTATGAGTCACCTCACTATTAGCCCTGGGAAATAGCCAGAGGCGCGTGGAACGTCCATTGTTTCCTGCCACGCTCCTCTGTCTACAGTGATCAACGCATGTACACCTGCCCCTATGACTTCATTACCAAGTGGAGGCTTGGGGTGGCTTCCTATATGAGAAGACTCCAAAATCTCATGACACACCCCATAGTCCCGTGTGGACTGTCCCCAGAAGTACGACCATGCCACAAGGTGTGTACACACCAAAACATAGACACAGCGGTCCGAGTCAGCTCAGAAGAGCTGAATTCAGTCAACGCGTCCTTATGAATTAGATCCGCCCTCTCTAACTTCGGTTTCTGCATCTATAAAATAGGACCCCAAATGCTACTGCTTCTATCCAACACGGTTAGTGTGGAATAAGGATGAAATAATGGAATAGAAACATTTTTTTTTCGTAAAATACTATAGAAGTAGGTTTATAGAAAAGATCTCAACTGTGTTCATCCAGAATAGAAGGGGAGATTTCAAACGGTTACATGTGAGTTGAGATTTTTCTCCCCTAACCTCTCACCAACAAGGCCGGATCGATCAACCTGCAAACATTTATGGAGCTCTATAAGATACTGTGGTTGATCCTTACCTACCCCTACCCCCACCCTGTCTTCACTTACAGGAACTCACTAACGGTGGGGAAAAGGAAAATATCGGTTTTTCCCAGCTAAGTTCCAAGTCGCCTTTCTTTATGCAAAATCCATTCCTTAAGCAGGAGTTTCTTTTGTCCTGTAGGTTCCAGGAATCTGGCTTATTGATCCCAAAACTCCCGCCCTGCCCCACTGTGGGCTTCCTTTAATTTCCTCTCTGGGGTTACTTTCCTTTGAAGAACTGGTTACTGTTTCCCCAGGCACCATCCTTATGTCCTGATCAGACACGGAGATGGGAATGTAATTCCTTGGCAGCATGAAAATAGAACAAAACAGCAAAAACAACACCAAAAATACACCAAAAACCAGCACAATTCACTCAAGGCGTCCTAGCTGAGGTTGTCACTTATCTTGGGTTGCGAGGTGGGGCCAGGCCTTTTTTTTAAATCATCTCCTCCCTTATGGTTCTTTCCCGGGACCTGTAAAGTCTCTCGGTCTTGCTTCCCAGATCTGCTCCCCCCGTTCTGAGCGGATGGATGCCCAGACTGAGGCCAGCGATGGGACTGGGATGGAACAGCTGCTAGGGCTGGGGGTTCTCAACCCCTTCGGGGCCCGCTGTCTAATTTAGTATTTGGACGTGAGCTCCCAGGCCAGCCCCCTGGTAAGGGAGGACATCTGGTCCCTCAAGACTCTTCTCTTGTACCCAGAACTATGAGCTCTGAAAAGATCCACAGTCCCCCCGCCCAAACTTGGACTATCAGTCTGTATATTTCTTTTAAAATCCAATTGTTTTTTAAAGATTAGCAGGCTTGTTATCAGGATTGGTTATATATGTAGGTAAAGCTTGGCTTGTTAGACTTGTTGATTTCTGGACTTGGTTCCACTAGGAACCTTGGCGCCCAGAGGAGGGGCTGCCTTCCCCAGGCCTGTCTATAGGACTGAGGCTTCCCACCACCCTAGCACAGTGCCATTTTTTCTTGTTTCAAAATCTCTCCCAAGTTCCTCTTTCTGGGCCGAGTGACCTCTTGTTTACAGCCCATCAGTAGAGCTGGTGGACAGATTTGAGACAAAGGCCTCTGTGTTTATGGTACACCAGCCACCTGTCTCCCCAAGGTTCACCCCCCTGAGCTATTGCTTAGGAGTATGACCCCCTCCCACACCACTTCCCAAAGGAGAGCAGGCCTTAACCACCTGAAAACACACAGAGCAATAAAAGATCTTTCACCAGGGGAAAAGCAGCCCCAGTTACGCTCTCTAACTTGTAACTTTTCCGAGCACTTCCATACCCTTGACCCCGTACCATCCTCCGATGGCCCTGTAAAGTGTGTCTGGCACACAGCGTTAGTGCGGTCAAAGCGGACAGTGGGGACTGATGCTTGCATTGACCAGGAGGAGTAACAGAGGAGTGTGTCTGTACGCTCGGAAGAGGCCCGCTGATCGCCACCTCCCAGCTCCGTCACCCCATCTAACAGGGCTTGGGTTTGACTTCTGCAAAATGCAAAACTGTCTTTGTCTTAAAGTGTCCTAAAGCCTCCAAAATGTGAAACTGTGAAACATATAGAAAGTCACACTGGGCTTTCCCACGAAATTATTTTGCTCTTTGTATATCGTGATAGCAACATTTCAAGCAGATGGTCTCGTTATTACCTGACTCATCCCCGTATCCCAGGGCCCAGCCCGAAGCTGGACACAAAGGCAAACCTGTTCATATGAACTGATCTCTATTTAGAAGGGAAGGGTGCAGGAGAGATTTTGATTTTTTTTTTTTTAAGGTCACGCAGTATAGAATTTCTCCTGCCCCCTCAGCTACTTACAGCAGCTTTGTTGGTCCCGTGGCTCGGGTTTCATCTAGAACCCAACATGGGCCAGGCCTGGAGGAAGGCACCCTCTCCTCCATGAGAGCCACAGTCTTCAGCCTTCCAGGCCGTGTCTTGCCACCATCTCATTGCAAGGGAGAGATGTGCACTCTGCAATGTGCCAGTGGGGTATGTGTGTGCGTGCGTGTGTGTGTGTGTGTGTGTGTGTGTGCACACGTGTGCATTTGGAAGGGGAGTGACCCGCTGAGCCTGGGACCTCTGTGGACAGCACTCTGCCTCGGAGAACCAAGCTCCCTCCTGCCCGCACCATAAGCATCCCCACACCCCTGACGGCCCCGCATATATAAGCCCCAGCAGGGGCAGCCCCAGAGCCCATGAGACGCTGGTTTTTCCTCCTCTCAAGCGCAAACATGCCAGGGGAGGCTTCGGAGAGTGCTGGTCTGCAGCAAGGCCTGCAGGAGAAATCCTCCCGCTCCAAGACGGAGCAACCAGCCAATAACGGCTTGCCTCGCACCTGTGCCCTGTTGCAAGCATTTTTATCATTTTGCCATGCTTCATTGACCAATGGATTTTTTCCAGCTTTGCACTTTTTTTTATTACTATTATTTCTATCTTCATCATTACCTCCGTGCCTCTGATGGCATTTAGATATGAACCGCCTATGAACCTTCGAGCCCGATTGTGCCATGACAAAAATACTGTCGTTTACATTCTGTGCCAAAGTATTATATAAAAACACATCAACGAAAAGGAAATTCAGGAAGCTGAGAGTAAAGATATATAGTCAGCAAAGTGTATAACTTCTGGCGTATTACTGCCTAATCCTAACATAATTATTCTCATCCTTTTATTTGATTAACTTCTAATGGTTCCTCTTGGTGTTAAAGGTCCCACTCTGATCATTTGATTTTAGTGTCTGCTATAATTACCGATAATGTTCTTTGCAAGACAATTTAATGATAACCGCATAATGGCCTATATGAAGAAAGCTGCAGGGTTTCAAAGCTTTTGAGTAATATAAAATACATTAGACTAACACAAGCTATCAACATGACAGGGAATGTTTGATTTACACTCAGGACTAGGTTATAGCATTGTGGAATTTTTTTCTTTTTTTTTTTCTTTTCCTTTTTTTTTTTCCTTTTGCAGCCGTTTACAATAAATGACAACAGTTGGACAATCTGCAACTTGCTGATTGCAAAAAAAAAAAAAATTGCATCGCAAAGTTTGGCATGGTGCAGAGGCAGTGGGGGAGCTCCCAGGAAGCCGTGTGCTTGGAGCAGAGCTGGGACAAGATCCGTGGGCCTGGTTCCCTAGGGGCAGCCACCAAATTAGCTTTCTCCCTGGGCAGATCAGCTAAAAAGGAATCTCTTTGCTTTTCTGCTGCACCAGGTCCGAACGATCAAGGTTCTCTCTGGCAGTCCTATTCACCAGGTAATTGTTAGCTGTTGGCACCTGTTCAGGCATCCAAAGAAAGCCTCAATCAGTTAACTATATTTTTTGGATCAAAATAAAAATTGTTATATTTTTAGTTATTCCGCCTCTCCTTTTTCCAACCACGCAAATGAGCAAATGAAAAAACAAAAAACAACAACAAAATGGGCTCAAACAAAAGAACTGCTTTTTTCTAAGCCTGAATGACCAGCAGGAGTTGACATCATCTTCCTCCCAGCCTGCCCCCTGGGCGGGGTTCGGTGTTGGGGACCCTGGCATATGTGCCTTGTTCCTTTGAAACAAAGTAATCACTCACCACTCTGGCCAAATGCAACATAATTGATGGTGTGAGTGGATGGAGAAAATTTCCTGTCAGGAAAAAAAGGTTAACCGTGGACATATTACACCAGGGTCTCTGATTCCAGGATAATGGCATTTGGACAAAAGTAGGGCCCCGTCCTTTTTATAGCACTTTATGCCCCATTAGTATTACTGCAAGTCCCAGGACCTGCCTGTTCGGGCACTTAATCAAAAGCAATGGGTTGAAAATCATGTTCCAGCTCTTCTCATATTTGATTCATTCCTCCCAGATAGGAAGAAGTAAAAAACACATTACTAGTATCAAAACAGCACATGCATTATGTGCTAAGCAGTTGAGAAGGCTATCATTGGGTTTTATCCCTTTGGGTACTTGGATGGACAAGTACTTTCCTATTCATCTATTCAGTGGGCTGAGGCAGCCATATTTCATTTTTTTTTCTTCCGGTGACAGACAATCCGTTAGTTTTCCACAGATCTCTCTTTTAAAGACACATCCATGTCACTCATTTTAATTGTAGGCTTCAGGCAGCAAAGCCCAGAATGTGTGTTCACATACACGCACACACACACACACACACACACACACATTGGAAACCCACTACTTGGATGTAGCTCCTCTGAGAGCCAAATCTAATAATAGGAGAAGAACATTTCTTAGGGGAAGAATTAATTTATACACTTAATTACTCGGGATCCACTTCAAGCTCTCTGCCTTAACGCTCTTTCTTTTGGAGAGAGTTTTTAACTAAATGCCTAGTGTTTTGACAGACCCCGAGGAGAGCTTGCCTCATGCCGATGGAGGGGCCTGGCCTTGTCCCATCCCCAGCACCAGGGTCCGCTCGCCCACCCTCCTGCAAGAGATAAGGGCATCAGCCATGGACCTGAGCCCCTGCTCCTGCTAATACTGATCAGGGTCTGGAGGAGAGGGACTTCGGCCCAGTGAGCTTCTTCCTCTCTGCTCCTGTGCTCTCTGGGGCTTCCAAGTGGATTTTCTGCCAAACAGCTCAGCCCTAGCATAACCATGAGAAATGAAACTATTTCTTCTGTATGTTCAAAACGGGGTAACAGTCAGGCCCCTCTTCATTTAGAAGGCTTCCCTCTGAGGAATGGCCTTTGTCTTTTTAGAGAATCCATTCCATTTACCAGTATCTTGACAAAAAGTAGAATAAGGATGTAATCAATTATGAAATTGTGTGGTATTGGAAGAAGGGCTTCTGATGTCATCAGAAACATGGATTGGGCAAAGATGTACCATGGCGCCGGACAGGTCAGGAATTAATTAATTAATTAATTAATTTATGCCACGGGTTAGTCTAACCGACTTCAAATCCTAGACACCAGAGTTCCCAAAGTGAGTTACGGCCAAGTGCAGAGGGAGCGTGTCCCTGTTCCCTGAGAAGAAGCTGATGCAGCCCTGCAATTGTCCAAATTGGGGAGGATTCAAGGGGGTTCTGGAAATGTGGACAAACAGAGCAGAGACTCAGGGAGAGGAGAAGCAGCATGTGACCCATCTTCTGAATGGCCCCACCCCCTGATTTGGAACATGTTTATCCTACTGTACAACCACCCATAAGCCTGTCAAGGGACCCACGCACCCCTCCAGGGTCAATGTTTGGGTTTAGCCATTGTTTATTGACGAACCCTGTTAAAATATACACCTGGTGTATCTGGAATGGGTGAAACAACAAATGAAAGTTGCATGTCAACACATGAAGATGAATTTAGGTTCAATCCTTTAGTGACTTCATGGAATATTTTACTTTTATTAAGATATGTCAGAAAATATCTCTTTTAGGGTCTTCTATCCCATTATATCAATATTACTCTATACTACAGAGGTGATTATTTTTAAACCTCGAGAAAATCTAGAAGAAAATTAAATTGACTATTTATCAAGCCTCAGGAGAGAGAGGGATGAAAATGATTTTTCTAAGCTTAGAAGCAATATAGAAACCCCCAGAGGAAAAGAGTGACAGATTTGACTATATAGAAGAACAAAATATTTCTGTACATTGAAAAAAAAAAAAAAGAAGCAAACAAGAGATTGGGAAAATATAACTATGGCAAAGGGTTAATATCTTTATTATTTAAAATGATTATATTAATTGAAGAAAACACCAAGTCCCAAGAATAAGCTGAAAGCATAAGCATAATTCATAGACTAGAAAACACACCTAGTAAGCAAGAGTATGGAAAAGTGTTCAGTATCACTAGAAGACAAATACATGTGCATTTTTTAAAAAGAATCTTTCATCCATAAATAAATCTTGAAAATACCCACTTTTGACAACAGTGCCCTGAAATGCTTATACATTCTTGGGAGTCTTATAAATAGATAAAGCCCTTTCGGACAACAATCCAAAGTTCTAAAGATGTCTATGCCCTTTGAGCCAGATATCCCACCTCTGGGTGTCCAACCTGGGAAAATACTCCAAAAGATGGAAAAGTAATGTGCAAACGTCTTTACTGCACTGTGGCTTATCACAACAAACCTTGCAAAGAACCCAACGTCAACAAGAGGACCTTTTGTCACATCCACTGGTGAAATATTAGTTAGTCTTAAAATGGTAGATAAAGAGCAACCTGGCAAAGAGCCCCACAGCTAAAACCACCCTCCATGGTGAAGGACTGAAAGCTTTCTCCCTAAGATCAAGAACAAAAAGAAAATGCCTGCACTTGTCATTTCTGTTTGACGTTGTGCTGGAGGCTCTAGCCAGAGCGATTAAGCAAGAAAAAGAAATGCAAGTGATCAGATTGGAAAGGAGGAATGACAATTGTTTCTATTTGCCGATAAGATGATCTTTTATATAGACAATCTTAATCCACAGAAAAATCAGGACAAATGAGTGATGAAAATGGTCTGGAAGGAGATAGTGGCACAATTTTGTGAATAGGCTAAAAAAGCCAGTAAATCCTAGGGTGGGTTTTGTGACCTGTGAATTATTATCTTGATAAAAACTGAAACCTCCCCACACTCCCCCTACCCCTGGAGATATTTGGGAAAGGAACAGAGGGCGGTCAGCCGGCAATGTGTTTGTAAATACCAGACAACCTCTGGGACTAAAGGATCGGTGTCAATTCCAGAGTTTTCCAGCCATGAGACATTGTGGGAGTAACAGCAAGGTCGTGAAGTGAGCTTCGTCCAAACCTATCCTGGTTTGGAAGGTTTAAGACCACCTTTGGCTCACCTCTTAATGTCCGTAACCTGTAGCAAACTGCCCATTTGTATTTGTGCCACTCATAGGCACATATCACTGACCATGCCTCTGTTACAAAGACTTGGATGGGGCGGCTGGGTGGCTCAGTGGGTTAGGGCCTCTGCCTTTGGCTCAGGTCATGATTTCAGGGTCCTGGGATTGAGCCCCGCATCTGGCTCTCTGCTCAGCAGGGAGCCTGCTTCCCTCCCCCGCCCTCTCTCTCTCTGCCTGCCTCTGCCTATTTGTGATCTCTGTCTGTCAAATAAATAAATAAAATCATTTAAAAAAAAAAGACTTGGATATACATATTTCTCTCCTTGATTATAAAGACTTTAAGTGAGAGGGACTATTCCCCGAAGTATCATACAGTGACATAAACTTGGTTGATAGGTCTGTTAAACGATGGAAATCATAAAGCAGGTGAAATTTATCTTGGGTGTGTGTCCATCCCCACCAGATCCAATCCTCAGGGTCCACATGAGGTTCCTTGATCTGCCCCTCGCCATGTCTCTGGGATCTGAGGGTCTTGCTGTGAGGTGACACAGCAGGGGGGCGCTCAGTGGAAGCCAATGTGTTCTCCCTCATGGCCCGTGACCCTTCTTAATGCCTTCTTCCTTGAGATGACTCCATCCCACAATATATTGAACATCACAAATGTACTTATTTGAACATAAGTACAAGAAATCTCATTTATTTTTAACTATCTGAGTTGAGTTGTGGTTAAATAGTTGACAAAACAATATACTTTGTGAACATTTGATTAAAGTTTAATTAATTTTGATTTTGCAGTTTTCTTATTTTAGAGTCAATATTTTTTTTCCAGGTTGCAAAAATAATTTTACAAGCTCTTGCAAAGCACTGGGGTCCAAAGGCTTGTGCTGCCCAAGGCAGCACGCTGGATGAGAGGTTTTGGAGTCTTTCTCAGCGAACAGACGGGGAGGCATTTTAGGGAGCAGACAGTCTCCCTCCTAACCCTTAAAATCTCTCCTCTAAGGCAGCTTGCTCACTGCACTCATGTTTTGGCTGGGTCTGTCTCTTTAAATAGGAGGCAGCCTGGAGGCCTGGCACCCCAGAGACCCCCAGTGCCATGCGCAGGGCCACATGGTGCCCATGGCGGTGGAGGAGTGGGGCCCACAGTCATTGACAAAGATTGGGAGAGATCGATGAACACGGACGCGCATTCATTCTCCACCGCTGGACTAATCAGTTGGTTTTCACAAGCACTTTATTCCCCCGTCATATCAGCCACGAATACCCGCTTTAGCGCTTGGGATCAGCCCTGCACCAGCCAAATTGATTATATTATTTGGTTTGCTTTAGGAGGAGAAATGGAAAAGACCTTTGCCCTCCCATCTATAAAAAGCAGAAGTAACAGCAAGGAAAACAAGGAAAATAACAACCGTCGTATGTTCTGACAGAGCAGACGAGCCTGCTGGCCGGTCCCCATGACACTTTCCAGAGATTCGACGACAGCATCAACCTGAGTCTTGGTCTCCTGAGCAGGGAATCCCTGCACAAGGGGATAGCTTCAGCTGGAAGGGGAGGGAAGCCTGGAAAGTGACAGGCCCCCAAGGGGGTTCCACTCCCCTGGCCGTGCAACGGGAGGACTTCTGGCACGCAGCGTGGTGGCACCAAGGGGCAGCTGGGCCACATGGAGACACAGGCACATGTCGCCTAGGCTTGGGGGCCATGGTGGGGCACTCCTTTCTTAGGAACTTGCGGGAGGGTGCCCATCTATGTTAAAACCACCCATCCAGAAGGGATCAGGGCAAACAACTGGTCTGATCTAGTCTATTTATATAAAGGGGAAATTGAGGCTGATGGGGAGCAAGTGACTGGCTTTAGGCCACATAGTAAAGTATCAGCAAATTCCAGACTTGAACTTGGATCTCTTCCGTTCTGCCCGGGCCTCTTGGGAGGTCCCATCATAATTCAGGGCCCGAGGGACTGCCGTTTCTTTTCCTCTGAGGTTAGTCTCTCTGGTCCTGGGCTGTCATTGATGGCAGCCCCCTGGAGGGTCCCCAGGAAAAGAGGCACAAGCATGTGGACTAAACACCAAAGTGTTTCCACCAGGTCCCCGTTGGCTCAGGCTCTGGTAGGGAAGCCACCAAAAGCCCTTGAGAAAGGGCAGGTGTAGCAGAGGCAGGAAAGCAGGCCTGGGCCACCAGCTCAGAAAGGGAGCAGGCCGACCTGGTGGCTTATCTAAGATCCTCAGTGGCCTGCCCTCCCCGCTACGGGGTCCAATCCCAGAGCTGCAGACCAGTCCGTATCCACCAACGGTGTCTTGGCATCTCTGGGCCTTCATCTCCCACTCCAGAAATGAGTGTGTTGGATCAGACAATCTTCATAGTTCTGTAGTTACACGGGTCTCTGACTCCAGGGTTCGTCGTGGCTTCTTATCTTAAAAGATAAGAGAACCGGGACGCCTGGGTGGCTCAGTTGGTTAAGCCACTGCCTTTGGCTCAGGTCATGATCCCAGGGTCCTGGGATCGAGTCCCACATTGGGCTTCTTGTCCAACAGGGAGCCTGCTTTCTCTCTTTGCCTCTGCCTGCGACTCTGCCTGCTTGTGCTCTCTCTCTGACAATTAAAAAAAAAAAAAAAAGATAAGAGAACCCCAAACTCTCTCTTGACGCCACTGCTTCATAGTGACTCCCCACCTTCTTGTCCTTCCTAAGAGGCCTTTCTGTAGGAGCTCTTCACACCTGCCTCTACCTCCTTGCCTTGCATTCTCCTCTCAGCCCCAGTTGGGCTGCTGTCCCCACCACTCAGCCCCAGTTGGGCTGCTGTCCCCACCACTCAGCCCCAGTTGGGCTGCTGTCCCCACCACTCAGCCCCAGTTGGGCTGCTGTCCCCACCACTCAGCCCCAGTTGGGCTGCTGTCCCCACCACTCAGCCCCAGTTGGGCTGCTGTCCCCACCACTCAGCCCCAGTTGGGCTGCTGTCCCCACCACTCAGCCCCAGTTGGGCTGCTGTCCCCACCACTCAGCCCCAGTTGGGCTGCTGTCCCCACCACTCAGCCCCAGTTGGGCTGCTGTCCCCACCACTCAGCCCCAGTTGGGCTGCTGTCCCCACCACTCAGCCCCAGTTGGGCTGCTGTCCCCACCACTCAGCCCCAGTTGGGCTGCTGTCCCCACCACTCAGCCCCAGTTGGGCTGCTGTCCCCACCACTCAGCCCCAGCTGGGCTGCTGTCCCCACCACTCAGCCCCAGCTGGGCTGCTGTCCCCACCACTCAGCCCCAGCTGGGCTGCTGTCCCCACCACTCAGCCCCAGCTGGGCTGCTGTCCCCACCACTCAGCCCCAGTTGGGCTGCTGTCCCCACCACTCAGCCCCAGCTGGGCTGCTGTCCCCACCACTCAGCCCCAGTTGGGCTGCTGTCCCCACCACTCAGCCCCAGTTGGGCTGCTGTCCCCACCACTCAGCCCCAGTTGGGCTGCTGTCCCCACCACTCAGCCCCAGTTGGGCTGCTGTCCCCACCACTCAGCCCCAGTTGGGCTGCTGTCCCCACCACTCAGCCCCAGTTGGGCTGCTGTCCCCACCACTCAGCCCCAGTTGGGCTGCTGTCCCCACCACTCAGCCCCAGTTGGGCTGCTGTCCCCACCACTCAGCCCCAGTTGGGCTGCTGTCCCCACCACTCAGCCCCAGTTGGGCTGCTGTCCCCACCACTCAGCCCCAGTTGGGCTGCTGTCCCCACCACTCAGCCCCAGTTGGGCTGCTGTCCCCACCACTCAGCCCCAGTTGGGCTGCTGTCCCCACCACTCAGCCCCAGTTGGGCTGCTGTCCCCACCACTCAGCCCCAGTTGGGCTGCTGTCCCCACCACTCAGCCCCAGTTGGGCTGCTGTCCCCACCACTCAGCCCCAGTTGGGCTGCTGTCCCCACCACTCAGCCCCAGTTGGGCTGCTGTCCCCACCACTCAGCCCCAGTTGGGCTGCTGTCCCCACCACTCAGCCCCAGTTGGGCTGCTGTCCCCACCACTCAGCCCCAGTTGGGCTGCTGTCCCCACCACTCAGCCCCAGTTGGGCTGCTGTCCCCACCACTCAGCCCCAGTTGGGCTGCTGTCCCCACCACTCAGCCCCAGTTGGGCTGCTGTCCCCACCACTCAGCCCCAGTTGGGCTGCTGTCCCCACCACACCCAAGGGACTATTCTTGCCAGAGTCATCAACAGCTTTCATGTCGTTGACCCAAAGTCATTTCTCTATTCTGACCTTCCCTGACTTCTCTGTGGCAAGAGATAGAGGTAGTCACTTCTCGATACACATCCTTCCCTTGGCTTTCCAGGGCACGTACCACATGGGCTGCCTGTCTCCCTACTGTCTCACGGGACAGCCTGCTTAGGTTAATTCTTCCTCCCCTTCTGCACTTGCTCTAGGGGTTGGGCTGTGTCAGGACTCAGGTCTTGGTTCTCCTCCCTTCTTCATCTACACTTTGCCTCTAAGTGTCCCGTCAAGTCCCTTGGCTCCCCAAGCCCACTGTATGGCAATGGCCATTGAAGTATAGGACCAGTGGGACAAATCACTCTGGCCTGTCCATCTAACTGTTCACTCCCTCCCTCCAGATGAGTCGCTAATAGTCATCTCCAGCTGCACACGGCCAGAGGACAACCCTCGATGGTCTCCCTTTAGCTGTTTTCCCGGTCCTCCTTGTCTCAATAAACAATATGCTGTCCATGCCATTGCTCATCAGGAGACCTAGAAGTTGTCCTTAGTTCCTTTCTCTCCCCCACTTCCATATCCAAACCATCGGCAAGGCTGCCCAGCTTCAAGATCAGTTAAGGCTCATCTCGTATGGATCCACTTCTCTCAGCCTCTGCCTCTACCACCCCAGTTTGCTCAGCTGGGGCCTCTAGCCTGGGATGTGGCCCTACCCTCTGTGTGGGCTTCCTGCTTCCTTTTCTGCCTCCTCCAATCCATTTTCCCCTTAACTACAAATCAGAGCAAGTCACTTCTCTGTTTAACCACACCCTAACATGGAACCCCTTAGCTCTTAGAGGAAAATCCCCGCTCCTTAGCCTGGTTTTCAGTGGGTTGCTTGCTCTGGCCCTTGTCTCTGTCTTTGACCTTATCTTTCACTTGGGCTGAGCCATTTTTAACCATTTGTGCTTTGCGTTGGCCATTCCTTGCTTATAATGTTCCTACCCTGAACCTTCACACTGGGCACATTCTCTGAGATGCCTTCTCTGGCCATCAAAGTGAAATCACCTTCGTGTCAACCTAAGTCTGGGCATATTACTTGCCACTCTCTGACATTTGGGGAAATGTTTTCCTGTTCATTTACTGTTTGTATCCTCATTACTAGAATATAAGCTCCCAGGAGGCAGCGACTTTGCCTATTTAATTCATTGCTATACCCCTAGTGTCTAGATGAGTGCCTGGTACTTAGACGGTAGGTGCTCAGTGCATTTGTTGAATGAATAAATGACTCAAGAATGACTACTCTCTGGGAGTAGAGTTTGGAAATCTCTTTTTATAAAAAAAATGTTCAGCAACTAGGGATGTACTTGTACTATACTAGTGACTTAATGTATTTCCTGGGTGTATCAAAGCAAGAATTTTCATTGTTAAAGACTGTGGAGGACAATGCTTACTCAAAAGAACTAAATCTCTA
Organism: Lutra lutra; assembly: GCF_902655055.1. Taxonomy (NCBI): domain Eukaryota; kingdom Metazoa; phylum Chordata; class Mammalia; order Carnivora; family Mustelidae; genus Lutra; species Lutra lutra. The sequence goes on along the minus strand of NC_062289.1, from coordinate 26,858,227 downwards.
ATAGTGAAATTCAAGGCCTGTGACAAATATTTAAAAGATAGAGGCCAGTAGGGCCCTTTGCCCACGTAGCCCAGTGGCATAGAAGGTTGTTGTCCTCACTTCCCCATGCTGCGGCCCTGTCTTTAGTTCACAGCTGGGAGATAAAGTGCCTTCTGTCTTTCTTGAAAGGAATCAATAATAAGAATGAGTACTTGGCTCTCTCCAAAAGGTCAGCTTGACACCTGATTTCTCAGGCTGCTCTCTTGATCCCTCCTCCCCATTAATGGGGCAGCATTTTCCTGCCTGGCAGACAACTTTCGAAGAACAAATTTGTAATCTGATTCTGAGAAATATTATGGGGATTAAGATGGTATCTCTGGGTTCATTTGGTTCAGCCCACTGAAGGATGGAAGGGTGGTCCAAAGAGAAGGTCAGTGTCTCCCTAGGATGGGCCTCGGTATGTGCACGTGTGAGCCTGGGTACAAGAAAAGGGACATGGGTAGAGGTGTGTGTGAGCAGTAAGATGATCCTCCAATGGGAAGGACTCTCGCTGTGGCCCACACACGTGCCTGTAGCGGCAGGTGGGCTCCTGCGCATGGGCAAGGGAAGGGAGGACAATATGGGGGAATTCCTATCAGGGCCCATTTTTACTTAATACGGACCATGAACCTCCCCAGGAGTGTGGCTTTGGGAGGAATCATGTGTAGCCGGCAGGACACAGGCCCAGCTCCTTAGCCGTCCTCAAGACTCCCTGTACCCCGATGCTGCCAGGAAGACTTCCAGCAGCGTCACTCCAATACCAACTGCCCAGAGCCCCACTGTAGGGATGCCTCCTTTTAGGAAAGCCTGATATACAAAACAGAAATCCCAAGCACAAGGGAGATAATTAACCTGGGGGGCGAGGGTTACAAGCTGGCAGGCTGGGAGCCTATGGTTTGGAAAACATCTGGGCCCCCTGGCCAGGCCCCCACCCCCATCCTATACCTCCCACCTCTGGCAAAGCCGCAGGGAGGAGGCCGATTATCTTTTTTTTTTTTTTTTTTTTTAAATGAATAGGATGGGCTGTGGGCTCCTGGCAGGCCCCATCTGTCCGCTGCCCTGACTCAATTTGATTCCCATTCACCCGCCTTTGTTTGCCTTCCTTTTTTGATCAGCAATATCGTGGGGGGTGGGAGTGCGAAGGCTTAATGTTCTCCCAGGCTTCGAGGAGCTGCAACCCCCTCCTGGCCGCCCACCCCCACTGCGTCCAGCGGCCCTGTTCCTGGAGGTGAGTGTGCTCAGGCCAGAGGCTACCCGCAGTGCAGGGCCCAGTCTGGCCCAGCCTCCTGGGTGCCACAGAGGGGAGGCAGGCAGAGACGTGTCAAGGAAGAAAAGCTGGTATGTGATGTTGGGAGGTTATGGGGCAAGGATGTTGGCTGCTCCCCCAGCCAGAAGGCAATGCACCTTCCAGGGTCAAGAGTCTTTCTCTAGGTGGAGTGGGGAGGGGAGGGAAGGCAGGGGAGATTAGCTGGGGGTCCCAGAGCCTCCTGAGTGGGTGGGAACTACAAATCTGGGGGTGTCACCACTATAAGTTATTCATTTCTTTTTAAGTAGAAAAGGTAAAAGAGCAGCCCATTAAAAAACAAAGTAAAAATTTCGAATATAAGATTTCACCCATAATCTCACAGCCATAGGGCTAAAACCACTTTGGAGTTTGCCCAAGCCTTCGGTGACCAGGGGGTTATCTTGTAAACTGTCATCTTGACTGAAAAGGGACCCAGGGAACTTCAGAACTGGCAGGGCACAAGGAAATGCTACCCATTTTGCAGATCACAGGAGCCTAGAGGGAGCCCAGGCCTCTGGACACCTGGGCCCGTGCTGGCCCTTGCAGCTGGGATCTAGGTTATGCTAGAATGAGAGGACCCTGGTTGTGTGTGAAGGTCTAGAGGCACAGGTATGGCTCAGCAGGAAATAACTCTGAGCTTCCTGAGGTGAGGGATGAGGGAGAATAGGTGTAAAACCAGATAACAGCAGTAAAGATTAATCCCGAGGCCTCTACCGTGTGGGCCAGACCAGTTAGTGGTTGGGAGGTACAGATTTAGACTTCCTTGGTGTGATCCACCGTGCTCCGGCATTGTGGGCAGGGCCTATTTCTGCCCAGCAGGGGGCGCTAGAATGTACCTCTGCATGTGGTGTGCGGCTTCACGTGGGTCCCAGCTGGCACCGGCTATGGCCAATACCTGGTCAGTTTGTCCTGGGGGACTTCCCACCCTCCAAGAAGTGTAAGAGGTAGCCCCCAAACTATAGGACGAAATAGAAAGTTCGGGGGGGGGGGCGCATAACAGAGGTACAGAGAATAGGCCATGGAAGGGGTAGCTGACGGCGGAGACACAGCAGGCTTGGGGAGAAGGCCTCTGAGCTGCTTGGGATGGAGGAGATGGGCCCCCGCGGAAGGGAGAGTGGGGCTCCACGTTTGCTGAGAAGCGGAGGCAACGCAGAGTGGGGGCCAGTCAGGCATGCAGTGCCGACCGCTGTCTGGGGAAAGATCCTCCAGGAGCCAGGAGTCACAGCCACCAACAACAGGAAATGTCATGAGACGAATACGACCAGGTGCCAAACCCAATATAATACGTACATAACCCGGGGCCCGAATGCACGCTACTGTAGACCGTGCTGTAGAAATTGGGGGGAGAAATCTGTGGGTCGGGGAGCAGGATGGGGTTTATGGGCAATACAGGATTTGATTAATCCTTAAAGGGTTGTGTGGTAATTGGGTAGGTAGATGAGTGAACAGCATATGTGCTTCTAGTTAATTATTTATTTGTGTTCATCTGCTGATTTATTTTTTATTTTCAGGAATTTAAAAAAAAATTACAGAGAAGTACAGAGACTAATTATCATAGAGACAGGTGTGCCCACCACCCAGAATTGATGGTTATTAATATTGTGTCCCATTTGCTTTGTTTTGTTAAGTGAAAAAAAAAAAAAGACAATAGTTGGAGTTGAATAGATGTCCCTTTTGTCCCTCCCCACTTCGTCTCCTGCCAACTCCCTCCCTGTCTGTGCCCCACAGCCCAGCCGAATTTGGTGTGTATCTTTCCAGTTTATTTGAAATACTTTCCCAAATACCTATGTGTCAAATATGTAACAAATAATAGCAGTGTTTTGAGTTTTTCTTAAATGAATATAAAATGTATGCTGAAAGCATTGGGCTACAAGTTTGCTTTTGTTTGCTTGCTGAGTTACGTGTTGGTCGAACAGTGTTCTTTTTACCTGTAACCTGGCATTCTGTCACATGGATACAGCAGTAATTAATACTGTCACGGTCACCATGCTCTTAAACTACTCCTTACACAGATGTATGAGAATATAGGCAGAAGTATTGGGTGCGGGGAATGCGTAGTTTTACGGTTGTAACTCATTTATATTGTTAATAGTGGTTAGTTTTAATTAGACAATTTTGCAAAAAAACTGGTGACTATGAAATAGATTCTATTTGTGCTTCTCTGTCACTTGTGTTTACAAAGCATATTACATTAAAACATTCTATTCTTAGTCAGAGGGGCAGACACCCGGTGGTTTTTGCTGAGATGGCTCTAGGATAAAAAATACAGACCCATTTTCATTTACTAATGTTGATAAGAAGAATAATTTTTAATCGTTGCCGACTCTGGGGAAGGACAATAAATAAAAGAATGACTTTTTAATAGGAACCTTGTCCTGCTGGGCTATGTTTAGAAACTGTCGATCGGACTTGGGTTATTGTAAATGTATGAATACCTTACTTTGTGACTTTGGGCTCCGATAGATAGATGATAGGCAGACAGATAGAGAATATTGTATATAGTTCTTATGGGCACATTACATGCAGAGAATAGTTATAAGACCAGCTTTAAGCTCTCCTGAGTCTGGTGATTTGTGGGTGCTCTGATCTGCCTACTGTCACATTAAAATTCCACTATTGAAATCCTTCATATGCATTACAACTTTCATAATCACAGACGGAGTAAGATATTAAACTGTTACCTTCTTTCTGCCAAGTATACATTTGCTTGCCATTTCCCTATAAAGAAGATGTCTTCCATAAAGTGGAACAGAAGTAGTTTTCCGAGTGGGGACAGTGGGTAGAGGAGGAAAGGCAAGAGGTAGTCCCACAGCTAGGCGGCCAGGAGCTGGGCAGGAATGGATGTTTCTGGAGGTCCAGAGGTCTTCCCCCAGTGGAGGATGGGGTATCCCTTTGTGGTTGGGAACAGAGGGGCATGTAGACAGGTAGAGGAGTGGTTAGTACTCAGAGGCAAAGGAGACGCTGAACACCGTCTCCTGCCCTCCCCGCTGCCCCCCCCCCCCGCCACACATGTACGCCCCCCCCCACACCACTCCAAGCCTAAAGAGTGTTCCCCTAAAGGAGCAAGTCTGGACCATCGCTGCATGGTCTACTGCTTATTGGAAGTGAAGGAGAAAACAACCCAGGCATGGTCTCGATGCGCTGTCCGCAGCCCTCTGTGCTGCACCCGTCATTTTAAACCAATTAAAACAGCTGGTGGACACCTGGAGAGCCGTAGGGGGCACGTGAGCTGTGAGATGGCTCAGGTTTGCCAGCCCGCCGTCCTTCGGGGACGTCCTGCCTGAGCTCACCCTCCCCGGCGTCGGTAGCACGTTCCTTCCTTCCTTCCTGAGTATTTCCACATCCATTATCTCGGCTGATCCTCACAATACCCCGATGAGGTGAGTTGGAAAGATATCGAGGCCCCATTTGGCAGAGGTTAAGTGGCTTTGCTGAGGTCATGGATTTTAGCAGTGGGGACAGCCTGGAGCCCGGGCCTCTGGACCAGGACGTCTGGGATGCCACTGCCACACACACACACACACACACACACGGACGCATGTGCGTGCGTTCAATTTGGATCTTGTAGCCTTCTTCACAGGAGGGCAAGGCCTGTGTCTTGTACCTCTCTGAATCCTTAAAAAAAATTTGGGGGGTTGCTTTCCAAACTGAGCCATTTCTTCTGTTCCAGGGTTCTTGCGTACCTGCAAACCTCTTCTGTTGGGGTGATGGGCATTTTAGGGAAAAAAAAAATTGTCCATGGCAAAGCCTCCTAATCGTTACCCATCAGCCCACCGCGAACCTCCCAAATTGTGAATGCCGTGTGTGTGCTGATACAAATATGAAGGTTACTCTGCTGGACGAGCTGCAAGGGAAGTCACTAGCGCACACAATGCGGCCCCATGGGAGTGTTGCTATTTCTGTGTGGCCAACAGTCGTCAACAAGTTGCTGACCGCTCTACTGGCCTCCCCAGCACTCTCACTTCTTCAGCACCAGCCTCTGGTTCTTTCCTCTGTTTCTCACGCCATCCTGCTTCCTTAGCCCTCTTGCCCTCCAGACTTGTGCTGCTTACTGGAAGGTGCCAGTGTCTATTTCTGGTATCAGAAATGAACATGAGCGTAGAAAGCAAAGGTATACAGGCAGCGAAACAAAACCAGGGCGGAAACAAATGGCCAGAGAAACGGACCAACCTCCAGAAGCATCAGGAGAGGGTGCGCAGTGTTCTGGATTGAGCCATGGTGGCTCTGAACGCCGAGAGAAGGCAGGGTCAGGGGGACTTCAGGGAGATGGCCCTGGGGATGGGGGATTCCCATAGAAAGAAGGGGGAGGAGGTGCGCACAGTCTGCCTCTCCCCATTTTTCCTCTCTGCTTCCAATCCTGGAACCTCAAGGCCAGCGGTGGGTCTGAGCCTGGGGGTTCCTTTTCTGCTGGCATCGCCTAGGTGACTTGCCTCCACTTTCACCCTGCAGAGATGAGACATTTCCCAGCCAGCACTCTGTTTCCAGAAAGAGAAGGGAGATGGGGCCCTGGGGGGGGGGAGGGGGTTGGGCAGGACGTGGCAATAAAGGGGCTTCCTGCAAAGCCGGGGCTGACTGGCGCCTAGAAGGATAAATGACTCCGCTCGCCGGCTGCCCGTGTTACACAACTTGTCTGAGTTGGCTTGAGACCTCAGTGATCCCCCTCTAATTGAAATCACTTTCCCTTGACCTCCTCGGTAAGCCGGGAGCTTGCCGCTCTCTGCCAACAAAGGGGCGCGGAGGTCGGAGGAAATCCTGGCCGGGCAGCGGAGCCGCGCGCCGCGCTGTTTTCCCGGGCTGGTGGCGACCTGGCCTGCGGGGAACCTGCTCCGTCCCGGGAAGGTTGTGCCCGCCGGGGTCGCCCGCAGGCTGCGAGGCTCCGAGCGGGGCCGGGACTGCCCCCTAGAGGGCACTGGGGGTATTTTGGGGGGCTGTTGACTGGCATTTGGGGGCGCTCCGCGTTTGGTGGGGAAGAGGCTAGGATGCTGGACATCCGCGCCCTGTGCGGGGACAAGCCCACATTTTCCTCGCAGGACCCGCCAGTCCGTAAAGATGAAAAATCCGTGTATGATGATCTGAGCCTAGACTCTGTTTCACACATAAATCAAAGTATTTTTGCACCGTTATAATATACTCTGGTGTTCCCAAGAAAGCAACTACCTCGTAAATCAAGGGAAAGGGAGCTTTTTCCAGTTCGTCTCCTTAAGAGTTCTTTACCATTTAGGCACCTTGCAGTACTTGAACTATGACAATGTAACACATCTGTATCCAAATCTCTATTTCTTTCTCTCTTTATTTATGTGCTTATACATGTAATGGGTTATACATATACATGTATACACACACACACACCCCCCAAACATACTTTTATGCCATTATTTCGAAATGTCAATAAAGAAGTTCCAATAGCATTCAGCTGAATATCATCTAGTCTTAAATACAAACTTAGTGGGAGCAAGCTCAATGTCTTCTGGTGCAGATATGCCTGAAATTGCATACATTTACACACAGAAATCACATACAGAAATGCACATTACTTGATTAGAAATTACTTTCACTTCTCTCTATAATGATACTAAAACAATTGTGTTGACCTCTGGAAAGGGATTTTGGGCCCTTTAGAGTTGAGAACCATTGTTGTTAGCTCTCTGAGTGTGTTTCCCTCTCAGTTTCCGCCTCAGAAGATCAATGGGGACAGTAAGATGTTAACAACAGCACAAATGTCAGACAAAATCATAGGCATGGAACACTGAGCCCAGGATACTGCTACCAAGGGAAACATTGCTGATTAAGGTCCCCGAGAGGTCCAGATTCCAAATGTAGAGGAGGGGGTGGGGGGATAGTAGGGGACTAGGGTGGAGACAGGGGGCGTCAGGCGGTGGGGTGTAGAGCACAATCGTGAGCCAAGGTTAGTAGACCAAAGATGGTGGTAGTTTTCCAAGGGAGTTATAAGCAATGCATGGAGATCTTTTTTTTCTCTTTTAAATTATTAAACAGCTAAAAAAAAAAAAAAAAAGAAAGGAAAAACCTTCTTTAAGCACTTATAGGCCATCTACTATGTGCCAGCACTCTGTTATAGGATCTCTTTTCATTCTTACCTCAACCCAGCGAGGTAGGTATCATTTAACTGCATAGAAGAAAAACTGGGGGCACACTTAGGAAGCAAAATTTGAACCAAATCCATTTGGTGCCAAAGTCAGTATGACATACTGCCCTTAAAAACTTGCCAGTGGGCTTGTTTTTATTTTTGCAGATTGGTGGTTTAATTAAGGTCTTCTGTCTTAGTCAGCAATTTCAGTCTATGATACTTGGCTAATCCTAACATCTAGATGTTAAAGGCAACACAAATAGAAATTCAAATGTAGAACTGAACCAATATGAAGACATTGGTATACTTTTGAAAGAAATAAAACAATATCTGTACAAATGGAAAACATAGTATCTTCTTAAATGGGAAGACTTAATATCATAAAAATTTCAATTCTCCACCCAAATCATTGCATAAATGTAATGAAATATCAATTGGAATTCAAATGGAATTCAAATGGAATTTTTATTGTGTCAAATTATCTAAAAATTGATATGAAAAAGTAAATGTCTGAGAAAGGCCAAGAAAAAATTTTAAGAATAGTTGAGGAAAGACAACTTGACTTGCCAATATAAAAACACATACGGAATGGGGTTGACATAGAAACAGGATGGGAAACCCAGAAACAGATCCCTGTGAAAAAAGGTAGTATCTTTAATAAATGTTGCTGATAATCTGCTTAGAAGAAAACAGATTTCAGTTCCCTGCCTCACATCATATAAAAAAAAATCTAACTGGATTAAGGCCTTAAATATAAAACAAACAAACAAACAAAAAAACCCAAACCATAAATTAATTACAAGAAAATCCAGGAAATACATATATACCCATATAAAAATGATATTCTATATTATGATATATAAATTAATTATATATAATTTATATTTATTTATATATCAATAATTTATGTTTATCTCTATATATTTGTATATAAAATCTCCCCAGGGCTGTGGTTGAGGGAAAGAATAGTGTGAAATAGAAAACAATTCCAGCAAGTCAGGAAATTCGGAAGCTATAAAGGAAAAGGTAAGGCATATTCAACTGTGTAAAAATTGCATAACACTAGTTTGGCAAATAGATTGGGGAGCACATTTTCATGCAAATGATTGACAAAATGTTAATATCTCAACTGTACCAAAAATTTCTGACAAATGAATAAGAAAAAATGTAGGACAATAAATTAGAAAATGGGCAGAGGCTATGAAGAGATAGTTCAGAGAAGATCAAGTTCAAATACCAATAAACTCATGAAAAGATAATTAACTTCTCTAGCAGTCTATATACAATGAAAGTATCAGTGAGATATCATTTCAATTACAAAGCTAGTAAAATGTAAAGAATGGTAACTCCTACCACTAATGGAAATGTCAGGGGAAAAGTGACCTCTTATATAGTTTCTGAGGAAAGGTGAATCATGTTTTTAGAGTGCAATTGGGTGATGATTTTTATTTTTTATTTATTTTTTTAAAAGATTTTATTTATTTATTTATTTGTTTGACAGAGAGAGAGATCACAAGTAGGCAGAGAGGCAGGCAGAGAAAGAGGAAGGGAAGCAGGCTCCCTGCCAAGCAGAGAGCCCGATGCGGGGCTCGATCCCAGGACCTGGATCATGACCTGAGCCGAAGGCAGAGGCTTAACCCACTGAGCCACCCAGGCGCCCCGGGTGGTGATTTTTAAAACATAGAATACGTGTACCCTTCAACCTGACAACCTACTCCTGGGAATTTGTCCTTTCAAAACAAAATTTTGGTAAGAAAAGATACTTGTTCAAGGTCAAAGATGTTCACATCAACATTGTTTGCAACTACACAAATTGGAAATAAAATTAATGCCCATCAATAGAGGAATAGTTGACTAAATTGGGGAACATTTATATGATGGAATATTGCAAAGCTCTTAAAAAAGATTTTATTGAATATCATTTCCTACTGACTTTGAGGAATTATCATCACACATTTTTGAATGAGGAAAGCACATACAGAGAATGGTATATAATATGACCCAGTTTTGTAATTATGACCCCTCCAGAATACATACATATATTCATGTAGGTAAATGGATAGATAAGCATAAAGAATATTAATGGAAAGATTCAAAACAAGTTGATACCAATGAACATGAGAGACAAACAAGGGGTGGAGATGTGGTGTGTTTATATAAGGAATCAAAGAGGTTAAAAAAGATAAAAAGATTGTTGACCTTGATAAAAATCAACATGAGTGATATGGCCTAATTTGTTTTAAATTGTATGTGTGTGTGTGTATAAAACCATACATGGAGAAAGAAGTCTGGAAGAACATTCATTAAATATTAATATATTCATGGATTGGATATCATAGAGATTCCAGTTCTCCCAAATTTAACATGTAGATTCAATACAACCTCCGTAAAAATCTCAGCAGGTATGAGTGTGTGTCTATGTGTGTCTGTGCACATGCATGCATGTATGTGTTGTGTGTAAATTGACAAGCCAATTCTAAAATTTATATAAAAATGCAAAGGGCAAAGAACAGTTAAGACGCTCTTGACAAAATAACCAAGATGTGGGGTGGAGTGGGAAGAGGGAAGAAGGGGGTGTCTTGCACTATCAAATATCATGACTTAAGACTTACGAGGTTACAGAAACTAAGACAATATAGTATCTGTGAAAAAAAGAGATGAATAGCTCAAAAGAGTTGAACAGGGTGCTTAGAAACAGGTTCACACATATATGAAAACTTTATTTATGGCAAAGGTGAACTGCAGAGCGGTGGGAAAAGAAAGTCTTTCCAATAAATGATATTAAGTCCATGAGATATCAAAATGAAGAAAAATTAACTCCTACTTCACACTATATACAAAGTGAATTCCAAGTGGGTTGTGACCGTCAATGTGAGAGGTAAATCAATAAAATTTCTGGAAGATAATGTAAGGGAATATCTTTCTAGACTTCAAGGTAGGGAAAAATTTCTTAAATCTGATACAAATCCCACTAATCTTAAAGGAAAAGGTCGCTATCCTGGAGTACATTAAAATAAAGAACTTCACTTTACCAAAAGAAATCATTAAGAGCATAAACAGGCCACAAAGTGGGAGAAGAGATTTACAACATATAAAAAATAAGAACTCAAAACCAGATTGCACACAGAATTCTTACAAATCAGTAAGAAAAGACCCACAACCCAATAGAAAAATGGCAATAGACTTGAATGGGTATTTACAAAAGAGGATAAAGAAATGGCCAAGAAATACATGAAAAAGGGGTTTGATCTCATCAGTTATCAAGACTTCATAATTAGATGCACATACCCCTCGAATGGCTAAAATGAGAAGCCTTCCTAGGGCTGTGGAGCAGTGGGTGTACAAATTGGGGTGATCACTTTGAGAACTCCTCTAATGGAGTTGAATGTACACACATGTGATGATGGGGCAGTTAGATCCCTAGACGTTCACTTGATAGAAATGTGGGCCCATGGGAAGCCCAAGTCATGTACAAGAATGTTTGTAGCCATGATTGCTAACAGTCCCAAACTGAAAGCACAAAATGCTCATTGACAGCAGAATGAACAAATAAATCACAATATATTGTTCTAATGGAATAATTACCAGAGTGAAAACAAACGAACCACAGCTCTCTACTGCAACACAGATGAACTTCCAAGCATCATGTTGAACAAAAATAGCATAACACAAAGAAACATATTCAATTATTTAATTTATGTAAAGGCCAGCAAGCGCTAACTGATGGGGTTGGGAGGAGGGGCAGTAATGATGACGGAGGAGCAGGGCAGGGAGAGTAACTTCGAGGCAACACAAGGCCTCCTGGGGAGCTGGTCGCGTTCTCTTTCTTGTCCGTGGTTGTGGATACATAGGAATTCATTTTGTAAAACTTTGTGAAGTTGTGAAGTTGTGGTTTGTGCATTTTTGTGTATTTGTATTCTATTTCAGTAAACAAGAAAGAATTTGGGTGGTAACTATCTCCGGATGATGGGATGTCATATAATTTTTACTTTCTTTTAATTTTTTCTATTCTTTGAATTGTTTGCAATACACGTGTATTCTTTATATAATCAAGAAAACCATAAAGCTGTTTTAATTGTGGAAACAGATAATCAAACAAGTTTCAGAAATGCAAATGTGTTCATTTAACCAGTGCAACTACAGCTAGGTGCTCTTCCACAAAGTTGGTTTTAAGAAAAGATCATGAGGGCACCTGGGTGGCTCAGTGGGTTAAGCCTCTCCCTTCGGCTCAGGGCATGATCTCGGTGTCCTGGGATCAAGCCCCACATAGGGCTCTCTGCTCATCGGGGAGCCTGCTTCTCTCTCTCTGCCTGGCTCTCTGCCTACTTGTGATCTCTCTGTCAAATAAATAAATAAAATCTTAAAAGAAAAGAAAAGAAAAGATCATGAGTCAGCAGGTGCACATTTTTATCCCTGCTTGATTACTGAGTTCACCTTGGCCTTGAGAGATCATACTTTCTACCCCTGCCATGGGTGGACTCTAGACTACCCAGATTCTGCCATATGGAAAATTCTGCCATGGAAAGAGCCTGGGCAGAGAACCAAGAGAACTTGGCTCAAGTGACCGCTCTTCTAGAAACTTCCAGCAATGTGACCTCAGGCTAGTTACTTCATCTTTGGGGCAACAACACTCTGATCTAATAATTTCTATGGGCTATTCCTGTGACTCTATATCTCAGTGACATGGAGTGGGTTTGGGAGTGTTGGAGCCAAGTACACTGGGCAACGCCAGCATCTGTTCAACATGTATGATGTGACAGTTTCCAGAGTATTCACCAGGGCTCCACTGGTAAATTAGATACACAAGATTCCCACCTGCAAGGAGTTGGCATTTTAGAGTAGGAGACAGCCACCAAACAGATAAATGAATACCAGGTTGAAAGCTCATCCTTCTGTGCTAAATGCTTGGTTGAGAGGACAAGACAGGACCAAAAGTTGTCCATTGGATTTGGCAGCAGAGAAGTAAAATGAGGAACTTAGACAAGAGCAGTTACAGGGGGATTTGAGGACAGAAGCCAGTGAGAGGATGTTGGAAAGAATGAGAGGTGAGGAAGAGGAGATGGTCCCAACAGACAATTCAGAAATTTTGCTAGAAAGGGAGACAGAGAGATCACGAGGCAGCTGGAGAGGGTGTGAGTTTAAGGGAGTAGATTTTCATTTTTATTTTCTTTAGGGACAAAACTAGAGCACATTATCATGTCAAAGTGTTCATGGGAGAGAGGAGAGAAGGACAATGTGTTTGTAAGAGCCAAGTCTGAGTAAGAGATAGAGGGTTGAATCCAGACACAAGTGGAGAGTCAGCGTTGGTGTGGAAATGCAGCTCTTCCGCGAAGACGGGATGGAAGAGAGAGATGATACAGGTGCAAGTCGGACTGAAGATTTGGTGGAGGAAAGATGAGGGAGTTCCTGTTAACCACTTATCCTTTCTCATTGAAGAATGAGGTGACTTTGCCAACTGAGAAGTGATACCAGATATTTAAGGGGAGAGGAGAGTCATATGAAAGAATGGGTAAGTGCACTCAAGGAGAAAGAGAAGTCCTGGACAACGCTGAGTTGAGATTTATAATAATAAAATCTTAGTAAATACTCTAATGGATTATGCCACCAATTTCTCCTAAGACATACAAATTAGTAAGACCCATACCCTCTGGTACCCTGCAGTGAATAGCCCCTGGGTCCTTTTTGGAAAATGCTTTGAGACTCATGGTCTTAGTCTGTCTGCTGTAAATAAGCCTTATCACTAAGAAAGAGCTTGTTGGCTGTCAGGTCTAATCTAATTGGGTGAAATGTTGGAGAGAGCTCAGATGAGTTTATCATCCCCTCATCTGTTGGTCTGTCCATCCATCCATCCGTCCATCCGTTTGTCATCCATCCATCCATCCATCCATCCATCCCATTCAATGGACCTCTTCTCTGTACCATGCACTAAGAGCTAGATTAACATCATTCTCATTATTTGAGATGAGTTATTTGGCAATTCCGTGAGCAAATTTGCTCAACAAGTGTTTGTTGAGCACTATTTTAAGCTGAGCCTTTTGCTGAACACTAAGGAGAACACAAGAATGCAAATGGAATTCTCTCTACTCTCCAGTAGCTTATGATCTAGAGAGGGAGACCATTCAGGGTGACATTATAATACTTCAATGGAGGTAACAAGTGCCAAGTGACAGTGCAGAGGAGCTCAGAAAAGGAAAGTCTGGGTATCCAGGGCATTGCTGGCAGGGAGGTAGGGTTTGAGCTAGGCCTGATCGGCTCAACTCTTATCCTTGGAGAGGAAAAAAAAAAAGACCCCAAACTTGAAGAAATAGCTCAGTATTAGCATGCAGTCATAAACATAAAACATTAACATGTAATTCCCTTATGCTTTTGAAAAATTACTTCATAAACGCAAAGTAAAATATTTTTCCCTTTTTATTACCTGACAATTACATATTAAGAATTTCTTTTTATGTTTAAAAACATATGCAAGCCGGGGAAGGCAGACGCCAAAATGTAATTGCTTTCCTTCTATAAGAATCAGATGTCATTTTCTTCCAACTCAACTCTGAAAAGAGATAGGGAAAAGCAAATTGTTGTATACATTAAATTTGGAAACATCTGATAGCTTTCCTCAATTAAACTATTTAAATGGAAAAAGATTGCTGTACAGCTCTATCATATCTCACTGAATAAAACCTCAGCTGAGGCAAATTGGCAGTGGCAGGTACCAAATGCATTGGCAATAATGAGATTGGACAGCCCAGTGGAGGTCATTGGTAATTGTTATTATATGCAATATTGCACTGTCAGAAAAAGAAAAAAACCAACTGGGGAGCAAGCAGAGCCAATGCTGGGGATCTTATGGGAGTATCTGTGACCACCTCGCCAGGGAGACTTGAGGGGTGGGGGGTGTGTCAGGAAAGTCTGAGCCCCTGGCATGGAAAGCCTACCCTTCAGGGAGGGCTCTTCCTGGCCTGCCATGTGCTCCCAGCATGTGGGGGCAAAACACCAGCTGAGAGCAAGGGCTCAGGGGATGGCACCAGGGCATGGGGTACAGGTCAAGGAGAGGTAGGGAAGACGGGCAACGGACCTGAGAGCTGGGACAAATAAAGCCAAAGTCTGTGTAATTGTTGTGGCTTGGCTCAGGGCTGGCTCTGATGGGAAGCACAGAAAGTTCTTTTTTTTTTTTTTTTTTTTTTTCTGCTCTCTCTCTAAATTTCCAGGGGTGCAGAAGGTAGAAAGAAGCATATTCTCTTGCACTGTGGGATTTCAAGCCTCCAGCTCAAAGTTCCAAACTTGTGGAGAAAGGGGTGAGGGGACGAGGGCTGGGTTGCCCAGGACCTAAGGAAGGCTGTCTGCTGCATTACAGTGCCTACTGAGGCCCAGGCACGGAGTCTAGGTCTGGACAGTGTCTGGGGGGAAGATGACCAGTCCCAGGCAGGTGACACACACAGGCTCCCTGGGCTGGTGCAGGCAGTGGTGCATAGAAGGCAAGGTACTTGGATACCATTCAGCCCCTCCCAAGACAGGCTTGAGTTTCACATGCCATGGCAGCAAGTGCCTCTGGGCCCACCGCACCATCTCACGCTCTAGATTTAATCAGGAGGTCACTCTGAAACAGCACATGACCATTTTCATGGACCAAGAGCCTCAAAAGGACCGTGATGGCACCCAAGAGCTTCTTCTGTATTGCTCAAGCATTTTCAAGAGTGGCAGCATCATGTTAAGAAAGGGGGGAAAGAGGACTGGGAGCAGCCGGGGCCTCTGACCTTTTGGAGTCCAAGGATGGTAGTTAGAGTAAATCCACCAGAATCAGGCCTCCTGTTCTCAAAGACATCTTAGAGAGTATTCCTTGTGCTGAGTTGGCTTCCTGAATTTGTCCAAAGTCAGCAACAGGTAAGACCCCAGATAACCATACCAGGGAGACGAAACTGGAGAGGTCGGGCACCAGCATCGTAAGCTGAGTCAGCCTGGAGGAACACAGCTTCCTGAGCTAGGGGATACTTGGATATCACCAGGTTTGGCATCCTACTCCCGGTGGAGACCCCTCTGACACAGGGCTTCCCAGACCCGGCTGCGCTAGAAAATTTCCTGGAGACCATGCAAAATACAGGGACCTCCATGATCCCTGTCTTGCCTATTAAGTCAGAGTTTCTGAAGATGAACGTCCAGAGAGCTGTATTTTAAGCAAGTTTGCTGAAGAATTCTGGGGCAGCTACTTCACCGACAGGACCTGTATATGGGAAGGACCGCATATTCCTCGCTGTCTCTGCCAGAAGAAATCTCAAAGAGGAGCTCATTCCTTACAGGCAGCCTGTTCTATTGTAGGTCATGTTGAATCGCTCAGAAGGTCTCTGTATTGCACCAACACCTGATTCGGAGCCAGTTCTTTCTTAACTCTTACCGACCCGATGAGGAAGGAAGGGTGTATTTAGTAACCCTATTGCATGATTCTTCTTCAAATGTCAACTCAGAAAAAAGTTCATTTCTCCCGGGCTGATAAGCTCAGGGTAAGACTCCGGGTGTACTCTGAGGCAGGCACTGCATTTGCGTACATTCATTTGGACGAAAAGATAGCATTCGTTCATTCTCTTTGAGGCCCTCTTCCCTGCACTGAGACCTGGTGCTACACAGGATTCAGACCACAGACTCTACCGTCACAGAACTGGCAACCCAGGAGAGGAGCCGCACGCATGTGTGACTTTTGTCTGCCTTCCCAAGTGGATAGAGGACCAGGGAGGAAGGACCAGAGGGAATAAAGTCGATCAGGTATGGCTTCCTGGAAGAGGTGGTATTTGAGTTGGACTTGATGGCTGATGATACCTCAGAAGAAAAGATGTGGTCTTATGGGTGGAGGGAGCAAGGTGAAGTGGGGTGTCTATCGGAAGAACAAGGAGTATGGCAGGCAGGACAGGATGGCAAAGAGGGGAGCATCCTTCAATGCTCAGGGTTAGCTTTCCTGCTGAGGAAAGAGACCTCCTCCTCCCTCCTTCACACTGAGTCCTAGGTCCTAGAGCTGGGGAAACACGCCTGGTGCAGCCTTACACTAACAGGTGTCACTGTCTCTGCTTGCAATTTAGTTTAAGGTTGTTCAGGTCTAAAGAAATTGTTTTAGAAATGGGCCTGCCTGGGGCACGTGGGTGGCTTAGTGGGTTAAGGGTCTACTTCAGCTCAGGTCATGATCTCAGGGTCATGGGATTGAGCCCTGCATCGGGGGTCCCTGCTCAGTGGGGAGTCTGCTTCTCCCTCTGTCTCTGTCCCTCTCCTCTGCTTGTGCTCTCACTCACATGCTCTCTCTCTCTCAAATGAATAAATAAAAAATCTTAAAAAAAAAAAAAAAAAGGAATGGGCCTGCCTGGTTCTCCCTAAAATTCATCAAATGTGGTGCCACCAGGGCCCTCATCTGTGCCGGGCCCGCCCACGGGGGTGAGTATAAGAGCCTGTGCAGGGCTCCCCTTGCCTTGGGTCATGCAGCCCTGCAGCCAGCGGCCAGGTATTTCCTGGGCATCTATCGGATTGCCAGCAGCGAACAGGCCATGGGTCATGCCTGTAACAAGTCCGATCGACTGAAGGAGTGAGAGAATTTTCTGGAAATCGGACAGGTAGCTCACCTCTCTCAAGCACAAAGAAACGGGTAGGGAGGAAAGGCAAGCACAGCACAGCCAAGATTAGACCAGTAGAACAGCCTGCTTGGGACTGTCACCGAAAAGATGATTCCTCACACTTGTTAAAGTGAGAACCGTCCTGAGAGGTGTGGGCCCGCCGTGGAGGGTCTGTGTGTGTGTGTGGCAGGGGGTGGCAGCAGGGGAGAGAAGTCAAGCTCAGTTCCGAATACAAGGACCAGGGATTAATAGGCAAGGAACAGGATCTGTGGGTTGAAAGTTGCCAAGAGGAAACCGCAAGGCTAGGGCAGAGTCTTACTAGACCAGCTGGACAGGAAGGCAGGCAGAGCATAAGATACTGGGGTCCGCACTGGGGCTGAAGAACCTGGTCAGATATGGAAAGAGATCAGACACCGAGTGGGGCAGAGTTTTCGTTTTACTAATCTGGTCAAGGGCAGAGCACAAGGTCAGGGAGCAGTCGGGAGGAGAACCCAGAGAAGCCTGACTCACATTTGGCGGAAGGAGAGTCTTCGTAAGGCCCCTGTGGTCAGTACTGCTGTCACTGCCTGTTGCTGAGACTACCTGTGACTGTCATGGCGATTTTGAGTCACTCCCTCTAGACCCCAAGTCCGGGCTGGAAGAGGCTTCGGATGGACCAAGTCTGGGTCACCTGTCTTGGCCAGAGCAGCCAGAGGAACATGCAGCCAGGATGGAAGGACTGAGAGTTCCCAGCACCCATAGTCAGGTAGTGCCTAAGTGAGCCCATGCTAAGGGCCTGGACAAGTGTTCAAGTGTGAGCGTGAATGATGGAGACTGGAAGGGCAGAACGGGGTCAGTCGAGGGAGAGCGCTTCTGCCAAACCGAGGTGACGTGGGGTGTCATATGGGGGACGGGCCGGAGCAGGGGCTTCCCACCAAGTCAGGCAGCTAACGAGGACTCATGAGAGGGGTCTTCCTTGAGAAGGGGAAGCCCCACTTCACCCTGGGAGAGAGGGGAGAGCGTGCACAGAGGAGGGACAGCCTCTGGTAGGTTTGGGGGGCAGTGGGTGTGTAGGTGGACTTCGTGGCTGTGACCAGGTCCTGTGCCTGCATGGTGTGACAGAGACAGTGAACGCGAGATTCGGACCATGGGCTAAGGAGTCTAAACACCAGCTTTTGAAAAGCAACCAGCTTTTCATTCCCCACTTAGCCATGGACCCCACCAGCTCCCTGACTTATCCAGACACAGCAATAAGGGAAGCAAACATTTCTACAGTGCTCGCTCTATGCCACACCCCACGCAAAGCTCTCGACGTGTACTAATGAATGAATCCTCATTACAGCGCTTTCAAAAAGGTTCTATTATTATGTCCATTTTGCAGATATGGAAACTGAGGCACAATGAAGCCCATTCTGGTATGTGTGTGGTCTGTTAGCCCTTTGTGACTTGTGTACCTGCATTACAGTGCACGAGGGTAGGTGCTCAGAAGATAAACAGCACTATGTACACATACGAGACCTCTGTTCGTGCCCTCTGTGGCTTCTTCAGCGGAAGTTTTCGAAGGGCGGGCAACACCACCTTTTCATCTTTGCACCCTCAAAACACCACGGACAGAGCTTGGTGTGTATAATAGAAGACATTCAGTACATTTTCATGGAGCGGATGAGCTAAAGGTTTCCAAGCAGGGGAATGATGTGGTGAACAGGATTTTGGAGGGTCTGACCACTGGCAAAGTGGAATGAAGAGGAGAGGCCGGAAATGGAGCCCATGTGTTTCTGAGCTGCATCCGATGGCCAGGGCAAGTACAGCAATCTGTCCAGAGAACCCACAGCCATCTGGGGCTCACCTCTCCCTTCTGGGTTGTACCTCAAATTCTTGGACCCAAGTTTTCCTATCTTTTCCTGTTTCCCAGCTTTGGGCAACCACATTTCCTGCCTAAAAGAGTCCTTCAATGGAATTCATGGACCAGCTAGAGACATTCAGCTCTGCATAGACTGTGAGTCTCTGTGAACTTTTTGTTTTCAATCCTAAATTCAGATCATTTAATTAAGGACTGTAAACATAATGAACACCTCTCAGCTATCAAAGGGCATTAGAAACAACTCACAAATACAATTAACCTTGGTCCCAAAGATAAAAAGGAAGCAGGCACAACATGGCATTCTGCTGTTGATAGTAATCAGTTAACGAAGTAAGCAATTAAGGCAAACACAGAAGGAGTTACACAAACTCAGAGCAGCATTGGCTGTCCTTGCCTGGCCTCTGCAGGTGGCCACACGGGGCTCTGGACTAGTGGCTGTCCAGGAGCAGGACCGCCTCCGAATGTCTGGGGTGAGGGATTTGAAAGCAAAGACTTGATATTGTAATATAATTTTATTTGAGGGATACTCTTAAAACTTAATTTTTTAAAAACGTTAACTATGAAAATAAAAGCTTGAGAAAAATCTTTCTGGTTGGTGGGAAATGGCCTAAGATAGATCCTCAAGGTAAGAGAAGATTTCCTTCTCCACGAGGGACCTGATGATACTCTCCAGAGGAAGCATGGGGTTACCATGGAGCCTTTAGAGAAGAAATAATCACTGGAACATTTTTCCTTCCTTCTTTTCTTCCTTGCTTGCTTCCTTCCTTCCTTCCCATTTAAACATTTATACCCCCAATCCATTCCATCAAGGACATGAGATGGATAAATCCTTTTGAATAGTTTCTAGAGGCACTAGGATGCATCAAAACTTGACTAACATGGGACGCCTGGGTGGCTCAGAGGGTTAAATCCTCTGCCTTCAGCTCAGGTCATGATCTCAGGGTCCTGGGATTGAGCCCCACATTGGGCTCTCTGCTCTGCAGGGAGCCTGCTTCCTCCTCTCTTCTCTGCCTGCCTCTCTGCCTACTTGTGATCTCTGTCTGTCAAATAAATAAATAAAAATCTTAAAAAAAAAACTTAAAAAAACTTGATTAACAAATTCCCTTTTGTTATGTGCTACCCATTGGGCTGGCTTCTATGAGCACAGTATTCATAGGACGAAATATCTGTGAGAGGTCCCACACAACAGACTATAAGACTGTGTGTCCTAAGTGATGTGGAACTTACCAGTCAGAAGACTTTGGTGGCAAGTAACAGAAAATTCAACTCAACATGGGAATTTATAAGCTCCTGTAGCAGGAAGAGCAGACACAGTATGGACCTGCCCCGTGCGCTACTGTCTGCCCCGCTCCCATCTGCGGAGGAAGCTGTCTGTGGGCTGGCAGCAGGCTGGGGACAGCAGCTCAGGGCGTCACTTCCTGACAAGGTCCAGGGAAGACTTGGGGACATCTCTGCCTGCAGGTGAGGGAACCATCCTCACAAGCATGGCTCACGGCCCAGTGAGGGGATCCTACACTCATGCTCCAACCAGCTTCTAACCGAAGAGAATGTGATTATAAGAACTAGCTTAAACCAGTGAAGGTTTGCCTTGAGTCACATGGAGAAGAAGCCGCCCGCCCAGAGAAGGCAGAGGGTAGGAAAGGAATCCAGGAAGGTAAGCAGACCAACTTCTCCATGTCCCCCAGAGTAGGAGCGCAGGGTTCTCCTGGCGGGCACAACACAGGGCGGTTATCTGATTTGACCTTGGTCATGACAGCATGTTCTGGCCTTATTATTTTTAATGAGTCTTCCATAGTTGTTAGCTATTACTATTGCTAATGGCTGGGAAGGGACTAGAGCTGCATCCTGATGATTCTAACAGGGGGACACGTGGTGGGTTTCACTGTGTGTGTTTCCCACCAAATGGCAGCTGACAGTTGCCTTTGACTGGAAGGGAGGGCACTGCGGCAGAATGTCCACAGCCCCCAACTCTCTGAAAATTAGCCTAATGTCATCTTCAGCTCAATTGCCAAACGTCATTCACAAACTTTCCTTGTACCTACAGAGTTGGGTCCATGCTCTACAAATCTACCTATTCATAATAATTGGTGATGCCCATTAGTCTGAGGGACTGAAGCTTTCACAGCTACATCCAATACTCACCACGAGGGGAGAAAGTCCTGTTCACCAAGAGTAAGACAGACCTTGGAAAATTTTCACCCAACCTGAGAAAGTCTTCCGTTCTCCTTCCTCCCTACATTTTCAGACCCTCTCCCTTCTGGAGGTACCCTGACAGCCCCTAATCCCTTAGCTTGCAAAGCTGGATTTGTGTAAGGTTTTCAATATTTGAGGTCCTGATATAACCAGTCTACCCAGATGACAGGACACGATAGGAAACCCACATTTTTAGGAAACTGACAACTCGATGAAATGTGGAAACCTTTCCATAGTTCTTTATTTCCTTAATTTTTCATAAGGAAAGATTTCAAAGGCACACAAAACATTCCAAGAATAGTACAATGAATACCTCTCTGTCCTGCATCCCGATGCAATGACTGTGAACAAGTTGCTGTATTTACTTTCCCTCCCTCCTTCCCCACTCCCTCCCTCCCTTTCTCTCTCTCAGATCATTCAAAAGCAAGCCCCAGACATGTCAACACATTATCTCTAAATGCCTTAGCCTGTACCTCCTAAGAATGAGGACACGCTCCTGCTTAATTATGATACTATCCTTACGCCCAAGAAAATGAACAAGAATTCCCTCTATGATCTACACCAGGCCTTCCCCAAATTTCTTTGTTTGCGGAACTGTAATCAGTTAAAGTTCTGTGAGTGTTGTTTTTCAGACACACGGAAGCGTGCGTGTGCGTGCATGAGTGTGCGCGTGCATGCCCATATGCATAAATGAGCTCATGAAGTGTGGTGTGTGCAAACATGACTGCACAAGCGTCCGTGTAGATGGGCGCACGTGTGAGCATGTGTGTTGGGCATTCACATTTGTGGTGGGCACGTCGTGGGTGTGTGTCGAAGGAGGGGGAGGCTGGGCATCATCTTTGAGCGAAAGGAATCAAGATGCGCTCGAAAGAACGTACTTGATGTTTTTCTTGCTTCAAATGCATTTGAAGAAATAGGAGTTGAGCGCCAGCAACTGCTGAGTGGAGCCAATCTTGGCTAAGGAGGCTGAAGATACTAATGGTTTTGTTCCTCTTGATAGGTTGATTCAGGTGTCCCTCTCTCGCTTCATCTTGGAAGAGCTCTCTCTGAAAGGGAACAAGCACAAAAGTCCTTTCTCTTCTCAGAAGGGTCAGCATTATCATCTGTTTGCCTCGCCAGGCCTGCAGCTGGCGTACAAAGAAAGGTGTAATTACAATGTGACGTGTGCTGATGGCAGGGGCCTGGAAATTCTCCACCGCTCACTCTGCTCGGAATACATTTCAATTTGGTGCTGTGAATTTTACATTGAAATGAGTTTTTTCTTTAAAACCCTAGAGAAAACAGCCCCTGCACAGGAGCATTAACAAATTGCTTTGCAAATCTAGGCTACAGTGAACATTCAATTTGAGGAGGTCAAATCGAGCTTGGGCCCGAAAGCCCAAAGCCCGGGCCCAGCCAGCCTGAGTTGGCTCTACGGGGGAACGTGGCCATGGATTTGGTCTCACTTTAGCATGGTCCAATCTCCTGAGCTGATCTCCAGGCTGGCTCCCTCGAGGCCTTTCCAGATGTCCATATGTCTCTGACCCAAGTTGGGAGGTCGGGGGCCGGGGAGCTGCTGAGACGGGGAGCCTGGCTAGGCTGTGTTGTCCCTCGGGGGCAAAGGACCCGCAGTGACAGATACTAGGCAAGTACAGGCTGGCATGGACGGTGAAACCTTTGCTTCTACCCCTTCACCTTACAGAGCAGGGTGCAGAAGCCAGTGGGAGGGCTTGAGTGGTGCCATCATCAGAATAGTAACATTTATTGAGTGTCGGCGATCTGCCCAGCATCATGCCAAAGGTTTTAGATTTGCCTGGCCGCCCACAATGATTAGATAGTTTTTTAACAAACCAGTTTCTCATGTCTATAGATTGGGAAATGGAAGCACGGAGAGGTGAAGCAGCCTCAAGTCATGCAGCTGGAACTTGCACTTGGATGTGTCCATCTGCGTTTCTTCCTTGGTGACCAGCAGTCTATGCTCTTGGACCTCGCCATCTGCCCGCCAGGCCCTGCCTGCCTTCGAGTTGTCCTGGCCCCAGCATCCCCCACCCAAACCTTGCTTTTCCTCTCCCACAGTGCCAGCTTCCTCCTAACCTGCAGGCTGCAGATGCTCCTGCCTTTGCGTCTGGGCTCCAGGCAGAGGGAAGCCTCCAGAGCCATCCTCTAGTAGGGGAAGGGCTGACTCTTAACCTTGGTTAAGATGAGTTCTGGTCCTTGGCCTGATGTCTTCTAGACCTGTCCTCTTTTCTGAGCTGAGATCAAAGGAGATTCATGTTATCCTGCTTGTCTTGTGTTTACCTTGTTTCTCATGATTCAGCAGCTCTGTGCCCTCACCCTCCATGCCACCACTCACCCCTGCTCATGCTCCAAGGGAAGGCTGGGGGCACCCAGGAGCTGAGTCTGTGGGCTCCGTGATTATCTTGTACTTTACCCGATGCTCACGTATAAGAGGTAAGCCTAAGTCCCAGCAGGTCCCAAGGGCTGAATGCAACGGGCCCAGGGCTCCAGCCAGCCTTGCGTCTACCTTAGAGTCACTTCTCCAGTGGCCAAATGTGACCACGTGAGTGGTCCCTCAGGATGTCCTAGCCAGAGGGACCCTAGCACTGGGGTGAAGGAGGGCATCATCAGGCCTTTTCTGCCGCCCTGAACACAGCTTCCCTCGAGCCTTGGAGATCAATTGGCCCCAAATAAGGCTTTGGAGCTGCCGTAAACCCAGTCCCCAGGGCCCTTGCCACGAAGCCCGGGGCAGCTAGGGGACCTGGATTAAAACGATACGTTTTCAATTTGGCCTTAAACGAATTCACCAAATCGGCATCTTTGATGTCAAGTGGAAGTGAATTCCACAAATCTCAATTTATTTTATGGGGAAGAGTTATTGATTTTTTTTTTATCGTTTGCTTCTTCTTCTTCTCCCCTCCCAGCTGCCAACCCTCTTCCACCTGGATTGAATTGTTTGATTTAAGAGCGGCAGTTCAGAAAGAGGAAGAGATGCCTCTCCCCTCCATTCCACACCTCCCCCACCCTGCCATGCCCAGACACAGCCCTTCAGCAGCCGGGCCCCACGGCAGGTGCCACCGGGCAGGGGCAGGCCTCGGGCGGGACTTCCCCAAGGGGGCTGGGGCGGCCATGCGTGTCCTGGCTGGCCCCACACCACTGCTTGGCATGCGCCTACATTCGGCCCCTTTGGTGCCTGTTTAAAGGCTGTTCTATGTCACGTGTTCCCATGTCCTTTTCCCACGTGATGTCATTTAGCTTCTTGAGGCCCTGCGATGGCTGCCCCTCATCCCTGCAGCAGGCCCGCCACCCAGAGCCTCGCACGAAGGGCCGTGTTAATCCGAACCCAGCCTGTCTACCCAGCCGCTTCTCCAGCTGGTCTTCCCTTTCCTTCTGGAACATCTTTTACTTACGAAGGTATTTGTACTTCTGGTGCCTGGAGACAGTGAGGGGTGCAGTCCTTATTTATCACGCCAACGAGGCTTGTGCCGTGACTCACACCAGCCTGCTCTTGGCCCGGCCTCCGCTTATGCCCTCCACCCCGGGCTGGGGCGTGAGGCCGTCCCCGCCACCCCCACCTGCGAGGACTCCAATGACCCCTGTTAGAGTGACTGCACATCTGGAAGGGAACTACTGATTCCCCCCACCCTGCTCCTCCCAGGGTCTTGCTGTCTCGAGTGACGGCTCCACCACTCATTCATGTCTCCGGGGAGAAGCCCAGTAGCGCTCCTGGGTTGACGTCTTACCTCATACCCAGGCCTGGTGCACAGAAAAATGGCACCCAAAGATGCCCAGGCTGTCTTCCCAGAATCTGCGAGTATGTTACCTTGCAGGGCAAAAGGGTTTTTACTAATATGATTAAGCTTGAGGACGTTGGGATGGGGAGATTATCCTGCCTGATCTGGGTGGACTCAATGCAGTCGCATGAGTCGTTAAAAGGGAGGACCTTTCCAGGCTGTGGTCAGAGCGAGAGGTGACCATGTGGACAGGACCCGAGGTGTCCAGTGCTGTAATGCGGGCAGCTGTGTGCAAGGTCTGAACAGCAGCCCCTGGAAGCCCGAAAAGGCAAGGAAACGGGTTCTCTCCAGACCTCTGGAAAGGAATGCAGCCCTGCCAACCTCTTGATTTTAAGCGCAGGAGAACTATCAGATTTCTAACCTACAGAACTCTGAGACGATACCTTTTTTTTTTTTTTTTTTTTAAGATTTTGTCTCTTTATTTACAGATAGAGGGAGGCAGAGCAGGGGGAGGGGCAGAGGGAGCGGAGGAGAAAATCTCAAGCCGACTCTGAGCTGAGCACTGGGCCTGACTTGGCTTGATGCTCGATTTCCTGACCCTGAGATCGTGACCTGAGCTGAAATCGAGAGTCAGACACTTAACCGGCTGAGCCACCTGGGCCACCCTCCGATGATAAATATACATTGTTTATAACCAGCAACTTTGTGGTCACCAGTTACGACAGCAATAGAAACTAACACAGTCCCCCATGAACACCTCCTGAGAGCGGCCTCTCTCGGCCTCCTCACTGGCCTCCACCGGTGGCACCAGTTTGCCTCACACGCACCCCTCCCCCACCCCGCCCACCCACTGCAGCCCTTCGTCTACCAGGAGCCAGAGTGGCCTTCTCATTGCTTCCCTGTTTATTCTGAAATACTGTCAAGCATTTAGAGACGTTGCAGGAAGAAGACAAGGAGTCTCATGCCCTCCTCACTCCCGTTCACCAGTTGTTAGCATTTTGCCTTGTTTGCTTGGCCACTCCTGTCTCGGATCATGCCCTCTCTCAGATGGTACCCTGTCTCCGCTTCTGACCCCTGGATTTCCACTGCACGTGGGATGAAGGCCACATAGTCCCACTCAAGCTCTGCCCAGGTTGGGGCCCAGCCTCCTCTCCCACAGTCCTCTGCTCCTACCTCTCCCCTAGGTCGCTGTGCTTATGGTCCTTCCCTAGTCCTCTCAGGCCCCTACTGCATTTCACCTTCGTACCACACCCTCCCCTCCTTCTTGTCGCTCAGGCCATCACCTCCCCGAGATCTGCATACTAATGTAGCCCTCACCCCAGCTGGCCACTCTCCCTCACGTTACCCTGTTCTTTTTCCCTTACGGCATTTATCGGGGCTCGAGACCATCCTCCTTATTCCCTGGCTATTTCCTCCTTTGTTCATTCACCTGTAGGTCTTTGAGTAGGACTCTGTATAGCCACCTCTTATCCTTAGATTCTAGAACAGTGCCTGGCCCACAGTAGGTCCTCCACAAATATCTACTGACTGGCTAAGTTCCTGTGACACATCCCTAAGCCTTTCTAAGAAGTTCACTGCTTTACAGGTGTGTGTCTTCTCTTAAGGGCAGGGGAACAGTTTCCTGCCTTTTCAATCTTTGCCTCTTGAGGCTGGGCATGAGGCAGGTCCTCAGGACTGCTGGGGAATTTTCTTTGGAAGTGTGAACTTCTCCATGTGGAAGGCCCGGATGCCTCCCCGCTGCACCACCTCTGACACCTAGCTTCGAGCAGTCCCCGTGATGGAGGCCCATGGGTGTCATACCTCTGCTCTCCCACCCTGTCCTTTTCTTTGCAATTTTTCTAGGTGCTATTAACTTTCTACTACTGCCTGTTCTCCTCACCCCTGTTGTGGGATGATAAGCACAGTCCTTGATGGATGATGGCACTGATGCGAAGACCAGTTCTGTGGCTTGCCCAAGGTCGCACAGGGAATTAATGGCTGGACAGATCCCCAGATCCCTAGCCTGTGTCTTTTCCTGCAGACTACAGAGCAGCTGGCCCTCTCCGCTCCCCTCGGGGACTGAGGAGCCCAAACCTGATATTGCAGGCACAAAGCTTTTAGCGGAGGTGGGAGAGCAGGAAGCGCTGTGGTTAGGTGAGCTCTGGGTGTGTGTGTGTCTAAGGGCTTTTCATCACCTCTCCTCCCATTCACAGGGTCATTCATTCATCAGCCAGACCTTCATTCAAGACTCATGGAGTACCTCCCCTGGGTCGGGCTTCCTGCTTGGCGTTGAGGACACTGGGGAAGGAAGCAGAGGCCTGCTTCCCTGAGCCCGTTCTTGCCTGCAGAGGCCCCCACCGCCATCCCGGAGGAAGTGAGGCTGGATTGGAGACCGCAGGCTCGGCAGGTAAGGGGTCAGCTCCCTTGAGATAACTTGGTAAATCGGCACAAAGTTATGCGCAGCCAGAAATAATCAACGGATCCTTGCAAAACGCTCCAGCTGGAATTGACCTCCCACCATGCTCCCTGCTCCCTCTGCCCTTCCAACGAGGGGCCTCTTTGATCCAGGCTAAGCTCATCACAAAACCACAGAGACTAGTCCAAGCAGAGGGCTGGTGACCCCCTCTGGACAGTCAGGGGCTTTTCTTCGCATTTAAAAACCGCATGTGAGACAAACTCTGTATTGGTGGGCGAGAGGGGGTGAGCCCATATTCACGTCTCTGCCATCGTGTATAGCCCAGGAGTGAGGTCAACAGGCATAGCCAAGAAAGGGAGGCAGAGAGTCCCGATGGTGACTAAGTCCCTGGGTTTCTGCTGTCATCGACCCAGGAGTCTTAACTTGCGTTCTTGCGCGGCTCCGTTGAGCCGTCAGGGATGACTGGCCAGCTGGCTTTGTCCGCCCAGCCATGAAGACCACGAGGAACCTCCTAGGTCCTCAAGCAGGGTTGGCCCTTCTTTCTGCATGGGGGAAGGGCTAGGGAGGGGCCCCCGGGCCTGAAGTGGGGGGCTGCCTCGGGAGAAGCTGTCTTCGGGGCTGCTTAACCCAAAACAAGGCCCTGAGCAGGGTGAGTGTCCCGCGGCGTGGCTGCTTCTCAGCGGGGCATAAGTACAGAACGGTTTACTACTTCTACCCACCGCTTACCACCCACTATGCACCATCTCCCACCTCTACCCCGCAGGGATACTTAGACTCTCTGAACTTCTGATCACTTGCCATGATGAAAACTCTATCACTTTAAGCTCGGTTTGCATTTCATGTCTGCCCTCCCCAGGGCAGTTTGACAGGATACCAGACTCCTGGAGTGTTATAGGGAGCACTGACCAGTTGAGGGGCGGGGAGGAAGGCTGCTTAGGCTCTAGACAACCCAGGCCCCTTCCCTCGTCAGGAACCAGCTCCTGAGGGGAGGAGGGGTGGGGGGAGCAGTCACGGGGCAGAGACAAGTGTCTTTTTACCCAACAGGTACTGGGGTGTCTGCTTCTCTGGGTTCCCCTGACAGGCTGCCAACATCAGGGTAACAAGGCACACGAACACTACTGTCCCACAGGCCCTCCTGTGAGCTCTCTGCCGGTCAGTTCCCTGACCTGGGGATTTGGCCCAGCTCTGGCTTTCATGCCTTCTAGATCCTCCTGCTCTTTACTCCAGGGAGCAGGGCGTCCTCCTGACAGCCTTCCCACAGTGAGAGAGTCCCCATATGCTCACAGGAAATGAAATGATTCTCTCTCTCCCCCTTTCCCCACCTGTACTCTATCCTGCTGAATCAGAGTTCCCACCAAAGCGGCGCCCAGATGTTTTCCTGGCCTGGTCTCTGGGACCCCGGGGTCCTTCCGCTTACATGTCTGTTTGAATATTTAAGAAGGAGAGGGTGCTCTGACCCAGCAGGTTGCCTCCACATCAAGGGCTTCGTTGCACACGGGCAGAGACAGACAGAGCTCAAAGCAGATTCAGAGACGGACTGTTGAGCTGGACCAGCTAGGTTTGCCCCTTGTTCGCTGTGCAATTTGGGCAGTTTACCTCTCCTCTCTCGGCCTTGCCCTCTTCCAGCAGCACGTACAGTAAGGACAGTAATTGCACTGCCCTCGTGTGGTTTTACGAGGGTTGAATCGGGGGGTATATGAAGCGCTTAGGATAGGGTCTGGCACAAAGCAAGTGCTGGGTCAAAAGAGGACAGTGACGCACCGTGAAGGGCAGTATGGCCGGGGCTGATCTTCAGCAGCAGGAAGCAGGGCGAGACTGTATGCGGTGCGGGAGGGGACAGAGCCCCTGGATGCTTGTGGAGGACGTGCCACCCCTTCCAAGGGAAGTAGTAGAGTGTTCCCTGCCAGAGGGCCTGCCTGCCTCAGTGGTCCAATCAGGAAAAGTGCCAAGGGGGTAGGAGCGACAGAGTGGCATGAGGATGGCGAGGGCAGCAGCCGGGAGTGGGGATGCAGCTGGGGGGCGGGTCATTGCCCTGGCTCCGCTCCCAGATTTGGAAGTGTGGAGGGGCCTCCCACCAGGGCAGACAGGCTGCCAGGGTCCTGGAGAGAGGCTCGATGGCCTCCCACCCTGGCAGAGCTCTGTGTCCCGCAACGTGGGCCTCTGCAGAGCCCTGTGGTCCTGGCGGGCCGAACAGCCCTTCCCTGGGAGAGGCGTGCCACAGGACTGTTCTCAACATTAGAGGGCTTTCCAGATGATCCCCAGATTCTCGGAAACAGACCCCTCGCCCCGCCTGAAGTTCGAGGGGGAAGATGAAGCAGACCTGGGCCTGGAAGCTAAATCTTCAAAACAAAGTGTCCCCCACAGCTTCCTTGACCCCCAGGAGGAGAAGAGTGTTGGATCACAGGGAAACAGGGACCCCGCCCCGCAGGCCGTGCGATGCCCACCACCCCGCCAAGCTGTGGCTCTTGGATGGCCCCGTGTGCTTTCTGAGGGGGGCCCCAGGCTCCCCGGGCAGCAGCTCTGAAGAAAGCAGCCCGCGATGCTTCCCACAGCACCTGCCAAGAATACACCCGACATAATAATTTCTTTGACCTCCACCACATGAGTTTCTGAAAAGAACAAAACAGCATCATTCCCTGGCATTTACAGTTTAAACCTTTCCTATTCAAGTTTCTAACAAAAAAAGCCACCAACCCATTCTGGCCGTGATTAAAATTCATAGGCTTGCTGCAGAGAACAGATGCAGAAGCAATTTTAGGCCAGTCATATCCCAGGTCTGCAAAATTAATTTGACAGGTTTGCATTAAAGCACTGATCAATATCCACTTTAGAGCGGCAGAGGCTAACGGAGAAAAAATAAGTGACCGGAGTGTTACCAGACGAGAAAAAATGAATCTTTGAGACTTTTTTCCCTCTAAGCTTGCACCTACATCAGAAGTCCTGACCTCAATCCATTGATCGGCTGCAGTTAACATGACAAAAGGCCCAGCAGATAGACCGTCGTGGCCTACCAGGGAACAATCACCCGGATACACTAAACGTTTGACGGAGTGGCTAGACTGTGGAATCAGTCTTGGCTTTCCAGCGCGGCCCCCAGCCTGGCCTTCCTGAGCCCCGGCCCTCCCTCGCCCGACCGCCATTTGCAGAGACCAACTTTTCCCAAACTTCCTGCCATGCCTGGCCTGGGGATGTGTGTCCCTGCTGCCCCCCACCCCCCCCTTCACCACTCCCACACCCCAGGGAAGCTGAGGCTGGCTGGAGGCCATCGGGGACCAAACCCTTCTTGAGACAGCACTCAGCCTGAGAGGCATGGAGCCCAAGTCAGCTGGGCCCTCCAGAGGGTTTGATTCAAGACAGGAGCAAGTCTGAGAAATAGAAAGGCCCTGACGGGTGGTCATTGCCTGTGCTTGGAGGAAGAGGGGCTTGACAGATTTTGCTTTGATTTGATCATCTGGAGGTGTGTTAAGGAATGAGCTGTGTCCTCCGTTCCTAGGTCTGGTTGCCTGCCTGCCTCTCTCGCACCCCGTGGCCAAATCACGTTGCACCAATCATTGAACGAATCTAAAACGAGCATCCACTAAGGAAAGAGCCTCTCCCCGAGGCCCCGATCAGCCCTTGCCCTCTCCAGAGGCTGTCCTAGGGGACGCTCAGTGCCCTCCTCGGCTGACGCCCAACTCACTCACTCAGCCCCTGGCCAAGCAGAGCAGCACCTTCTCACAGAAAAACGACGTGAGCCACAAAGACAATGGAAGACACAATTTAAAATTTTCTGGTAGCCACATTTAAAGACGTGAAAAGGAAGTGAACTGAATTCTAATAGCACATTTAGCTGAACATATCTAAAATACTATCGTGTCACCATGGAATGAATGTGGAAAATTATTAATGAGACAGTTTGCATACTTTCTCTTTTGGTTCAAAATCTTACAGTCCATTTCAGTCGGACTGACCACCTTCAGATGCCCCATGGCCACAGCACCTGGGGGCTGCTGCGTCTGGGAGACAGAGAGAGAGACTCCCAGGTCCCAGCTGGGGCTCTTTCCTGAACATCCACAGCCAGATATCCTATCTTCCCCTTCTTCACTCCCATCCTCGCCGCTTCTAACCCTAGGCATGAACGTCATCTGGCCCTCATTCATACCCCAGTTCTTGAACACCCTGCTGATAAAACAGTGGTCATGGCCAGACTGAGATATCAATGCCCATCAGAGGTCATGGCCACCTTGTTCCAACACACATGGGCCAGCGGCTCCCCAGGGACAGGGTGTGTCCTGCTCCTCTGTTTAACCAAGCCACCGGGACCGTGTCTGGTCCATAGAGGATCAGTCACTATATAGGTACATATGTGTGTATGTATGTATTAAAGATTTATTTATTTATTTTAGACAGAGAGAGTGTGCGTGAGTCGGGGCGGGGGGTAGAGGGAGAGGAAGAGAGAGGATCCCAAGCAGACTCCCCGCTGAAAGGGGACCTCCCCCAACTCAGGACTCGATCTCAGGACCCCGGGATCATGACCTGAGCCAAAATCAAGAGTCGGCCACTCAAAGGGCTGAGCCGCCCAGACGGACCTGGTCTGGCATGATATTTAAGAAACGTTTATAAACCACTTATTACGTACCAGTTACCATCCTGAGCATTGGGCCAATATTAATTCAATTACACTTCCCATCAATCATTTACAGTGCTGGCTGTTATGCACTTCCTCTTATAGACCGGGAAACAGAGGAGGGTAGGTGATTTGTCCAAGGTCTTGTAGGTAGTAGGCCGCAGAGCAGGATTCAACCCCGCAGTCAGGCTCAGCCTCTCCACTTCTCGTCACTACTCCACTCTGCCTCTTATTAAGGTTCCTTGACCCTCAGGACACATGTAGGCTCAGGATGGCCCTTCTTGGGCAACCCCAGCAGAGTCACCTTGGGTTCCTTTCTGATCCCCGGGATGGCACCGAGCCTTTGACATCTCACGGTAGGCACTTGTGCGGGGGTCCTAGTCAGGAGGCCAGCGTCCTGCCTGCTGTGGCCTTGCCCTTGGAATGAACCCTGCGCAGACAGTTGGCCCAGGGTAGCCGACTAGAGGCACAAAACTGAAAGGCCAGGATTAGGGCTCTCCTGCAGTTGTTCTGCTCAGAAGGGCTGTGTGTGCAGCAGCAACTCAAGGCTCTTGGTCACCTGGGTCCCAATCATGCCTCTGCCACTGTCTGGCTTTCTGATCTTGTACTGGTCACTTACCCTCTTCGTGCAGAGTTTTACCAACTATAAACCTCAAGAGAGCACCTGTTCCACGGTCCACTAAGGGGATTAGGATCAAATGATGTTACGTCTTTGGAAGAGCTTTAAAAATGATAAAGGAGTATGCAAATGTGAAGTCTTACTGGTGTTTGTACAATTATTGACGGTAGAAACACTAAGGCTGTAGGTCGTGATCCCAGGGTCATGGTGCCTTTGTCTGGGCAAATAGCCCTTTCTGATCCTCCTCCCCTACCCAAGGGAGCAGAGCTCCTGTCTTGAGAGCTTTTGATTTCAGGTAACTTTTCAGAAATCCTAGATGGTGGAATTGCTTCATCTGGTTGGTCTGATAAATAAGGAGTAGGTCACCAGTTGTCTGGGTGGATATAGTATAAATACGCATTAAGACACAGTGAGCGGTCCTTGTTTACCGACCTTCCCAAGGTTGCCTACCATTAGGTAACTGGAACTCCACTCCCACTTTGGATTTAATCTGGACATCAGGAAGTACTGATACTGTTTCACTTTTGCCATGAATCTTCTGGAGAATTGTTCCTGAAGATCTATCTGGCTGCATGGGAACCAAATATTGTGACAGGAGCTCTGGGACCCAGGCTCATGACTTCCCTTTCCTTAGCTCCGTCTCCGCATGTGTAAAATAAAGGCACCAGGACCCGGAGGTCTCTCACATGTCTCTATGAGAGCCCAGAGGAGAGGCTCCAGGTGTCATCAGATCCAAAGAACTTGAAGAATGAAGATGCCAGTCTCGAGGGTGTCAGGTCATCAGCTTCCCAGGGGTGAATGTCAGTTACCTCATGAGGGGTTTACTGTGCAGCTCTCTTACTGGACCTGATCAAGCAGGCACTTTTGGCTCTATGTAGTCGATGAGAGGGAATCAGTCAGACCAAGGACATCCAGTCACAGGTGTTGGGACAGGCATTGAAACCAAGTGTGTCTGGCTGCAAAGCCCAGACCTTTTCCTTCGAAGCCTCGGTCCCCGACCACCAAGTTCAGCACACATACAGACACCTTCACAGACTACACAGACTACACGAGTTCAGCCCCATGTTTCCTCTTCTACTGTAATGCTTCTCACCCTCCTCAGGACAGAACATCTCATGTTCGGTTGCACTTCGCTGAATATGTGTCTCATATTCAGCAGAGGCTGGCGTGACCCCAATCCAGGTCACCATCACCACGCCATCCCCCCATGCACAGACAGTGGTATGTCGCTGGCAGGGGGATATTCGCAAATTCCTGGTCGGTTTCAGTTGGATTTTTCATTCGTAAAGCTGGGGTCTCATGAACCATCGCAGCTCTCTCTGTCCACTGTGATCAATGACTTCTGTTCATATGATTTATTAGCACACGCTGCAGAGCAGTGGGGGATCCTGGGCCATGGAGAAAGCCCAACTCACAAGCCTCCAGGGAATGAATTCGGTCTTCATTTGGTGCTCCGACTGTTCACAGACGTCACCTGTGGGCCGGGGCCCAGAGAATGTCAGCCCAGGGTCTGTTTCTGCTTTTCCCTGGTACTGCCTTTCCATTGCCAGAACCCCAGAGCACAGTCGGCGCCTGTCCAGACCCCTGACTGGGGCTCCCTGGGAGAGCACCAAATGGGTGCCCTGGTTTTTCAAGGGTTGCACGTGGCTGCTGGTGGGGATGTACGTTGTGTGATCATTGTTGAAAATACTGATGGAGCCACCAACTTAATTATCATGTTGTATTCTTCTAAGTGTAGTCACACGTCCCTCAGCCATTCAGCAGAGATGTGAATCCCAAGGGGGTTAAAGAGAATCAGAATGTGGGGGATTCAGTAACGGGGTCAGACCGGGGAGGTGTTTACCTATTAACCTTCCATTCTGGCGACCAAACAGTCATACCCAGCACACAAGGTGGGCCCTGGAATTGTCACTATCAATATTGTCACTGAAGCAAGGTGCCTGGGGTTCATCCAGGCTATTCCAATGACAATATGATTGCTCATACCGTCAAAGCGGCCAAATGAGATGCGGAGAGCAAAGACCTGTTATAACAAGGACGTGGGGAGGAGAGGAGAGACGGGCTAGAGTCCAAGCACATGCGCAGGAAAGCATCTGGACGACGCGGAGTGAGGGAAGTGCCCTGGGAAAGAGCTTCTTGCATTGAATCCATGCATTCATTCAGGCACACACCATTCATTCATTTGGCAAGTATTTATTTGGCTCTCTTAGGGATTGGACAGGGATACGGGATCAATCCTATAGCTTCATCTGCAAGTCTAATTGGGTCAGAGCGCAGTGTGTTGTAACACCAGGGTCAAAGCAGGATCCACAGCATGCAGGGAGGGTTCAGAGGACAGAAACGCTGCTTCGGCAAGAACAAACCACGGAGGACTTCATGGAGGAGGAATCTTGTGAAGACGTGTTTGTGTGAAAGAGCAGCCAAGAGTGCTCTGCAGATAGCGTTATATTGTACCTTCTCTTTCTCTGCCTACAAAAATACCTGTACCATCTTCTCCAGTTAGAGCCGATCCTGCCTTTTTTGTCTGAAGTATGGGCCTTAATTCCATTGGAACACACACACACACACACACACACAGTGAGGGGACTCCTCTGGGTGGACATGGGTTCTGCATGTGAGGATGGGCCCCCCCAGAGTGTGTGGTGTCCAGACTTGGGTGTGGTGGCTTATGGTCCAAGGGCTCTAAAGCCATGGCCCCTCCATTCCCCAGCCACGGCCAGGTTCCAACAGTGGCCAGCGACATCCTGGAGCCACACTGTTGGCCATCAGAAAGGATGGGACAGAGGGTAACCAATCAGCCGTTCTCCAGTCTTCAGATGAGCAAACAAAGGCACAGAGAGGCTAACAAATTTGCCTGAAATGCTGTGATTTGAACTGGTCTTGATTATTTTCAACTCCCAAGTCCTTCAAAAGATTGGCAGAGGCAGAACTTAGATTTCTAAACCCCTGTCCCTGAAACGCCTAGTCTTCCATTTCAGCTGCCGGGGGTCCTCCACACGGTCTGTGCCAGCCCGCATCCACACCTGCTATCTGGAAAAGCCCCAGGCGGGGCTGGAGGCTGGCAGCACAGTGGGGAGGGGCAGGGGAGGGAGGACGTGGTGCTTTCTCTGCCAAGCAGTGTGGCCATGGCCACCACATCCACTCCACAAGTTGGGGACTACTTGTGGCTCTTGTCATGGGTTGTGTCTACGTGACACGTGCGTGGTTGTGGACAACCTCTAACTCCTAGACTGAAAGTTCCCCAATGGTTGCCACTGTTTCCCTGGCACGAATGAATGAAGATTTGCGTCTCCTGGTCAAAGACTTTTAGGCATCCTCAGGGAAGGCCAGGAAGATGACAGACCTTTCCAGAGGCTTTGTCTCTGCTTGTATATGCTGGACACCCCTGCCAGAGAGTGGGGTGATCGAGCACCAATCATCCCCACAGTGGGACAGACAGACCCTAGTGTGTGCCCTGTTGATCAGAGGGACACACCAGGGTGGACAGGAGCTCCTCACTGGCTTCTGTGTCTGCCCCACTAGCCTCACCAAATTCTCCCTATTCCCTATGATCCCCTCGGTGGGATGGAGTGGGGGCCAGAGGTGAGGACGGTGTCCAGTGGGGTGGATGGTGTGAAGGGTGAGGGTTCCTGCCAAAAGAAGGAGTCAATTGGACTGCTCTGGCTGAACTCACTGGTAGGATAATCTTGAAAAGAAGGTTTTGGCTCTTGGAATTAGGAGTATGACAACTGGAAGGGCCCTCAGTCCCCTGAATTGCTTTGAATAAGGGGCAATCATTCCATTTTATGATGAACCAGCTGAAGTAAGGAGGCCAAACCATCCCAACTTCAGGGAGCTGAGGAGAATGAGCGCCTCCAGGACCGTGTCTGGGCTAGCGGCAAGACCCCGGCCAGGGTCATCAGAGTGAACCTTTTTATCATTAAGTTGCCTGCATTTGTGTCCCAATAGGATTGGGAGGCATATGCACTGTAAAATATGAGCAGCCGAGATGCCTTATTCTCCCTCTTTCTGTAAATAAAAAATAAATGCCAAATAACCATGTCGGGACCGATTGATGATGTCTCTCCTGGTGCTTAATTTTATTTCACGACATAAAATAAGGGGAGCAGTGCTGGGGGTCAAGTGGAGAGGAGAGGACTTCTGTCAAAGTACAGTCTCCTTGGTTAACACCTGAGGGGAAAATGACTGAAAAGAACTTAATTCAAAAAATCCTTTCGGCTCACAGGAGCTTCTTTCCACCAGTGAGAGTCAGACAGCTGCGGAGAGAGAGACATCAATAAATAACCAGCCGGCTTAGACTTTTAAATGGGAGTCCCAGCATCACCAGCCAAAGGTAAATTGCATCTTTTCTACCAGCTTCCAGCCTCCAAGCAGGGCTGCTTGCTCGCGTGGACTGGACAACCTTGCTCGCGTGGACTGGACAACCTTGCTCGCGTGGACTGGACAACCTTGCTCGTTGTAGATGCAGCCTGGCCCTTCTTTCTTTAAGATGTATAGATCCTATTCATTCCCACCACATATGTTTGTGGAGATATATATATGCATATGTATATACACATAATAAAGATATAAAATATATGTATTTCCCACATGTCTCATTCTATCTCCTATGTATCCTATTTCATATACACATACATATATATACATATACATATATATATACATATACATATATACACATACATACACACACACACACACACACACACACACATATATATATATATATATATATATGATTTTAAGAAAGAAAGGTGTCGATCCTCAGAAATCCCAAGGAACATCTTTGTTTTCGGTGTCACTGTGGTTTTGGTGTAAGGCACAAATCCCCATTGGAACATGCACCTTGGGAACACCTGGGATGGGATGGGGCGGGCTGGGCTCTCTCCAGCAGGGCAGACAGGTGCTCAGGTCCTGTCCCGTGAGCCCAGAGAAGTGATTCCCTGGGTTCAGAGGAGTCACAGCCCTCTCCCAGGAGTGATGCCATATTTCAGATCTGATGGGGATGTTTTTTGAACTGTGCCCAGAGCAGTCCAGCCTGGCGCTGGGCTGATTTCTCAGCCCAGGGTGTGGATTCCTCTGCAGGAGGAGGGAGCAGGCCCCTTCTGGGGCAGGTGTGAACCCCATGCAGCCAGCTGTTGTGGACCGTGTCGTGAACCAGGGCCTCCCTGGGGCATCCATCACTGGACCGCGTGTTTTATGATTTATGAGGCCGCCTCGGAACCAAGAGCCAGTGCACAGGTTTGTGTACTCGGCCTTTCTATGCCACAAACAGTGTTTCTTTTTGCTTGTAATGTCCTCCTAAACTGTGTACCTCCTTGTCCTTTTGAAAGCGGAGTGGCCTGCGGGTTCCTCTCTGCACAGGGCAGAGGAGCACGAGAGAAAGGGCTGCTTTTCTGCCTGCAGAGAGCATGGGACTTACTGTCTGGCACTGGGCAAATTGGGAGGCGAGTAACCCCATCCCAGAGAAAAAAGGAGAGGTCAGATGGAGCTGACATGAGCTTTTTTCTGGGGCCATCATGCTTGGTGCAGTGAGAGAACCTGTGTTCTCAGGTCCTACCAGGGGTTCACCTGCCTAGTGCATCGGCTAGTCGCAATTGGGATGGGCACGCAGCAAGTGTAAAATATATGCTGGATTTCCAAGCCCGGTGCCAACAGCAACAAGAACAAAAGAATGTTCTTTTTATTTAAAATATTAACATTTTTTAATGTTTAATGTTTTAATGTTTTTTAATGTCGATGACACGTTGATAAAGCAGTAAGTTGGATATACCAGGTTAAATAAGATATAATATTAAAATAAGTCTCACCTGTTTTGTTTTGCTTTTCAAAATGCAACTACTAGAAAGTTGATAATTACGTGTGCGGCTTGCACTCTATTTTTATGGGACAGCAAAGTATCCTAGGAGCCCTTTTATTACTCACCAGGGAGGGCAGGGGAAAGAATTTAAAATTCCCACATTCAAAGCTGAACACTGTTTCTATGTAGTCATCTCCAAATAATTTTGATCATGAAATATTGCATATATACACAAAGCATATACAAGGCATAGCACAAGTTCGAGAACAGTGGACAGTGGTATGCCCAGCATCCAGGCCGAGCAATGGAAAAACCTCTACATTCCCTTCCCTCCGTCCTTGATCAGAGCCAAGTGCCTGATGAGGCCACTGCCCCTATTACCTACCTATACACTGCCCTTATTAAATTATAATTTCTATTTTAATAAGTTATTAAAAATTCGGAAAGTACCCATCATCTAACAAACCCGCGCACACCCACCACGCATGGATTACTAATCTGTTGTTCTCTAGGATTCCCGTTCAGCGAGATAAGGAAGCCACTAGGGATAAAGCCGGAGCGATCTTTCCACGGCAGCCCACCTCACTCGGCTCCCGGCTGCCCCCATGGTATTCCTGCAGTGAGGTTATTAGCGTATCCTCCAACGACAACAGCAAGGTCAGATACAGCAGGCACCAGGCCCAAGTCGGTACAGAGGACTTTCTTGCCGGGCATACACATCCAGGGCAGAAATCAGCAGAATTTGTTTATTGGTAACAAATGTATCTATTGAAGGAATACAACATGATGTTTTGATACATATACACAACACAGCTGAGCTAATTAACACAATTCTCCCTCTGCAGTTGCTAGCTAGCTAGCTATGGTGGGAGGACCTGAGATCTACTCTGCTAGCAGATTTCTAGTACACGATGCCGTCCACCGTGCTCACCATGCTGTGCATTAGCTCTCCAACCTATTCATCTTGCATAACTGCCGCTTTGTACCCTTTGGCCAACATCTCCCATCCCCCTCACCCCCTGCCTCCCTAATCCTGGGAACTACCTTTCTACCTTTCCCGG
This sequence comes from Lutra lutra, assembly GCF_902655055.1. NCBI lineage: Eukaryota > Metazoa > Chordata > Mammalia > Carnivora > Mustelidae > Lutra > Lutra lutra. The sequence goes on along the minus strand of NC_062289.1, from coordinate 26,819,034 downwards.
GGTACCTTTTGACCCTCTGCTTCCATGTATTTGACTTTTTTAGATTCCCCATATAAGCGAGATCACACAGTGTTTTTCCTCCCGTGTCTGACTTATTTCACTTAGCGCAATGTCCTCTAGGACTTCCACGTTGTCGCAAATGGCAGGATCTCTTTTTTTTAAAGGCTGAATGTGATTCCATGTAGATAAATCCCATCGCTTCTTTATCCGTTCATCTGTTGACAGACACCTGAGTTGCTGCCGTGTCTTGGCTAACTTGAACAACGAGAACACAGGAGTGCAATGATTTCTTTGAGGTACAGAAGACATCAGTAGATTTGTAAAGCTGCTGGGCTCTAGCATGATGTAGATATTTCGTGGAGCCTTTGACTCTTACCCGGGGAGAGGCCACTAGAAACCAGCTACAGTGGAGCCCAGACAGGCTGAGAGGCTGATCCAAGGTCACCAGAGGAGCAATGCCAGAGCCCGGACTGGCCCCTGGGTCTCCCACAAAGCATTGGCTCAGCTGTCCCTCTGCCAATCTTCTGAACCCCGACCCTCTCCACGCTAGACTATCCAGGATAGGTGAATGGGACTGTGGATTGCAGTTTCTAGAAGCTGAAAAGAAAAGAGGAAACCTTTTCAGATTGTGAGAAACAGTTCTTAAATCTCTGGGTCTAATTCTTCTGGCAGAAGGCACCCTCCACTTGGCATCACACACCTTGTTTAGCTGACAATGGGTTTTTCTGGTCATTTCTGTGAAGACGGGAGTGCTCACTGCCCAGGTTGTAGCTGGAGGTGAAGGAGACAAAGGGCTTGGATGAAATCTGAACCAAGCTTTGTTTTGTCTTTTTTTCCCCTTTTTTCTATATTTTTTCTTTTTTCTTGATATCATTATTTTCTTATAATTTGTGTCTAACCTACATTGGAACCATATCAAAAACAAAACAAACAAACAAACAAACAAAAAACCCAAAAACCAATCTACCAGGAATTTTGTCGAGTTCCAGTTAATAGTGTTTTTTTACTATGATGATACTCAGTAGTGGCCCGAGTCAGCCACTTGAGAGGACTCCCTCCTCAGGGACATTGGAGAATACAACTGTCACCCTCTTTCCGGGGAGTAGATGATCAAAAGACCTGATCCATGGTGACTTTCGACTACCCCAAGGACTCAAGATGAGGGGCTCAGGCTGGCTAACAGGAAGAAGGACACAACAGATTCCGGGTCCCTCCAAAGTTCCGTGGTTCTATGCAAGCAAAGACCAAACGTTTCCTGTGTGCAAGCTGTCTCTTCAACACGACCGTACGCTCCTGGAGACAAGGGCTGGCTCCCTTGGCAGAGTTCGCCATATCTACCTCCACATTCCACACTCAGGAGGTGCTTAAAAAACATTTGTGAAATAAATAATAACACCAAAGAATGAGGACCTTGCACCCTTGCAATGGAAAACGCTGTCCCAGGCAGCACGGCTGGGCTGCTGTGTGTATGGTCCGTGTTCTGGACGGAAGGATGCTGCGTTGTAATTGCCAAAAGGACCAAAGTAAACGTTGGTAGGGGTTGTTTGTTCTGGGGAGCGGGGGGGGCGGGGGGGCAGGGAGACCAGGGAGAGGGAAAACCGCAGTGCACGTGTGTTCTGCAGAAACCTCTAAACAATCAAAGCCACAAATGCCTCTTCTTATAAACACACGGTGCGAGGCAGATGTTTACCAGGCACAATTCAGAGAGAAAAAGCCGGGAAAAGCCGGAGAGATTCACGCTCCGCAAACAAGGGATTTCCTGGGGGAAGGAGTGGCAGGTAATGGGTTCTGCAAATTTCTCCTCCTGATAACTACATCACAGACCAAGTCCGAAGAGACTTTTCCTTCCTATTGAAACCTTATTTAAATACTGCCACCTATTTCAGGCAGAACATCCTGAATTGCATTGGCTGGCTTAGGCTATTCTCTCAAACCTTTATGTGGGGAAGAAATGGGCAGCCCAGGTCTCTGTGGGAGCAGGGGACACATCTCACAGAGAATTGTCTTCCCCGAAATGCTGCCTTTCCTGATTCTGATTAGTGGCCTTCAACAAGTTAAGTCCGTGCAGAAAACAAGAGCTGTGCCTCTTTTAAAAAAACGGCAAAATTCAGGAGCATTTGTATAGTGCGGGTGCTTCTAGATCTTTCCTTGTGGAATTATTTCCAAAACAACCATCTCGCTGGGCCTGATTGTCTTGGTAATGAAGTTGCTCTGCCGGGTCCTTCTTCCTTATCATTTTCTCTCCTTAGATTCTTTTCAGGCCTATTGAAGGGTTCTGGACTGGGTCACACGTTCCTGTGGGACTCCGGTAAATCAGTTCCCCATTCTGGGCCTTGCTTTACCCCATCTCTGAAGAGAGAGGGTTCGGAGGCATGATTCTTGACGCCCAGGCCAGCTCTGAAGTGTGGAGTGTGCTCTTTCTCCACGAGAGGGCATGGGTTTCTGTCTGGCTTTTCGTTCTTTGTCACTGTTTTTTGGTTTGTTTTGTTGTTATTGTTTTTTCTGGAGGCAAGTCAGGATTTGCCATTGGGCCTCAAAACCAAGCCAAGTCCACTGGCCAGTTTTCCTCAGCCAACCGAGCTAGGCATTCCTGAGGCAAATATGACCCCATGAAACCAGCGACCTCTCTCTAGTTCCTGCCTCAGGGCCGGGGCTCCTGACAGAGCCGGAGGCTTCTACTCAAACAGCTGAGGTCGGCAGCCCATGGGTGCCTTCCACGGGCCTGCACGCGCTGATTCCCGCAGATTTGACTAGCGTTTACTGAGCAGCAGTTAGACACCGAGGGCGGTGCCCAGCCGTGAGACTACCACAGAGAGCAACATCCGGCCTGGCCTTGAGCCTCATCCAGCTAATTCCAGTCCAGGGGCTGGGGGGAGGGCAGAACCTGACCCTGAATCAAAGGGTCACCCCAATACCAGATAAGAAGATTGGGGTCCAGGGAGGTGACTTGAAAAACATTTTATGAAGAGCAGGGAGTGTTTACCTCCCACCATCTTTCTCTGAAGGGGAGGAGGCGGGCATGGCTTCGGCCTCCGGGAGAGGCCTCGACTCAGCCTTTCTGCGGGGTCTGGCTAACTTTCCTCCTTCACTCCACGGGCGCGTTTCACTCTCACAGCAGACCTGGAGGTGTCGGAGACTCCACCATTGAAGTGGTAGAGGCCTGGAGGAAGCAGCAGTCGTCTCAGTATTTCTGATGCTTTCCATGCGGCCTGAGGCCAGGTGTGGTGTGTGGTCAGGGTGGGAGGCCTGGGCACAGTGCAAGGTGAGAGACAGCTTCTGCCACCGTGACCCATCCCTGCAGTGTTTGCCCCCTCCCCCATTGTTACCTGCGGGGGTGGGGGTGGGCACCCCTGCTCTGACCGCCTGCCCACATCAGGGAGGAGCCGCAGAAATGGCCCCAGGGCACAGCCCCATTTATTCACTGTCTGGACTTGTTCCCAGCCAGTCCTTTGCTCAAGCTTGGTAAATCCTCTGGTTCTGTACTCATTTTTATTAGCAATTGCCTTTTTTTTTTTCCCTTTGAAAATGTGGTTCAACGAAAATGAAATTTCAGATGTGTGTGTCTCAGCATTGATTTTTCTATTTGTAATAACACACCCTGGCATATCTCCTTTGATATCAAGAGGATAAAATGTCCCTAACACCGTGCTCTCCATGCTGGGGTAATGGATAAAGCCTGTTTATGAGATGTCATTTATTCCACAATAGACAGTAAATAAAAGCCATTTCAAGCTTGGGTTAAATCAAAGCTTGCTCAGGATTTCAGCAGATTTGCAAATCACCTCGGGGACCTTCATGCCTTCTACTTGCTGTTTTGCTCCTTGCGATTGACTCTCCCTGCTCCCTGCCAAGCCTCCCCCTCTCCCTGTCCGAGCCCCCCACTCCGACCCCACCAAGCCCCAGACTGATTTGGAAAGACAACCCACCAGGCTAAGGACCTAGCATGACATTAAAAGTTTCTTCCCTTCACTTGGGGAATAAAAGCTTTGAAAGGCAGCAAGAAATTGAGGTTACACCAACAAAAGCCTGAGCCCCAAAGGGAAGGGGAAAAAAAAAGTTCACAGGAAAATAAGATGCAAACCTGAAATGGGGAAAAGCTATGAAAGGCAGCAGTGGCTCTTTTTCCTCTGGTGCAGACTGTATTCCTTTCATCCCCCAGGAACCCCGTGTGCTGGGGGGAGGGGCAGTAGACAAGGGGGTGCACCACTTCGGACAACCCTGCCCTAATCCAGGCCTTCGCCCTGCAACCCACCCTCTCAAACACCCACCTCAGCCCAGCCCCTATGCACCTCAGTCATCGTGCTCTTTGAGATCCAGATGAGGTCCCAATGCCTCCAGGAAGCCTCCTGGCCTCTTCTTCCTCCTGACCTCTCAAAGCATATTATTTCATGCTTTTTCTTTTCTTTTCTTTTCTCTTTTTTTTTTTTTTTTTTTTTTTTACTTATTTTAGAGACAGAGCACACACAGAGCGGGGAGGAGCAAAGGGAGAAGAAGAAACTTAAGCAGGCTCTGGGCTGAGCACAGAGCCCGATGTAGGGCTTGATCCCACAACCCTGAGATCATGACCTGAGCCAAAACCAAGAGTCAGATGCTTAACTGACTGCACCACCCCGAGGGCCCCCACATTATTTTGGGTTAACAAATTGCATCTTACACCTGCTTCTTTAGGACTGTGAGTACTGTATTGGGTCCACAACTAAAATATATATTCCTTTGGGGTTTGTGACACGTTTTTGGAGCTGGAAGAATCTGTCCTGGGCCCCTCGTCCAATTTTCTGTCCACTGCAGAAATCCCTCTATGGCACTCCAAGGACAGTCAGCCCCAGGCAGGGACTTCACAGCCTCATCCTTTTGACAGAGACCTGAGGTCTGGGGACACTGTCTTCTATGAAACTGAAGTCTGTAACCTATAGCCCCCCAACCCTTCCTTTAATGCTAACCTTGCTTTTCAGAAGGATAATGAACATTCTAGTCCTGCCTGGGGATTTCCACAAGACACCAAGGGCACGTCTAGTCTGGCTCTACCATGTTCTAGACAGAGGGCTTAGCTGGTTTAAATTTATGACTGTGCATAAGACTCATTACCCAACCTCTGTTGGCTAGTTCAGCTTTAACAACCACGCCAAAATAATGTGTTCAAATATTTCTGTCTTAAGATATTTGGCTCATCATCCCCATTAAGTATTTACTGAGCAAAAAACAGCTTTGTAGAAGGCTCTATCCTAGTCCGTGATAGGCTGTGTTGTTGCTGATTTCTGGTGCCCCTCCCTGACTTACTTGGGAGGGTCCTACATCCTGGCCCCATGGACCATTTGATGGGCTCTGGCCAAGGAGTAGAAGCAGGCACCGATGGGCAGCTGATCTTCCCTGGACATTTAATGTGAGTGAGCAAGGGATCTTTGTCATTAGAAAGATTCAGGTCATCCTAATTTGACTAAACAGATGAAACAAGTTCCTCTAGGAAATTGTAAGAAATTGTGGGTATATTCTGGGCCCACAAGAGGCTTATAGTCTAATTGAGGAGAATCATATTTTCTCTCTCCTATGCTAAATAAGTGGTAGAAATAGCCAAACTGTGTGGCCTTCAAGAAAGGAGAGAGGCTTATGAGGGGGCAGCAGATACAGAAAGCTTTAGGAAAGAATGGGGTTCTATTCCCATCTGGTCAGTGGGCCTGGGGATTAGCTCACCCTGGACAAGGTTCAGAAATTTCATTGACCTGTTGAAGGACAGGCCTGCTGTGAACTTAATCCCCACATGGAATAATTAGGAACTTGAGGCATTCCCCTCCACTGGGTGATAAGTGAGAGCACGTTCGGGCCACTGATTGGCATCACTCTCAGCCCTGGATGACTTGCACACAGGTGACTTGCTAACAGTGACATTGATGACATCAGTGGTTTTTTTTTTTTTTTAGAGAGAGAGAGCAAGCAGAGGGAGGACAGAGGGAGAGGGGGAGAGAGAGAATCTTAAGCAGGTCCCACACTCATTGTGAGCCCTGCATGGGACTCGATCTCACGATACTGAGATCATGACCTGAGCCGAAATCAAAAGTCGGATGCTTAACGGACCGTGTCCCCCAGATGCCCCAGTGGTGACTATTTGAGGATAGATGTGCCCTTTTTAGTATCTCTTAAATCCAACTGTGGGAGTAATTGTCATGGCTCAGTATTAAATATATAAAATCTGTGTAGATGGGGAACTGGCCTCCCAGAGGTAGTCAGAAAGGTCCTCAGGAACTCACACCTCTGCTGTCCCTTCGTCCCCCGCCCCATGTCTCTAGACCAACACGCTTAACCTGGCATTGCTGATCTCATTCAGCCCTCTCAACAGCATCACAAGGCAGGTGCCGTTGTTAGCCCCATTTTACAGGTATAGGCACTGAGTCTTGGACAGGTTAAATATCTCCCACAGGGTCATGTCATCAGGAAGTGGCCAAGCCAGTGCTGGAGCAATGTCCTGCCTGAACGCCATGCTTTGCCTTCACCATCTTCCTCTGCGTGCAACGCTGAAGACTGTGCGATGCCTCCCAGCCCGGGTCCCACACAGTGAGCCGGGGAGGGCGTCTGTCTAGGGAACCAGCTTGGCCATGAGGCTGATTCTCAAAGGAGTCACAGAATGGGGCAGTACGTAAGGCTTTCTAGAGGAATTATCAAGGAAAAAGGGGGGCAAAGGTAAAGAAAGGAAGGGGAGGGTTGGGCCAGGCAGGAGGGGCAGCCCCTAGATGCCCCAGACCCTTGAACACTAGCTCTGCGCCACTCATTTCCTGAAAGTGGTGCCTCAGTGTGCACTGTTAGAGAGTGTCAGTGGTTTCATTAGAACCCTGGTTTTGATTTATAACCCTCCCTACAAAACTGTGCTCCTGGCTGAGCGTGGGCATGGAGGTCTCGCATCTACAGAGCCATTTTCATGAAAGACTTACACAAAACATGGTCTGGGAGGGAGGGCCCTCTCTGGAGTTGGCCTTCCAGGCTGAAAAAAAAAAAACAACCAAAAACCAAAAAACAAAAGAAGGGGGTAGGGGACTTGTTTAGAATCTTAAAGACTCAGCCTAGATTTCAGAAGGAGTGGGAAGAGTGTTCCAACGATCAGTTTCTTCACCATCGACACGCATGGATTTTTGCAAAAGTAAGAAAACCGTTCATGGGCACGGGACTTGGGGATAGCTCCGTCTTTGCCAACACCATCGTGAACAGCAATTAATAATAATGATGGCGATAAGGGTCGTGATGCTACTATGCCCTGTGTGGTGATGCTTTACGTTCCTCCCAGAGATTCCACATGCCTGGTCTCTCCCTGAACAGGCAGCCCTGGGATCATCAGGAAGAAATTGTTATCCCCATTTTGTGAAGGACAAAACTGAGGCCTGGAGCCTGAATGCTCTGCTAGGGGACGCCACACCTCAGGCCGGCTCAGCGCCCCACTCCCAGGCTGGCATGCCGTCTGAACCAAGACTTCGAGAAATAAAAAAATCAAAGTCTTTCGGCATGCCAGCCATTCATTTTGATTTTTTTCTCTTTTGTTTTAGAAGAATACGCATCAAAAAAAAAAAAAAAGAGAGAGAGGGAGGGAGAGAGAGAGAGAATACGCATCATTGGAAACAGGTCCCATTTGAAGCCACATGAGGCTTGAGAAAAATAAATGTGAAAATAAAAATGCTATTTAATATAGGCATCATTATTACTATTATTATTGCAAAGAGCCTATTTGGAACTGCCTAAGACCCTAAAAACTGATTAATATTTTTAGAGCATCAGAAGGTAGGATTTTTTTTTCAAATATAAATTCCTCTCTCCCAAATGGTTGAATAACCATAATCATAATCATTATCGTCATCATCATCATCCCTTCATTAATTTCTTGCTTTGTGCATAATTTTCCACGAACTAGTACCTTTGCTGCTCACATATCCCCATTTAACAGATGGAGAGATGGAGGTACAAGAGCGTTTGGCAAAGTAAAAGACCTGAGACTCACACTCACGGGCTCAGCATGCTGGCCAGGGCACCACGCTGCAAGCCCGTGACAAGCGCTTTGCTGCGTGGGGCTTTGAAGCCCCACGTGGCACCAGATCAGAAAGGAGAAAATAGTTCACAATCAGGGATTGTGTGAATGCAGCAGGGAAGTGAATGCAGCAAAGCCAGTCCCTGGCAGGACAGACGTCTCAGCGATAGGTCCCTCCCCTCTGGCCAGCCCATGGATGGTGCTTGGGGGTCCGAAGCCCTCCTGCTGGGTCCCTGTCCCATAAAGTCCCGCCCCAGGGGCTGGGAGCCCAGCCGGGCAGAGCTCCATCCCTCCCACTGAGCAAGACTTTGGCTGTCACTGTGCTGTTATTTATGAGTCCCCCTTTGCCCAATGAGTGGCCTCCGAGGGGCCCAGCCTGGGTCTGCTGTCTGGCCGCACTTGTCACACGTCATTAGATGTTTGGTTGCTGCTGACCCCTCTGCCATCTGGCTGAGTGGCCTCGGGGTGAGGGGAGGCAGCCAGCAGCTCCAAACACAGCCCCTGAGTCTTTGTGGTGTTCGGGAGATGGAAGGGTTTCCAAGCCATGCTCAGCCACCGACAGGAAGGCAGAGAATTGGAAAATGATCTCTCAGAGAGAGGGGGGCCTCACTTAGGGTTTTCCAATGGGTCGCCATGGCCATTTGGGGTCAGATAATTTTTTGTCCTGTGCGTGTAGGATGTTTAGCAGCAACCCCGGCCTCTTCCTTCTAGATGCCTCCTTCCTACGTTGTGACAACCAAAAATGACTCCAGACGTGACCACATTGTGTCCTGGGAGCAGAGGCAACCCTCCTCCCCCTGCCCCGCCCCACATTGTGACATTCCTTGGGCCATGTAAGCTGTGAGTGTGGCAGACCTGCGAGGCCCAGATGAGCAGCAGGGACAGAGGACAAGGGGTTTCATGAACAATGCTTTGCTAAATCCTCAAGACCCTGGAATTCCTGACCCCACTTCGGAGTGGAGGAAACTGTCATGCACAGGTGGGGGAGGGCAAGCAATTTGTGTGAGGCCACTCAGCTGGGAGGTGACAGAGCTGAGGCTGAAATCAGTTCGATGCCTAGTCCTGTTCGAGGTCTTACGGGGTCGTCCTGTGTGCGGGCTTGGCAAAACCAGCATGTTGGCCTCTGAAGATTTTAGAATCGCACACTTGGCTTGGCGTGAGGGAGATCCTTAGAATGTCCTCCCACTGTTCCCACTGCCCCACGCAGGCCTCCTTATCCCTGTAGTCCACATTCCCCAGGGCTCCCCCTCCTCCCCCAGGGGGGACCCCTTCACCCCACAACAGTATCTGATTCAGCACCCAGCGTGGTGGGAAGGGCTCAGTACCCCTCCTAGTGGATACTGACATCAGGCAAGGATCCCTAGAGGAGACGCAAAGCCCTGCCATTGGGTGTGACATTTCAGTCACGCGACCAGGTTGGCACAGATCTCTCAGGCAGGATACTGTAGGGCCCCTTAAATCACAGGAGATCCACTAGGGGATTCAGTCACAGTGAGAAGTGAAATATTTATATTTTAAAAAATGGGAATCCTAGGGCGCCTGGGTGGCTCAGATGGTTCAGCGTCTGCCTTTGGCTCAGGTCATGGTCCCAGGGTCCTGGGATTGAGCCCCGATTTGGGCTCCCCACTCAGTGGGGAATCTACTTCTCCCTTTCCCTCTGCCCCTTCACCTGCTCGTGCTCTTTCTGTCTCTTCCTCAAATGAATTAAAAAAAAAAAAAGGAATTTGGTTAAGTAGATGCTATTGCCATTTTAATGGTATGTTAAGTCTTTAATTATGAGTCACCCTGAACTCTCTTAGTGGTAAATTTCTGAACATGTTTTGCATTTGTTAGGCAAAACAAACCTGTCTCCAGAGTGCCTGTTCCCAGAAGTGTTTAACGGGTTTTGGAGTAAGCATTAGGTTATATATAAGCCAATAAAACTGTCCAAACTTACATACAAATTGCACGACCCTGAACTCTCCCCGACCCCTTCCCTGGATCGCACGCCCTGCTCGCTGGCTCATGGGCTGGGAGTCCCCTGTGCTCCTGTATTAGGTGCAGCTTGTGGCTAAGTACCTGGTTTGTGGACTTGCCCAGACTCCTCACCTTCTTGCCTTTGGCACAGACCACTACTCTGAATTTCAGACAAATCTTGTCTCTCTGATTTGGATGATCAAATCACCCCCTTCATCAAATAATTAATTTGTAGACATTTCTCTTTTCTACTTAGCTCCCTTCAGGACGTGCAGACTTCATTGAATGACCCCGTGCCTCTGGGCCACATGGGCTCGAACTGTCCTACGATAGGCAGAGCCAAAGAGGGACAAACATTTGTATTGCAGAGTTGTAAAGAAATGCCAGAAGTGGCAGCCTTTGCAGCTTTCCCCAAGCCAGAATAGTCAAGAAAAGCTTTAAAAAAAAAATTCAGATTTTAGGCAAAAATTATTCCTGTCCAGGTTCAGAAGTAAGCCTGAATGTGGTTTCCAAAGCCACTTCGAAAGGACTGTTGAGTTATTCCCAGGACTGCTTGGGCTGGGGAATCGGGGCAGGATGCCGGGGAGGTGGGTCAAGGGGGGGAAGCCTGCTTCCATGTGTAGAGGGGAGAGAAGGCACGGGGGAGAAGAAGACCACAGGTACTGATGGGGAGTAAGACAAGGCAGGTTTCAGGGGTGGTCTCTGGCTTTTAGGATTGAACTGTGACCAGCAGGTGAGGCAGCATGAACTTGGCCTGTTTTCCAGGCAGGAAAGGCCAAAGACACAACTTTAGCAAACTGGAGAGTTCTGTCAGCCCCTCCCCGTCCTGTGCCCCCACTTGCCATCAGACCTCAAGAGGCTGCAGCCACCAGAGGGGCTGCCTGGGTCATCACGTAAATGCATGATGTGACTAAGCAGAATTTTGGGATTAGCACATTGTAATACTTTGAAAACATGGACACAAGCGGCACCACACTTCTCACAGTGTGTTTTATACAGCTCAGCACAGCTCTGTGGACTTGTTTATTTGGCCCGGAGCATTGTGCGATGGGAAGAGAAGTATGAGCATGCGTGGATGCAGAAGGAAGTGGAGGTGGGGAACCGATCCAGGGACATGACACCACATGTGCAAAACCTCAAGGAGAGTCACCTGCTGGTCTCTTGGACCTTGTTCTGTTAACAGAATGCTGGGCTCAGGAGGATAGCCCCGGGATCTACGGGGACAGAATCCAGGAAGTCTCAGGCCCTGGCAACTGCTACCACGTGCAGCCTTCAACCCAGTTCCCCTGCAAAATGGAAACCTTGGGCACCCCACCAGCTGGCCCCCGGGGTGGGGCAGAGGGCAGGAATGAGGGGTGGTCACTCGGGGCTGGAGCCCCATCCGCAGGAGCAGGCCACATAAAAGGGAGCCGGGGCTGCCAATTTCCATTTTCATTGGAGTGGTTGGTGCTTAGTAATCCAGAAGCTTTATTTAAGGGCTGACCTCCGACCGGGCCTGTCACTCCAGTGGCAGGTGCCTGATAGCCACTGGAAATCAATAGCCGGCATGAAGGTCACTTCCTAGAAAAACTGGGGCTATCAACGTGTCAGTTCCAATGAAGGATTATAACCAACCAGCAGAGAAGTTTATCTGTGGCTGGGAGCTCATCTGACCCAGGCTTGTGGGCTGTACGCGTGCACGTGTGAGTATCTACGTGTGAGGAGGCATGCACGTGTAAATGTGGGCGTTTATGGAACAGAGCAGGTGTGTGCATGACAGGATGCGTGTCTGTGTGCTTTTGTATCTCTCTCAATGGGCACGGGGGTGCATACGAGCGTGCACTTGTGTGAGTGTAGGTGTGCGGGTGTGTTTAAGTTCGCATAACGGTGTGTTGTCAGGGGGTTGTGTAGAGGCACTCTTGTCTATGTCTGCCTTTTCATGTATGTATGCACCTGTGTATGTGGTGTATGGACACGTTAATCCTGCATGTGCATGGAGTACGTGCATAATGCATGTGTGTGTGTGAACACTCACACGTTTGGTACATGGGAGTCGTGCATTTGATTGCACACATGCACCAGAAATAATCTGGCCCCTGTTTACCCCTCTGGGCTCCTCTCCAGCCCCTCCTCTCCTTTCCCCTCCTCTCATTCACGCTGGACTCCCACAGCCTCCTTTCCCTTCCTCAAGGGTGCCTACCACTTTCCTCCTCAGGGCCCTGGCACATTCTGTTCCGTCCGAGGACTGTCCTCATTGCACTCTTCCCATACCTGGCTCTCTCCCACCATTTGGTTCTCGATTGAAATGCCAGCCCCTCAGAGAACTACCCCGGCTAGCCTGCATGTGTTTTCTCCCTGGCGGTTATAAAAACATTCGAGAATTGCAGTTCCGTGTTGAGTAATCGCTTGCTATTGGCCTCTTTTCCTGCCCCTCTCCAGCCCTGAGTGGCCAGGCCCTCGCTGAGGGTTCTAGACTGTCCAGCAACTACCCGACACAGGCCTGGTGCCCATCCCTCGGCCCCTCTTCAGAGAAGGGGAGCCCCATCTGCTGAGGAATTCCATACGTGTCCTGTGACTTTCACCTTCTGGCTTCAATTTCCCCAGCCGTGAAAAGACGATATCTAACCCATCAACTCTGCAGGGTGAGATGAAACAAATATGGTGAAAACCTCTTAAGAAGCACAAGCTGTCAGAAATACGCATCATATTGTTGTTCAGTTAAGGGCTCTTATTACTCGAAGGGATCTATAGGTAGGGATCGCAAAGCCATGAGCCAATGAACTCCGAACCAAGATTCCATAATGCTTCTCTAATAGTCCTTAATCCATTTTAGATACATGCCCTAACCCAGAGACCACCCCAGGCCTTTCATGAGCTAGGATTTTCATTTCTTGTCTGGATACTGGTTTTCTGGGAAGTGTCCCAGTCTCTTTCATGAATGAGTCCATCTGGGGGCGGGGTGAAGAGTATATGCAAATGTATCTTCCCCTAATGAAAAACAAACAAACAAAAAGCCATATAGAGAATGAGTCCATGTTACCCAAAGAAGATGGTTTGCTCCATATGGTTGCCATGGGAACCTGGATGGGGTATCAGGCAGCTTGAGTTCTGTGATGGTTACATAGCCCTTGACTGTGATTTGGGAGATGGATTCTTGTCTCTGTCCCCCTCTGCTGAGCTGTACGTCTGTATGCAATCATCACCACCACATCCCTTGCGCCTCAATGTCTTCATGCATAATAGGCAACATGAAAGAATCTAGAACATTAGGGACCACTGCTTCCTCTGCTTTGCCTTTGTAAAATTCTAAGTCACATCTCTTCTCTGGGCCTCAGCTTTCCTATCGGTTAAGTGGGGTTGCCCACTGTAAACAGTTGAAGGGAAAGGGTAAGAAAGGAGACCCCCGGTTAGATGTCGGTTCTAATCTTCTCAATCCCGCCATGGGATCTCCTTGTTCTTGAGATAGAACTTTATGACATTAATTCTAGCAAGTGCAAATTTTACTCTTTTGTTTATTCATTCAATAAATCTGCAGTCGGCCATGACAGCATCACAGTGCTGGGCACGATGAAAGGAGCTGAGGGTTCAGAGGTAAGAAAAATATAGTCTCAGCTTTCAAAAAGCTTGTGATCTCCTGCAGCAGACAGATGAGAAGAGAGCTGATCGCAGCCCGGAGGGACAGGCTCTCATCGAGGTGAGTACTGCGTGAGTGAAAGCATCTTCGAGTCTCCCTCAGGGTCAACCATAGGTATGGGATGAAGAGGTCACCTGCCCTCCTGCCCTCAGTGCCATCCTGACTGTGTCTGAAATTCCTCCCAAGGGCCTTATGTTTGAGATAAGCCTGGTGGAATTACAGAATCAATGCTGGAGGAGAACCCAGCTCTCATTTGAGGGGACATGGGGCCCAGAGTAGGAAAAAGACCTGCCCAAAGTCACACAGCCCAGAGCTCCTGACCTGTGAGCCAACCCTGCTGCCTCTGGTCTACACTGGATTTGGAGGCTGGGTTCCTAACCAATTCCCCACTCCCAGGTCGACAGGGTGGGGAGCCAACCCTCCAGATTCTCACTGTGACCTGGGATTGGAGGCAGAATCCATTCACAGGCATAAAGAGAGGCGGGTGGAGGTATGCTTTGTCCCAGTTGTATTTGCTCCTATTACATCCCCTGGGTTCAGGCCTCCATGTCCCCTCGGGACCCAACATGGCCTGCCCCTCACATGATTGCCTCCAAATTATTCCTCTCATCACTCACCTTCTATGATCTCAAACCCCTTTCTGTAGGTGCCTGGGTACCAGGCTGCTGTCAGGGAGGACATCCTTCCTAATTCACAGTAAGATGGGAATGAGCGCCAGTTAGCCCTCCAATTGTACTTGTGTTGTCAAAGAGCGTGTGCAGAGGAACAAAATCCATAGGATTCCTTCTGTTTGCTCAACACATACAATTTAGGAAGTTTTGCTCAAATCTGGGCTTTGTCACTTAGGAGCTTTGACCTTATTAAAGTTGTTTAAAGTTTCTAAGCCTCAGTTACCTCACTGGGAAAATAAGGATCACGATTAGACCCTGAAATATCAGGTGAGAATTAAGTGGGCCTACAGCCTGGTCTCTGCTGATTATAGCTTAAAAAGAAACATTAGTTCCTTTGGAAAGATGCACGTTGCCACAATGGAGATCTAGAACTTGCCTGAGAGCCCTGTCTCCTGGGAGGCAGGTGAGAGCTCAGTAGCTTCTGGTAGAGCTGTGGGCCCCTCACTGCCAGAGGACAAGGGTGTTGGTCTTGTCCAAAGCTCCATGCCTGAGGGAGGTAGCCAGGGATAGCATAGGCGCAGCGGGAAGAGGTCGATGGTGGTCACATGGTCTGGCCCCTGAAAACCACTGCTCTGGGGATATCTGGGGACCAGCAGTGTCCCCTCATTGTGGCCAGGCTGGAGAGATAAAGGTGGCCCAAGGGAGCCTCTAGTGTGTTGGTGGGGGAGAGGTGTAGAGGTCTGGATGTGCCAGGCCAGTTCAGGCTGAGTGTCTTGGCATCACCAGTCCTAGAGGCTGTGAGGACTGGGCTTTATGGGGAATGAGCCGGATGATCCATCGTCTGTTCCTACAGGCAGGCTCAGATCACTGTGCTCTTGCACTGAGAGGCCACTGAGGGCCTCAGGACCCTCTACAGGGCTCCAAACCTGGGGGCTGGGGAGGGGACAGCCAATCTCCTTGCCGGCCAAGGAAGGAGTCCTGACGTTAGCCATGAGGATGGCTTGGCTCTCTCACGTCTTAAGAGAGTTGGCTGTTGAAAGCAGTGTTGCCGGGAAAGACTCCTTTCATGAACTCAAAGTTTATCTTTGTTTTTATGCACTGGGTTTGCCAAAAAGGGGACCTGTTGCTTTTCTTATAGAAAGCTGGATCGAGGACTCAAAGCAGAACAAAGAAATGTTCTTCCTTCTGGAAAGAATGCACGTCCCACGCAAAGGACACAGGAAACAGGGACAAGGACAAATGTTAGCACCATGCATCGTGGTACTGTCCCCAAAACCCGCTAGCACACTCTGTATTTTCTCCTACTGCCCCTCTCATCTCCACGATTGCAGATGTAGTCTTACTTTTTTCTGCTTTTTTCCCTCATGCATAAACATTTTCCATACTATTATAATCTGTGCATACATTTCCTTCATCTATCCTTTTTCCCCCAACATTTTACTATGAAAAATTTCAAACTTAAAACAGAGATGAAAATATTTTACAGGCAATGCCATATGTCATCTTCTAGACTTGGCTGTTATAACCTCTTCTCTCCGTGGGCATTTATCAAGATCCCAGCATATGTTAGTCCCTTGTTAAGCCTAGGGACTCAGCAGTGGATAAAAGAGAGGACCTGTCTTCACTACTCTGAGCATCTATGGGGGTGGGGCATGCAGCCAGTCCCACATACTCTTTGTTGAGGCCAAGCCACCCATGGCGTGGTGGCAAGCCTGAGAGAAGGGCCATCTCAGCTGACAGATATTCATGGTGAGGCCTGGACAGGTGAGTGTTCGCTCTTCCCTGCTAAAGTGATACAATGAAGGGTACCGTCATGATACCTGGTCTTGATTGTGCATTGTTTCTGGAAGTCAGAGCATCCGAGTTCACCTGCCTACTTAGCTGGGGGAGCCTGTGGAAGGGACACGAGTTCTGAGCTTCAGTTTCCCCATCTGTAAAATGGGCATGAAACGGCATCCCTTACAGGGTTGTGTTGAGAATGAGATGAGGTGATGCAGAGCTTAGAACCAGGCCAGGACCAAGCAGGACCTTCAAAGGGCTGGCCATTTTCTCCTATAGGAGGAAAGTTTAGGAGGCCAGGGGTGTGTGTGCATCCATCCTTCTTTCATGGAGCTGGCTTAGATGATGAACATCTCAAGGACAGGATACACCTGACTCCCTGACCTGGGAGAGCTGCTGCCTGTGAAATAGACATTGAGCTTTTGTTTACTGAAAGTGAAGAGCCCATGTCACTTCTGCAGCTGCGCATAGAGCTGTCTCTATGAGGGCACAGGACACACGTACTACTGGACCGTGAGCACAGGAGATGGCTTGGGCAGCAACCCGAGCCCCGTGCTGAACTCAGTCCTCTCCACACTCCCTGTCCCCATCCCAGCTGTGGCTGGACGTGACAGAAAAGTGTGGGCGGTGGGGGATCAGGGAGGGTGGGTTTACTGAACCTTTCCTCTGAGCCAGCCCCTTACACGTATGTTTCCTGTTATGGAATTCTCTACCAGGGGCACCTGGCTAGCTCACTCAGGGGAGCATGTGATTCTTGATCTTGGGGTTGTGAGTTTGAGCCCCACATTGGGTGTAGAGTTTACTTAAAAATAAAATCTTAAAAAAAAAAAAGTCTCTCCTGGAGCCCGAGGATGCTAATAACAAATGAGGAAAGTGAATCTTGGGATCAACCTGTCAGCAAGGTCAGTAAGCGCTCCCCCAGGCAGACAGCAGAGGAGAGGAAAGAGCGCTTGTCCTGTCCTCTGGGGAGCTATGCCCACCACAACACCCCCAGAAGCCTAAGGGAGAGGTGGGGGAGCTGCTGGAGGAGAACTCGTGTCAGCACAGAGCAGAAGTCCTGCAGGAGCTGAGCCGACAGACAGGGACGGGCAGCACCCCTGTCCTGGGACCTCGAAGGCATATGGGCAAACACCAGGGTGAGAGCAGTGAGAGGCTGCCCTTGGGGGACCTCGGCACAGAAAACCCCTCATCTCTTGGAACTGCGTGCAGTTCTCCTGCAGAGACAATGCCTTGGCCAACCCAGATTAGCTGACAAGGAACGTCCCCGCGTCCCAGCAAGCTGAGCCACCGCCCGGTGAGGGGAGGACTCCTTTCCTCCTCCAAACAAGTGTACACAAAGGCAGCCCTCAAGCAGGACTTGACAAACCTTTGTGGACCGAGCCTCAGCTGAAGATACACATTTCACGTCATGATCCAACACACACACACACACACACACACACACACACATACACACACACACACGTGCGAGCGCTTCCTGAAACACACTGCACTTCACTAGGCATGAAGCATCCCAGCATTTTTCTACTCTGTTTGCTTCCATTTCTCTGCCCCTGGTCAAGCCCGCTAGACTGATTTCGCAGCTGGTAGTTTGACGGAGAAAACAGGTGCCACCGGGGGAGAACTGAGGGCACCACGATGCGTTGCTGGTTGTGTGAGCTGCGCGGAGCTCAGAGAGGAGGGACCGGCAAGGGTTGGAGCAACCCGGAAGGTTTCCTGCCGAGGAAGCAGCCAGAGCTAGACCGGGAAAATGGCTGGCTCTGCTTGGCCCTTAGGGTGCCAGCAGGTGGGGGACAGAGGCGGACATGCAAAGCTGGGGCACAGGAGTGAAGTGTGGGGGTAGGAAAGCTGTGGCATCTGGAGGCCGATGGGGATGCCCATAGTGTGGAAGGCAGGCGGTAAGCCTCCTTTCAACCAACAGTCACATCATGTGTATAATAACACCATTTCATTTGCTGGTCCATGCACCTGCTGACTTGGCCAAAGGCACACCAGGGATACATGGCAGACTCAGGCCATGGGGTTACATTTTCTGGCTCCAAGCTTCTGCTCTTCTTAGACATGAAATCCAGACTGCCTGGATTGGAATCCTGCCTTCCCCATGTCAAGCTATTTTACTCCCTGGGGTCTCTGTTTCCTCCTTTGTAAAATAGGGGTATGAATCGTAGCCATCATATAAACTTGCGAGGTTTCATGAGTAATGTTTGTGAACCACTAGAATAGCACTTGGCACATAGTGCTATTTACATGTGAGGTATTGTTATTGGACATGTATTTATTGGGGGCCAAATAGAGACAGATCAGGGGTGGGGGTGGGGAAGGAGAGATATGGAACACATGATTACACACATAATTATACTTGTGGTGTGTAATGAGGAGGAAAAGTACAGGATGCTATGAAATAGAATAACAAGGGGCCCTAATGGAATCTGAGAGATCAGGGAAGCCTTCCTGGAGGAAGCGACATTTAAGATGCCATCCAAAGTTCAGGTGAGAGTGTGTCAGAGCCAAAAGGAGGACATGAGCTTTGTGGGCTGATGGACCAACATGTTAAGGAGCCTGTTTCAGGAGAAATTAGCAGCATTCAGAAAACCGCTGATCTTTGTTCTGCTAGAGCAGTCAAAATGCCGGATCTTGTCTTCCCGTACTCGCGTGTCTATACCGGGCCAGTGTTGAATCCATCACTTTCCAGACATAGGCAGAGGTTCCCTGTACCTTGCATATATCGGTGGGATGCCCAGCAACCAAGAATAATTACAGGGATGGATCCAGCAGGTGAACAGAGTGGTCAGGCCTGAAGGGGCACCACAGGCGTGGGGCGACCATGCCGCCGGGTTTGCTCCCGACAGTCTCAGTTTACTCCTGTGACCCCAGCAAGATCATTGAGCATGCCTCCTTTCCCTTCCGAAAGTAACCCAGTTGGGATGATAAATTATATGTTCTTCTTAACTCTGGGACACATAGAAATATCCTGGTAGCATGACAGATGTCCCCCAAAATGCCACCTTCTACAGTGATATTCTATTGGAAGAGTTCCTTGGGGGTTTCAGCCTCTCAGTCACTGTCATAAAACCCTCTCTCTTTCCAGAGTTAGTCCCGATCCTTTAAAGGACAACTCACACCTAGCTCCACCTTGGGACACTTCAGCCTAGCTGTCGGGCCCTGCTCTCCAGCGCCCCTTGTGCGGCTGGATGAAGGGTGCCATGGTGATCCGAGTGATTGTGAGCCCTGGTTCTGCCACACCTGGCTCAGTGACCTCAGGCATGTCACTTGGAACGCCTGGAGCTTCCCTTGGTCAAAGGGGGATGATATATGCCCCACCCATCCCCCTCGTTATGGGGTCTGCTCCATACCGAGATGAGGAGTCAGCACTCTATGTCCTGGACCCCTGGTGATGGTTTGGAGATACTGAAATTGAAATAGCGCAGTAATCAAGCTAATAATATTCATGTTTTAAAACACCAGGACTGCCCCTGCCAGGATGTTCGTGGAGAGGAACCTGCGCCTTCCTGCCACCCGGCCGCTGAGTACCTGGGCCTGGAATAAGCCAACCCGACAGCAAAGAAGGAGGAAGATAAACCCCTTGCGGGGATGGACAGGGGCCTGTGTGGGCAGAGGCCACGGAGCGTTACCCCAGCCGCTGCAGAAGGCATAGAGGATTCACAATCCTGGTTGCCTCTGATCTTTTTTTTTTTTTTCCGTTTTTTCTTTTGGAAGCTGGAGATTCCCGTGCCAAGCCCTCAAAGCAGCTCGACTTCCCATGCAATAAAGCAGCAGTGAGAAAGGCTCAGAGTAATTAAGTGGCTGACGCACAGAAGAAGCCGTTACAAAGAATTGACTAAATTGCCCATTCATTAGCAGCTCGGCATGGAAGGAGAATTACAAATAGGCGGTGGAGCCCGCAGTAATTCAATCTAACCTTGTACTTACAGAAAACAATGAGATAATGAACAGAAAAATTACCAGGCACATATTGTATTTTGTTAAAGGGGCGGGAGGGGGGCAGGGGGGGAAGGTTGGGGGGCCGGGGAGCGCAGGGACGGACAGGCACATGCAATGCTAATGGCCTCGCTCAAGCTGAGCAAACGTTTCTCCAACACAATCATAGTTCTCAGTCTAAGGGCCTCTGGGGAGCTGAGATGAGGCAAGATCGCGCACAAAAAAATGTAATTTATAAGGCGTCTGTGGACTGGAATTTATCATCGGATCCGCTCGCCGCTGCTCAATTGATATGTAGTTGATTTCAAACAACACCCCCCGGGCGCCCAGAGGGAACATTTTTTAGATTTTACGCTTGGATATATCTGTTTAACTCGCCATTTACCAAAACAACGGCTGATGACAGCACAAACCAGTCACTCTGGAGAAAACACGCACACGCTCTCATACACACGCGCGCGCACACACACAGGCATCCGAGAGCAGCGGCAGACATAATAACAGCAGACAAACCTGCTCGGCCCAGAGAGCACCACTGTGAAGCTGGAAAGGGAGAAGGGAGGAAGAAAAATGGAAAACCAAGAGACCTAGTCTTTTTCGGCGGCTTTGCAGGACTTAGTGCTTGTAGCTGCTGTTCAGAGCTCACGTGCTGGTTTTCACACAGCTGACACCCTGCACCCCCTTTTTGGTTGAGCAGCTTGGAAAGGCTCAGTGCCGTGCCAGCTTGCCTCTTGCGTGTCTCAGGCATTGCCCGTCCCTGTGGGGCCTGACCAGGTCTGGCCTCCCTTGGGATCCACAAGACCCTGGACCTCGGTTGGTGAGGTTGGGAAAGAGTAGGGTCTCTGCTGAAGGGTGTGGGGAAGGGATAAATGGGCTGCAGACTGGAGCACTGATGGACTTTCCTGGGGCCCCAGGGTCTCTAGATGTGGGGGTGTTGGCAAGGAGCAGTTTTAGAAGAAGGTGGCTGAGTGATCCATCACTCCAAGGGATGAGAGTTTGGAGGTCCGGTCAACAAGTCACTCTGTTTTGAGGACAGCAAACTGGTGCCCAGGTTGGACACAGAAAGAAAAGCATCAAAAGTGTTTCTGGTGTTAAAAAATAATAATAATAATCCACTGGACACTTGGCAAAAGCAGCAAGGTATATTTTATTCTAGACTACTGCAACAGGGGAGAGTCTATATTCATCGCTGAATAGGCACGGGGAGATGGATAGCCAGCGGGCAGGGCGAGGAAGAAGAGGGATAATTACTCAGGAGGAACTTGGCTGGGTGTCCGGCAGTGGGGCTAGAGAAGGCTGATTGCATATCAAGGGTGGAGCATTCGAGCCAGTCTCCACTCCAGCTGGGCTCTGTGCGCCAAGGAGAGGGCTAGTGGCACGGAGGGCTCCAAGGAGCCTACTGAGGTGTGATCAATGGCCTGCTTGTCCCTGGGTCCAGGGAAGCCAGGTGGATAAAGAGTTAGCCACAGCCTGAGGACTTCGTCTTCCCATAGGGAGCCTGAGCCTCAGACAAAGCACCTGACCCAGTGCTTAGTGAGAGAAGAAGGACAGCTCAGAACAGATCCCACCTGCAGAATCGGGTAAACACTGCAGCTGCGGGAGGGGGAGCTCATCCCTGGACTACACACCTTCCTTCAAAACAGATACCTCACAGCAGCAGCTGTTAGAAGATGGTGGCAACACTGGACTGGGCGGGCAGCCTAGCAACTTGTCACCAGCCCAAGCTCAGGGGTTGAGGGGGAAGGGGCTAGCGACCATGACTGACCAGCCAGTAGGGGGCAGTCCAGCCCAATGGGAAGGACACTGAACTGGACCTCCAGAAAAACCATGATTTTATTCTTTCATTTGGCCACTGATTCTCTGTGATGCCTTCAGGACCTAATCACTTCCGGTCTCTTGGCCCCATTCTGCACATTTATAAAATATCCCTCATACTGCCTGACCTCATGTCTATTTCACGGGGAGTCTGGGAAGTGATCGGGCTAAGAAAAGTCCACATACGTAGTAAGTGCGACAAAGAATTAGACCAATAGTTCCAGACCAGTAGTTCTCAAAGTGCCGTCTGGGAGCAGAAGCAGGAGCAGCCCCTGGGAACTTAGAAATGCAAGTTCTCAGGACCCACCCTAGACCTACTGGATCAGAAACTCAGAGGATGGACACCAACCATCTCTTTTAACAAGCCCTCTAGATTCTGATGCAAGCTCAAGTTTGAGAGCAACTGACCTAGTGGCTACAGACTGTAACTTGCTGAGACTACAAAGGGCAGATGAGAAAAATAATTAGGGGAACTGATAAATCTTTTGCAGCCAATTGGATCATAACTCGTGCTATTAATCAAATATTAATGTTTGCTTTTGAATACTGTTGTATACTGCTCAAAGCACTTTCGAATACCCCATTTCATTCAATACTTTAATTTATTCTCCTGGGTGGGCAGCGGGCAGCACACATAATATTGTCCCAAGAAGCAAAATGATTCAACCAAAGTTACTCTGTAACAGTTGGGGATGTGGTAATGAGGCAGATACACTCGGGACTTTGCAACACCCCACCATGCCTTTTAATCACAACATCAGAGATCCTCAAATCTAGAAGAAGCCTTATACTTGATACATCTTCATGTAGAAAATTTTCTCATTTTTCTTCTTTCTTAAGCACACTCCCACTTTTTACCACATTTTGGGTCACTATCAAGCTATCTGTGTGATTCCTTGACCCACGTGGGACTCTAGAAAGCCAGGGAAAGTATGTGGACTTCGTCCTTAACCTCAGATGAACCATGAACCCAACCATCTAGCAAAATACCGAAGGTTCCGTTGTTGTCTCCATTTTAAAAATGAGAGTCAAGGATCAGGTGATGAAGAAATTTATTTATGGTAACATGGCTACCTAGGGCTGAGACTGGAAGTCAGGAATCCTAACTCTTGGGTGAAACCATCTGCTGGGGAGTGGACAGCAGGCTGGAAACGAACCTTCAATGTTGATCGTTAAAGGCAGTCCTCAAGTGTCCAGAGGACTGTAGGTATTGACTCCATTTCCATCTGTCTATCTCTCTCAGTTACTAGACCCCACGCATGCTTGTGACGGACTGCAAGAGTCATGGAGTCTTAGAGATCATGTAGCCAATGGACAATCTGACTTGGAAAATCTTCCTTCATGGAAGGGTCATTCCTTGCAAAATCCAACCTTCTTGGTGGGTCATTCCACATTTTCTTGAATGTCTGCTGTGATGGGGATCTCACTGCAGCACAAGGCATCTAGGAGGTCATGTTCTAAGTCATGATGTGGCTCTCAGCAAAAGCTTTGGGGGTTCTATGCCAATTATTCCCACCCCTCACCTCTGCTCTGCTGTGTTTCCTTCTTCCAGAAGCCTTTCTGAGTTTGCAGAATCCCTGGGAAGTGTCAGCTTAAGTCATCATAGGCTGAGTATCAGCCCACACTGCATGAGGGAACCCAATGAATTCCATGCGTGGAACCATTTGGTTAGCAAGAGCCCTGCATGGAGAGAAAACTCATCATAGTCAGGGTCAGTGGAAACTTCCCATACCTTCACACTGAGTATCCTACATCAGTAACTCTCTACATACCTTACAGGAACTCCTGCTCACCATCCCGAAAACTGTCAATGAGGAAAATGGTTTCAGAAGCCTTAGGGAGTCAGTGATGAGATGCAAGGGAAGCACTTGAAATTTTCCCAGGATGGCTAAGGTTCTCATGTTGTCTTAATCTTTCTTTTTTTTTTTTTTTAAAGATTTATTTATTTATTTATTTGACAGAGAGAAATCACAAGTAGGCAGAGATGCAGGCAGAGAGAGAGGAGGAAGCAGGCTCCCCGCTGAGCAGAAAGCCCGATGCGGGGCTCGAACCCAGGACCTGGGATCACGACCCGAGCCGAAGGCAGCGGCCTAACCCACTGAGCCACCCAGGCGCCCCTGTCTTAATCTTTCTATCAACTTTATAATCTCCATTGGCCAGCCCTCACAATGGGAGTACTTGCAGACTATATCACAATTCATCCTGGGCAAGGGGCCAGGAATTGATGGGCTTGTCAGTGAGCAAGTGTTCCTAGGATCACCTTGCTTAGAGAAAGCCTAAATCAGCCCAGTTCTGACTCAAAAAAGCAGAATTAATTGCATTGTGTTGTTTTTGTTTTTTTAAGATTTTTATTTTGTTTTTCAGAGAGAGGGAGAGAGTGAGCAAGCACAAGCAGGCAGAGTGGCAGGCAGAGGCAGAGAGAGAAGCAGGCTCCCAGCTGAGCAAGGAGCCTGATGTGGGACTCAATCCCAGGACCCTGGGATCATGACCTGAGCCGAAGGCAGCCACTTAACCGACTGAGCCACCCAGGCATCTCTTGGATTGTATTTGTAATGGTGCTCTCATCCCATGCTAGGATTAATGAGTTACCCTGGATAGATAGGGAATTAAAGTCGTGTTTTTACTGAGGAGAGATAAATGATCTACTCTGACCTCTTCATCAGGCAGCTTCCTTGCACTTCTTCTGTTTCTTTCCACAGGTCCATGTAAGCTGCAGAGGCCAAGAGATGAGAACACAGGGAGCTTACGAGCCCAGCCACCCTGTGTGACCTGAGCCCCGAGGAACAGATTATGTCACAGAAGCAGTGCAAGGACAACTGTATACAATAGCCGGCATCATTTTCCAGAGGGGGGTGGGCCTTGTTTATAGAGCAATGCCTCATGTATTCAGGCTTTCCAAAAATGGAGCAGCCCCATAAATGAGTTTGTTAGAGGATGGATATTTCAGCTCTGATACATTTTTTCAATAATCATTGGTAAATATGTTTCCAGAATTTATTATATATTTCCTCATCATGCAAATAGCACTTGCCAAGTGTAATTTAACCTCTTCTTCCTGCAACGTTCACCGATGTGATGGTGCATTAATATTCTGGGTCAGAAAAAAATGATATTGAGGGATCTGATGCTGTTTGTCCCTGCACTGAATGGTCCCAGACTACTAATAGTTCGGTATTTTGGGGTCTGAGCTTAAGGATCCTATTTCTTGCTGTCAATTTCACCTGATATTTTTTTGCTATGATAAAGAGATGTGGTGACATGAAAAGAGGGGTAAAGAGGTGTCCGTAGGCTAGAAAGACTGTGAGTGAGATCAAGGAACCTCTTTTCTTTTATTGCTCGCCAGTTCCTAGTGCTTGCATATGGCAGAGTAGATGATCAGTAATTAGTTGATGCATCAGTGAATATGATAAGTTAGCTTCCAGTTCTGGCTTCCCTGCTTCCTAGCTGCAGCACCAGGGGCAAACCCTCGGTCTCAGTTTCCAAACCTGAAAAATGGGGATAATGATAACACCTTATTTTCAGAACTCTCACGAAGACCAAACTAGTTAAATAAACACATTGACTCAGAAGTGTGTGTGGACTGTAGGGTGCTAAGCATGGCCCCTGTTTCTGGATTGTAACAAGAGCGCACTTAGCATGATGTAGCACAGGCTTTGGGAGTGTGTCTGCTCCTCTGGAGGCACATCTGGTATCAATGACCTTGGTCCAGCTCGGCAGGGGTAATGAGCCCGAGAACTTCAATGTGGATGCAGTGTGTGTTATGTCGGCTAGCTGTCTCCCAGTTGGCTCAGTTGGGCAGGAGACATGTGTGCCCAAGACCCACATACTCCCTCCCTGAGGCCTGACCTCACCTTCACTGTCCTTGTCCCCAGGCCCCCAATATGTCCCATCCCTCTAATCTCCGCAGATATAAGAAAGTCATCCATGTGAAGGTGGATGGGACTTACTCTGCAGTCCCTTCCCTGGAGATCTGGATTGGGAGTACTTAAACTAGAAGGCTTTAGACCTTCTTCCTAATCAGAACTGACATGGATTTTGATCAGGGACAGAACATTTTCTAGCAGCCTCTCAGTATCCTCAATCCCCATAAAGAGTATTCAAGAGTAAGAAATGTGCATTTCAAACACGGAAAATGAAATGCTTAACTGCCTAAAATGAGTAGGTGACAGATTTTCAGGAAGCATCAGCAGATAGAGAATATCTGGGCCATAGGTGGGACCAGACTCAGGAGGCAGGGGTCTTGCCCCTTGCTTCCCAAATGGCTCAGTGAAAGAGGCTACCTATCCGGCCAGACCTTGTCACAAAGGTCTAAGAACCCTGAGTGGTACCACACAGAAATCACATTCCAAATGCCTGTCTAGTTCCCCTGGATGCCAGGACAAGCTCAGATATCCTGACTCTTTTCCATCTCATGGTGAGTTCCCTGCTCACCCCTAGAAGTCAATGCAGGAGTCTAATGCTAATAGTCAGCACAACTTACAAGTAACTACCTCAAAGTCCTTATTCAAATTGTCCCCAGAGGTCTTCTTAAAAGGAAGATTCAGATATTAGCTGCAACTGCTATTGGCACCAGCACTTCAAAACAACCGCAACCACCATCATTACTCACCACCACCACCAACACCATGACCAGCACTTCCAACACCACAAACACAGTCATCACCACCAACACAACCATCACCACCAACATCTCCAACAACACAACCATTATCATCACCAACACAATCAACACCAATACAACCATCACCACCAACACCTCCAACAACACAATCATTATCATCACCAACACAGTCATCACCACCAACACAACCATCACCACCAACACCTCAACAACACAACCATTATCATCACCAACACAATTAAATCACCAACACCAACACAACCATCACCACCACACCTCACAACACAACCATTATCATCACCAACACAGTGATCACTATCAACACCACCACCAACACAACCATCACCATCATAACACAACCATCACCACCAACACCTCCAACAACACAACCATTATTATCACCAACACAATCATCACCACCAACACAACCATCACCACCAACAACACAATCAACACCACCACTAAATAGAGTTGTCACCACCTCAACACCCCACAATCACCACCAGCCCCAGGCCTGGATTTAAGAGTCCAGTCAGTTATTAGCTCTGTGGCCCTTGGAAATTTATTGACACTCTGAGTTTCAGTGTCCTGATAATAATAACTTCGAGAGCTGTGAGGTTTAGAAACGAGATACACCAGCTTTGAGAAAAGAATGTGAAGTTCATATCCAGTTGATCTGGCTCATGACCCAGCCTCGTCCTGTCATAGTGTCCCGCCTTTTTTGTTTCCTCTCTTGGTCTGCTTCCTCCATCCCTGGAGACACATGGTTAGGGAAGTGGAGGATTTGCTGGAGGAGGTGTATCTATTCTCCTTGCACACTTGTTGTAACCGGTATGCACAACAGGACAGCCAGATTGATCCTGCCAAATTCCTGGAGCCCGGGGCATTCTGAATAGAGAGATGCCAGCAGTTAGGTCCCGTCCAGCTTCCTCTGACCCTTGTAGCATCTTGGGAGCTTGCTAATCCACACTCACCTGGCAGTGAGCAGGCCTCATCAAGTGCCTCCGCTGGGTGCCCTCCTGCCTGCCTTCTGCCTCCCTCCTTCCTTCCTCCCCTCTCTTGCTTCCTTCTATCCCTTCTTCACCCACGCCCTGTCATGAGTGCACAAACCACTGCTGTGTCCACATGGCCCTGAACCCGACGGTGCCCGCCCCGTCCACATGCTCCCTCTTGCTCTGAGGCACACATGACGGCACCTCTGTTCCTCTGCCCACCCTCTGTCCTCTGGGACATCGCAGCTCTTGGCCCATGATCAGTTGTGACCTGCCGGAGGCACCACTCCGCGTGTGTGCCAAACACCATCTCCTCTCCCTCCCGGCATGCCAGGCTCCTCTGACAAGGAAGGGTAAAGACCCTCCCGGGTTCTCAAGAACATCAATATGTTTTGTATTTAATGTGCTGGCTCTGTTACAGCAAATTAAAGCGAGGGGGCCTGATAGAAGGGAACACAGCCCGCCGTTCCTCTGTCCCTTGTCGAGTGGGAGGCTCTGGAAATGGCACTCCAGTGTGGGGAAGGAGTGCACATTACACCCCCCTGCAGGAACAGAGCAGACATTAGACAAAGCCCCCAGTCTTAATGGGACGCATCCGGCAAACATCTGAGCTTGGGCCTTCAATCACAAGCGCTGCAGGATTTAAAAATGAATAAACTTCACATTGTGTTTCTCTTATTTATCCTTTATGCAAATTGTCCCTGGGAGGACCCATTACGCGCACTGCATGGGGACAGCAGAGGCCGGCTCCAGGCTTGGAGGACCACTTGCAAGCAATTCCTGGAACACCAGGCCTGTCCTGGTGCTTTACAGAGGGAGAGAAAGGGATCGTAAAAGGGAAATAAACAGATTCAGAGTGCTTGGCTCATGCAGAAAGCAGAGGCGCGAGCACGCACCGACACAATAGCACAACACACACACACACGAGCCACATATGGACCACATTCGAACAGCCACTTCTGACACGAACAAGGGCCTCTGTGCAGAGAGCACATGGCCCTCCCCAGTTACGTGTTCCCACTGCCGATCGGAGCAAAAGGAGATACACTGTGAGATCCCGCAAGGGGATGGGCAGTAAGGGGCATGCATGTGGTGGAAAGCCCTGGTCCCCAGTGCACACTGCTCCCCGCCCTCCCCCGCCCTGTGCCCATGCTGCCTGCGGCCCCTGTTGGGACACCCCAGGGGCCTTTCTGGCTGAGGTGGAGCCAGGGAATAGCGAGTGGGATCAGGGAGTTGAGGCTGTGACCTCGGACTGAGGGAGCCAAAAGGAATCAGCCTGAAAAGTGGAGGGCCAAGGGCAGGGACAGAGTGGGCCTCTCAAAAGGACAGAACCACAGAAAATGGAGAAATGAAGAGGGCCAAAGGTGAAGTAGCAGACACACGCCACTCTCCGTTCTAACGGAGCCATCCCCTGCTTAGTCCAGGCCCCATATTCAGGCTCCTGTTCAGGCTCACCCACTGCCAGCTCCTCACTGGGAATGGACGGAGGCCTGTGCCCACTCCCAGAGTCAACCCTGTGGCCTTTGGGCCCGGAGGGAATGGCACGCCCTTTGCCTATGGCACAGGACAGGGCCCGCGGTGTGTGCAACAGATGCTGGCTAGCTGACAATCATCAGGTAAACACCAGCTCTGAAGCGAGTTAAGCCAGCAGAGGAACTGGTTTCAGAAAAAGCCTGCTGGTCTGGCATAGCGAGTGCCTGAGAGTGCTCTCGGCAGACAGTTCTGAGAACAGAAAGCCACAGCTCAAACCGAAATTGGTCACCTGGTGCCCTGGGCCCTCACTCTGAGCAGCCGGGCCTTACCGTGCCCAGGAGACAGGGTTGGCACACCCACGCTCTTGCCCAGCTCACCGATGCTTGCCTTGGAAGGTCCAGGGGCTCACACTTCGTCTCCCCTATCCTCGTCTTCTTCGCCATGTCCTGTCCCCATCGTCCCCTGGGTTTGGAGGGCCGGGCTCGGGCGCCCCATTCAGCCCGACCCCAGCAGGCCTTCCTCAGCAAGACACTGCTTTGTCTGTCCATCTGTCCTTCCTCTGGGCCCTGCCTGGCTCCCGGGGCTTAGCAAGTCCAGCCAGGACTTTGGCCTGATTCCCAGGGCGGTCTTCAGGGTGCCTCCTCCCAGTTTACGCAGACCTGAACACAAGCACCTACTTCATAAACTGAATTCCTCCCCTCACTCACTAGCCGTTTACTGAGAACCTACTATGGGCCAAGCCCCGTGCTTGACTGAGGAGATTCCTAGAGGAGGGGCACAGTCTGTCCTCAAGAGGAGCACAGCCCTCGGGGCACAGAGACGGGAAAATCAACTACGGAGATGTGAGGTGATCTTTCAAGTTCTCGAGACGGTTGGGGGAGGAGCTGAAACAGAAAAAGGGTTCGGTGTGGGGAAAGAATGCTCCAGGCACATACATCTTGAGGATAATGTCTCTTAAGTTATTAATGCGTGCTTTTTGGTAAAGGCATGGTATCATTTCCTGTGGCAGGGTAGACGTACACAGAGACCAAAGTGAGCACAGATGAGAAGAAAAGGGGGCAGGAACTTAAATGCTTTTGACTCACTTGCCATGTGATGGACACCCTGCCGAGAACTTTACATTTCTAACCTCATTTAATTGGTACAGAATTCCAGGAAGCTGGTGCTCAGCAGGACTTTGAATCACATGGAGTGATGGTGACAAGGACAGGGCAGACAGGGCAGCATCTTAATTATGGTCATGATCCTCCAAGCTCTGGCAAGCTTTGGTGCCAGACTGCCTCAATTCCAGTCCCCTTCTGCCCTTTGTTGGCTGTGTGACCACCAGAAAGTAGACTAATGTCTCTGTTCTTCCATTCCCGCATCTATTAAACGGGGATAGCAACAGCACCTATCTCTTAGGGTTGGTGTGAGGCTCACAGGAGTTACTGTAAAGCCAGCACACAGGACAGGGCCTGGCACAGAGCTGGTGCTGGCTATCTAAGCGCGCTATGAGTCTGTTTAATCCTCACCGTACGCCTTTGAGGTAAATCTATGACACACTCATTTCACAGATGGGAAAACTGAGGGACAAAGAGGTTCATTAGTCTTTCCAAGGTCACAAAGCTGATAAATGGAGGAACTACTATTTGAATGCCGGCACTGAGTTCACCTACAGGTAGGCGGCATCCGTGGAGGTACCAGAGGTGCTGCCCAGCCCATGGGCACCACAGGCTAAGAAGACCCCTGGTTTAATCTTTCTCCTTCCAAAATAAAATAAAACATTTTTAAAAAGATGCATTTATTGTAAGAATTTTGAAAGCACTCCTGACTGATTTGGAAACAGTTGATCTCCGTCTGTCTTACTTTTCAGGGATGAAGAAAAACTGGGGTTGAGTGACAGGAAGTGTCCCACTCTGGGCAGCGGACTCCGTGAATGACTCTATCTGGGCCTGGTTTTTCCCTGGGCTGCCTCCACCCCTAATGGCTTCAAGAGCCCTCAGACAGAGTAAAGATCTCCCCAAGTGTCCAGGATGACCACAGATATTAGGGCCATGACTGGTAGGGAGCTGGTGCTGCTAGTTGGGAACCAGGCCCCTCCCAGAGGATCCAAGAAGACCAATGGGTCCAGCCTTGGAGGGAGCATGCACCTCCACCAGAGCATCTATGCAAATTCAGGGGAGCAATTTGCATAGGGAAAATGTAATTACCCAAATTGGAACAGGGCCAGGACCTCAAGGCCTGGACTGGGGAAGTGCTGGAAGATTCTTCAGAATATAAAAGCTGTCTCCTTTTTCTCTACCCGCCCCCAACCCTCCCTGGGCCAGGTCAGAGCAGCCTCGGAAATAAGAACATTCCTACCTTCCTACCGAGTGGTTGGACCTCCCCCACCCCCTCCCTGTAGCCTTGGGGGCTGGGAGGGCTGGAGTCAGGGAGTCACTCCTGTTAAGTGAGGGGAGTTACCTTTCAGGGTCCTTCCGTTCCTGCCTGGGTTATTTGACAGTGACAATACTTAAGCTCTCAAGTTAACGGGTTTGTTCCAGGTTTAAGCAGTTAATAAACATTAGAGGGCCTGCTGTCCCCACTGGGAGGAGTTTCACTTCAACTGACCTGTGACCAGCCCATGCACAAGGGAGTTGAATGGTAACACCCCCCATTCTTCGGACCAGCTCTAGAATTCTGGGACTCGTGGACGGATGATCTACGTAATGTCCACGTATCACGGGACCATGCCCATCCCAGCCACGCCTCCTCCAGCAGAAGATGGACTAGACGTTCAAGAAGGCTTGATACCCCAATCATTCAGGGGCAACCACAGAAAGGCATCAATCCCCCTCTCCGTCCGTCTGTCCACTCAGTCATTGTTCATCCCCTCCCTCAAGTGGGGAGGTCTGTGAGCACACACCTGGCTTACTGGTGACGGGTGAGGAGGTAGAGGGGCTGTGGTAAGAAGGTAATTATGTCTCACCTGTCCTCGGGTGCTCACCTGAGAGGGAATAGCATGGTTCCCTGCTGCCGCCATTAGCTTTCTGGCAGGTGCTGTCCTGGAGTAACCCAGCTCTTAGTTATTCCTTTGCCGGTAAGAGAATGTTTTGTTTAAGGGCTTCTGTTTGATTTCCAGAGTAGGCGCGGGCTTTTCCAGGAAACAGTGGGGGACTGTTGGACGCGTGGAGAGAAGTGCCTTTGCTCAGGGCAAAATGGGCTGTTTGGTGAACTGCTCTGACTCCCCTTCACGTCAGTATGATTTGAGG
This sequence comes from Lutra lutra, assembly GCF_902655055.1. Lineage (NCBI taxonomy): Eukaryota > Metazoa > Chordata > Mammalia > Carnivora > Mustelidae > Lutra > Lutra lutra. The sequence goes on along the minus strand of NC_062289.1, from coordinate 26,787,003 downwards.
GAGCCATTAAGCTTTAACAATGCAGAAAATAAATTCCCATTAAAATATACGCACCTTAAAAGAGCCCAGTTTTCAACCCAACCTGGCCTCCCCAGTCCCACCTATCACTAGCTTGACTCTCCTTCAAGGCCAAGTTAGAAAACTTCTTACACCAAGAAGCCTCCTCTGATGCCTTCCAGCTGAGAGTGATCTCCCAACCACCCGCAGGTGTTTACTTACCAAACACCCAGGCTAGAATTTGATTTGGATCCCAGCTGGATTGGAGGACAGTGTGAGCCTCACCAGAATGCTATCTGTGGCAGCAGCTCTGTATGCCCGTTATATTCTCCTGCTCCATTCCTACAAGTCCTGGGAGTGGCTCCTTAAATGCTTGTTGAGTGAATGAATGAATGCACGGGGCCACGGGATTAGACACTTTCTCTCCCAGCCCCCACCCTAACTGAAATCCAAGGTGTTTAAGGTCTCTAGCAAAGGTCCCAGCCCCTACCCTAACTGAAATCCAAGGTGTTCAAGGTCTCTAGCAGAGGCAGCCCCACGCAGCCCAGCTCCAGTCTGCCCGACCCCTCAGAAAGCCTCTCCCTAGACCCTGTTCACATGTGGCTGGGACTTCCATTGGACCCCTATGCCCGTCTTATTGACCTCTAATGTCACCTACTTCCTGCTGGGCCACATACTTTTCATCTGGTCACAGTTGGCCTCTCTGGCTGCAGAATGAAGTCACTCAAAGCCAGGACTTTATCCCACTGTCCCCTTCAGACACTTGAGGGTGCTGAAGTACAGATGGGTGCGCGATATGTGTTGGCCAATGGCCCCATGTTTGTCCCCTGGCTCCCGATTTGGCCTAAACATCTAAGCAACAGAAAGGCAGACACTAACATTTTAGAACTGAGACATTTCTCCAGTTGCCCAAAGGAAAACGGGTCTGGGACCAGGAAGACTTTGGGGAGAAATGTAAGAGGATCTGGTAGCAAAGCCGTTTGCTCTACAGAGGACCCCAAGTCCCCTGGGTCAGCCTGTCAGGGCAAGGCCTGGTGCGGCCCGTGCGCTAAGCCACTCCCTCACTTGCCCTGCGCTCTTTCCTTTCACGTCAAGGGCCAGGTCCTTCGGTTTCCTGAGGAAATAAAAATAAATCAGAGACAATCCCAACACTAATAGACAAGTTTCTAGTTAGTGGGAGAGAGAGATACGGAATCAGATAAATTACAGAGCAGCCCCGTGCTGCTTAGAGATATGCAAAAAGTGGTACAAAGGCGGAGGTTTGGGAGACTAGGGCCACTCCCTCTGCCTGTGGGAGTTTAAGAAATCTTCCAGAAGAGGGGCTATTGAACCCGGCAAAGCAATTAAGGAAAGACCCTTTCAGGCAGAGAGGATGGCCAGCGTGTTCGTGTTTTCTGTTACCGTTGTAACAAATCACTGCACATTAGCGGCTTACGACAACAGCAAACTTGCTCTCTTATGGCTCTGGAGGTCAGCACCCTGATGAGGGTCTCATCTCACTGGGCCAAAAACAATATGCTGGTGAGGCTGTGTTCCTTTCTGGAGGCTCCACGAGGGGCCCTCTAGAAGCTGCTGGAATCCCTCGGCTCATGGCTCCTTTCCCCACCTCCAAGGCCAGCCAGGGCCAACTGAGTTCTTCTCACGTGGTGCAGCTGTCACCCTCTTCTGTGTCCCTCTTCCAATTGTGAGGACATTTGTGATGACCCTGGGCCCACTGGGATAATCCAAAGTAATCACCGTATTGGATGGTCCACTCATTAGCAGCCTTGATGGCTCTTTGCCAGGTCACAGGTTCCAGGGCTGGGAGCCCGGGCACCATGGGGAGTCATCATTCTGCCTGCCGCAGCAAAGCCAAGGGCACAGAGATGTGCGAAGAACTGCTGCTCTGTTTGGGATGAGAGAAGGGTTCAGAGGTCAGTGTGCAGTCGTTGATGGGGAGAACCATATTTATAAAGGTCCTCATATATCAAGCTTGGTAATGACTCATTCTTTTATCTCCTGTGGCTTTTAAGCAGGGAGGGATCCATCTCATTCCTTGTTTTCTCAACAATTGCTCTGGCAGTAGAATGGCCAAGAACTCAAGGGAAGGGAGGCGGTGGTGGGGGTGCTGCTCAGGAAGCTCCTGGGGCAGTCAACCTGGGAGGAGACAGGTCTGAGCTAGGGTGGTGGCTGGTGGATGAATAGAAGGGGATGGCCTTGAAGCCACATGGGAGGAATTCTTGCCGGGAGGCCAGCCGTACTTGAAGATCACAAGGTGTAGACCGTCAGGGAGAGGGAGCAGTCAGAGCTGACTGAGGTGTCCAGCTTAGCGGCCTGAATGGATGATGGTTGAGTTCACTGCAACCAAGACTATCAAATAGACACCCGGCCTGTACATGGGTGATAATGTAGAATTTTAGGGGCCAGTGGGGCACCCAGATGAAGAGATCCCATAGGCGGGTCATGAACTTTGGGGATGGGGAAACTCCGGCTCACTTTACAAGGACATTGTGAAGACTGATTAAAAAAGTAAACATATTGTCACTCACTAGTTCATCATTGGCTCAGTTCATCTCCCGCTCTGAGAATACCGTTGCGGGCTCATCAACAAACATTTTACCAGCCCCTTCTTCGTGAGTGCACTGGCCTAAGTTCTAGAGGACACCAAAGGGATCTCTAAGGAGTCCCTGCCCTTGAGAAGTGCTGAGTATCATTGGGAAGCCACGACAGGTAAATCCAAAGAATGTAACCACCTAAGTGCCCAAAGACTGGGTAGTTAGGCTCAAGCCCCAAACCTGGGTGTGAAGCAAGTGTCTCCCTGCCTCTTACCCCTCACATCAAGGGACCAACACCAAGTCCTTTGGATTTTATCTTCTAAACACTTCCTGAGTCTGCTTTCCCTCCCACTTTGAACTCAACCCTTTGTTATTCCTCATTTGAATTATTATTAAAAGCCTTAGATCTGGGCCCCTAGACTCTAGTCTTGCTCCCCTCCCATCTGTCCTTTAAATGACAGCCTAAAAATGAGTTTTCTGACTTTGATCTGATCTTAACACTACTCAATTTGAAATGATTCCATAAAACATAGGGAGAAAATTTTAAATGAAAGAGTGGGGAAGTCTTTTCTAAACATGACATAAAGCAGGCAATCCATAAAAGAGAAGAATGATAGATTTGAATACATAAAATGAAAATTTTCTGCTTGGTAAAAAATTGCCATAAACAAAGTTAAGAGACAAACAGCAAATTAAGAAAAAAAAATTGCAATAGAAATGACAAAGCACGGAGAGCCTAACGATATGAATGGTGCCTACAAATCAATAAGAGAAAAACCTAACCATCCAATGCGAAAATTGGCAAAGGAGCATGAACAGAAAATGAAATATAGGTGGCTTTTAAACATATGAAAAGACGCTCAAAGTCACAGTAAGAAAAAAATGCCAGTTTCCCTAAAATCAGACGCCATCAGTTTGCCCCTGTCAGAAAGTTTGAGAATATACAACATTGATAAGTTTCAGGAAACAGCTACTCTCAAATGCTGTTGGTAGAAACGTGCTACCAAGTTTGAAAGCTGGAAGTATCTACTGATTTTACAATGCACATATTCTTCCGAGGCACCTGAGTAGCTCAGTAGGTTAAGCATCCGCCTTCGGCTCAGGTCATGATCTCAGGGTCCTGGAATCAAGTCATGCATTGGGTTCCTTGTTCATCAGGGGGCTTGCCTCTCCCTCTGCCTGCTGCTCCCCCTGCTGTGCTCTCTCTCTCTCTCTCTGGCAAATAAATGAATAAAATGTTTTTTAAAAAATGATGAGCATGACTGTAGTTACCTATGTACACAAACACACATTTATATATTAGGATATTTACAAAGAATATCCAAAATGTCTTCAACAGGAGACTGCTTGAATAAGTCACAGTACGCACATAATAGAGAGTGCTTGCTACCCAGCTATTAGAATGAATGAGGGGGAGAAAGAGAATGAAGCAGTGCTACATACTTCCTTTGGAACTGCCTCTAAGATACAGTAACAGCAATAAAAGAAATACATGGTGTCTACTTTACATCGGGCACTATTCTAGAAGCTTTATGTATTTACATATAGTTGTATATTTATAGGGTTTTTCGGTTTGGGGGGATTTTGTTTTGTTTTGTTTTAGAGAAGGAAAGAGGGAGAGAATCTCAAGCAAATTCCATGCCCAGAGCAGAGCACAATGTGGGATTCGTCATGGGGCTTGATCTCACAAACCTGAGATCACGACCTGAGCCAAAATCAAGAGTCAGACTTTAACTCACTGCGATACCTAGGTGCCTCTGTAAGTATTTATGAATATTTAACTCATTTAGTCCTTACAACAACCCTATAACATAGGTATTATCCCTATTATTCCCATCTTATAGATGAGGAAACTGAGGCACATTCGCGTTAAATAATTTGTCCATTATGAAGATATATTTGTATTTCTTTCAGTGATTTTTTTTTCTCTCTGTGCTTCAATATGGATATTTACATCTAATCTATTTTCTAATTCAGTATTTTTTTTCCTCAGTATGTGTAATTCATTGAGTTCTTAATTTCAGTTTTGGAGTTTCTATTTACTTCTTTTGTTTTCTACTAAAATTATCACTGTTTTCCTTCAATTTTTTGAACATATTATTCATAGTGATTTTTTAAAGTTTATTATTATTATTATTATTTTTGTAATCTCTGCCCCCAACATGGGACTTGAACTCATGACCCCAAGATCAAGTGCTTTTCTGACTAAGCTAGTTGGGCACCCCTCCTAGTGATTTTAAAGTCCGAATCTGATATACCTATACCTATACCCCTTAGGCCTAGTGTCGATCTTGGTTTCTCAGTCATATCTTGTCTTACACAACCAGTTATGTTAATGAGTGTCTGACTTGTATATGAATAATTACAGAGATAATTCCATCTTCTAGATGATCTTATCTTCTTCCAGAAAGGATTTACTTCTGCACAGCGGTTGGGTAAAAAGCTCTGGCAATCCCCAGTCAACCCGATTGCAATGGGAAGGTTGGATGCCTCATAGTTGGCCTTCAATCTTTGTGAGAACTGACCTACTTGTGATTCCCCAACTCTCCAAAGGGTTAGTGTGCTGGGGGTCCCACCCCAAAGCCAGGCTATATAGCAGACACCACCTCCTTGATGGGCTCTAAGCTTCATAGTCTGCTGAGTTTATTGAAAGCTCTCCTCACCCATCTTCTTGACCTCTTAGTCGCTACTGTTGAAAGCACCATCAACCTTGAGGGAGAAACTGGCTTTACTTGTTGGCCTTATCTCTCTGGTCTTTTTCCCGCTTCTAAATTTTGGCACTGGAATTCCTCAGGACCTTAGAAATGTTCCAATACCTTCCAAAAGGTTTTCTTTGTTTTTGTTATTATTGTTATGTTTTAAAATATCTTGTTTGCGGGCGCCTGGGTGGCTCAGTGGATTAAAACCTCTACCTTCGGCTCAGGTCATGATCTCGGGGTCCTGGGATCGAGTCCTGCATCGGGCTCTCTGCAGCAGGGAGCCTGCTTCCTCCTCTCTCTGCCTGCCTCTCTGCCTACTTGTGATCGGTCTCTGTCAAAGAAATAAATAAAATTAAAAAAAATTAAAAAAAAATATCTTGTTTGATTTTTCTAGTTGTTCTCAATGAGAGGGTTGGTTGAAAACAACTTAGTGCCCATCCAGCAGATAGACTTTAAAGGGGAAAAAATGGAAAAAAAAAATAGCACAGGGAAAATCTAGTCAGGAAAGCTGCTCAGACCAGACAATTTTATAGAGAAAATGTAATACAGGGAAGTCATTTGGGATGTGTTGTATGAGCTGAAAGGAAGGGAACAAGGAAGCGATGTGGAGATTGGGAACATCAGAGCCTGAGGAAGAGAGAAGGAAGTTATCAGAGCTCAGCAGCCGGGGCCGCCTTCTGGAGCCAGGGACAATGGCTTGCTCAGAAGCTAGGACCACAGAGTCACAGAGCGCCAGTCATGCTGCTCAAGGTCAGGAGGGAGAGGTGAGTCAGAGTCCCTGATTATGCCTGCCTCCTGCCCTGCTCTTGCTTTCCAGTGCCTTCTATCAACTGCACTTCAAAGCACGCAGTGGCCAAAGCAGCCTGGGGACAGCAGAGGAAGGTGGGGATAGGTACACCCTAGACCAAGTAGGCAAATGACATTAATGACATTACCATATAATGTATTATTAGCCCCAGGGGTACAGGTCTGTGAATTGCCAGGTTTACACATTTCACAGCACTCTCCATAGCACATACCCTCCCCAGTGTCCATAACCCAACCACCCTCTCCCTCCCACCCCACCCCCCAGCAAACCTCAGTTTGTTTTGTAAGATTAAGAGTCTCTTATGGTTTGTCTCCCACCCTGATATAAAGAATTTGAGAGGCAACGTGGGGGAGTTGGGGAGTAGGGAAGGAGAAAATGAAACAAGATGGGATCAGGAATCTGCATTTTAACAACCATCTCCCATCATTCCGGTGGTTGGTCCAAGGGAAACACTTCGTAGCCACTGCCAGCAGCGGGGCAGAATTCAAGCTCCTTTGGAGTGACCGTAGTTCTTTCGGGGCATCTGTGACTAAATTCCTCTCTGAACCCTTCCCTGTCACCAGGGCCTTGCTCCTCTCCTGCCTCTGATCCTTGTCCACGATGTCATCCAAATTCTCACCACACTTGGTTCTAGTAATTTGTCTGTGTGTCTGCTTTCCAGCTTAGCACCTGAGGGCAGAGGACACTGCTTACTGCTATTAAATCCCAGCAATGCCTAGCCTTGTATGTGGCACACGGGAGGCGCCCAGTAAATTGTTGGCTAAACTGACTGGTGGTTTTCGGTGAAGAGAAGAATCGGAGTCGGCCGAAGTGCCCAGAAAGGGTTTCCCAGAGGAGAAGTTGCCTTAGAGTAGAAGAGAAATACATTCCAGGCTGGGGGAAGGGAATTCACGGAGGTACCAAGAGCAAGCAGTCTCATTTCTATTAGCGAGCAGCCCTGGTGATGAATATAAAGGGCTTTGGTGGGGTTTTTTTTTTTTTTTTTTTTTTTTTTTAAGGCAAATTCCCTAAAACCATACTCGGTAGGTTGCGTATCCCCCCTATCTGGGGCCATAACTTCCCCAGATGTTAATGAGTACTTCCAGCATTGATGGAGGGGAGACAGACCCCTACGGGTTTATAAAACATGCAGATGACTGGTTTTTAACGAATGCAAAACGTCAAACAAAAGCAGCATCACAGGCTGGTTGCTCATGCATAGTAAAATTCCCAGGGAAAAGGGAGCAAATAAATACGGAGAAATACCTTGGCTGGAACCATTCCTAATAGGCAACGGACAATTGGGAACAGCAGGGATATACAGGGACACGGGAGCAAATAGCAAATACATTTGGAAGCTATCAGCGAGAGTGGGATCAAGGCGGCACCAAATGGCCTTTTGGCTTTTGTTTTCTATGACGGTATGGGGCTTGTGTTCAGCCCTCCCAGACATAAATGTACAAGGAGGAGCTTTTGTTTGGGTGGCTGGGTGGGGGGTGAGGGACGTGATGGAGGAAGAAGAGCTGGACGTAGGTATGGCCAGAAGAAAGCAGTTCTAGAAATAGGGGTGTTTAAATGGGACGTCTATGTGTCCCCTTTTGAGCTAGAAGCCACTGACTTGAACTTTGCCCTCCTTCTTAGGGATGGGACTTAGCGGGACCCAGACATTGTATTGTCACACAAGCTAGTTCAGCTTTTCACAGTACTTCCAAATGTGGTCACATGTACACAAAGTCACTATAGTCATTACGTATATATGTGTTTTAAAGGGAATAATTTGGGGGTGTCTGGGGGGCTCAGGCGGGTTAAGCATCTGACCCTTAATTTTGACTCAGGTCATGATCTCAGGGTCATGAGATGGAGCCCAGCCTTGGGTTCTGGGCCAAGCGCTCAGCGGGGAGTCTGCTTGAGATTCTCTCTCTCCTGCTCCCTCTGCCCCTCCCTCCCCTCATGCTCTAGAAACAAACAAATAAAATCTTTTTTTAAAAATAAAAGGAATAATTTGTTCTATATAAATGGTTTGGTGGCCTTTTAGCATGCCTTCATGTTTTCGTATGCCCAGACCTTCCAACCCTGCATGTAGCCCGGGTCCGCTTTGACCCTTGTATGCTAGCCCAGCTTTCTGCTTGGGTGGTGCAGATGGTGAGCTCTTGGATGGGGAGGGCCCTTGACACTCATTATCCCCCTACAACCTGGACACACCTGCTTAATGAGGCTTGGAACCCCTTTGTTGGGAAGCACCCTGTGTTTCTTTCCACACTGGGGAATGAGCCTTAAGTTGTAAACCTTCCAGAAAGGGGAGCGCCAGGGCCTCACCTGTGCTTGGAGGTGTCGGTGGGGGTCTCCATGCCCTCCTGTGGAGCAGGTTTTCTTCCTGCAGCCCTGGACACGTGGTTCGGCAGAGTGAGGGGGGAGTGTGTTAGACAGTCCGCAGGCTCCCACCGAGAGGCCTGCAGAGATGGAAACTACCAAGTCTCATGCTTTATCTTAAAATTTCCTGCAAAGGGTGGGCTCTACCTCAGCGTGTATCCACATTCATTGTAATGTGAAATGGTGTTTGTAGCAGCCGCCTGATGCTTCCTTCAGATCCTCCTCCCAGGACAGTCCCGTTCACTGTCCAGAATGTCAGCTGTCGGTGGCTTGCAGGTGCTTTGCCCGCTGGGCATGGACCTGGACCCCAGGGAATCATCATGCCCAGGATTCTATCCCATCTCAGGGGCTGGCCCATGGCTGACAGATGGCTAACTGGAAATACAGAAGCCCAGACCCCTGGCCTCAACCTGAGACAGCTCCGAAGGGCCATCTTTGTGGGATCGGCGGAGATCAGGCTTCGCTGCCACAGTTCGGCCAGCTCCTCCTTCTTCCGGATCCTGCCTGCCTTCCTTGCAGGAGGACTTTCTGAGAGCATCCTCCCAAAAAACTCTCCTTTTCGGAGTTTGTTCTCAGGGAACCAAGACGATATTGGAAACATTTAAATTACTTGAGCGCTCTCTCTCTTCCCCACTTTTATCTTGTCACTGTCTCCATCAGGATCCTGGCAGTAAATAGAGGAGATATTCAGCTGGGATTCTGAGCACAATTTAATGAAGAGCCTATTTACATAGGGCCAGAGTGAGAGCAATCACCAAGGAACGTTGAGGCAACAAGAGACTAGCGGTATCCAGAAAGCAAGACCGCCTTCAGGACTCCAGGGATGAGGGGTAGAAATGGTTTAACCGGAGCCCAGGGAGGTGGGTGCTGCTGTGAATGGGGGCACTTCCCATAGGGGCCTAGCTGTGGAAGCCTGAAGCCACGGACAAACTATGACCTTGAGGAGCATAAGGAGCAGCAGAGGAAATACCTCACCTCTGCCCCCACCTTTGCTTTCCCACTGATGCCTCCCAGGATTCAAATCCAACTGGAAACAGGGCACTGCTTTTGGTGATGGATGGCCCACCAGGACAGAACAGAAAATGGATGGGGGCTTTGGGGACACTGGCAAATGGAAAATGCTAGTACAAACTCCGAGGAGACACACCATGTCAGTGACATCACTTACCCTCTGGCCTACTGCCCCGTCCCTCCAAAGAGCACCCCAGTGTGGTTACAGGGGAAGGAACCTGCGCCTCCTCGGGTCACGTGTGTGTATGAGTTGGGGGACCGGCAGCCCTGTGGCTGAGGCGCGGCTTCACAAGGAAGACGGGTCTAGGGGAAGGAGCTGGGTGGGCTGGCTTGAACCTTGGTTGCCCAAAGAACATTCTCCCAAGTAGAGGCAATGCTCCCGCAAGGATGCTGCCATGATTTCTCTTCCTTCTTCTGTTAGGCCGACAGGGTCCCAACTGCCAGAAGGGCTGAGGGCTGGCAAGCTACCCGGGAGGAAAGCAGGGTGTGGTGTGAGGCTGTTTGTCTCAGAGCAGCTGGATAAACAGGGGGAGACAGGGAAGAGGTCGGCGCTCAGCGAATTAGAGAGCGCTCGGCAGTGTTGAAGGCTTCTGAAGCCAAACCAGGAGCCAGGCAAGAGCTCCAAGCGGCATTTCCCACTCAGAATTGTTACAGCCTGGCCCAGGCTTGTAGAGCGGTTTCAGGTTTGGACCTCACCCCGTAGTTACTAGAAGCTCTGGATTCCCGAGGTCCATCAGCCCAGCAACGTTTATCATGTGCTCTGCATGGTGCACTAAGGACTTTGCTGCCCTTACGCAAGTACTTGCCATTCCAGGGGACTCCTCTGTGCTTCGCAAGGAAGGCCATCCCTCCTCTGGAACATTCCTTCCACACCAGGGAATTGGTTAGGGCTAGCTGGTAATGAACACGGGAGGAAAACAGGCCCCAGCATCCAGCCCTGGCTGCCTGTCAGGTCTCACCAGAAGGGTGGTTGGTCCCACGCCCCCTGTCCTGGTCACTTTTTACCACATCTCACTCTGCTGCCTCCAGGGGGCCTGTTCCCCATCTTTATCAATCAACTGCATTCATTTCTTAGCAACAGAAAAGCTCCAGATGCAACTGGGAGACAGTGGCTGAGCCATCTGCGTCTATGGTCTACATGAAGGAGCAGCGGGGAGCGGGGCAGGGCTCTGGCACTTACTAGGGTCCATATTCTCCGGGGCGTCCTGGGCATGGGCCACATCTGCTGGTCTCCAGGACACAGGAAGTGCCCCATGGAGGGTGGCAGAAGGCATAAACTACCATTTACAGGACTGGCCCCTCAGGACCCCCAAAGTGATTCACACTCTAGTTCCTCTTTTGGAAGACGGGATGCTGAGGACCTGGCGGGGTAAGGAGCCACCAGGTGGAGGGAGCAGAGTCCCAGAAAAACTGTGCAGGGCAGAGAAATGTCCCCTCCTGGACACTACCAGTTGTGGACCCCCCGTGACCTAACAACCAAATATGCTTCTGTCTGGAGCCACCAACTTTTGTCTTTTCCTCTTGAGCCACCAACTTCTGTGCCCACAAAAGCAGTGAGCCTGTCCTAGCAGATCTGAAAGCTGGAGAAGAAAGGTGAGACCCGTGTGTTTAGGAGGCCTGCTGAAATAGATGACAAAGGAGTTTGGCATTTTCCTGTAAGAAAAACTGGCTGTGAAGGTTTTTGAGCAGGGGAGGAACCTAGGGTCTGGGCCTAGGATTTGGCAGGGGAGGGGGTGAGTGGGGGGTGCAGGGGTGAGGGGGGTAGGCAGAGCCAGCAAGGCTGGAGGCAGGCCGTGCTAGAGGAGTCAGAGCGGCTCCAGTCATGCAGGGAGTTGGGGAGCGAGCCCTGGGCTGAGGCTGGGGCAGGAGAAATGAGCTTGGGGGCTGAGATAGGAAAGGGGCTGAGCAGGAAGGATCTATAGAACTCAGCATCTGGCAGGATGTGGGGGGCCATGAGAACTGGGGAGTCTGGCGGGGAGGGGGAGACCATGAGAACTGGGGAGTCTGGGCGAGGGGAGCAGAGCCAGTTTGGGAGAAAGAGAATGACTTTGTGTCTGACATGTGGGCTTGAGATTCCCAGCACTATGGAAGTAGAGGTCCAGCCGCTGCTGGGAAAGCCACCTAGAGCAGAGAGGGCCAGAGCCAGAAAGGACACTGGCTCTCACAACACACAGGCTTCACCTTTTTTCTTCTCCCACTTTCAGCTCTGTTAGGACTGGCTCGCTGCTCTTAGCAGTCTGTCTGGAACTGGCCGTCCCAGGGCAGAGGAGACACACCAGAGTACCCTGATGCCAGACCCTGGCTGGCACTCCAGCGTAAATCCAACTTGTTCAAGGTGTCAGCAGACATCTTGAGAGATAGAAATGGACCAAAAGAGAGTCAGTTTTACCATGAGGATGTTTGGTGGGGATGGAAGAGGTCGTTCTCATTCGATACCGGACAGGACCCGATCTTGGTGCATACGCTTTCAACAAGAAAAAGGAGTGGAGGACAGACATGATCCAGAATGTGGTTCGTAGGCAATGGCAGTGGGCAATTTGACAAGAGAGAAATGTGACCTTGGCCCTGAGAAGAAGAATGGCGGATATTCCTCTCCTCTGGCTGAAGCAAGAAGTGAAAGAGAAGCCATGTCTGACTGTCGTTAGCACTTCCAGAGCAATAAGAACAAACAAACAAACAAACAAAAAAACAAAAAAACCTTTCTAAAATAAATGAGGTGTTACTAAATAAACAAATCACTTGAAAATGCACGTGTGGGGCAGCCGAGATAAATTAAAAAACAGATTAAAGCAACATCTGTATATTAACATTGTCATAAAATGGAATGGTAATGGGGGGAGCGTGCAAGGTATTATAAAACAATAATCAGAAACATTATGTCAATTATTGAAAACCACATCACCAATTGAGAGGTGTTACTTAGTCTCCGATGCTTCTGCAGCCATTTGTTCCCCAACTGGCTCTATATAGGGGGCCCTACTGGACTCCTGATAAGCACCCCTAAATGCTACCCAATATACTCCCAGCTCAGGGATGGGCTTAATTAATTCTTCTCATCACCAGTAATAACAGGTCACATGACATGACAGCTAACTGCTCACTCCTTGCCTTGAATGCTTAAATGCCCCCCATCCAACATGGCCAAAACCATTAGGAGATAACATCCGCTTTCTCGTGGTATTAATAACAAAAGTGGTAGTCATCAACACTGCATCTGTAGACCATCTATTTTTAAACTTTTAACCTGCTTTCCCATCTGATCCTCATGGGAAATCTGGGAAGCTGTGTTCTCTCGTGTGAAGGATGAGGAGACACAGACCAGAAGGTTGTCACACAGCAAGGTGTTGGTTCTGCACCAGACCCCCGGCCCCTCCCTTACCCCCCGCACCCCCCCCACCATCCCTGTACTTCTTTCTCTTTGCCCCTCTCAGCCCCTCCCAGTGCCTCCCTCCCCTCTGCCTCCAATTCCCTGTGTGAGTCCAGGCCCCAACCAGCAACTTCACCCCCATCACAGACTTTTTCTGCTGGCCTCAGCTCTTTCCTCAGGGCTAGTCAGCACTATCCTTTTCATGGGTCCTATTAGACAACCACCCAGGGCCATTTTGTGTTCCCTTGCCCACCAATTCAGCCCCTGCCCCGCACTCAGCCTAGAAAATCCCCTCTACTAATGGTAACAGAAACCAGAAACCAGCAGAGAGCTGTCTCTTTCTTTAATGTCAGGTTTTCTCAGGGTCATTTTCCTATCATCCCTGCCTGCCCTCCATTCTCAGATAAGTCTCTCCACTTCCCCTTACGCCTTCTCCATGTACCCTCACTGTTTCTGCAAATCTACACCACCAATAACCTTCCTTTCCCAACCCGTTCCTTCTTCCAATTCTGTAAGTCTCCTTTATCCTATAAAACCATTTCTTTCAGCCCTGCTTGTGCCCTTCCTCGGGCTGCTGTTCTATCCTTCTATCAAACTTCTATAAAGTTTGGGCAAACTTCTATAAAGAGAAGGCAATGCTAGAGGTTATATCGCAGTCATTTGGGGAGTTTATTAAGAATACAGATTCCTGGGCGCCTGGGTGGCTCAGTGGGTTAAGCCGCTGCCTTCGGCTCAGGTCATGATCTCGGGGTCCTGGGATCGAGGCCCGCATCGGGCTCTCTGCTCAGCGGGGAGCCTGCTTCCCACTCTCTCTCTCTCTCTCTCTGCCTGCCTCTCTGTCTACTTGTGCTCTCTCTCTGTCAAATAAATAAAATCTTTAAAAAAAAAAAAAAGAATACAGATTCCTAGTTCCCATTTAAGAATTAGGACTTCCTATAATGAAAGAAACTTCTGCACGGTGAAGAAAGTCCTCTGCACAGAGAAGGAAACCATCAACAAAACTAAAATGCAACCTACTGAATGGGAGAAGAAATCTGCAAACAACATATCTGATAATGGGTTCATATCCAAAGTATATAAAGAAACTATAAAACTTAGCACCCCCAAAAAAGCCAAATAATCCAATTTAAAAATAGGCAGAAGACATGAACACATATTTTTCCAAAGAAGACTTTGGTCAACAAGACACATGAATGGTCAACAGACACATGAAAAGATGTCAACCACTTATCATCAGCGAAATGCAAATCAAAACTACAATGAGATACCAACTCACACCTGCCAGAATGGCTAAAATCAACAATCCAAGAAACAAGAGGTGTTGGTGTGGATATAGAGAAAAAAGTGTCCTCCTGCACTACTGGTGGGAATGCAGACTGGTATAACCACTCTGGAAAACAGGATGGAGTTTCTTCAAAAAGTTAAAAATAGAGCTACACTACTACGATTCAGCAATCGCACTTCTGGAGAATACAAAAACACTAATTCAGAGGGATAGATGAATCCCTATGTTTATAGCAGCCTTACTTAAAATAGCCAAGATATGGTAGCAGCCCAAGTGTCTGCTGATTGATGAATGGGTAAAGATGTGGTGTGTACACACACAGACACACACACACAGACACACACACTGAAATATTACTCAGCCCTAAAAAAGAATGATATCTTGCCATTTGTAACAGCATGGATGGAGCTAAAGAATATAATGCTAAGTGAAAGAAGGCTGTAGGGGAAAGAGAAATACCATATGATTTCACTCATATGTGGGATTTAAGAAACAAAACAAATGAACAAAGGAAAAAAAAGGAGAGAGAGAGGCAAATCAAGAAACAGACTCTTAACTAAAGAGAACAAACTGATGATCACTAGAGGGGAAGGTGGGTAGGGAATGGGTGAAACAAGGGATGGGGATTAAGGAGTGCATTTGTCATGATGAACACAGGGTGATGTATGGAAGTCTTGAATCATTATACTGTATATCTGAAACTCATATAACACTGTATGTTAAACAACAGGAATTAAAATAAAAATTTTAAATAAAAAAGATAAAAATAAAAATATGGGGTAATCTATGTCACATAAATCCTAATCAAAAGAAAGATGGAGTAGCTATATTAGTGTCACAAAAAGAAGACATCAGTGTAAGTAAAATTACTCAGGATAAAGAGGAACATTACATAATTACCAGAGGGTCCTGTGAAGAAGACCTCACAATCCTAAATGTATAGGCACCTACCAACAGGGTATCACAATACATGAAGCGAAGACTGACAGAACTGAAAGAGAAGTAGTCAAATATTTACTCACACTTAGAAACTTTAATACTCCTCTCACAGTTACCCACAGAACAAGCAGGTAGGTAGAAAATCACCGAGGATATAGAACCAAAGAACTCTAACAACCAGCTTGGCCTATGATATTAGATTAGTAGAACCTTCCATCAAAACACAACAGAAAGCACATTCTTTTCAAGTGCACATTCAATATTCACCAACACAGACTGTATCTTGAATAATATTATAAGCTTTAACAAATAAAAAAAATGGAATCATGTGATGTTCTCTGATCATAATGGAATTAGTGATATCTGGAATATCCCCAAATATTTAAAAATTAAGCAACATACTTTGAAAGAAACCATGAGAATTCAAAGATGTAGTGTCAAGGGAAATTAGAAAATAGGACATTTCAAAATGTGTGGTATGCAGGTAAACAGTGTCTAGAGGAAAATTCATAGCATTAAATGCTAGAGAAGAAGAAGGATCTCAAGTCAATATTCTAAAGCTAGAGATGGCGAACTATGGCCTGTGGGCCCCATCTGGTTCACCACCTGTTTCTTTAAGAATAGTTTTATTGGAATACAGTCATGTACATTCATTTACATATTGTCTATGGCTGCTTTCTAAGAGGTCAACATTACCCTAATACCGACACAGTACCAGCCAAAGAGATTACAACACAGCAAAACTACAGACGACTATCTCTTATGAACATGGATGTCAAAATTCTGCACACAAGTTGGCAAACCAAATCCAGCAATATATATTATAAAACGGATGATCCATCATGAATAAATGGGGTTTGTCGCTGCCATGCAAGGCTGAGTCAACACTTGAAAATCAATTAATGGAATTCATTATGTTAACAGATAAAAGAAGAAAAAAACACATGATCGTCTCAATGAGTATAGAAAAAGCGTTTGGCAAATTCAACAACCACTCATGATAAAAACTCTTAGCAGACTAAGAACAGAAAGAGTCTTCTTTGACCAGTTAAAGGGCACCGGCACAAGATGGTACCACTACATACCTAGTAGGATGGCTAAAGTCAAAGAAATATGCAACCCTCAGTGCTTGTGAAGATGCAGAACAACTGGAATTTTCAACTATTGCTGATGAGAATGCAAAGTGATACCTCCACTTTGAAAAAATGTTTGGCAGTTTCCTGTGAAGTTAACCAGACGCTTACCAGAGGACCCCAAAATCCCACACTTACTTATCCAAGAGAAATGAGAGATTTGCATCACAGAAGACCCATATGTAAATGTTGGTAGTGGCTTTCTTTGTTCATAACACCTACACCTGGAAACAAAACTGATGCCCTTCAGGGAATGGATAAACAGACTGTGAAACATCCTTATAATGGAATACTACTCAGCAACAAAAGGATAAGTTATTGATCTAAGACTCAACATGGATGAATCGCAAATGAATTATGTCAAGGAGGGAAGACAGACTCAAAAGGCTACATATTCCATGACATTCTGGAGAAAACCAACCTATAGAGAGACAGAGAAGATCAGCAGTTGCCAGGTCGGGGTGAGGGTTGACCACAAAAGCAATTGCTGGCGGTTTGCTGGAACTGTTCTGTATCTTCATTGTGCTTACCCTAACTCAAAGCATTGGAAGAAACTCACAGAACTACACACCAAAGAGAACAAATTTCAATTTATGTAAAAATAAATAAAATTTAGAAAAACATGCTACTATAATAACATCTAGCATTATGGGAATATATAAAATTAAAAAACAAAAATAAAACAAAAAGTTGACTGCAGGGTAAGTTGGTGTTTAAATGTAAATAGATATTTGAAAGAGATTTATTAAATTTTAATTAATTCCTTAGTTCATGACTACTTAATCATATTATTAAAAAGAAGGCAGGTCCTTGAGGCACAGGGACATTTATAGATGAGGTTCACGAGGATAGAGTAAATGTGAAGCAGTCTGGTATAAGGTGTACTTCTGGCTAGAGTCAACCCAGGATATTTTCAAGGCTTTGGAGGACTTAATATTTCACTTATTATTCTCTTCTAGATCCTGGCTTCATTATTTTTCTTTTTAAGGGTCAGTCAAAAACGAAGGGGCCCTGGGGCACCTGTGTGGTACAGTCCGTAAAGTGGCTGACTCCTGATTTTCAGCTTAGATTGTGATCTCAGGATTGTGGGATTGAGCCCCACATGGGGCTCCATGGCCCTGCATCTCCTTGAGGATTCTCTCTCCCTCTCCCTCTGTGCCCCTTCCTCCTAGGCGCTCTCTTTCTCTCTCTAAAATAGATAAATAAATCTTTAAAAATAAACAAAAACACAAAGGAACCCCAACTGCACATTTGTTGTTGGTTCAAACAACATTCCTACAGGTAGGTATTATTATTCCTTTTTCACAGATGGGAAAACTAAGTCCAGAAAGAATAAGTGACATAGTCCAGGCCTCCAAGCTGATAAAGGCTAAGCTTTGATAACCCCAGTCTGCCAATGCCAAAGTGTATGCAGTTGGGGAAGTCAGAAGCAATCCCAACAGTCAGGAAGAGTTCTCTTTGCTTGCTTGCTTGCTTATTGATCAGGAGAGCTACATGGACAGAGTGAAACTTCCAGATTCATCAAGGAGGTGGGCATAGATTAGAAGAGGAGAAACTGGAGACTGAGAGGCCATTTTGGCTTTCCCAGAGCTGTTGTAGCGAATCCTTCTCCTTAGGCAGGCAGAGGTGAGGAGAGCGGAAGGATCCAGAAGAAACACAAGGTGTAGCTCCCTGGTAATAGCTGTATTGTTTCTGTCTTCCCCCTCTCCCAGAGCCCTACCTTCCCACTGTGGTGCAGATGAGAATGAATGTAAACGGTGGAATTTTAGTCTCTGGGATTACCTAGTGTAGATGTCATATGGCCTCTCTAAAAGAAACCATACTTTGGAGTGCCTGGGTGGCTCAGTGGGTTAGAGCCTCTGCCTTTAGCTCAGGTCATGATCCCAGGGTCCTGGGATTGAGCCCCGCATCGGGCTCTCTGCTCAGCCAGGGAGCCTGCTTCCTCCTCTCTCTCTGTCTGCCTCTGCCTACTTGTGATCTTTGTCTGTCAAATAAATAAATAAAGTCTTTAAAAAAATAAAATAAAATAAACCATACCTGTTAGAAGCATCCAGAACACAGGCATCCAGTCTCCACAGGCCCCCATGAGCTACATCTGACAAGCCTCTCAAGATCTTCATTCATTCACTCATTCATTGGGTCAGTATTTTAGTTGGCCCACCAGCAAATGTATGGAATGTCTACTATATGCTGGACACAGCCCAGCAGATTATAGAATCAGCCCCCACTGTTACCACGGGAGGGAACCCACTGGCAAGGACTTTGGTGGGGGGCAAGGGAAAAGCCAGAACTTAACAGTTTATCATCTGCCTCCTTGGTTATTAATAAACTGAGTATTTCTTGAGAAGGAATTCTAATTTTTACCCACCTCACAGAGATGCCAGAGGATCAATTAGCTGATGTTCATCTGAGACAGAACAAAGAGAAAATTGGAAAATGAGAAGCCCTATAAATGAGTCTCTCCTCTGTTATTACTGCCGCCATCATCATCATCATCATCATCATCATCATTATTTCTGCTGAGTGACTGCTTCATCAAACAGTTCCTACACTTCCAATCAGGGGAGAATAAACCTAAACGGAGTCTGGAAATTAAGGAATTAGGAGAGACACTCATCTAAGTGTCAGGAGAGAGCTTTTCTAGGTTCACTGTCACCTCACCTTCCAAACTTCACATGCCTGCCACTGAGTATGCCAAGGAAAGAGGGCTAATGTGAAAGTCAGCTTTGAGACAAACAGAAGTCCCCATACCCGCCCCAAGCCCCCAGGTACCTACATCGATACCGTCTTTTCTCTTTCTGCATCTTTAGATTCCCACCATTCCAGGCATTCATGGAATTTCCCACCCAAGCCCCATCTCCAGAGGCTGCAGCCAAAATGGTCGAGGATTTGGTGAGGGTAAGTGCGGCCCTCTCCCTGTTGGCACAAGTGTCAGAGGGCACCAAAGCCTGGGCTGGGAATATGCTGGAGGAGAGAGGTGACCCAGAGCGCAACGAGGACAATGAGGTCGGGTGAGAACTGGGACAGCTGTCCAAGTCACCAGGAATGGTCCATTTGGAAGGTGTGCTGGGGGCTGACCCCTGGAAGAAGGCTGGAGGATGGTAGAAATGAGACAGTCTGCCTCATTTCCCCTTTGGCCTGGGACAGTGGCATCCCATGACATTCTCAGTCACGATGGGTCAGGAGAGGGCCTTAGATAGCAGAGTCCATCCCAATGTTGGAGGGTTAAATGGGCAGGTTGGGTGGTCTCCCAGGGACACAAAGGCTGGGACTCTGAAGGTGTTCTCAGGCCCATCTCTTCCAAGAAGCCCCTCTTGACCTGATTGCTCCTTCCTCTTCATGCATGTAACACTTATTCTGGGCCTATCTTTCCCCCAAGCTGGTAAACTCCACAAGGGCAGGCATGCTGCCTATTATTTTGCATTTAAGCCTTTTGCCCAAGGTAAGGGGTGACTGTGTGTGTCTTTGTGTATGAATGTGTGTATGTGTATGTGAATGGGTGTGAATATGGTAACTGTGTTACCAGCTGCCTTGTGTTCCTGCATGGTTTCCTCTTCTGCAAAGCCCAGAGCTCAACTTCTACTTGTCTTTCTCCCCCACTGTCCTCAGCAGAGTATTTAGTTCAGAGTGAGCATTGCCTCTATATTAGATGGCAACTTGTTGATTCCAGAAGAATTTGTAATAGACTGGTGACAGTCATACCTACGTTGGTCTAACTACTTAATTTTAAGTGCCTTCATGTGAATGAAATTAATTGTTCATTTTTAGCACATTACCCATTTCCAAACTCTTTAAAGTGCACATTAGACAGTACATAAGTTACGTTGGTAGGCATCTTTGTCTCTTGTAGGGAAATGGGAAGATGATCCGGTTAGTAGGAGAAGGAATTTTTTTTTTTTTTTTTTTTTTTTTTGGTCAGGTTCAATTTGAAGAGGGCCATCCATCCTCCTTCTAGTGGAATAAAGAGAAAGACAGAGCTGAGATGAAATTCAGGCTCTGTCACCTGCTGACTGCCTCCCTGAACAAGTCTCAAAAACCCTCAATTTCAGATTTCTCATCCCCAAAAAGCAGCAATATAGGACCGCATTCCTAGGGCTAGTGGTGAGAATCGAGATAATTCGGACCATGTCTAGCACAAGGAGGCATTGCATAAAAGCTAATTCTCTTCCCTTCTTCTCTCTTCTCAGTTGGGGAAGGCTTCCTGGAAGAGCCAAGATTTAAAAACTCATCTGGGGGTGCCTGGGTGTCTTAGTCGGTTAAGTGTCTGACTCTGGATTTCAGATCAGGTCGTGATCCCAGGGTCATGAGATTAAGCCCTGTACTGGTTGTGGCACCTGCTTAAGAGTCTCTCTCTCTCCCCCTGCCCTTTCTCTACCTCTCTAAAAATAAAACAAAACAAAATAAAACAAAAACAAAACAAACAAAAAAACGCTACCTCATCTGGATCATGAGTGAGGACCCAGACTTTGGCCTAGTGTGATTCCCCTGGTTTCCCTCACCTTCTACCCTTGGGAAAGTGAAAAACCACCAAGGCCACCAGCACAGTCTCATCTCCCCTCCACCTCACCCCATTCCTCCCATTCAAAACTCTCAGGAAAGAATCACTCCATCTGTCTCTATTTGTGTTTGTTTTTCCCAAACACTTCTTGCTAAATGCAAAGTTTTAATAACAGGGCTATGATCATTTGGTGGATTACAGAGCAGTAAAAGCTAGGTGGGAAGCTGCACAGACACCAAAATATGGGGCGCACTTGGTGCTTACAGCGAGGAAATGAAATATTTAAGAAGCCAAAACATGAGGAGATGTGAAGCAGGTTTTCCTTCCCTTCCTTCTCCAGCAGAAATTAAACAACCTTTACACACCACGTAGTCTTCAGTAGAGGATGCTAATGACGTCCCCGATGCCCTCTTCATCTGATCAAGCTTTATTGTGTGTGTCAGGCTGACAATTAAGGCAAGTTTCTCCTATTGCACACACTTCCCCAGCCACTGTAAAGGTTAATTGAATCATGTGCAGGCAATGCTCTGGTGGACAGGAGGCTTTAGGATTCCTTTCAGACTATCGGTGAGGAGAACGAATAAAAAATCGTGTGATTGTTGTACAACCAAGTGGAGACTCGTGGAAGGAAAGAGGTCCCTCTTCCTGTCTCAGTCCTCCTTCCCCTTAGGTTCAGCTTTTTTGTGTTACCTCTTTCACGTTCTTGGGAGTCTCTATCATTTTTGCTCCTCTCTATGCAATGCCATTTGCTGAGAAAGACAGAGTTGTCTAAGGCGGGCTCATCCTGGGGACTGGGTCTGCCCAAGATGGCCAGCCATAGTATGACCTCCAGAGCAAGTCTTTGACCGAAGACCTGCCACTTCCAATGTACTTTCTTGACATGAACATCATACTACTCAGAGGACCGTCTTTATGAAAATAGGTTTATGTGATTCTGGGTCTTTCTCAACTTAGAAATTAGGGCTCAGATGAAGAATAAACTATAGTTTTCAAGATTTGCTGAATGAGTCATGAGATCACAGAGTTGTGGACTTCTGGAGTCACTACAGTCCTTAGATATTCTTTCAGTTGCTTTTCTTGGACTGCAGGTGAAGACACTGGGGTCAGAGAGGAAACATGGCTTTCCCAAGGGCACTGGGACATGGAATAGAAGAAACTGTGGTAGAATCCTGGTTGCTTGAACTAAGAAAATCGACAGACAGGACTGCCGTTGTCTGAGTTTGTAAATATATTCTATACCCACCCACATCAAGGACATTCATCTGTGTACAGGTTATGAACGTGCTAACAAGGAGCTTTGTGAGCTCATTAAATCAGATCCCCAGCAGCCTCCACTCAATAGCATCCTTGGTCCCAGGTAATGTCTTTAAAATCTATTTGCTTCTCTGATTTTGTTCAGATCTCTGTTCCCCACAATTCACCCAAATGGGTGAAGCCTATTGGTGAACAGAACTAACTTTTATTTTAGATGAGCCTTAAATTATTGCTGCTTTCAAGAAGACAGCCCTCAGTAGACTGGAAAGGAGTCTGGATCCCAGAGTCATCCATGGCCAGTAACATCAAATTGGAACTCTTAAGCAAGAATAAACTCATACTATGCCAAATATCTTGAAGTAGGTATTGCTGTCTCCCAACCTAAAATATGTGGCATTGGCCTTGGGGTCAATTGATGAGCAGCAGAGAAAGAAACACTAGAAGCAGAGAAGAAGGAGTTCCATGTGAAACAGTTGCCAAATACATGGTAGAACTCTCGCTTTCGGTAACTTGGAAGCTAGACCAAGATGCTTATAGAACTTGTAATTCTAAGGGAAGACTTTGAAAAAGATCCAGGAGGGTAGCCTTCAAAAGAAAGATGTGAGTTCTGACATTTAAGAATAGGGATGAAAGGGAATAGAAAGAGCCCAGAAATCTGAGAGTTCACCTAGGTGAAAAAGTCAACAGCTCCTGCACTGGAACTAGCAAGAGATAGGCTTCTGCAGCCCAACTCAAGCCTGTTGCTTCAGATGTCCTGGGGTTCTCTTCGTTAACTTGGGAAAAAGAGACGTGAAAACTAGGCTAAGAACTATGTCCAGCAGAGAAGTTGGGTTGTGATTCTTACTTTGTGGAATTAACCAGAAATAAGTAGACCAAAAGTTTTTGAGGGAATTGTACTGTTAAAAAGGCCATTAACTGGGGCGCCTGGGTGGCTCAGTGGGTTAAAGCCTCTGCCTTCAGCTCGGGTCATGATCTCAGGGTCCTGGGATCGAGCCCCGCATCGGGCTCTCTGCTTGGCGGGGATCCTGCTTCCTCCTCTCTCTCTGCCTGCCTCTCTGCCTACTTGTGATCTCTCTCTGTCAAATAAATAAAATCTTAAAAAAAAAAAAGGCCATTAACTGCAGGAGTCCTATAATACATCCAGGTCTTCAAACTCTCAAGCAGAAAGACTATGAAAGTTGGCAGCCCCGGAAAATGCATGCATATCCACACCCACTTTAGCTGTGGCCATGGAGGATGATGTGCTGAAAGGACCATCTTAGAAAGTTAAGTCAGAAACCATTAGAACAACAGAGAAGGAAAAAATCTGATTCTTGGCACATGGTTAATCCTCAGTAAAAGATAGTTTTCATTGTATTTCTTCAGCATTTTTTTTTTTTTTTTTGCTTTTTGCCATTAATACTTCTTATACCATTTTGCTCTAACAATTCTGAACTTTCTGGATTTTTCCAGTCCAAAGCTTTAGTTGAATCTGATCAGGAATCCCGCAGCAATTCAATCCAGTCGATTGGATACTCTGAACCCACAGCATGGAGAGATGACTAAACCTTCCACCAGAGACGGGGTAGGAAGAGCATAAGGAAAGAAGGGAGGGGAAGTTGCTTGCTGGTTCTAAGGACTTGAAAACCAAAATGAGACTAACATGAATGAAGTACACTGAATATTTAGAATGTGTAAGATAACAATATCATTTATCCTCCAAATCAGGACACTTACAAGATTAAAAGATGGCCTAATAAAACAGCAGGTGTTAACAAAGATTGTCCTAGATAAAGCAGAATATGTAATCTTCCAAAAATGTGCCGAGCGCTGTGCTAGGTTCTTAAAATATTTTATTTAATTACTGAACTGACCACATTCAGGTAAAAGTAAATATCATTATTCTTATTTTGCACCTGGGAAAATTAGGTTCATGAGAGGTTAATTAATTTGCCCCTCAAACCACACCACGGCTGGTGAGCAGAAGAGCTGGGATTCAGATACAGGTCTCTGACTGTGAGGCTCCTGCCCGTGCCACTGACCTTCCTCCTGTCAAGCCCTCAGGACTTCTCCCCTTGTGAATCTCCTTTGCTTTGCTGCTTGTCTCTCTTTTTAAGAAAGTGTTAATGAAATTTTTCAGGCATACAAATTGTTATTGAGAACTTGAGGAGCCATATACCACCATCCTGCTTGAAAAGTAAAACATGACAAATCTATTTGTAGTCCCCCCCACATCACTTTGAAATCCTTTTTGCCTCTTTCCCTCCAGAGAAGCAGGAACTATTCTGAAATTAGCTTTATAATTTTCATATAAATTTTTACAATATTAATGCATGTGGATGCACCTACAAAAGGCACACCGTACAGTTTTGCCCGTTTTTAAATTTGTGTAAATCGTGATGTGCTGTGCCTTGTCTCCTGCACCTGCCATGCTCAGCCAACAGTGGTGAAGCACTAATTTGCCTGTGTTCGGGGCTGTGTTGTATTCCACTTCACGAAGACACAACAGTTTAGTAGCTCACTCTCCTTTTGATGAATAATCAGAGTAGTTCTGATCACTCATTATTGCAAACAGTGCTTCTGTCCATTTGCCTCATGCATACTCTGCAAAAGGTTCTGCACAGCGTAGAACTAGGAGTGGGGTTTCTGGGTATAGGAGTTTGTGTATCTCCAACGTTCTTAGATGTTGCCAAATTGTTCCCCAAACTGGTTTGGCAACTGACCCTTTCACTAGTAGTGTATGTGAGGCAGGATTGCTCCATATCCTCACCAGATATCGGTGTGATGACTTCTTTCTTTTTGTAATAGTATCTTGGATTATATTTTGAAGCTGTGTCATGTGGTTTTAATTTTTATTGCCCTGCATTTCTTGGATTACTCTGATTCCTGGAGAGACCAACCTTCTTTTCATACATTTACTAGCTCTTTAGTTCTCCTCCTCTGTATAATAGCAGCTTTCCCTTTCATCTTGCTGCTCCTCTGTGCCCCTGAGCAGGTCTTCTCTTAAGAAGGCTGTGTTTGCAAGAGAAATCTGCTGCAAGAGCCAAGTCTCCTCATGGCTTAACGGTTATACTGCCAATTGCTCCAGAGAAAGTGTCAGGAGATGATATAAATAACAAGCAGGAGGGTGCTGTGAGTGTCCCACAATCTTATAAAATTCTGACTTTCCAAATCTGCACTTCAAGAAAAGGTTTCCCAGCTGAGGTTGTTGGACCAGGACCATGGATATATTTTTGTAAGGTTCTAAAGTTCTCTACAAGAAAAATTTTAATGCATGTTTTCATTGCAGCCATAACTTTAAAATTACATTAATATAAACATTTTCTTGGCTATCTTATTTTTGAGTACTTCTGCATGATTTGAAATGCTACATTTCTGATTATAAACATCTTGGTGCCAGGTGAGAACAGTAAATACAGGTGGACCCAAAAAATCCATCAGGTAAGATGCCAAGGCTCTAATAATAGAATACCCATCTTTAAAAAGAATGACATCTAAAAAATTGAGATATTTACCTGCCTCTTAAAAAAAAAAGGACCTCAATTTAAGATACTCTCTTACATCAACAAGGTAAGCCTGGAGATACATGGTTCCATGGCTGGTTCAGAAGTTCAGTGATATCATCAAGGATCCAGCCTCTTTCTAACTTTCTGCTTTGCCATCGAATTACATATTGGCTTTCCAGACCCAGGTCTGTTGGCTCATGATCCCAAGAGAACTGCTTCAAGCCCCAGGCATCCTATCTTCATATAACCAGGTTAAAGAGCAAGAAACCAGGGTGGGAATGTGTGTGTGCATCAGAAGAGGAAAATCTTCCCCCTAGAAATCTTCCAACAGACTTGTCTTTGTACTCAAACTGGCCACAAGGCCACTCCTCATTGCAAAGCAAGCTGGGAAAGCAAATATCTGCCATCCTTAGTCTCTGTGGTAGAAGACAAGATTTGCCAGCTTGAAAGAAAAAGAGGAGGATGACTTCTGGGTAAGTAAAGTATATATTTGCGCCAACCTAGAGCTACATGCTGTCAACACGTACTATAAAACCAACAGTTTTGCAGGGGAATAAGTGGAGAAAACTATGAAAGAGATTTAATCATCATCGGGGTCATGTTGCCATAGGCAAGCCCAACTCAAAATGCTATGCATAGGTTCAGTAACTCCTCTTCTTTTTCTGTTTCCCCACCTAAAAACACCCACCATTTGTAGCATATAAGACCCTGGTGGGCTCGTGCAGTGTAAGTTTGTGCCTAATTACATTAAAGAAATACACTGTTACTGCTTCCTTCCTTCTGCCTTTCCTGAGGCCCCTCACTTAATTCCCTGGCCTCTTTATCCCTGGTTCATTACTGAACACACACATGAACATCCTTCTAGTAAACCTGGCCTCTACCTGGCTTTCAATTGCTACTAAGGTATTTCCTTCTCAGGACTTCATATATGGGTCCTTCCAGAGAGACTGCATTTCATTACAGGAAGAGGATTGCATGGAAGAAAAACACAAACTTTGGAGTCAGAACTGTGTTAAAATCCTGGCTCCAATATTATAAATATCAATAGAATAATAAGGGTGTGTTGGGAGTAATTTTATGCCAATAACTTAAACAACTTAGATGAAATATACAAACTGTTTAAAGGCACAAGTGACAAAAACTGACTGAAGAAGAAACAGAAAATCTAAAGAGTCCTATTTCTATTAAAGAGATTGAATTAGTAATGATAATAACAATAAAAACCTTCCAAGAAGTTCTACAAACAAATACCAGGAAGAAATAATACCAATCCTTCATACACTCTTAGAGAAAATGAAGAAGAAAGAATATCTCCCAAATCATTTTATGAGAATTATGAGCATTACCCTGACACCAACCCAAGGATATTACAAGAAGAGAAATTACAGGCTCATTAATACAGTCATAAAAATCCTTAATAAATTATTAGTAAATCACATATAGTAACATATTAAAAAAGGGTGATACATCATGGCCAAGTGGGATTTATACCAGAAATGTAAGAATGGTCTAACATTCAAAAATCAATCAATGTAATTCATCATAATAACAGAATACAGAAAGAATACTATTTGCTTATTTAAACAGATGCAGAAAATGCACTTGACAAAACTCAAGACCCATTCATGGTGAGAAAAAAAAATTCAACAAACTAGAAATTAAAGGGAAATTTCTTTAAAAAAGGGTATTTGTGATAAATTTATAGTTAACAGTATACTTAATAGTGAAATACTGAATGCTTTTCTCTTACTTTGGAAACATCAAAAATAACATTCATTCTTGGGGCACCTGGGTGGCTCAGTGGGTTAAGGCCTCTGCCTTTTGCTCAGGTCATGATCTCAGGGGCCTGGGATTGAGCCCTGAGTCGGGCTCTCTGCTCGGCGGAGAGCCTGGTCCTCCTCTCTCTCTGCCTGCCTCTCTGCCTACTTGTGATCTCTGTCAAGTAAATAAATAAATCTTTTAAAAAAATAACATTCATTCTTATCATTCCTATTTAACACTGTGTTGGAGGTTCTAGCTAGTGCAGTAAGGCAAGAAAAAAAAAGTCTAATGGATTAGAAAGAAATAAGTAAAAGTGTCTTTGAAAAAAGTTACATATGTTCATACAAAAACTTATTAAAAAGTGTTAATAATAATTATTTTCATAATTGCAAAAAACTGGGAAAGATGCAAAAGTCCATCTAGGGAGATAAGTGGATAAACAAATACTCAACAATAAGAAGAAATAACCAACTGATACATGCATAAATATGGATACGATTTTTAAAACATTATGTTCATTTTTTTTAAAAAAACAAATACAAAAGAGTGTATAGTGACTTCACTTTTGCAAAAATAAGGAAGAAATCTAATCAATGATGGAGAAAGCAGATCAGTGTTTGCATGAGAATGGAGTGGGAATTGATTGGGTAGGGACACAAGGAAACCTTTTGGGGTTTTGAGAATGTTCCATGTCTGGATCGTGGCACTAGTTATATGGCTGTATACATTTGTCAAGACTCATTACACATAGAGTTCAAATGTGCACATTTTATTATTTGCAAATTATACTTCAGTAAAGTCTATTTTAAAAAATCTTCTATCTTCATCATTTACAGTGGCCTAAACCAGTTACTTTATCCTTCAGAGTCTCAATTT
The DNA here is from genome assembly GCF_902655055.1 of Lutra lutra. NCBI lineage: Eukaryota > Metazoa > Chordata > Mammalia > Carnivora > Mustelidae > Lutra > Lutra lutra. The sequence continues at coordinate 26,759,007 of NC_062289.1, read as the reverse complement.
CATAAAATAGAAATAACATTTATTTTGCAAATCTGTGTGATCATCTAAGTTAAGTATTACAGTGACCTAAATAGAGTACTTGGGACAGAATGAGTGACCACTTAATAAAAACTGACTTGTCCCTAGGAAGTTATATCTGAAGTCACAAAGACATGAATCCTTGATGGCAAAGGTTAAGATATAAGAAGAAATGTGGGAGATACTTTAAATCAGGAATTCTTGCTGTGCCTCAGAATGGTCACTTTTCCTAATTCTTCCAAGCTAACTCCAGGTCTGGAACTTAAATGATATGATCTTATGTTTTATTTATTTATTTTCAAAATATTTTATTTATTTATTTGACAGAGTGAGTGAGAGAGACAGAGAGCAAGCACAAGCAGGGGGAATGGCAGGCAGGGGAGAAGCAGGCTCCCCACTGAGCAAGGAGCCTGATGTGTGGCTCGATCCCATGATCCCTGGGATCCCTCAATCCCATGACCTGAGCAGAAGGCAGCTGCTTAACCAACTGAGCCACCCTGGTGCCCTGATTTTATGTTTTAAAACAATCTTTTTTTTTAAATTTGACTCCCAAAAACCATCCTTAAAACTGGATAGACCATGGACATATGACTTTATAGAGTGCAGAGAAGAAAAGGGACTTGTTCAAGGTCACGCAACGCAATCAAGTCTGAAACACAATGATTTGGAGTAGCTTAATCTGTTATCCAGAGACAGGCTGGAGGAGGATGCGGAGGGAGGTTCTGCTTTTGGCAGAGCATCAGAGCAATTGCTCTGGTTGAAGCATTTTACTTCAGAGATGAGGCATCAAGCCCAAAGTCACGGGGAAAATTAGCGGCAGAATGAGGTATCTCCCCAGTCTTAGCCTGGGGTGCTTTTCCTGCATCCCCTGCCTCCCTCTCCCTCCTGGCAATGGTGATGGACCTGATACTTGCTTTTGACCTTCTGTAGGGCTTAGCAGCACAAGATGCAATCCTCCATGTGTTTTCCTTGTCCTCTGGCAGCATGGTCCTCTGTCTCCCCTACATCCTCCCCTCAGGACAAACAGCTGGGGAGGATGAAGGTCAGTGGCCTGCGGGCCCAGCTGTTCTGGCCGGGGAGATGCCCCAGTCCTGGCTGCTGGGGAGCAGAAGGGGTGGAGTAATTAATTTCCATGCATATCATTGCCAGGATCACTTACTGATCCAAGGAGGGAGATTGGAGATGTCACCCTGTAAATTGAGTCAGAGCCTTCACCCCAGTGCTTGGCTGGCAATTTCACACAGTGCCTGACACAGTAACAAACACAGGGTACAAAAAGGCAACAACTCCCCTGGGTGATGGACGGGGGGAATTGGCCCAATAAATTGTTCCCTGTAAAAAGCCATGTTTCCCTCATTAAAAGGCAGTGAATTCTCTATTGCTTTTCATTAGCTCTGGCCTTGCTAGACACGAGGTGTAATTGACAGTGTGGTTACAGGAGGTGGGCCCCGAGGTGAGGGAGACAAAGAACCTGAAAAGAGATTCTTATTTATTAAGGTGGAGGTGACAGGCGGCTGCTTAATAAGTTTTTGGCGTGGGGGCCAGGAGGTGGGAGAGTGGTGGGGTCCTCTGAGGTTTGCTCCAAGGGCATTGTACCCAGCAGAGTAAAGAGCTAGCCAGAGCCAGGACAGAGGCACGCCCCGAGCAGTGGGGGCTGGAGGTCGATCACCGTTATCACTTGCATCCTGCCTGGGAGAGGACCAGGGTCCAAAGACCTGGGGGGTTCTGGTCTTGGATTTGTCACTGACTGGCCACTCGGTCATCTTGGGAAAGTGGCCATGTCTCCAGCTGAAAATGGGAAGAATGGGATCGAGAGAGATCCGGTCAATGAAAGTACCCCAGGCGGGAGGTACGTGGGTTTAAAAACGCCACAGACACTCTTCTGATGATTTCTATAACCATTTCTTTTCTTGTTATAAGCATGCACCCACAAATTCTTTTTTTCTTCCATAGGGTTTCAACCCTCACTACTCATTGTGGTACTCACATTGTCCCAGATTTGGCCTCTGGGAGCCTTCAAGCTGGCGCCTGGGTCTCCCCGGTGTCCCGTCTGTTCTTAGAGCCCTTCCTTACCTGCCGGCACAAGCAGGTGCTCCAGGCTCATCTCACACATCATCTACTTTCATGCTGAGCCCAGGTTCCTTTTAGTCGGTCAAAAAGCAAAACAAAATCAAGTAAGAGCTATGTGCCCACCCTTAAGACTGAGGTGGAGACTGACTACTTAGCTAGTACACAGCCTCACACATGTCAAGGGTATAAGAAGGCTGAAGTCAAAGTGGCAGAGGGTTTTCCTGGAGAGTGTGAGCCTTGGGCATGCCCCTTGGGTCCTATGTCTCATGGGACAGATGGGACGTGTGACTCCCCTTCACCTCAGGTCTAGTGAGAGGGGCTTCCTTGCCTCCTTGGAGAGTGTGCTGTGCCTCCAGACATCAGAGGACACGAGGCTGGTGTCTGACACATGTCCAGGGTAATGAAGAAGTGAGAAGGCCTCCTGACAGCACCGGAGCCCCTTGGACAAGGTGAGCCCAGCGGGGAGCGGGATTGTGGCGACCTAGAGCTATGGGGAAGGTGTACAAGGCCTGCCTCCCTACCCAAGCATCACCTCTCATAGGAATCGCTATCCAGCCAATTGGGAGAACCCATGAAGCTGGGCCAAAGGCATTTCCCCAGAGTAAAGAGTATGGTTCTCTCCACCAGCATTCCTCCTAAGAGGTTTCAATTCTCCTCCCTTCCTCTTCTCCCTCCTCCTCTGGGATGCCCAAGGACCATCCCAGATGCCTGGGACTCCACGCCTGGTTGTCCTCCGAAGAAATACTGACAAAACGGGAGCCTTAAAATTAAATAGCATGGAGTGTCCAATAATTAATTTGATTTTATACCCATTGTTTAATACAACCTTAAAACTACATTAAGAAGGCAGAACTGCGCAGTGTAGCATAAAAATGAGCTGGAAGCTTTCCAAGCAGAGGCCAGGAATTAGCAAATTGGTCAGATGTACAGGATGGCTCTGACTAAGATGTCATCAAGAAGCCACACTTGTGATGTCAGCACGTCAGCAAAAGATCCTACCAGAAAGGACTCGGTTTCTGAGTCCCCAGGCTGTGCAACAGCCTGGGGCTGCCTGACCGACCAGTGTGGAGCCGATATCAGCTATCCATCTGCAAGGAGACCGTCTTGGGCATCCCTGAGCCACAGGGAGGCGGGATGTGTGAGGCTGCCCTCGGGATGGTTAATTCTATGTGTTAACTTGGCAGGTCCAGGGTCCCCCAGACATCTGCTTGAAACGTTATGCTGGGTGTGTCTATGAAAGTGTTTCCAGAAGAGTTCAGCATGTGACTCCACAGACTGGGTGAAGCAGATTGCCTTCCCCAGGGTTGGGGGGCCTCACCCAATTCGCCGAAGGCCTGGCTAGAACACAGAGTGAGGAAGGAAGGATTCGCTCTGGCTCTGTCTGACTGAGATGAGACAAGTCTTCTGCTGACAGCACGCCTGCTTCTCAGGCCCTGAGACTCACACTGGAATCGAACCATTCACTCTCTGGCACTCAGGCCTTTGAACCACACCTCTGGATTTCTGGATCTCCAGCTTACAGGTGACCCCTTGTGGGACCTCTCCCCTCCACAACTGCCTGGGCTAATTCCTTATAATAAATGTATTTGGAGAGCCCTGACAAATACATTTATTATAATGATGTCATTTGCTCCCAAGTGCTGGCTGCTATCTGAAAGGAAGGCCTTACAAAGCCCCACGGGGCCTGAACTCTGCCCCTTCTTAAAGGTGACTTGGGAGCTCTGAACAGGAGGCAGAGTCACCTCAGTTAGCAAGAGCTTGGTGCCTGTACCCTGGTGTCTATACCCAGCCATTGTCTGGTTCTCTTGCCCTTCTGGTTTCTTTGGTTTCCCTGGATTTGAGCATCTTACGAGCTTCATGACCACCTTTGTCCTGAACCATAAATATAGATTTTGCCTACTTCTCCCTTGGCTCCAGGAGTTCCTGGGAGCCTGATCACAGACGCAGGTCTTAACCTCATCCTACTCAGTCCCTTTCTGATGTCCATTCACCATCCCCTTGGCCCTTGATGCCCAGTTTACCTCCTGGCACCTTGGACACGTGGCCTACGCTTGGCTTTCGTACCTGGAATGGGACTCATGACCCATTCGTCTGGCTCACAGCCCTTGGCTCCACCTCCAACACCAGCCTCCCAGGTTCTCCCCAGCCCCATCCAATCCCATCTTGACCTAGTATTTTGGGTTTCTGGCCTTGCCCCGTCTCTTCCTTTCCTGGCTCCTTGTTAGTGTTCCCAACGGGCTGCCTCTGTGACCTGCTGTGGTCCGTGTCTGCCCAGAGAAGCCACACCTTCCTCAATCTTCCAGCTGGCCCACTTGGCAACACCCCTCCCTTTCCCACCACACCCACTCATCCTCAAGCCAGCTTGTCCTGCTGCAGTCTGGCCTACGGCTCTTCCGAATGTGCTCTTGACATGGCCTTTTCCCAGCCCCAAGTCCCTACCAGGGAGGTGGGTGCTGAAATGTCCCAGGCTCCACCCCATCTAGACCACCATCTGGACAGTGATATTTGGTCAAACAGTCTTATCTAATGACTAATTTCTACACCATCAATTAATATGGCCATCGTGTTGAGCCAAACGGATGGAAAATGTAATAGCGAAGACTCAGTCAATTGATTTCCCTCCTGCGTTATAATTAGAGACTAGAAGGCCACCGAGTATCAAGGCTAGGTCGTGTGTTAAGGACTCTGCAAAAGAGTTAGGAGGAGGAAGGGTGAAGTCAGTGCAGGCTGAATCAGACAGATTTACTGTTTTAGAGATTTTTGGAGTTCTCACCTTCATTTTCTGTGCAATTAGAGACAAGAAGCTTAGTCAATATTCTTTCACACCTGGAATAGGGCTAACATTATTGACTCATACAAGGATGTGGAAAACTAGAGGAAATTTCATACAAATTTACATATTAATTTGTCAACCATTCAAACATTTATTGAGTAACTTGTCTCAGGCAAGGTATTGGGCACTGGGGATCTACAGATGAATAAGGCCCAGTTGCTCAGAGAACATGCAATCCAGAGAGGAAGATAAACTGGGTTATTTGTGGTCAGTGCAGTGATAGCAATATGCAAATGTATTATGGGAGAACCAGGCAGGGTATCTGGGGAAGTAGGAGAGTGGAGTGCAGAGATGAGGTCGATGACCAAGGCCCAAAGAATAAAGGTGGCTTCATCAGACAAAGGGGACAGAAGAGCTTTCCAGATAGAAGGAGAAGCATTAACAGAGGCAGTTGGTAGAGGAACAATTTGGGGAGAGAGAGAGAGAGTGAGTGTGTGAGTGTGTGTGTATTCGGGAGCATGGGAGAATTTGAAACTGATCAGGGTTCTTAGAGCACACGGTTAAGGGCCGAAGGTAACATGGGATCACCCCGGAGATGTGTAAAGGCCTAAATCCCATATTAAGAAGCTGGGGAATTACCTGCCTGCGAGAAATGGGAAACCACTTGATATGTTAAGCTCAGGAGTGACATGGTCAGATTTGGTGTGAGAAAGCTAACGGGGCCAAAGGGTGGAGGAAGGGAACAGAGGAGAGCAAGCTGTGAAGCAGCAGGGAGTGGTACAGGCCTTCAGTTAGCAGGGATCCGAATGAAGGGTCGCAAGAACCTGAACCAGGTGGGGCATGGCGGCCTGGCGACAGGTCAAATCACAGCACAGAGACAGAAGGATGGGGAGTATAGAGAAGAGCACAGGGGCCATTTGGGACACAGTGACAAAATTAACTTCACTGGAATTGGAGTACTAGAGCAGAGAAAATCTTTAAAGCAGCAAGAGAAAAAAGAGAAATATTATCTCTGAAGAGCAGGAGGAAGACTTATAGCTGACTTCGAGCCAACTTCTCGACAGAAATCGCAGAAACTGGGAGACAGGGAATAATATATCCAAAGACCTAAAGAAAACAACTGCCAGCCTCAGATTCCTACAATGAATATATCTTTCAGAAGCAAAGATGGAAAGGTTTTCTGCTTCCTGGTGGGATACGGTAGCTTGAGGCAGACAAGCACTCCTGCCAAGAACCAGGAGAAGGGCCAGAGAAACAGGGAGATCACTCATCTGGAAGGCGGTGGAGGTCTGCAGAGGAAATGAGCCCCGAGGGGCCAAGATCCTGGATGGGAAGGAAGTTTAGAGGTGAGCCTATTTCTGCAGCCAGGGGAGTCAGAGAAGGGAGGTTTGCACCAGTGAAAGGTGGGGACCACAGAAACCAGCAGAGCTTTTGGTGGAAATCTGGGGGCTCCATCTCATGGTCTGTTTCTATCTTGGGTAAATCCTCATCACCAAAGCTCCCTGCTGCACTGGCTCTGGGGGCCAGAAGGGGCAAGACCTTGGCTTCCTCATCCTTATCATGATGCCCTTCTGGATCCTGCCGGATGCTGTAGCCCCAGGTAAGGGTGGGGCTGGATTCTGGTCTCTGTCCTGACCAGTGTTCCTTGGAGTTCATGGGGGTGGCATTAGTTCTGGAATGCCTTAGAGGTAACAAAGTGGATTTAGTTGAGTGAGAGAGTGAGGGTCAGGGTCAGGAAATGCACAAAGAGTTTATTTCCAAAATAGGTCACACCTGGGCCAGGTTCTGGAGGCCAGGGTGGAGGGAAATCCAGAAATCTGAAACCCTATATTTTGTCCCTCACCTGTATTCCTCATGGCTTCCCTCACAGGCAGGAGAATTCCCACTCTGCTCCTTCAATTATTATTCTGCTCTCTGTGCCTGGAATATCCTTCCAAGCCTCTCCACCCCTTTCTAACTACCCATTATTTCTCCTATGAGCCCTACCACCACCATGAGACCATCCATGTCCCACATGGAACCCTTGTTCCTCAACACTTTCAGACTACTTAATATTGTATGGTTGGTACTCAAGCCCACTATGGACAGCTCCCAACTACTCTATCAGACCATAAGCTCCTTGAGGGCAGGGGCTCTGTAGAGCCCAGGGCTCTTTACAGAATATACACCTGATTCCTGATGCTTTGATGCTTTCATACTTTGTGTCTTAGGGAGGAGAGAGTGGGTTGTCATCAAGGATGGGCTCCTTTCAATTAGGGTGCCTAAAACCACAGGTACTCACCTACAAGGAGAGTTCATTTCTAGCCCATTCAGGTACCACATGCGATTTATAAATTCACTGACTTTGTATAATCCTGCAAGTCCCTGGACCTCAGATTGCAAGCTGCAATAAAAGAAAATTAATTTGATGGCCAAAACAAAGGAAATTTCTACTTGATTCCATGGATGATCAATTCTAGATCAATGCCATGTCCTATGCAACTCCTCCTCCCCCTGCCTGAGAAATCCCAGCATTGAACCTAACAAAAATTTCGACGTCAACTGATTGGGCTCATCCCCTCCCTAGCCTTAGATTCTAGCCCAGGAGTTGGCAGAGCCACCTCCTTCTTGTTACCGAGTGTGGCAGGCTGAATAAGCACCCCCCAGAGATAGGTCCTAACCCCTAGAACCTGTGAGTGTTACCCCAAGTGGCTAAATGGACTTTACAGGTGTGATTAAGGATAATGACATGAAGGATGAATAATACGTGATTACCACAAACCTAGTGGCTTCAAACAGCACAGAGATACTATCTCTCAGTTCTGCAGGTCAGAAGTTCAGCACACATCTCTCTGGGTAAAATCAAACCATTTGCAGGACCAAGTTCCTTTAGAGGTTCTATGGGAGGCTCTGTTTCCTTGCCATTTATAGCTTCCTTTCTGGCTTCTAAGGGCCACCTGCCTTCCTTGGTTCATGCGCCCATCCTCCAAAGCCAGTGATGCTGGGCCTCCTTCCCATGCTGCCATCTCTCTGATTCCCCCTTCCAGTTCCCTCTACCACTTCTAAAGATCCTTGTGATTGCACTGGGTCCAAAGGGAGAAGACAGGATCATCCTCCCATCTTAAGGTCAACTGATTAACAGCCCTGGTTCCCCTCTGCCATGTAACCTAAAATATTCACAGGTTCCAGGAATTAGAACAGACATTGGGGTGAGGTGGGGGTGTGTGGGGATGCTGGTGGATCATTTTTCCTGCCACAGAAGGAGTGTAAGGAGAACATTCCAGGTATGATGGAAAAGTATAGTCTAGAAGAAGAAATGCATGATGCAGATTTAAGGGACAAAGAGGGGACTCATAACCAATGAAACAAGGGTTCTAGAAGGACAGCGGTGAACATAAATTAAAGAGGTAGATTGGAGCCAGATGGTGGGCAGGACACCAGGATGGTGAAGTGCTCTATTGTCTAAAAAGAAGGAGCAGGGTTATCTTGACGGGCGTATGGTATAATAGTTTCCAAGATGTGATGAAAGGCAGGACCACGGACAGTCTTTGACATTCATTGCTTGGACTTTAGTTCCATCATGGCCCTGGGAAGTGAGGAGAAGAGATGATCCAGGACATAATACAGGCATCTGTGGGATGGATGTAGGGAGATGACCAAAGCAAGCAGGCCATGGAAAACTGACAGAAGGTGGTAGGAGAGGAGGAAGAGAGAGGGTGGAGAGCAGGACAGGGTTTTAACCCATTCACCACCTGCTCCCACCTTTTAATTCCCATTGAATAGGCCTGATTCTGTTTTGATAGAAAACATGCCCAGCGCATGGTTCAGAAGGCTATAGAATTGAGAGCTATTAAATACTAAAAAGACAAGGTGAGAAACAATTTGCAAAATCTCCTCTTTTTATAGACTGCAGCGATTGAGAAAAATTGAGCAAATTCCCCAGCTGCCTCAACTGCAGTCTGTTTCAAGATTCCATCAATTTTTTACGGTACAATCAATATTTATGAATCCCCAAAGAAATGTCGCAAAGAGAAACCCAGCGCAACATTTTCTCAGTGGTTTGCAGAGATGTAACAGGGGGACCTAAATAACTTTTAAAATAATCTCAATGACAATCAAAGACTCTTCCATAGCCAATATGGTTTAATGTCGGTGTTTATATTAGCACTGTTCTGCCCAGGGTAGGGGTGGGAAGGGGAAAACGCTTCGTTTAATCTGTCCGAAAGATGACACTTGGCTATAATAAGTACACCGTAATATGGTACTTAAAAATTCAAAGGAAGTGCTATATTAAAAAGTCCCTGGATTTTTTTTTAATGCATTAAAATATCCTCCATTGGTTAAGCAATGGATTTTTTCAGTCAGCTGGAAAAAAAGATTTCTGGGGGAAAAAAAAAAAACAGAGAAACAAATCTACATTGCTTTAATGGCTACTTTAGGTTTAATATCTAAACTTATTTAAATAACTCTGAGCCCTCCTGCTGAGAAATATTGAAAGTAATGGATTCCTTTGTGCGTAATCTCCCATTTAAATGTAGAGTTTAATTTCCCTTTCGGCTAAACCTGTGTGAAACTAGTCTTGAAATGTCCTTCTAAAAAAAAAAGAAAGCCCCATATAGAATATTTAGGGGGTTCCTTTATTTTATTTAAAATTGGTTTTGGGCATTAAAACTAAATAGTCAGCCAACAGTGAGCCCACAGTCCCCCTAAGTTTATACCTGGAACTCAAGCTCTGTGCGGGGGGCCTGCTGGGACCCAGGGGCTCAGACTGAGCACCTTGGCTATGTGCAGATCAAGTGCCACCTGTGGGCTGGGCTTCCGGGGACCTGGTAGACCTCACTCTCTGCTCCCAGCATTGTCCCCCAACGATAACACTGGAAATCCCACCCCTGCCGCTCCATCTCTGTGGCATATGGTTCTGATTTCTGTTCTGTGCAGACTGCCGGAGGCAGGGTCATAGAGCCCGTATGGATAAGGGCCACTCCGGGTCCATGACACGCATAGAGTCCTATGATGCCAAAATGGGAACTAAGACCTGGAAATTGATCATGCTGCCCTTTTATTTGGCAGGTCATGAAACCGAGGCCCAGAGAGGGCTGAGTCACTGGGTAGTGTCAGAGGTGGGAAAAGAGCCCCGGTGTCCTGTCCCTGTGCCATGATGCTCTCTGCCAGGGGTAGCTTTCAGGGCAGCCGTCTCTGCGCTTGGGTCTTGCATATCCAGGTATTAATTCACAAGCTTTTTCATCCATGCCGTATAACTGAGAATTTAAACTGCACATATGAATGCACCTAAAACTAAGTGCACAGGTCCAAACAATGTATGTCCTATAACCACTCCAAACTGTACAGGCATGAGAATGTTGGGGTGATTACCAAAAGATTCCTTTAGCTTTCTTCTCTCAGTCATGCAGATAAAATTCAGCTCATAAAGATGCAATTTATACAGGACCTTTCCCATGACACCTCACTGCTTGCCTTGTGAGAAGCTTCTACACTGGCCAGGATAATTCCCTGGGCGGTGGTATGTACTTGTGGTTCCAAGCTGAGAGGGAACACAAGATGAAGCTCTTTAAACTCATCGCTGTGATGAAGAGCCCTGAACCGGAGGGACAAGTCCTGGGTTCTGGTCGCACTTCCTCCTTGTAGCAGCTGTGGGAGTTGGGCACGTCCTCTGTGCATCTCCTGCCCTGTCTTTAAAATGGAGCTGATGATGACAATGTTAGTGGAGCAAAGGCAGGACGTGCAGCAGATAATTTCGGGAGATTTCTTCAGGCTCTCGGATTTGATTATATGACATTATAATGTGACAGCTAGCTGCAGACAAAAGTAGAATATCTAAGGTCAAGTTTTAGCAGGAGTGCACATATGTCCACATGCACACACACTCTAGCTCTGAAGTCAAGACCCATTTCACAGACTTGCTGATTACAGCTGACTTAGAGTACACTAGGGTCAAACATGAACCACAGCCTTAAGTGGTCTGCTGGTAAAAAGCTGTATGCCTGTTCTTTCTCTCAGCTTCTACAGCTGCCTGTGGGACAGCCTCATAGGCCAAATGGCTTGGCAGTGTAATTTGAAGGTCACCAGAACTCCATGCTCTAACACTTTAATCCCCAGCAGCCTATTTTGAGGATCACAATGTCGAGTGATCCCAATGGATTAAAAACATCGAAAACTTCAGTTCAAATGCAGAATAAGAACCCAGAGGAAACACTGCTGTTATTAGCCACTAACACTTTAGCTAGAATCGATTATTCCATCACCTAACAAGGCCTTGAAGATTACATGAAGTTCCACTAGAAGAGGAGAGAGCCTTAGAACGGATGTCAGGTGCCGTCTAGGAAAGGGAGGGCCAGTCCATAAATCTGGTCTTGACCACATTTAAAGAAATCCAAGCATTTTATTGATGTCAGTGAGTAGTTCACCATTGTTTCTTAATTACTTGCAGTTCAATGAGATTAAGTTAGTTTGTTTTTGTGTAATTATAACACCAAACTCCTTTCTTTCATCTTCTACCTTTCCAGTCTGCTGGCCACAGAGCCTACAGTCACCCAGAACACAAAACATGCAGAGGACACTCAGAGTAAGCGTGGGTGGCTCATTATCCTTGTCATTCTGGCCCAGAGTTAGAATCCCTGCTGGTGGTATTACTTTCCAATATATGGGGCCTGTGTTCACGCTGTTGGAATGTCTCTTAATTAAGAATCTTTTTTTGTCTTATGCATAAATTAATCAAGGTAATTATTGTAGCATTATTATTATTACATTGTACTTATAGAGCACTTACCTCCAAGGTGCTCAAAGTAGTTTATAGATTTTTTTTAATCTAATGAACTCTAGTAGCCCCTAGGCAAGATGGAGAGCAGAGCAGGGACTAGTACAGCCACACTGTAGTTGGAGAAAATGGGTCAGGCCAGAAGTAGGGGCGGCTGTGGGGGGCTGCAAAATAACTCACTCCGATTTGCTTATCGGCTCACATCCATGTTCTCTGCTGTCTGGGGGCGTGCGGGGGCCAGGAGGAGGGTTGCCTGTGTGGTGCCATAGGGAGTATTTCTCCTGCAGAATCAGAAGGAATTTCAGATTCATACAGGAGCCCAGAGACTCCCTCCAGGAAGCTTTGGACTTAGAAAACAGGCCAGAAAGATCCGTTCCTCCTCCTTTCTTCCTTTTTTTCTACCCGCCCTTAAGCCTAAGTCTCTGAACCAGGTGCTGCCTGGTAGAGCTGGAAGCGGAGGGTGTCAGGAGGGAGGAGGACGCTTGCCGGCACTTGCCAGCAGCACCACTCAATTGACTCAAACCCTGACGCAAACTGTCGTGATTTCATGCATCTCCTCTGATACTCGAAGTTTCTTGGGAGCAGCAGAGCATGGGGACGGCCCGGTGCAGCCGCCATAGTGGTCTGGGGGAAATCCAAATGCTGACAGAGATGAGGAGGGGAGTTTCCAGCCCCCTCTAGCTTGAGCAGTGGGCAGCAGGAGTCAGTGCCGCGTGGAAGAGCTGGAAGTTCCTGCATTTAGTACTGATAATAACAGGAACAACAGGAACATCAAGGTGGCCACTGTATACGCCTATTTCCAGGGACGGATGGTAGACTTCTCCTCTCATGAGACTGCTGGGGTGTGTTCGGCCATTGACATCCATGCTGTCGTAACTTAGCAGACTCTGGTGGTCACTCGTCAGCCTGTAAGCAAATCATGGTGCGTGCAGGGAAACAAGTGGAAATTGACAGTGAACAAAGACAATCCAGGGATGCGTTCTGCAGCTATGGGGTCTCTGCCTCCAGGAGACCCTCATCCATTTCATTAAGCAGGCCCAATCCATAGCAACCCATGTGTTCCCTCAACACAGAAAACCTCTTCCTTGCCCTCTCCGTCTCTGCCTCCCTTAATCTGGCTCATCCTTTTTAAGAGTCAGCTCTGACATCATTCATTCATTTCACACTTATTTCTTACCAACAGTGCCTTTCCTCTAAGAATCAGGCACTAACACGAATGTTTACAGCAGCAATGTCCACGGCAGCCAAACTAGGGAAAGAGCCCAGATGTCCATCAACAGATGAATAGATAAGGAAGATGTGGTATATATATATAATGGAATACTATGCAGCCATCAAAACCCCAAAATCTTGCCATTTGCAATGATATGGATGGAACTAGAGGGTGTTATGCTAAGCAAAATATGTCAATCAGAGAACGACAATTATCCTGTGATCTCTCTGATATGAGGAATATGAGAGGCAGGGTGAGGGGTTGTGGGGGGTATGGAGGGAAAAAATCGAACAAGATGGGATCAGGAGGGAGACAAACCATAAGAGACTCTTAATCTCAGGAAACAAACTGAGGGTTGCTGGAGGAGACAGGGGTGGGAGGGATGGGGTGGCTAAATGATGGACATTGGGGAGGGTATGTGCTATGGTGAGTGCTGTGAATTGTGTAAGACTGATGATTCACAGATCTGTACCCTGAAACAAATAATACTTACATGTTAATTTAAAATAAATTTTAAAAATAAGTTAAAAAAAGGATCAGGCACTATTCTGAGTACTGGGGCAGAGCAGTGACAAAACAGATTTTTAAAAATCCTTGCTCTCACAGGATGGGTAAAGGAGGAGGGCAGGTAATACAGAAAGAGCAAATTATCCTGTAAGTTAAAAAGCTGTAAGTGCCATGGAAAAACACTAAAGCAGGGGAAAGTTGACAGGGCACTCTGGTAATGGATGTGAAATCTTAATAGTAAAGACTGCTGAGCAAAGACTTAAAGGAGATGAGGGAGTAAACCATGCAAATGTGTGAGAGAAGAATTTTCCAAGGAAGAGAAACAGGAAGTGCAAGGCACCAAGACCAGACGATGAGTGACACCTTCAAGGAAAAACAAGCAGCAGAATGGCTGTCCAAAAAGCAAAAGGTAGCAAGTGTTGGAAGGGTGTGAAGTATCAGGAACCTTGTGCATTGTGGGCGGGATGTACAATGGTGCAGCTGCTATGGACGACAGCTTGGCAGCTGCTCAGAAAGTTAAACATATGATCCAACAATTCCAGGGCTAGGTATATGTCCAAAGAACTGAAAGTAGGGACTTAGATACCTTTACGCTGATATTTATGACAGCATCGTTCACTCCAAAAAGTGGCAACAATCCAAGCACCCATCAGTGGGCAAATGAACAAGCAAAATGTGGCATATCTGTACAATAGCTATGATTCAGCAGCCTTACCACGGTAAGGACGATGGCTTGGACTCTGGGATGGGAGTCATGAGAGGGAAGGGATGGAGTTGGGGAGTGACAGCGTTTGACTTAATAAGCCTGTATATCAAGGGTCAATGAAAAAGGCACCATGAGGGAAGCACAGGCCAATGACAAGGAGGCTACGGTGATACTCCAGGCAAGGGATGACAATGGCTTGTCATTGGCTTGGTGGTGGCAGAGGAGGTGATAAGAAGAACTCGTGTTCTAGGTGTTATTTTCAGGCAAAGATAAATGTACTTGCTGATGAATGTGGGGTATGAGAGATAGAGAAGAATTAAGGATAAATCAAAAGTTTTTGACCTGAGCAACTGGGAGGATGGTGTTAGTTATGAAAAATGGCAGGTGTAGGGATTAGGAGATCAATGCCTCAGGAGGGGACATGGAAAGCTTGAAATGTTTATTAAACACCCAAGTAGAGGTGTCTGGAGGGTAGCTGAATATATGAATCTTGAATTGAAAGTAGTTCAGACTAGAGTTAAAATTTTTAGAGTCCTAAGCATATAGTTGAAACTGGAGGGGACCACCAGAGGAGTATAAGGAGACAGAGAAGGCGACATCTGGGCACTGAGCCCTGAAAGATCCAGCTCCAGTGGCCAGGGGCATGAAGCAGCTTGGAAGAGGCAGCCAGTACAACAGGAGGACAAACAGGAATGTGGGGTGTCCGGGAAGCCAAGTGAAGAAAGTTTTTTTAGAGAAAGAGTGATCTGGGAAGCCCAGGTGGCTCAGTCGGTTAAGCAGCTGCCTTCAGCTCAGGTCATGATCTCAGGGTCCTGGGACTGAGCCCTGCACTGGGCTCCCTACTCAGCAAGGAGTCTGCTTCTCCTTCTCTCGATTCTCCTTCCCCCTGCTCATGCTCTCTCTTTCTCTTTCTCTCAAATAGATGAACAAAATCTTAGAAGAGAGAGAGAGAGATCAACTGTGTTTGATGCTGCTGAGCATTTGAATAAAAGAGGACTGAGAATTGGCTATTAGATCTGGAGACAGGATGAAAGAACCCTCTCAGGTGGGTGGGGGGGTGGTAAAGCTTAAATGGGGCAAGTTCGAGGGAGAAAGGAAGGAGAAATTGGAGGCAGAAGTAGAAAGAAGACTTCTGAATGGTTCTACAGAGGAGGAACGGAGATGGAGTGTAGGTGGAAGGGAAGTAGGAGAGGTGGAGGCTAAGGTTCCTTCACCCCCTCCAGCAGATTAGTTTCCCTTCCTCTGGGTTCACTCCCCCATCTGGGTGAGTACATCCCTGAACAAGCTGTGAGCTCCTGGAGGGCAGGAAGTGCCTCTCCTTCATCTGACTCACTGAGTCCCACAGCCATGTGTCTAATATAAGCGGCTCTCAGCAAATGTTTGCTAACCTGAACTAAGTATAGATTTGATAGTCATGATGATTTACAGGGGAGTAAAAATTAGTGGGGCAATAGGAATCTGAATGAACTCCAAATTCAGCCCTGAACTCTGGGACCCGCTTTAGATCTCAGAAGGGAGACTTTGTACCTATAATAAACCAGATGTGGCTCTAATATCCATCTCCCTTCATCTAAAACTCATCTCAAGTATAGACCAGTGTAGCCTATAAAGCCAGTGCTGCTAGCAGGAAAGCACCAAGTATTAATAGGACACAACTCTGGGGCCAAAGCCTGATGTTATCAAAAGCTCAATTCGTTGACCAAATTCAGGTCTACTGTCGTGAATCTTGAATTTGAATTCAAGTGGCTAATGGAAGGTTGCTGATTCAGCTTATGTCTTGACTTTCTGTCACTTGCATTGAGATTTTTCAGACCATGGGCATTTAGTTTGAGATTAATCTACACTTCCTTTTCTACCTGATACTTAGGAGTGAAAAGGTGACCCTATCCTGCATGGAAAACTGAAAGCTATAACTTAACTCTCCTCTTGGCTACATGACAGCTTGTTGGCTAACACTTAACTCCTTGCCAAGCACTGTATTAAAGCCACTTACATGCATTAACTCATTTAACCCTCTCAACACCCTTATGGAATAGCTTTTATTACTGGCCCTGTTTTCCAGATGAGAAAATTAAAGCACACAGAAGTTAGATTAACAATGGATTTGTAAGGCTATGTAGATTATGAGGGCCCATTTGGCTCCAGTGTCCACCATGTGAACCCCATACAGACATTCACTCTCCTTCTTCTGAAAGAGTCTTGGGTTTTGAGGAAAAAGCAACAGAATGTGCTTTTACTCTCATTTGGTGTGTTGGTCTTTTCTACGAAAGGTCGCACTTGCTTGGAAAGAAAGAACCAGCTCTTAATTTCATCTTCCAAACTGGAAAACTGTTCTTTAGAAGATGAAGGAACCATCACATGGGCTTCCTTGGACAAGTCATGAATGTCTAAGCCCACTCAGGAAATGAGGATCCTCTCACCTGCTCCGTGTAGACCACAGCAGGGATCAGTAGGACCCAAGATAGGGGAGAAAGGCTCAAGTCGGGCTCTGCCTCTTCCTTCCCAAATAACTAGGAAACATTCCTGAACCTCACCAATCCTCCTGTCCTAAGCTACATAAAAACGATGGGCTGTATTGTCCTCCAATAATTTACTGCCCCCCCCCATACTGACACTCTCCATTTACTGTGAAATGAAGAAAACAAAGCATGGTTCAGTTTGTCAGGTGCTTTCCTTTACATTTTGTGTTAAGGTTACCATTGGCCATGACACAGCAGACTATCCCCACCCTGGTCCCACCGCCATGTAGCTTTCAGTCTCATCCAACAGGCAGAGGGCAATGGTGCTGTGTCCATATGTGTCCAGAGAGATACTCTGAACAAATAGCACACCTAGGGGCCCCAGATCATTTCTGAAGAAATGGGTTCATTGAAGTCTCTTCAAATTTAGAAATCTTAGAATTCCGGGAAAAGCCTGGAATGTTGAGGACCCAGGAGGGCATAAACAAATCTTTTAGTAAACCCAGACTGCATTCAGTAATCTATACACTGCAAGAGGATACCATCACCACATGGTAAAAAGTTCTGCAGGTCAAATTATGTTGCCTGGTGTAGCAGTGGTCCTGGGTTCACCCTGACATTGAAGAAGGGCTCCCCTATTGGTGTTTCCCTACTCATGGGCTGCCAGTGTCTTGATTTTACCAAAATGGTGACCAAGGCCTTGACTTTGTGAGCACTGTAGTTCTGGGATGTTCTCCCCTGGCTTCTCAGGAGACTCTGACTCTTCCAACATGTACCTGTCCTCCAATCCCAAGATAGAAACTATATTACTCAGCCTTTACTCCTTCATCACCTTCACAGACCCATACAATAATGCCTCATTTCCTGCCTCCCTGGAAGGTGCCGCTCCGCTAGGCTGTGCTCCCACATGAGAAGCAACACTTGCTTGTTATACCCATTGAGAAGGAAATCTTCTAAAGCAGTTTAGGCTTTCCTGCCTTCTTTGTAGAATAAGCTGAATGCAAGTTAGACTTTTTATTTAGTGGCACCTAGAAATGGACTCAGAGAGTGTAGAATGGCCAGTACGGACTCTTCATGGAACATTTAATAAATAATTTCAGAATAGTAAAGCTAGAGGACTTAAGAATTTACCCAATATCGTGCCCAATTCCCTCATTGTTGGCCCCTGTTTGGAACTTAAATGTTCTTTAAATGTAAGAATAAAAAATTTGTACTGAGCTGTAGCTCATGAAATCCTCCCAAAAGCTCAGAAACTATTTAGGGTTTTGCACTTCCCTACAACCTTAAGTAATGTACATCTTTAAGACTGGGTCTGCTTCCCTGCTTCCTGTCTTTTCCCTCTTTGGGGAGCTTCACCCGTCATGTTTTACTAGGGTTACTGCCTACCTCTGGAAGCAACTTCTCTTTCTAGTTCACCAATCCTGATGCATTGATTATCTAGGAACCAGATAATCACTCTTCCTTAGTACAAAAAATAAAGGTACACCAGGGCTCTGAGATGGGTTTAAAAGGCTCTCCCACTGATAAAGTCCTTGAATTTCTATATGCATCAGTAGGTAAAATTTACTTCAGCAGGGGCTTACCATTTACTCATTCATCAATCCAATCCATACTTGGTTCCAAATATTGGGGACCACTTGGTAGCTGGGTTTCAAAAACATGAAATGTCCCCCCAAAAGTAAAATAGGTTATGGACTAGTCCATAAGAACCAGTTCTATCTGATGTCCTTGATGTGGTATGAACAGATTTTACGATGCCTTCCCTATACAAGGCCTTTGTCACATAGACAGTTCTAAAGTCCAAATGCAGAGAAGGGGAAAAAGATAACCATTTTCTAACCCCCAAATTGTATTTTATTAAAGTTTTTAGTCCCCAGGGTTTCTGTAATGCTCATTGCTTCTGAGGAGTACAATGAACCTTGCTTTTGGATTTTCCTCATCTGGCACATCACGGCATTAACATTTCTTAGCATTGACACTGCTAATCAAGGTACACCATATTACTTAGGCCACCGATGTGTGTCCTCCAAAAAAAAAAAAAAAATTGCTAACAAGGCCTTGGTCCAAGGGTTATCTTTCCCAGGTCTTTCAGTATAACCTACCGATGGCAAGTGTCCCCGAGTTACTGTGGAAGCCAGTCCATTACTCAGAATCAGTTGTCTTCTACTTAATGTCTGCTGGCTCTCTGGCTGCTGGAGAGTCACACCCTGACGTCTAAATATATAAATGTGCAAAGACAGTTAACTAGGACTTATTTGTGCCTTGGGAATTAAAAAAAAAGTAATTAACTGGTATTTTTAACGCATTTTCTCTTTACAGGATGATCTAGTTAAATGGTTCAGTTATAAGATCAGGGAATTTGGTACCTTTTGAAATAGCCCATCTTAAGTGGTTCCAAAGTTATCTTAATGGGCTGATGGCTTGTGCTTTGTCTCCTGGAGAAACTAAATGAGAGGGCAGAGCTGATCTGAGGAGCAGATGGAGAAAGACCCAAGTGCATAAGGTACGAGAGGGTCACAGTCAACACACATCACGATCAAGCAAGAAGTAAGCAGTTCACTCTCTGGGCTCAAGAATGTACTTAAAATACTATTTCAGATTTAGAAAAAAGAATTTTCCTCCTATCACCAAAGCAATTAAAATATTTTCACATGGCAATATTTAAGAAACGGAAATATCTCTAATTTCTTTAGACCTCAAACTCTAAATTCTACGTTTGGATCTGTTGGTCAGCCCACACTGTTAGCTCAAGGGTTAGGAAACTTGAGCCCTGGATCGGGAGTGTTGCCCACTAGATCCGGAGTGTTGCCCACAAGCATCACTCTAGCACAAAAAAAAAAAAAAAAAAAATAGGATAAAGCACATGAGGTGGCCTGTCTCCCAGATGATCTCCAACGGTCCTGTCCCTGGTATTCAAACCTTTGCATACTCTTCCCCTATGTCATGCCAGGCTTGGCCTACGTAACCTGCAGAATGTGGCAGAAGAGATGGTATGACCTCTTCAGAACTGGGTTATGAAAACCATGGCTTATGTCTTGCTCTTTCTCTCTTCCTCCCTCTCTCTCCATCTCCCTCTGTCTCTCAGATCATTGCTCCAAGGGAAGCCAACCGGCAGGAGAGGCCACGTGGTGAGGAACTGAAGCCTCCTGCCCACAGCCATGTGACTGAGCTGCAAAGTCGGTCTGCCAGCCCACCCAAACCTTCAGAGGACGGCAGCCCCAGCTGACATCCTGACAGCAACCTCACAACAGAGCCTGAGCTACAACCATCCAGCTAAACTCCTTCTAGATTCCTGACCCCAGGAACTGCGTGCTACCATAAACCCTTGTTATTTTAAGTCACTAAGTTGGGGGGGGTATGGTCTCCCACAGCAAGCAATATGTAAGTTAATTCAGAACTTGAAAATATATCCAACTCTGAATCAGAACCCAAATATGTGGGCAAGTGATTAGGTACAACTAGATGGTCACTGTGGGTCATCTCTGCCCTGTCGTGTCCCCAGGGTGATAATAACCTCAGACCTCTACTTCCCTCCTCAACCTAGAAACTCTGCTCAGGTCTCGGGCTTTCCAGGAAGCTTGTCAAAGCTGGTCTCTTGGCTTTTGACTAGCTCTGTTTATAGGATGCCATCCACTAAGGTTTGTGGGAGCCTAGCCCATTTGGCAGCTTTGGGCCTGGTGTGTTAGGACATTAGTGCTCTGGACAGGAAAGCCCCTCACATCCTAGCATATGGTGCCTGCTGGGCCTTCAACTTTGTAAGCACATCTCCAAGCAATTCTAATTGACCGTGGCAACACGGGACAGAAACTATATACCAAGGGAATAACAGGAATGAAGATCCCACCTTCACCCTCTGCCATCTCCTGCCACTATTTTAGGTCAAATGCGTTGGTTCTGACATGTGCAAGCTGTTAAGGTTGAAGGGTAAACACCCGCAGACGGGGGAGGCAGACTGGATATTGAGGGACAAGTGGCCCGAGACAGGAAAGCAGGCCCTAGCCAAGTACACAGAGGATCAGCCAGAGTTCATTCAGGAAACAGAAAACATTCCATTTTATATGAAGCAGAAAATAATTTAACATGAGACATTGATACTA
This sequence comes from Lutra lutra, assembly GCF_902655055.1. NCBI lineage: Eukaryota > Metazoa > Chordata > Mammalia > Carnivora > Mustelidae > Lutra > Lutra lutra. The sequence continues at coordinate 26,738,410 of NC_062289.1, read as the reverse complement.
ACAAAATTAGCAGAAGGGCTGAAGGAGGGTGCTGGAGCCTGGCTGTCCCTGAGCACGCCAAGTGATGCCAAACCAGCCAGCCCATGGAAGGTGGGAATGGGGCGCCCACAGTGGATCTACTGAATTTCAGAGCACAGCTTCCCTAGTGCAGTCCAGAGGCTACGAGCCCCTGGCTGCTCTCCCCACAGCTGCCCGTCAACACCCTCAGAACTAGTGTTTGTGCCCCCAAAGTCTCCCACAGAAACCCAAGGGGTCCACACCATGCTTTCCTGCAGCACGAGTGACACCCTCAGAAAAACTATCCTGGCCTCGGGACATCACACAAGGATATCTCGAGTGCAAAGAACTGAATTCTCAAACAGAACCCTAGCTGCAAGGGAGGCTTAGAAATGTAGCTTTTAGCTTTCCAAGACTCTGAGATTCAGAAAGGCATATCACAAAACAGATGGAAAACGTGCCAAATACTGATTCACTGTTTCTTTTTTTTTTTTTTTTAAGATTTTTTACTTATTTATTTGAGAGAGAGAGCGTATGAATGGGGGGAGGAGCAGAGGGACAGGGAGAAGCAGGCTCCTCTCTGAGCAGGGAGCCCACCCGATGTGGGGCTCGACCCCAGGACCCTAAGATCATGACCTGAGCCAAAGACAGATGCTTAACTGACTGAGCCACCCAGGCTCACAACTGACCATTTCTATATGCAGAGAGCGAGCTCTTAAGGCTGTCTAGGTTTCTCTCCCTTCTGGGAGTAAAATCACAGAAATCTAGGCATGCTTGAAGGAGCTCTCCGAGGGCAGGAGTTGAAGATGGGGGGTGGCTAACGGGCACCAGGGAAGGAAGTGACAGCAGTGATCACAGTCAAGGTGGAAATGAGCATTGTTGAACAAGAACCGGCTGCATCCAACATGTAGTGGTCCTTCCTCTACCCCTGGCTCACAGGACGAAGGAGGCTCAGCTTCATGAAGCTGGTGGGGCTCCTAACAGTGGAAGACCACAGCATGGACTCTACCCTCTACCCCCACCCAGGTGCATGGAATTAAGCAGGACTCTAAACATCACTGGGCCCTAGCTGCCTCATGCCCAAAGCTCATGGGTTGGACCAAAGTAGCTCTGTGTTCCCCCCATTTGTAAGGCCCATGAGTCCAGGCTTAGTGGAATTACCAGTGAAGGGGCAGGGGGTCCTGATGCCTCCATTACCTCCTTTGGAGGTGTGAAAGGGCCAGGACTCAGCCAAGATGGATGAGGCATTCAAGGCACAGATTTCAGGAGAAACCCACTCTCGGGGTCCCGCAAATGCTGACCCTACACTTTTCTTAAATTTCTCATGGCAGGTGCACCTGACTCACCTCACCCTAGTCCCAGCCTGTGAAGGCAAAACAGGAGACACAGACTGCCCCTGAACCATAGGGCATAGTCTTGGGCTCCTAGGGGAGTTTTGTGGGACGAGAGACATTCAGAAGTGGGGAGGTACGCAAGGACCAAAGAGAATGACTTAGCGCTTGGGGCCAGCCTTGGAGGCCAGGTCAATGGTCGCCTCTCTTCAGGGCAAGGTTCCTGAGAGAACTGTCCCCATCCAGGAAGAGGCAACAGAAGAAGGTAGATGTCACAGTCACTGGGAGACTTGCTGACCCCATACCACGGGCCAAGGCCTTTGGCCTCTAGACAGCCATCTCTGCGGGTTGAGATCACCCTGCCACATTCAGTGGAAGTTAAGCTGCCTAGAGGTTAGCTCATTCCACTCTCTCGAGTTCTGTCTCCAGGGACTCACTCAGTCCTTTGCACTCAGAGTGTGAGAGAGCCCCACGCATCCCTACCAGCCCGTCTAGAAACACATCCACTGACGTATAACATCAAGTTGAGACAGGAGAAGAAGGGGAGAAAAGTTAATTTAAGGGGAAAATTATCTCTGTTCTCTGCTAATAGAACCTGTAAATTAGGGCATTTAATTACCAGAGACCATTTGTTCATTTTGGATGCTAATATTTACATTAGCAACTGCTTTGAAAGCATGAAATCTGATGAATTAGCAAAAACACTTTTACTCCTTTTCCCCAAATTAATCAAACGAGCTGTGATCAGGCTATTTATAAGTCTCGTTAAGTATATCTCCCTAGTGAGGGATTTTTTTTCCTCCCACCTCCTCCACATTTTGTGAGCTCTCATAGATACTCAGCTTTTCACCTAGATACTTGGTACCAGAGGATCTCAGTGGGAAGGTGTTTGATCTATTTCTATATTTAATGACACATTTCATCACAGCAGAACAGAGCATTGTGCCACCTTTGTTGAAATTATATTTCAATGATAATCCCTTCCATTTGTACAACCCCTGGTGACTTCCAAGGGGCTCTTATGGAGATGAGCTCACCTCCAGCGCCCACTGGGGAAACCCAGAGCTTCAGACTCTGATGCTGACGGCTGATAGGTTTATATGCCCCACCCCCACCCCCAAGAAAGCCAGGATGAGTAAGAAAGCATTAACCTGGGAGGGGAAGGGGCCAATGGATGGACCCAGGATGGACATCTGAGACCATTTTCAGAGCAAGACCTCCTCTGGTGCTGGCCGTTCCTGTCTCAGATGAGCACCTTGCCCTGGCTATTGACCTTGATGCTAACCTACCCCATTCTGGCTGTTGACCTTGATGCTAACCTCCCTCTTCTGACTGCCATTCTTGTTCAGTCAATCCTCAGGGGACCTCCTCTCCTCAGCCCAGTGGCATCAAAGGAGATGGCAGAGCTATCAGACGCACCATCCTCTCCTTTCACCGGTTCCTCCACCACCATAAACAGCAAGCCTGGGTCACAGATCACAGAGCTGGGAGGAACCTAGAGAGATCATCTGGTCCAGCCCACTGGTGTTTAAGGATGAGGAAATGGGTCCAACATGTTAAGGCTGGATGTAGACTTGGATGGGGGTGTCATGGAAATACACTGAAAGAACTTAAGGGTGGGCTTGGTTGTTGGACTCTTTGACTTATATTATTGTATTTTTATTCTCATTTTTTCCCCATAGGTTCCCTCTCACCAACGCTGACTCTTTGACCTTTAATATCCCCTCCTGCAACCCTGAAAAGAGTTATTTTGAGGAAAGAGTGGCCGCTGTGACCCCCAAGTCCCCAGCACACAGATGGTAGCTTTAAGAGGAGACTGGATGTTAAGAAGTGTGAGGAAAGATGAAGACATGTCCCCAGAGTCCCTGGCCTGGCCACATGGGGTCTCCGTAAAGTATTTTCTCAGATTAAAAATAAACACATTGTATGTTAACCAAATTGAATTTAAACAAAAATTTATTAATCAATCAATCCATAAACAAATGATTTTAAAAAACTCAATAGGTATTCCTGTGCTAGGAAACTACTATGTACCCAGACTTTCTAGGTACGAATTAAAGGTATAGGGGCCGCAGACAGGTGTAGGTCACATGGCTTGCCCTCGAGGCATTGACAGTCCCATTAGGGAGTAAGAGTGAAGTGTGACAAGTTAGCTAACCAGTCTAGACATGCCAGGAGGTACAGAGAGTAAGTGCTGGGTGAGGAGGCCAGTGGTGGGCACAGACTCCTCGGGGATGCATAAACAGGTGTATCAGTCAGAATAGGCTGTTATACCAGGGTAACATGCCCGGAACTACCCGTGGCTCACAACAGCAATGGTTTACATCTGATTTATGTCTAATTTGCTCTACGTGGACCAACTGTATTCCGCTGCACGCCCTCTTCATTCTGGAACCGAGGTTGACACAATAGTTTCTCTCTAGGACATTTCTGTTTGTCCTGGTAGCCAGAAAAGAGACAACTGGCTGGGAATGTTTCTGCTTAGATGTGCCCCTTGTCATTTCTTTCTCCCATTTCATTGAGTGAGTTCCACGTCGAGTGTCATTCTGTGTTATGACCAAAACAAGCAACATGGCCAAGGCCACTGCCTATGAAATAGGGAGACACAGAACTTACTTGTGAATGACAATGCAGTCTCCTACCGCAGGGAAAGCTTCCTGGGGAAGAGACAATGTGACATGGGCCTTAAAAGATAAATGCGACTTAAAGAAGAAAGGAAAGACGCCATTCATTCAGAGAGGCAGCATGTTCTAGAAGTTCGAAGAGTGGGCTCTGGAGGCAGACTGCCCTGGATTGAGTTTTCCGTACCTCAGTCTCCTCATCTGTTACATGGGAACTCTAATAAAATATACTTGATACAATGCTAATACTACATACTTGAGACTTATGAAACGAAATGAATTCATGCAAATATTTTTTTTGGAATGCTGCCTGAAACATAGTAAATAGATACCAATAAAAATATACTAAATAAATACCAGCTCTTATTATTATTTCAGATTTCATATAAGCCCAAAGGAATGAACATTCAAGATGTGTTTGGAGGAAAATGTCATGGAAAACATTTGCATGGGAGTAAAGAAATTACGGTAGACAAGACTAGCCTGAAATATGGGTAGAATGAAGCCCAAATACGGGGGACCGGAGACCACCTGGGAGGCTCAGGCTTGATTTTGACCCATGAACCTACACAATCATTTAGAGGAGATGTGATGGTTCCCATCAAGGCCAGGCTAGCCCTTCCACTGCCACAGGGAAATGGCAGTCCCATGTCATAGAGGCACACTGTGGTGCTGCGTCCCAGTGATCTCTCACCTTGACGCAGTAACCCTGGACATGTTCCTTGACCTCTTTCCATCCTGAAACTCCTCATCTATGAGAGGAGAGGTGGCCTTGGGGTCCATAGGGGTCCCTGTGGCTCAGCCTTCCTTACTAGGCTTCCCATCGCTATCCTCCACTCTCTCCCAATCTGCACCAGGCCTGAAGTTTCCCAGTGCTCCAACATCCCCCCCAACCAACCTTTACCCACTCCCTCCCACCCCTGTTCCCAACAACTCAGGCTTCTTGTTTCCCAGGAAACCCCGTTTTGCCAAAGGCACCCAGAGCACAAAAATGCAACCCAAGCAGTCCAAGTAAGCCGCAGCCCCCCTCTCCACCCAGCTGAGCACAGAGGAGCAGGCCAGTATTTAATTAGTTTGCAATATTACATATCTTTTAAGTCTTTTAATCCATTTAATAAAAAAAAAGTTAAAGCACACACACAACTAACCAACTAACAATGGTCCCAATTTGTGTTTTGTCTGACGAGGAGTAATATTCATGTCTACATGAGGATGGCATGTAATTAACATGTCATAATCAAAATGACTAAGTTTGACACATTATAATCACTGCATGGAGATTATAGCATAGCCAGGGGCGATCCACACAGCCTATCTTAATATCATTTGCATAATGAAAGCATGGTGGCAGTAATAGCTTTTTTCTCTTGTTATCATAATTTCACCCAGGGCTGCAAGGGGCTCCCGCACTGTCAGATGTTGCCTGTTAAAAGTCATTGTGACTTGAAGAAGGCAGCAAAAGTGACCCAGAACCTTCCCCTTGAAACAATAGCTCCATGGCTGGCCCCCGATGAGCACAGTGGGGCAATATAGGGGATGAGCCCCGAGAGAAGTCTCCTACGAACCCATACCTAGCAGACATTTGGACCATCTGCTCTCCCTGGGCCCCTTGCTTGCAGTGGCTGTGAGATTACCTTCTGATCAATGGCAGACAATGTCACAGGCTGACATTCTTGAAACCCAGGCAAACTTGGTCAGATACGCAAACCCCCCAAAGCAGACCCTCTGTAGTTTAACAATTGCTTGAATGGGGTTCCTGGCCATCCATTGCCATAATGCTAACCGTGAGGTCAGTCATGGGTCTATGAGCCACACAGGCCAAGCAGCCAGCCTCCCTTTCATGGCCACAGACTGTATCCCTAATCTGGATGAGTGTCTCCTGGAGTCAGTTGGTTGGGAGAAAGTATGGAAGAATACGATTCTGATAGAGATCCCCAAATTTGTCATAGGTTCCATTAAAACCCGCCATTCTTACAGCTTCCTGCTTAGCCTGCTGCCCCAGCCCAGCCGGGCACACGCACTGTACGTTGTCACTCCTCTGCCCTCCCATTCCTTCTCCCCACCTCCTGCAGCCCCAGCCCATTAGGTCTTTCCTGAAATCTCAGGGGGAAGCCCGCCTGCATCCAGCCTGCTGGCACCTTTTTCCATCCACCTGGACCTCCCAAATCACCTTGTACAATAAATACCTTGAAGTCTCAGAGAATTGTATTCCTTAAGACAGGAGAAATTTGTTTTATTGGGACCTGGATTTGGAAAGCGTGCCCTAAACAAATTTAAAGCATAGAAAAATGCTCATACTCCCCTCTAAATGAAAGGGGGAAAATAATAATTTTACAATGAAGAAACCTGGCAGACATCACCTTAACCGTGTATGTGATCAAGGTAGACCTCACCAGTGATAACTTATGCTGATACCATGTACCCCTGATGATATGACCAAAAAAGTCCCCTCATCTCTCTGGTACTCTCCCCCAAATTCAAAACTCCAATCAAATCATGAGAAAATATCAGACAAACCCAAACTGAGGGGCAGTCTTCCAAATACATGACCAGACCTATTCCAAAGTGTGAAGGTCATGGAGAAGGGAAAAAAAAAAAAAAAAAAGGATAGGAGTTGTCACAGATCACTAAGGGGACACTAGGGGGACAGGATAATCACATGAATCACAGAATCCTGTTTGGATCCTAGGACCAGGGAAGATCACCTGTGGAAAAACTAGGGAAGTCCGAATAAAGCCTTAGCTTACTTAATAGCATGGTACAAGTGTTAATTTCTCTCTTTTGATAAATGTATCCTAGTTCCATAAGATGTCAGCATCAGGTGAAACTGAGTACAAGGTAGGAGGGAATTCTCTCTCTATTCTCTTTGCAACATTTCAGATTATTTCGACTTTATTAAAATTAAAAGTTTGGGGGCACCTGGGTGGCTCAGTGGGTTAAGCCTCTGCCTTTGGCTCAGGTCATGATCTCAGGGTCCTGGGACCGAGCCCCACATCGGGCTCTCTGCTCAGCAGGGACCCTGCTTCCCCCCCTCTCTCTCTGCCTGTCTCTGCCTACTTGTGATCTCTGTCTGTCAAATAAATAAACAAAATCTTAAAAAAAAAAATTAAAAGTTTGAAAATTTTTTGGAAAATGTCACAAAAAGACTCATGAAACTGCAGAAATCTCACAGGCTTTTAGCCTGTCGCAAAATCCAGGCTGAGGAGAAGTCATTCTTCTCCACTGCAGTTTCCCGGGCTGGGCAAATTCTGCCCAGTTGGCTGAGATGTGCGTGACCCCAAGCTCCGAACCCACCCCAGGCTGTGCGTGAGAAGCTGGGAAGGAGAGTCTGAATCTGTGGTCATGAACAACAAGTCCAGAACGTAGGGGTGCCTCATTCCACGGCCGCCTGACCCCCAAATATTAAAGGGTCTTGTTCCCCCACCCCTTTTGTGACGTCGTAAAGACATGGCAAGAGATGCGTCAGTACTGGTTAAAATGCATAAGAAGAAAGAGCCTCCAAGACAGCATCACAGAGCTGGAAAGGATCTCAGAGCTCCTGGGGCTGAGCCTCCATTTCCGTGGGAGGAGACAGGCTTAGAGAACTCAGGCATTAGTCCAGTGTCTCTCGGCAGGTCAGCACAGGGCTGGAACCAGCCCCAGCTCTTCACCAAACTTCCAGCCCAGGGGTCAGAGTAGAATCCTAGGAGCTCCTGTCCCGTGGGGGCTTCCAGGTGGTGTCCTGGCCATCCATATGCCTCCCAAAAGACAGGGCACTGGTAATCCACGCATGGAAGCCAGCCAGGACACCCTTGCTGTCTCTCTCTTCCTCATGCCCTCCCACCTCCTCTGAGCCCCAATCTGCACTGCCCGCTCCCACTGGTTCCACTGTCCCTGACACCTGCAAGCTGCCCACTCCCGCCCATCCACAGGGGCACTTCCTGGCTGGGCCTAGATGCTATTCACACGGCCCCAGAGCTACAAGCTTTGTTGCCAAGTCAGGGCTGTTTTCCTCCCTGCCAAACCCCCTCCCTTATTTGGGGGGCTTGTCATTCATAGCTGCCTGCCAGTCATCCGGGTCCTGGGGAAGGAAATGAGGCCGAGGAACTCAGGCGCAGAGCCCCCCACTGCGAGGGAAATGTTGACTCACAGCCAATGCATTTTAACACGGGGAAACTCCCAGCAAAGCCAGAGGGCTGTGCCTGGGCTCCCGGGAGCCCTGCTTTCTGTTCTTCTGCAGGCCTGGAATTAATGCCGTCGTTCCCTCCTGAGCCGGGAACCGTCAAGAACCTCTCTGCCACCATGGGCAGCCCTCCTGCCAACCAGAGGGTCACCGTTCCACGGTTCAGACTTCACAAGCACCTCCTTACTGAGCAACGGCCTGAATGTGAGCAATATTATTTGAAAGGCAGCGAAAGGCCCCCTCCCCTCAAAGATATCTACCATCCCTTTCCTGGCGCCCAGAATTCCCTCATGTGGTGTGGATTCCTTTGAATCCGGAAGAGTTGCTATTGCTTACTCTTCTCTCTTGGGTTGGTTGCAAGGAGCAGAATCCACTCAAACGCCCCTAAGCAAAATGGGGGTACAGCAGTAACTTCCGGAGCAGAGGATTATCAAGAGTGGCCTGTCCCCATCAGGACCCCCGCAGCCTCTGTAAGCCCTGCCGAACCCCTAGACGAAGCCCATGTCTTCTGTCTTCTCTCCTGGCTTGGTTTAAGTTCCCTTCACAACCCTTAACATGGCTAAGAATTACACACCGGTTCTTGGGACCATCTGCTGTTTTCTCTCCTCCCACTAGAACATGAGCTCTGGAAGGTCAGGGGCTGGGCGTGCTTTGGTTCACCGTCATGGCCTTGGTACTAGCATGGTACTCCAAACAGAGAAGATGTCCAAGGCATAGCACAGAGAGAAGGAATAAATGAACCAAAGAGGTCAGACTGGCTGTCGTGGAGACAACAGCCCAGGGAGGAGGAAAGGGATGTGGCCAGGACCTCTCCGTCTCCTCCAGGGACACCAACCGCCAACATTTCGCCGGGCCACGCAGCGCAGTGTGGCCACCTGCCTCATTCTCCAGCAGCAGCTCCAGGAGGGCAATCTCTCTTCCTGGCATTGCGAGATACAAACCCATGTGTCTGAGGAGCAGACTGAATTCTGCCGTATTAGAATTCTGTTTTCCACCTTAATCATCGCAGAGATCGACTTCCCCACAAAGAATAATGTTGTCATCTGCAAAGGCTAAACAGATGGTAAGTAGAGATAGCCACATCTCACCAGAGAGCCTTGAACCGCTATGGGGTGTGTCCAGAGGAAATCAAAGTTCTCATGGTGTGGAGTCAGGTAATGGGTTTTATCTTTGTGCTGTTCTTCCCGAAGATCTGTCATGCCACCCACAAAAGCAAGAAATGCAGGCTTGAGTTCACCAGCAAGTAAGCGAATACCCATTTAATGTGGCTTAAATATCAGTCTATTTACCTTCTGAGAAGTCAAGAGCCATTGCCAACCTGGCCTATGTGATGACTGCAGTGACTAGCTTTTTAAAACTTCTCTTTACACCAAAATTATTTTCAGTGTACGTTTCAAATTAACATATTTTATTACGTATTTTTTTAATGAACATTGTACTCGGCATGGAAGTTAATTCCGAGAACTCCCAACAACTTCACAGCGGTCTGGGTTGTCTTGCTTTGCCTGAGTGCAATCCGTGACTCCACGTGTATACACATCCCTGTGTTTAAATGGTAGATTCACAATGAGCGATGATAGCACAGTGATTGCGAAAGTAAAGAATCTAAACTTGAGTTACTTCAATTCTCCCATTCTACAGGACCACACAGAGTGTCCAAATTTGTGTTTAAATGTAATACAATGAAACTGAATGGCGGGAGTAATCATCTAAAAAATGATTTGTCTGGGTGCCTGGATGGCTCAGTGAGTTAAGCCTCTGCCTTTGGCTCAGGTCATGGTCTCAGGGTCCTGGGATCGATTTCCGCATGGGGCTCTCTGCTCAGCAGAGAGCCTGCTTCTCCCTCTCCCTCTGTCTGCTTACTTGTAATCTCTATCTCTCTGTCAAATAAATAGATAAAAATCTTTTTAGAAAATAAAAAATAAAAATAAAAAAATGATTTGTCTGGGAACCTGGGTGGCTCAGTCAGTTAAGCATCTGCCTTTGGCTCAGGTCATGATCCCAGGGTCCTGGGATGGAACCCTGCATCGGGCTCCCTGCTCCAGGGGGAGTCTGCTTCTCTCTCTCTCTCTCTGCCACTCTCCCTGCTTGTGCTGTCTCCTCTCTCTCCCTCAAATAAATAAAATCTTTTAAAAAAATAAAAAATAAAAACCGATTTGTCTCCTTTCCTATTGTTTGCCTTTTCCAGAGTATCCTCCAAGTGCAATCAAACACTTAGTCTGGCTCTCGTTCACTCTGGGATCCATTCAAGGTCTTACACGTGTTACTAGTTCTTTCCTGTTCTTGAGGTTTTATGTTGCACTGTAGGGGGATGCCACGGTTTTATTCCTACCCCCGCTGAAAGCCACTGGGTTGTTTCCAGTCTAGGACTTTTATAAATAACTCTGCTGTAAAGATCCATTAACAGAGTTTTGTGTAAACCAACGTTTTCATTTCTCTAGGATAAACACCGAGGACGGGGACTGCAGGACCTGATGACGAGAGTATGTTTAACTTAATACGGAACTGCAAATTGTTTTCCAGAGAGGTTGCGCCATTTTGCATTCCCACCAGCAGTGCATGAGAGTTCCCAGTGTTCTGTATCCTCACCAGCACTGGGCCTCGTCAGTGTTTTGTTCTTGTTCTTGTTTTTATACTTTAGCTCTTCGGAGAGATGTGTAGGGCTGTCTCATTATGGTTTTAATTTGTATGTCCTAAATGACAAATGATGTCTGGCCTGTTTTCATGTGCATATTTGCCATCTATATACCTTTTCTGGTAAAGAGTTTGCTTAAGACTTTCCTTCTTTTTAATTGATAATCTTCTAATTGTTGAATTTTGTGGTTCTTCATCTATTCTGTCTGATAAGTTTTTTGCATATATTTTCCTCTCAATCTGTACCTTACATTTTCATCCTCTTAGAGTCACCTGGGGTGGCTCAGTCGGTTAAGTGGCCGACTCTTGATGTCGCCTTAGGTCATAATCTCAGGATCCTGGGATCGAGCCCTGTGTCAGGGTCCATGCTCACTGGGGAGTCTGCTAGAGGATTTTTTTTTTTTCTCCCTCTCCCTCTGCCCCTCTCCCTGCTCATATGTGCACACTCTCTAAAATAAATAAATAAATCTTGTAAAAAAAAAAGTGAATAAATTTTCATCCTCTTAACAGTGTCTTTTACAGAGCAAAACTTTGGGGTGTTGTATGCCAATTAGGTAACTTATTCTTTTATGCATCATGCTTTTGGTGTCTAGCTGCCTAGCCCAAAGTCACAGACATTTTGTCCTATGTTTTCTTCTGAAAGTTTTATGGTTTACATTTTATATTTAAGTCCAGGATCTATTTTGAAGTAATTTTTATATAAGGTATGAGATATTGGTCAAAGTTCAATTTTTTGTATACAGGTTTCTGTAGATCGTAGAACAATCACTTGTTGAGAGGATTGTTTTCAATTGAATTACTTGTGCACCTGTGTCAAAAATCAATTGGCCGCATTTATGTGGGTTTATTTCTATGCTTCCTGCTCTGTTCCATTTGTCTCTAATGCCTGTTGTGATACCAATAGTGTACTATCATGATCACTGGAACTCTATAGTACGTTTTAAATTCTATTAGTATTATGGATTACTTTGATTTTCTAATGATAAATTAGCCTTGCATTCTGGATAAACCCCACTGGTTTGGGATGTAGTATTTCTCTGGGTTTTGGGTGCCTGTGAGGTCATCTACTCCTGATGCCACTAGGGCAGGAGTACAGCTTGGTGGCTTAGCTTGTCTCGGGCCGGGACAAAAGATTAGTGATAGAAAGGAAAATCAATGGAACCCACCACCACCACCCTACTTTCTCTCTTGGAGGAGCCTCCTTCCAGTCCATTAGCCAGAATGAGAGTTTTCCTGGTTTTTTTTTGTTTCTTTGTTTGTTTTTTGTCTGTGCCATTTGGGATTCCGCAGCCTCAGAATCTAAGCCAAAAGCCTATGGGACAAAAAAAAAGGGGGGGGAGGGGGAGAGCTTTCGCCATGGTTTGGATCACCTTTTGAGGGTTTTTTTTCATTCTTTGCATTTTGATTCCCTCTCCCCCAACTCACTATTATTATTTCCTTTTTGTAGTCCTCAGATAGTTGCTTTGTATATTCTGCCCTGGGTTTTTATCATACTTTGTGGAAGAGATGGGGTGGAATAATCTTACTCTGTTAGATCCAGAAGGGCCCCATCAATTCCTTTGAAACGGGAAAGCAAAGGTTTTCCTGGAAAGTCAAGACAACAAAGAAAATCTCTTTAGCCATGATTATGTCCCATGTCCCTGGCCACCCCAGGCCGGCAGGTGGCTATCGAGAGAGAAGCTGGGGTTGGATCAACCAACAGCAGTGTCAGTCCATACAGGAATGCCTGATCCGAGTGCTTGGGCACCATGGTACTAAAAACTCTCATTCTGGTTGATCATCTGCCTCTACTTTCTGAGTTTCCCTCACATAAAACAAGAGACCAGGTTAGGTCTTTGATTTGCATTTGTTATTTTCAATGGCAAACTTTATCAGGTCAGTGTATCTCAGACGGCAGAGCTATTTCTAGAATGGTGGATGACACAGGTGGGGGATTTGTTTGTGATTTGTTCATATTATTAAAAAAATTTCTTTTGGGGTGGCCTTGGTGGCTCATTTGGTTAAGAGTCTGACTTTTTATTTCAGCTCAGGTCATGATCTCAGGGTTGTGAGATTGAGCCCTGTGTCAGGCTCTGCACTGGGCTTGGAGCCTGCTTAGGGTTCTCTCTCTTCCTTTGCTCCCCCACCACTTGGGCTCATACTCACTCTCTCTTTCTAAAAAAAAACAAACAAAATAAGCTTCTTTTAATTTCAGCCTTTGGTGGTCAAAGATTTCTAAGGTGTTTGTGTACACTTCTCGGCATTGGTAATGACAACAAATGGACTAGTATGACATTTCTCCTGTCTGAGAAGTATGGAGTCTGTGACGGTTCATTGGATGTGTCAACTTGACTAAGCAAGTTGCCCAGTTGTTTGGTCAAACCCCAGTCCTGATGTTACTATAAAGGTGTTTTTAAAATGTGATTAATGTTTAAAATGGTAGACTTTGAGTAAAGCAGATTACCCAACATAATGTGGGTGGGCCTGATCCAATCAGTCGAAAGACTTAAGAAAACAGACAGTTCCCTGAGAAGGAAGGACTTCTGTCTCCAGATTATCTTCAGACTCAAAACCACAATACTGATAAACCCCTGCTGGCCTCCCTTGAATATTTCAGACTTGCCAGCCCTCACAATGGCAGGAGACATCCCTTAAATTCCCCACTCCCGCTTTTGTGTGTATATGTACATGTGTGTGTGTGTGTGTTTCTTGGGAGAACCCTGACTAATACAGAGCCCAGAGCCCCAGGTCACTTCTCGTTGTGCAGGCTGGATGTAGAGATCAGGTTGAACAGGTATTTCCTGATGAGGAAACTCACTGGGTTATTTTTAATTGTACTTGTGATCAGTACCTCCTTATTTTGTAGTTTCTGATTTGATCTATTTCTCCCGAAATGACGTATTATTAGAAATCAGGGCTAACTACAATCTGATTATTTGAAGGCTCTGTTTAGTGAAGTTTTACTGGTAAAATAATGTCCAAAAACGCCAGAATCTTTGGTTGGTTTGTTATGGGTATTTCGTGGAATAGACTTCAGCCCTGTCTTAAGATAACCGAGGAGTTCCTCCACTCAAAATACTCAGGACTGACTTAGCTTAGAGGTAGAGTGGAGCTGGAGGAAGATTTCTAAGGATGGATAATTGGGTACAAACAGACTTCTGTTCATCCATGGCCTTGTGCCTTGAAAGCCAGTGAGCAGAGAGTTTGGGGTCTTGGCTCATGAGAGTCTGGGAGCCCAGTAACCCTCCCTCCCATCCCTTGCCAAGGCTGGGGAGTAAGTTTGCCTTCAGATACCCCAGCAGTCGTCAATATTGGAGCCCATTTCTGACACAGCTCCGGGAGGAAGTGTGGGCATCTCTTACACTGTCGCTAGGCTGTTGAAGTTGATGGAGAGGACAAAAGCAGAGTGTATGCATTTGTGAGTGCCCACAAATGCACGTGCACACAGAGACACATGCACACACACACACACACACACACACACACACACACACACACACATATACACAGCTGATGCCGATTAAAGGTTTATGAGAAGCAAGAAAATCTGATAGGATTGGGGCAGAATCTGACCGGTGTTAAGTTTTCCTTCCCTAAGCCGGTAAGTCCTGCCAAGCCGAGATTTTTGTCCTTGATGTGGAAGATAGACTAAGTTGGCGAATATAAATGGTAAGAGCCAGAGTTTCTGAGACGATTATCTGATTTGTATAACACTTAACTCTGTTCTTTAAAAAAGATCACACACACACACACACACACACACACACACACTGGTTTTCTGCCACATGCAGGTTGCACTGGCAAGTCTGACTTGTGAGTGAGAATTGGGAGCAGGAGAGCTGGGAGACCTGCATGCCCCGCCCCTGACCTGGACAGTCAGAGAGGAAGCTTCCAGGCGTCTTCCAGACCTCCCAGTGGCAGTTCTGCCCACAGGAAGTTGAACAGGCCCTTCTATTCCTTCAAAGAAAAACCTTCCTGTTCGCCTACAGTTTCACCACTAGAAATTCACTCTTTCATGTCTAGAACCTTTTGGTCTTTGGAGCCCCCTGCAAGGCACACCCCCATGCAGGTTCGTTGCTGAGGACCGAAAGCAGATGATAACACTTGGTGTGAGACATGCCAGACACTCAACCTCCAGCTACAGCCCCAACTGTCATGCCCCTTTCCAGCAAACTTGGCAACAAGCTGACTTGTCCTCACTATCACCACCTCCCCACCTCCCGCTCTGTCCACAATCCACTCCATGAGGTGAATGCACACATGTCACTAAAGCCACTCTTATCAGTGTCCCCAAAAGCTTCAATGTTGCCATGTACAAGGGCCATTTTTCTGTCTCTTGTGTTTAACTTTGCTCCGAGAAGCACTGTGGCCTCTGGGGCTTCCATGGCCTCTGTCTGTCCAGGATCTCTTCCCTCTTGCTGGTCACTCCTGCTCATGAGCTCACTCCCTCCCCTCTCCCCATGACTACACTGCTAAGTGCTGGGGTAGTCCAGGACTCAGACCCGGGCCTCATTCTTTTCTCCACCTCTATGTTGTCCTGAGGTCAAACTACACAGTCCCCTGGTTTACACACCACCTATTTACTGACCCCTCATTTGTTTTTCCCATTCCAGGTTCCCCCCTGGGCTCCAGCCAGTTTCATGCATCTGGCTGTCTGCCCAACCTCCCCACCTGGATATACGACAGGCCTAAGTGACTTGCCCCAGGTCACACAGCTAGCAAATGGCCAGACATGAACATGGGTGGGTCTGATCTCAGGACCTGCATTCTTAACCATATCCAGACCAGAAACCAAGCAGATGGCTATCACCTCACTGAGGGAAAAAGTTGTCCATTTCCAAGATTTGCCCAGTGGCCTAGGACATAGTCTACCATTTCTTGCTCTGTGGGAGCACCCCACCTAAGTCTCTGCATTACCTGTCCCCCAGTTTCAAACAGGGACAGGTGTGCCAGCAGAAACAGGGAGCCGCCAGGGAGAGAGAACTTGGGGTCTCCTCCTGGAGCATAAAATCTACTCCAAGATAGACACAGAAATGTGGGGAGCAAGGCAGGCAGAAGAAATCACTTTCCTATAAAAGTAAGATGGATACAGCATAGGGAGCAAACAAGATAGACCTTTTTATAAGTTACAAAAAAGACTTTTAAGAGACCTCAAATGAGGTGGGCAACTGTGTCTTGCCCCTAGATCTGTAGAGCAACCTGAGGGGGGCGGGTGTCAGCCCTCAGAAGACAGAAAAGAACATCCGCGAGACTCCCACGGCACTCAAGTCCTATTTCCAGAAGGTTGTTTCAAAGGCCTGCTTCCATCAGCCTTCATCTTAACCCAGGTGGTCTGGACAGACATTCCACCAACATGCCTGTGCGCTTGAGAAAGGGGTTGATAGGCGCAGAGTGAAGTTCTGTGCCATACCTCTGATGTCTTCAGCTAAACCAAATAAATCTGGAAAGAGCAAATGGAATATTTCCCTAAAACTACATAGAAGAAAACAGGAAACCTTTCAGAAGTTTCCAGAGAAACAATGCCTATTTCCAAAACAGAGTTTGATTAACAATTATAAGAAACTGTAGATAGTTTTGAAAACTAGTGGAAGAAGTCAGAGAACACTCCTGAACTTCACCAACCTGAGCAAAGCAGGGACAGAAATGCAAACCGGAGGCTGCCCAGGGTTAGCATGGCCAGCAGAATAAAACCTAGAGGCTGAATCCCTTTTTCCTCTCAGATTAAAACTGCAGCTTCTCTAGGGTTGAAAACGGAGGTGTAAAGTCCAAGGCTCCAGAAATCCCTGGAAGATGA
This sequence comes from Lutra lutra, assembly GCF_902655055.1. Taxonomy (NCBI): domain Eukaryota; kingdom Metazoa; phylum Chordata; class Mammalia; order Carnivora; family Mustelidae; genus Lutra; species Lutra lutra. The sequence continues at coordinate 26,721,892 of NC_062289.1, read as the reverse complement.
CAAGTCAACCCCTGGCTAAATGATTAGAGGCAACACTAGACTCCTATTTCTCTCTCTGGCTCTCTGAGTCTGATTACTTTAATGAGTGCTTTCCAATTTAATTCCAGCAAGCCACGGCTTTCCATGGGAAGCACAACGCATTAAACCTCCAGACCTTCTCCTTCACCTCCATGTAAGTTTCTGATGTTTCTCTGGAAGGTGAGCACACTGGGCCCTCCTGTCGTTCCATTGGGCCCAGAGTTTGCTAGAAACGTCGTGTCCCATCCAACACTGGTCATGCTCCATTAGGAGCCGAATTCTGATGTCATCCCTGTAGGACTGGCCTCCTAGCTCCACCACTTGCAAGCTGTGGGGCTATGATGATAAAGGACGGTTCTATTTGTTCCTCCACCATTCACCCCCATTTCTTGAATAGACAGATTTGACTGACCAATGATGGTGACGTCTTAGCCGACTTTCTCAGTGCGCCATCTTGGACCTCCTTATTGGAAATCACCCGGGATGCCTGTTAGAAATGCAGATCACTGGTCCCATCCCAGACTTTCAGAATCCGGTCCCCGAGATGGAACCAAAGAAACACGATTAAAATGAAAATGATAAATCTTCAATCCCCAGGTAAATCTTCAGTCCATTCTGAGTTTGAGAATCTTTGATCTTGAGTTCTGAGGTTATATCTAATTTAAATGTAAGCCTCTGCACACAATGTCTGGCACACAGCAGGTCTTCCAAAGACACATGCTTGTTAAATTATGAAAAAGCTTATTACTGGGTATGTGTGTTTGCAGTGTCACGTGCAAACCAGAGCTGATAAATGGAGCCTTCTTGGACCCTCTGACCTTCAAAATATCAGAGATGTTTATTTTTGCTTTAGTTGATTTCCCACAGTCAGTGGCTCCTAACACCAGTTTTGAGGTTTTCTGCCTCCAAGAGCTTAGTCGAGTCGCTGATTATCTGACAGTCATTTAAAAGGCTCTTGTATAAAATGGACAACCTCCTTCTAATCTGTCACTTGGGTTAAGGGAGGCTTTTCTACATGGGGGACCCTGAGAGCACAAATTCCTATAGGCAGCCGCCCTTGATGGCAAGGGCCCACGACAGTGCCTCTGCCAGCATTCACGTCCCCATTCAGCCCCAGCCCCACCTCACTCAGGGCCACCTCCCTCTGGAACCCTGAGACCCCTCGCACGGGAAGTCCAGAGAGGGGACATGACTTAATCAAGGTCACCTGAGGAATCTTGAAGTCAGAGCAAGAATAGAAGTCCAGGGACTGCTGGGCCTCAGCACCTTTGTCAGGCACATCCAGCCTTCCTGGAGAGCCGATGTTCTCCAGAAAACCTCCTTAGTTCGCTTGTACCATTGGACCACATGACCCAATTTTTTACGTGGGGCCTATGGTCACCTGGGAGAAGAAAGCATGAGTGCCAGCTTCAGCAACACATATACTAAAAGAGAAGAAAGCATGGAATTCCTCAAGTTCACCAGCATAACTGACCCCTGAGTGCACACATACCATATTCGCACCCATATCCAGCCTTACCTAAGACTCACCTTTACAGAAGAAGAGCCCCTCATCTCTTCCAAAGTCAATCCATCCAGTTGCGTTCAGGAGACCTGTATTAGTCATGTCTTTTGTTTTCAGCATTTCTGATATAATGACCTCTAGGGATTTGCTGAGCCTGGAAAGACTGCCCTTCCAGGGCTAGCTGATTCCTAGAGACAGTAAATAATTCACCTGTGAACATGCTTTTCAAATATAAACCAGCCCATCCAGGGTCTACAGCCCCAATCCCTCCAGGCCACTAGGTACAGGAAGCAACTAGGGACAGCCTCCATGCCCCAGAGCCTGCCAATATCACCAAAGAACAGTCCACCCTATGTCTGTCTCCCCTGCCTTGCTCATTCCTCTCTGCGAGGAACCATACTAAAGGCTCTTGCCCTCAGCATCTCCCCTTTCCTTCTGCTTCCAGATTGCTCCCTGTGCTTTCCTGTATTGTCATTGGTATGAAATCTTGGCGTTACCTCCTCTGTGATGTCTTCCTAACAGCCTTGACATCTCCAGGGAAGTGTAGGAGAGCTCTTTCCCATGCTTTCATCATACATTGTACACCGCTCAATTATAGCCCCAAATTACATTATATCATGTAATTGCTTCTGTATCTTTTTTTCCCGACTCCACTACAAACTGTTGGAAGTCTGAGACTATTTTTTAATTTTGTCCACTTTTGACATAGAATAGATGTTGAACACATATTGAACAAATGAAAAAAAATGAGATTTAGCCCAAGAACAAAAGAATGTTCCAAGTGGTATTTTGTACCCTTATCTCGTGAACCCACATTCCCTGAGAGGTTCGACAAATATTTAAGGGTTCAACCACATTCCTGTTTGGACCTGGAGTTACAGCAATGAATAAAATAAACAGCCTTATCCCTGTGGCATTGTGATCTCCCAGAGGAGGTGGACAATTAAAAGCAATTACAAGAAAGTGCTGAGGGGTGTTCGGGGAGCTGGAAGAAGTCCTGCCGCCTCGTGCAAGGTGATGGGATAGGCTGGAAGGGAAACGAGGCTGGGTGGCAGAGGGCCCTGTAAGCCTTGCCCAGGGACCTGGACTTTCTCCCAAAGGCAAGGGAGGATCAGTGAATGTGTATCAGTAGCAAATGGGGGAAACCCCAGCAGCACTGGCTTCAGCAAAGAGAGTCCTTGGCACCAGCAGCTGACACTGAGGGGAGCTGGGCTGTATCTAGAGCGGGAAAGGGCTGGGTTCAGAAGAGCCCTGGGGACCCAGCCTGGCCATCTCTCAGCTCAGCTCTGCTCTTCTCCAGGAGCCGGCTCCCACCTTGGGCTCCACACATGACACCACAGCTGCACGCACCTCACGTGCTCTGGCAGATCCTTTCTCAGGTCATTTTTCAGGTAATTTGAGGGAATGCCTTGGGTGGGCCCGGCCTGGCTGGAGCAGCGGCCCATCCCTGACAACCACTGTGGCCTGGAGAGTGACATGGGATGATCTGTGAAGGGGGAGGCTGGTTGCACCTCTTCACCCCTCAGATGTGGGCCAGAGGGGGGTAAGGGGAAGAGGGGTGGGAGGGGAGATCCCTCAAGGAAAACTGGAGATGTGTTGCCATAGAACGACACATGGGGGCTGGGCAGCCAAACCAAAAAACAGAAAGAGAAATCCATCAGGAAAGATTTTTGGTAAGGAGTGACTTTTTTCTCAGATTCGTGACTCAAGAGGAACCACTGAACAAGCCACACTCTTGTGACCCTGCAGGGAGAGGTGAGTGGGGTGAGACCACAAGCAGCACCAGCAGTGAGAGCCATGGCGGTGAACAAGGGAGACAGGACGGCTGCCAGAGGACGGAGGGGCTGCTGGTCACACGGAAGTGACGCCTAGAAGCAGAACTAATGGAGCACAGAGACTGCCATGTGGAGGCTTCCAGGGATAGAATCATAGAGGGGAGGATGGGCAAGTTCTGTCCAGGTAATGTGGAGTTCGAGAGGCTCAGGGAAACTACATGGAGAAAGATCTAGAAGTTGGTTATGGAAATGGGTCTGGAGCTCAAGGGAGTGGCCTGAGCTGAAGATACAGGTCTGGAAGTCACCAGGATAGAAAAGGCAGCTAAAGCCAAAGATGTAGAGGGCATGTGGGGACAGGGAGAAGGGCTGACTCAGAAGCATGGGGAGGACCAACGCCCACGCAGTGAGCGGAGGAAGAGGAGCCCAAGCACCAGGAAACCACAGAGAAATGGTCACGGAAACCAAGGGAAGAGACGGTTGCAGGAAGGGAGCAAGGTCAGCAGGACCAGATGCTGCCAGCAGGCCGACGAGTTCCGCAGGGGCCCCACAGGATCTGTCCACAAAGAGGTCCCTGCATCCTTGGGCAGAGCAGTTCGGGTGAGCGGTGAGGAGTGGGTGGGAAGTGGGATTGCTTTTTGCAGAAGCTGGGTTCTGAAGAGAATGGAAATAAGAGACTGGTGAGGGAAGCTGGTTGTCTCGTGATTGACACGGGAGGCCATGCATTTACAAGGAGGCATGCTGTCCTCTGCACCACAGACAAGTCCTGGGGGCTTTTGAAGCTATGCCCCTGACTTGTCTCCTGGACCGTCTCCTTTTTCTCCCTTTAATTCTGTGGAGACGAGATCAAAGCAGAAAAAAGTTTTCGCGATCACTCCAATCCCATGCTTCGTTTCTCCAGATGAGAAAACTAGATCCACAGTAATTAAACAACTTGTCCAAGGCTTCCTAACAGGGTGGCTGTTGAGCCCAGGACTTTGGGCTTCCAGGCCAGAGCGCGTCCATTCTCTCTCCTCCCTGTGTGCTCACGATGCCCTGATACAGGGCTTCTGCAAGACGCAGCTGCCCAGCGGGGGCTCTGGCTTGGACCATCTTGTTCTAGTTGGATCCTTCAGGACTCTCATTCCACAACGTGATGCTTCAGGACTCCTACAAAATTAACGCATGTCGGTGGATCCCAGGGTCTGCTTACATTCTAACAACACTGCCTGTGCTTTAACCCTGAACTTGGAAAGTCATCTAAGGGTGACTTAGCCTTGGGTGAAGCAGCTGTGTGGGAGAAAGTAAGGCACTTCAGTTTTCTTAAATCCTGCTAAGAAACCTGTGTGTGTGCATGCACATGTGTGCGGTGCTGCGTTCGGAAAAAACAAGGCTGTTCAGAGCCACACCCCAAACAAGAAAGCCGATTTCCTCACCCAGAGGGCTTCCCTACCTGTGGATGCTCAAACCCTCGCCACACCAGCTTTCAAAGCAGATGGGTAGTTACTGCGCACAAATGTTACACTGACTTTGGAATGTTCTCACATGTGCTCTTGTGGATTAATGAGCTCCTAATATTGTGATAATAATCATTTTCCATAAATATGCATAGTCAGCTTTTAAAAGTGTCACGTGGGGTAATTATTAGTTGTCTGGGTGCTCATCGCTTAGGGAAAATGTTTACTTGCGTGTGAAACGGAACCTGTGTTTGTTTTGTTAAATGCACTGCCTTACAGCGAGCCCAGAGCAATTACCAGCCTGATTTAAAGGGACTTGGATGCCAGGGAACCAGGATTGAGGGATGAGTCTCTGCCAGTTATCCTGGGCCTCATCCAGCTTCAAAACCTCGTTCACAAGGGCTCATGACGTGTTTGGTTGGATTTAGTTCCATAAAAATACTTTGAGAACCTACTACATGTACGGTATTTTTGGAGAGAGCACCATGTTGGAAGCTACTAGAAGGAGCCTAAGTCCTAGCACTTTCTGACTCCAGGTAAGTGAATTCCCTTTTCTATACCTCAGTTTGCTCATCTGGAAAATGGGGTAATATCACCTACTAAGGTTTTTAGGTTTAAAGAATATACATAAACACCTAGCACAAAGCCTGACATGTGGTAAGCCTTCAGCAAATGGGAGGGCTTTCCCTCTCACGCTATGACAGACACATGGGGAATGAATATATGCTCACATCCTCCTGGATCCTTCCCAGTCAAGTGCCCATGTGACCGAATCCAAGGAGAGCAGGATGAAAGAGGCTCTATTTATTGGTGGAAGATACGGAAGTAGGAAAGGAATCAACTACTTAGGGAAAAGTCAAGAATGGGTTCGAATCTGCAAGGAGAGCTGGTCTTGCCCCCTGACAGAGGACACAGCCTATGTTAGGGAGTCGCCTACATCTCCATTATGTCCCTCACTGACACCTGAAATTTTTCCCTTCTTCAACTCACTTCTGTGATGCCTTATACTTTCCCTGCATAGCCCCCCAGAAGTGAGACGAATAGCCCCCACGACTTCAGAATGAATAAATGTACCCCAGTTATAGAGGAACAGAATCAGGAGGGCTGGGGTTGAGGAAAGGGGGAGAGGAGGAGATGAGGGAAGAAAAACCATCTTTTCTATCTGGGCTGCCCCCACATTGCCCACATCTGTTCTGCAGGCTAGAGATGATGCACGATGTTCTAGAGGGCTGGGCCTGGGAGCAGCACACACACCTCTCGCTTCCCTCTGTCAGCCAGACTCAACTGCATGGGGGAGGCAGGGAAATGCAGCTTATGAAGATAAGAAATGGGGTCTGGTGGCAACGGGCCACATGATGCAAGAGAAAGGTGCCAGAAGAGAGCTGGAGGGAAGACTAGGGGCCACCTGTCCGCATCTCACACCATGCAGAGTCCAAAGATGCTGGTGAACATCAAAGGAACAAAAAAACAGATGTTTAAAGTTTTAAAGGATCACTAATACTAGAACCAAAAATAGTCCAGTGACTTCTGGGATCCGTCACCAAGGACCATGCTATGGATTGACTTAGACCTCAAAAGACATGTTGAAGACCTAAACCCTGATCCCTGTGAATGTGACCTTATTTGGAAATACAGTTTTAGCAGCCGTAGTAAAGTTAAGATGAGGTCATTAGGATGGGCTCCCATCCAGCACGACTGATTTCCTTACAAGAAGAGGACAAGACAGAGACATACGAGAAGATGGACATGTGACCAAGGAGGCAGAGACAGGAGCATCGTATCTAGAAGCCAGAGACTGCTGGCAAACACCAGAAGCCAGAAGATGCAAGAAAGGATTCTCTCCTACAGGTTTCAGGGGGAGCATGGCCTCACAGACACCTTGATTTCTGACATCCAGCCTCTCAAATGGGGAGACGAGAAATTTCTATTACGTTAAGCTCCCAGTTTGTGGTCCTTTCTTGCAGCAGTCCTGGGGATGCTAATTCAGACTAGCTCTCACCGGCCCAGAGCTGGGGATGAGTTGCTAAGAATGCAAGCCAAGAAAATTCCTGGCCTGGATGGAGCAGGAGAAGGTCTTGGTTGGGATCTCGGGGAGAAGATGTTAGATGGGGAAGAAGAGGCTGGCCGTAGAGGGATTCGCACTTGATCTTGCCTGCAGTGAAGGAAGCACACGGAGGCTCTTTCCAGGGCAGACCTGGAACTTGCCATAGCTCACTCTTCTCCCATTTCTCTCTATGTGACCAGGGGTGTTCCCCAACCTGCTCTTGACATTAAAGGAGATCTTGACGTTAAAGACCTAAAGAGACAGAAGTTGACTCCTTCTTTGGCATTGCATAGCCAGCAATGCTAACTTCTAGAAAATAGAGGAGCCCCAGGGAAATCTAATAACAGCCCTACTTAAGAGCACACGACAATTATTACCTCCAACTGTGAGAGAGGCTGAGTAATTAAAAAGGGTTCTTTATTTTGATTAAAAAGATTCCTTTTAGTGTTTCTGAATCTTTAGTGAAAGCCTAGAACTCTATTTTTAGACACAAAACAAGATACGTGGCCAGGGGCAGGGGTGTAATTTAAAACATGGGATGAGCATTTGTAACCTGGAAAATGAGCACGCGCCCCCAGTGTCCCCCGGATCGAGCCCATCCCCACCCCATGGCTTTCAGGAAGCAAAGCAGCAAGGCAGACCCAAGCCCGCCGCCTGGATGAATAGGAGGCCCAAATTAATTGGTTTTAATCACTATAAATTTCCTTCCCAATAAAATTTCAAGAATTTCCAATCATGCTGATTTATATGTGTAATTAGAAATCCATTCACAGATGTCACACTGCTAGGTGGTGGGTAGTTAGAAGCCCCGGCTTAACTCCAGCTAGAGGTCTGAGCGATGAGAAATGATGAAGGCGAACTTGGCAGGAAGCTGGGACGGGGAGCGTGCTCCCACCCCCGGAAACTCCACATCCAAGGTCACATGAGGGCTCATCGACCACCAAACACAGACTCTGCCTTCTCTGGCCCCTACCCCTTCCCTGCCCCAGAGACCCCTGCCCCAGAGACCCCTGCCTAGACAGGAGCAGACCAGAGGGGCTTGGCGTGGACTGAACAGGCTGTACCATAGCACATTGGGTGAAGCTACATTCTCAGCCTCCAGGCCTCCCTCCGTCCGGAGCCGTCATAACCATGGGAGGACAGAGCCCCAAGAATAGGGAAAGCGGCCTCCCATTACTTCCAACAGGCTGATAGTTGCCTTGGAGAACTGACCCTATTTCTGATTAACCGAATGCAGACTTGTCTGCAGAAGAGGCCGGCAAGGCGGATGGACTCTGAGCTCCGGCTCGCTTTCTGTCCTCCTCTGCTGCTCTTCCGCCTCTGCCCATGGCCCCGTGTCACGGAGGGAAGAGGGAGCCGAGAAGGGAGGACAGAAAAGACTGTGTCCTCCTCTCCCTACAGTGACCCAAAGGCACGGGAGAGTCGGCAGGTGAAGGGAGATGCACCGAGAGTTGTATGAGGAAACTCCCCAGCGGGGAGGCTGACTGGAGGGGAAAGGAAATGGAAGCGGAGGTGGGAGAGGCCGTGTGGCTTCTCGAGGACACTCAACCAGCACAGAGAAGGGAAGGGAAGGGCAGACAGTCGTGTTCGTTGAGCGTCTGTCCTACGCCAGGTGCTCGTGGCTGACCACCCTCACTGGAACCCTAGTGAATCCTGGAATCTGAAAAGGACAGAGACGTGAGGCTCAGATAAGTAAATACTTAATTGTTCGCCCACAGCCCCACGGCGGGTCAGAGCTGGAGCCGTGAGGACTGACCCAGAACAGAGTCCACCCCGGTGCCAGCGCCCCCCGCCCTGCGGCTCCAAGCGTCCCATGCTGGGGAGCAGGTGAGGGTGGTCAGTATGCTGGGATGAGTCTGCCAATGTGGGGCCAACACAAATTACTGTCTGGGCCGCGGCTGTCTGTCTCCCAGCTAGACTGTGAGCAGCCCTCAAGCAGGGACAGGGCCCTGCGCCTCCCTCTTCTCCCACTGCCTCAAACAGGGTGGAACCTGGGGCCGCCTTATCAGCTCTGCTCTGAGCTTAGGGCCGGGGATAGGCACGAAGGGTTTTGCGGGTACAAGAAGATTGTGGCACTGGGAAGTGCTCATGAAAGGGAAACGCGAGAGGTCATTCACTGGGAAACTGGAGGGTGTTAAACCCCAGGAAGGAAGAGGCAGATCTGGGCAGTCGATAAGGAACACCCTCCTCTTCTACTCTCTTTCTGCATCAACTGAGAAATAAGACACAAGAGCCAGCCAGAGGGAATCCAAAATAACTGAGTTCTTGATAAGGCTGTCTTGGAAATCTGACTCCAGCCACCAGCTCCCGCATGCCTGACACCTGAATTAGACAGGATCCTCCCATCCCAGGCAGAGCAGTGGGTCTCCCTCACACTGGGCTGGACCTGCCTCTGTCAACAGACCGCAGGGAGGGGAAGGTCAGGCTGCACCTGCCAGGCAAGGCCAAGCTGAGAAGGCAATGGACCCATGCCCCCATCTGTAGCCAGCTCGCCCATTCTTCTAAACGGCGCCACACCTGTCCTGGGGGCCAAGGCAGGAAACTCTGGAGTGGCTCCCGCTACAAGGTGAACAAAGGGAAGCAGGCACTGGTGTCCCTAAGGTCAAGCCTTGCCTCCCGCCCTGACCCAGCTGTGTCTGCTCTTCGTGAAGCCCTCTGGTCTCTCCACGGGGCCCAGGAACCAACACCCGCACGTCAGAACCACACCAGCTCTGTAGGACACCGCACCCCCCCACACCGACCCAGCCTCAATGACATGGATACACCTGGAATTGCTTCCAATAGAGCTCCGTCTGCAAAATTGATTGGCTGGTTTGCCCGCTTAGCCCGCCTCCCTACCAACTTAGAAAAAGATCATCTTTGCTTCAGCCTGATCCTTTAATGTGCCTGAAAGCTGCGGCTTGGGTCTAAAGCAGACCCCGGCCCAGGCAGGGAATAGGTGGAGAGGTCTTAATGGGGAGATTAGCGTCTGCCCCGGCCATGCCAGAGCAGGGTCAAAGAGGAGATTTGAGAGGTTGGGCAATTTTTAAGGGCTTAAATGTTTGATAATGCAGGCTCAGTTGCATTTACGCATGTTTGGGGCCCCAGCAGCATGGTACTGCCCAGGGCATAATGGATGTTGCAAGATTTGATTTTAGTAGTTTAAAAATATCCAAGTAGTCTGCAGGCTAATGGCCATCGGACAGACTCATTAGTGTATCAATAATCATTCGGCATTCTGAAATCCTTTTAATGCTCTGGGACAGCAAGAAGCGGGTCTGTGGGAAGGGAAGAAGGTCACGGGGGAACTTGCGGGCCAGTTAAACAAGTGAAAACAATGAATGGCCCCGAGCATGTGCTCCCGCCCCCCTCCCCCCTGCAGCCAGGCTTAAACAGTGTGTCTGGTGGGGCCTCCTGGTAAGAGATCTGGGACGGGAGGTTTAGGGAAAAGCTTAACGCCTCATGCCGCTCCTCACAGACCCGCAGTGGAAATGGATTCTACCTCCATCGTGCGCTAGACGACCCGTCCTTCACAGCCTCATGGCTCGCACGTTTTCTTCTCCTGGCCTTGGCTCCCGACTCCACCTGGTAGAGGCACCTCAGAACAGTTGACTTGCGGGCCATCCTTCAGGCTCCCATCTCTGCCCAAGCCTTCCCCGGCTCCCCAGGCTCCAGAGCCGCTACTCTCCCCCATGACCTTGTACGTGGTTCTGCACCTTTACTGGGCATCGCCCCACTGAAACGTGAGCTCCTGGCCAGCTACAGTCCTGGCCACACGGGAGGTGCTCTGTTAGGCTTCAGAGCGTGGTTCCCAATTCTCTGTTGTTGTTCTGACCCACTGAAAGCCTCTGAGTATTGGGCAAAGCTATGGGCTACTGCATGTGTGTGCACAGAGGCCCACAGACGGACAACATTGTACACGTTTGGGGGGGGCATACCCTTCCGTGGTCTCTCCCCAGATCCCTAAAGATCAAGCTCTGAGAGGACGAATAAGCTTTTGCAGTCTGGGTGGTTAGTTGTAAAACTCTGCAGTGTGAACAGGAGATAAAGATGAACAGGAGATAAGGACTTCCTGCAGCTCGTAAGCCATGGCCCCGAGGAATACAGCATATGATCAGGTTCTGATTTTGCACCTTAGCGGACCAAGAAAAGGCCTTACTAAAGAAAGAGCTTTGCATACCCTTGCAGATGGAATGCTCTATGGTCAAAGATGCTCTAAAATTCCTTTTACAGCAACACCCCTTCTCCATGGGGCACTAAGGGGCAGCGACCAGCAAGGTCTAGACCATGGCCAAAGGAACTGTGTCTGCCCCTTGGGGTCCTGTTCACTCCCTCCCTGGCTGGAGTCTCAGAGGACCTGGCTGGGCCATGGAGGAGAGAAGGAGCGGACAGAGGGCAGAGGGGAAGTGCTCTGCACAGATTCCCTGGCCCAGAAGCCTTGCTGAGGACAGGCCTACAGAACGCTTTGAACACGAGTGAGCTTTCTCAGTTTGGCCCCAACCAGAGTGCCTGCTGGGTCATCACTGTACTGGAAAGATGACCTCCAAACACCAGCCCTGTACATCTCATCACGCATCAGAGCCCCAGCCAGGCTCCCAGCTTCACTCCACAACAGCCTCACTGGGCAGGAACCAGGTCCGAGAGATCCTGCGCTACCAGTCAGGGAAACCGAGACACCAACCCAGGACAGAAAGCAGTCAAGAAGAAAACTCCAAGTCAACACATTGCTCAAGGGGGAAATGGGGAGTTAGCTGCATTGCCTGCCTTCCTCCTTGTATAACTCTTGCCTCATTCTTCCCTCTAATCCCACCAAAACTTCTTCCTGCTGTGAACAGTCCCTGGTGGGCTGTTCCCCATCACTGCTCAACCATCCATCCATCTGTCCACCTGCTCATTCCATCCTTCCGCCTTCCACGTCCTGCTCAGCCCCCGCCTTCACTGTTTGTGGGCACTACTGTGTCTGCTCCCCAGCGACGTTCTGCCTCCACAGTTTCTGGGGGTGCCCTGGCCCTTCTTAGATCATAAATTTCTTGTTAGGGCATCCCATCTCCAGACTCTTATCCCATCTTTCATTCCAGAAACTTTGAGCACCTCCTATGTTACAAAGATAAATAAGACAAAAGGTCTTCCCTTAAGGACCACACAGGCTGGGGCGGGGGCGGGGAGTGTTGCTGGCTTCATGGAGCCCTCTGTGAGGGGAAGAGAGGCACAGAAGGAACACGAGGAAGGAGTCCACTAAGACGGGGGTCTTGAGGAGGCTTTCTAGAGTTGGGCGGGGGACACGGGAGTTGAGTCTGAAAGGATGGGCTTCCATGCCCAGGCATCAGGGGCGGGCATGGGGAGAGTGCTAGAAGGTTGGCCAAGCACAGGAAGTAGCACAGGAGCAGGGCCAGGGAGACGGCAAACACCATGGGCTTCTGGGGAACCGCCGGCTGGAGCTTGGCCTTGTACGAAGAGAGCCAGGGGAGCTTAGATGGGGGCAGAGGCCAGGAGCAGATCCTCTCCTCATTCAAGCTCCAAGTTATTCTACAAATAACTGTGCCAGGCCTCACTCTAGGTACTGAGGATACAGCTGTGCTCCAAACAGTCATCGCCTGGCCTCCCAGAACCTTCTTCTAGTGGATGGAGGAAGTCCGTGAAAACACACAAAGGCATAAATATGTAGTGTGTTGGGGGGCAAGGTTTAGACCCGTCCGTGGAGGGGTCTTGTAGATGAGCATTTTCGATAGATTACTAGAAGAGCTGACCTCCTGTCCTCACCAAGCAATTGTGCCAGAGAGACGAGGACAGATCCAGCTCTCTCCCAGACTCCTTCGGAAGATGTCCTTGAGTCTTGGGTGAGGGGGGAGGCCGCTTGCTACCACCTTGCTTCCAGCCTCCCGCTGAGCAGCTCCCACTGTGGGGAAACTAATAAGGCCAGCATTTTATGATCCCCAACCTCTGATGACAGGAGGCAATTGGAAGTCAATAAAAGGTGTGCCACTCCAAGGGTGTTTTATGGCTCAGCAAGCCATAAAACCCCGCGGCCATGTGACCAAAGCAAAAGGGGCCACAAAGTGGCTTCATCAGCCTCTGTCCAGGAAGGCTTCCAAATGAGGACAGGGATCGACCAATTACAGCAGGAAGGAGCTGTTCTGTGAAGGAAGGCGCGTGAGTGTGCAGGCAGCTGAGAGGCCCCGCCGACAGACGGAGCCCTCGTGGTGTGATTACAAGAGCCCTTGGGAATCCCGAACGTTCTCCTGCCCTAAAGCACTCCTCATCCTGCCCTAGGATGTTGAAAATCCCCTTCCCACGTGTCCAGCTTTCTGACCACCCGCAGGCCAGTGGCCTAGCGCAGTAGCTTCCTTTCCGGCTGAAACTCATTCCCACCACCCACTGCTCTGAGACCTTGAACCAACGTCCCATCTCACTACAACTCAGTTTCTTCCTTTTCAAACAGGGATAATCACACCTACCTGGCTGGCTTGTTTTAAGAGGTGTTGACACCTAGAAAATGCTCAAGTTTAGAATCTCTTAGGACAGTAGAGGCACAACTTCCCTGAGAGAGAGAGAGAGAGAGCTCAAGCCCTCACATCTACGCTCATGGTCTCCGATAGCCCTTGGGACATTTCCCAAGAGTGCCCATCCATCCACCCCACTACCCAACCATCCACCCACCCAACCACTCATTGACCCAGATGTCCTTCCTTCCAACCCCCGACCCATTCAGCAATACACCCTGGGCACCCTCTGTGCTCCAGACACTGTGCAGGGGATGGAGGTTACGTTCAAGCAAGTGGGAAGAGGTCGTCCAAGGGTGAGGTCAGGTGGGAGTAAGTGCTATACGAAAAGATAGAGCAGAGAGGAGTAGGACGAGGATGCACCATATCAAGGAGCAGGAGCAGATCAAACACGCATGTGTATGTGTGTGGGGGGGGCATGTGTGCACGCACGTATGCATGTGTGTGTATAAACAGGGCGCCCTGACAGAGAATAATGGGCATGTCACTTAGATTGAGGTGACATTTAGGCCAAGGACTGAAGATGGAGAAGGAGTAATGGGGAGATGTTCCAGCCAAGGGAAATTCTGCAGTGGGGAGAGGGACAGAGAAGCCGCAGAGGGCCCCAGATGTCTGGGGTGGAATGAGATGCAGGTGCTGGGGCGGAGGCTGGCCTGCCAGCAGCGCCATCTGTACCCACAGCCCCGGGTCTCACCAGGTCTCCGGGTGGCTCTAGCTTCTTGTCACCACTGTAGCAAGTTTCTGCACACTCAGTGGTTGAAAGCAATACGGACTTACTCCCTTACAGTTCTGGAGGTCCGAGGTCCCAAATGAGTCTGAAAGGGTTGGAATGCAAGTGTTGGCGAGGCCGGTTCTCCCCGGAAGTGCCAGGGGACATGTCCCCCAGGTGTGGACGCTGGGGCACTCCTCAGCTCCTCCAATCCCTGCTTGCATTGGCATTGGGCTCTCTGATGCTGGCCCTTCTGCTTCCTCCGATAAGGACCCTTGGATGGCATGCAGCCCATCCAGGTGATCCAGAATAATGTCCCATGGGAAAAGCCTCAGCTCCGTCACCTGAATCCACGGTGCCATGTATGGTAATATTTGCCCAGGTTCACGGGCAACTTCGGGGGCCATGAGCCTTTCCACCACAGCCATGTCTTGCGGTCCCTGTACGGCTGGCAGGGGCTGAGAAGAGCTGCAGTTTCCAGGGCCCCCTGGGGTGCGGTGACAGCTCTGTGCCCCAAGCCAGGGCTACCCGTTTCTGACCAGAGGGTGTCCTTTCCACCCTGACATCACTTCCCTGCTCTGCTGTGGAACAAAGAATTCTCCTGCTTGGACCTGCCTCCTCAGCCCCAGCCCACACTGCACGGAACCCTCAAGGCTCAGGCACCTCCTCCCCCTGGGCCTCCACGCCTGGGGCACCAGCAGCAGCAGCAGCAGCAGCAGCAGCAGCAGCAGCGCTCAGAAGAGGAAGGCCCCCTCAGGCTGTCTGACCCCTTTGTGTTCTGACCCCAGCCTGTAGGAGATCCCCCCTTCCTGACTCCACAGGAAACATGTCTGGCCCCGGCTCGGGGGTCTGGCCCCACTCACAGCCTGGCACCAGCCCCTCTCCTCAGGGCCGCATCGAACCACATCTCCTCCACTCCTCACTGCAGTCACACCTCCCATGGCACCCTTCCTCACCACTGATTTACTTAGTAAAGACGTGCAGTGGCCATTTGCAGGGACACGGAGGCTCCTTCATCACAGGTGGGAGGAACAGGTAGGTGGTAGATGTCAGGCAATTTTCCAGGGAAGCTTGGGGGCAGAGGCTATGGGAAGTCAGAGGAAGGGCCCACAGCTGGAACAGGCATGGGGGTCAGATTTCAGGAGGAGGCAGCAGGTGAATCTGGCCATCACATGTCTCCAGCCATCACTGACCCTGCCTGCTCAGGATACCACCTGATCCCTGGCTTGTGCTGAACAGTCCTCCTAGGTGGGCACTTGGAAGGAAGGGTCCTGGCTGTGACTTCTGTCTCACAGGCCAGGACAGAGCAGATGCCTGCGCCATCTCAGCACCTGCTCAGAGCCAGAAAGTTCTGGAAGGATGAATGTAGAGAGGTGGAGAGGCGGTGGGCAAAGGGCCAGTCAGGCCCCTCCCTTGGCTACCCCCTTCCCTGCCCCAGCTAAAACCGACCCTCCTTCCCCCTCCCTCCCTCATTGATTTTGTAATCACCAATGCCCCTGGCTCCTCGTCCCACCATAAGCCAGGAGGCCTGGGGGGCAGCTGCTCCAGCAGGCATTAGGTTCAGGCATTAGCTAGCCTTGTGGCTCTTTGGGGAATGCTAATGCACCTGTTCTTTCTGGAAGTCAGTTCCCTCTGGCCCTCCCCTCCAACCACCTCCTTGCCTCCACCCCCACCCCAGGCCCTTGCTGGCAAAGAGTAAGTTTCCCGAAATGATGGGCCACTCCAGCTTTCCTAAACCCTGCTTTGCAAAAGCTGGGACGCGGGTCCATGAAGCTGTCCTATGCTTACCCACAGGTGGATGAGAACCAGTGGCGTGTTATTACACGTGTAACAGCCAGCTCCCTGGGAGGAAAAGTCCTGATGTGTGGCACTGGCCAATTTCTATGGTGTGAGTACCCCCACCGTGGCCCATGCCAAGTGACTGACCTGGACGCAGACTTGGGAAGAGACGCTGTAAGTACCCGTCCCAGCACATGGCCAACCAGGCAGTGCTGAAGTCACCTGCGGGCCCCCTCCCAGGCCGGCATTGCCCTCTCCCTCAGCTGCCTCTGTGTGGGAAGGCAGGGGCCTCTCCCCACTAGGACGAGGCAGTAAGGGGATGGCCTTTTGAGTCTGATCTAGAATGAAATCCCAGCTCTGCCGTTTAATGAGATGGATGGCTTTGGACGAGTTGCTTTAACCTTTCCCTATCAGTAAAATAAGATGACTCTAACTGCTATCCCAGACATGGGAGGGTTACGAGCACCTGTATAGAAGTCACTTAGCACAGTGCGTGCATAGGAGGAACTAGATACGCGTAGCCAGGAGTGGGGAGGGAGACCCATGCAGCGTGCTGCTGTCCAAGGGATCTACGAGCAAATGCTGAGGGAGCCCCGGCATCTGCACAGTGCCTGGCATACTGTCTGAGCCTGGAGAGACCTCTTGAGAATTCAGCTGGGATTGGTTCTTTGCCTTAAGATCGGAAAGGTGTTATTATATCTACTATGCAAAGAAAAAGAGATCAACTATACGTATAGAGTGAATCTCCTATGTTTTGTGATTTCAAGGGCATCAAGAAGCAATCCTGTCCCAAATAATATTTTTCACACCTGCTTAGCGACCCTGAAGTTCCACCACTGGGGGTTCATTCTTACACTGAGCAGCTATCATGTACTAATTCCTTGGGGAGCGGTGAGCATCAAGGTTAGGGCATTAGACACACCCCTGAGGTGTGTTAGGGCATTAGACACACCCCTGAGGTGTGTTAGGGCATTAGACACACCCCTGAGGTGTGTTGGCCACAGGAAGGCACTGGGTGTAGGGGACAGTGTGCAGAGAAGGTGAGACCGGGGAGGGGACAGGCCTCTAGACCAATGGGACAGTGTCCTAGTTTTGGTCAGGTGAGCCCCGGTCCAGATGGAAAATGATGGCAGCAACTCCCAGCACCTTTGTTATTTGGGAGAACATTCAGTCTGGGGCAGTAGAGGACCGGGGCTCAGAAGACAGAGAGCCATGTAGCTGGGAGCCATGGCACAGGCAGCATGGGCCCGGCAAGGATCTGGGCTGGTGTGATTCCCGGGGTCCAGAGAGGCTGAGAATCTTCTAAGAACGCGGGTTCGTTTGAGTTCCTTAAACCCACTCCTTCACATGCAAGATCCTTTTAGTGACATCTGTGCACAGGGGAGAGGAGGAAAGACAGAGGATTATAATGACAGAAAGAAGCTGCCACTTGGGAATTTGGTTTGAAATAAAAATCGTACCCACACAAAGCATGGGCCAGGCAGGGCCAGGAACTGACAGAAGAGGGGCCCCAACTTCGAGAAAAGACTGGACAAAGGGAGGGAAGAGGCAGGAAGGAGGAAGGTGGAAGGGGAAAGAGGACAAAGTGAAGGACAGAGGAAGCCGTCCCATAAACCAAGGAAGGCGAGGAGAAGAGGCAGGAGAGGCAGCAAAGGGAGAAGTAGAGGAGGGTGGGATCCGCAAGCCAGGAAGGAGAGACGGGAGGGAAAGGGGCCACGGGGGCAGCAGGAGGAAGTCGGAGAGAGAAGACGGAAGACCTTGAGAGTCTTACATCTTGATCAAGGCATGACTGATAACATTCCAGCGGACCATCTTTCAGCCCCCTTGTTGGATGACAAAGCTCATCCCCAGTCCGCCATCCATTATCGGTTCTCCCTCCCCGAGGCGAGGGCATCAATAATGGTCCCTCTCCAAGATGCTGCGTCTCCCCACGCTGCACGCAGGCCTGGCCATCGCTGGTGGGCACTCCCGCCGCCGCACGTCATTACCGCCCACCTGCCGGGCGGCTGACCACACTCCCCCGACGCCCCGCTCCCACAGCGAGCCCCTCTGTGGAGGGCCGGGCTCCAGCCCCACACAGGACGGGCAGCCAGGGTCTCCACCAGTGCTGGTGGATGATCCCTGACATCTTGGTACCAGGGCCTGATTTTTAAAAATGATTGTTTAGTTTTGTCTTCTTTTAATTAAGAGGGAGACTGAACTTCCCCATTCTGGTTGGCTCTTCCAAGAGACCTAACAGTTTGAATTTGAATGCAAACATCCTCAAACATCTGTTGCCGTAATTTGGTTGGATTAACTGTCTAGTTTGCTGGGCCATCTGCTGTTCTCCCCAAACCCCATCACTGCCTCTTCCCCTGGCTGGGCTGCCTATCTCACCTGGTTCCCCTCAGCAGGCAGAAGAAAGGATCCAGAAGGTAATCCCTGATTAATGCCACAGGTCTCCTCCCAGAAAAATCTGGAAACAGGCTGGCCATGCCCGGTCGGGTACCAAATGCCAACAAGGGGGGCCTGAGGAGGGAGGGTGCCTGTCTGGGCAGCTGGGAGGTTAGACCTCAGAGCTGTGTGACCTAAAAGAGTTTTTTCCTCTGAGGCTCTCTGAATCCTCCTCTCCCACGCCAGAGCTGCCACGCCAGCATGCTGGGATGATGCCCCATACGGCTCCAGGAGTGCTGCTCTATACGAACGGTATCCCTGGATTTGTTCAGTAGACAACCTGTGCAGCTGTATGGGGCAACCTTGCTCTCATTCCCTGCAGAAACTCCTCTCCCTTCACTGGTTACTCTTTTATAGGATGAAGGCAAGTGAGTCAAGGAATTTTTCCTCTGTCTCAGCATCAAGCCAATGTGACAAGACCCTCCACCCAAGAGAGGCTCTCCTAGCTCCTGCCTGGACCCACCCACTCTGCCGGAGAGATGTTCTTGGTGTGTTGAACTGACATCAGGTTCCTACAGCAACTAAGCTCCCTACTCTGGCTCTGCAGGGGCACAGCCCGGGATGCCTGAACTCCTGACACCTGCAGGCAGAGAGCCGCCTCCCAAACACAATTAAAGGCATAGGTTCTGAGAGTCCTGCAGCCTGCTTCAGAGGGCTAGCTCGGGGACTCTGCGCTATCCCCTGTGACCTCAGGGAGCCCCAGCCAGAATGCAACACTTGGCTGGCCTAGCTTAAGTGCACATGCTCAAGTGGGGTAAGGCAGCAAAATCAGCCAAATAGAGCAGGGACTCGGATCTTCGGATGTGCTCTTCCTCCACAGCCCTCACGAAGCACATCTTCCCTTCCCTCCCCCATTTGTCCCTTCAGCCAGATCTCTGCTTCCTCACTGTCCCCAAGGCTGTGTTCACCCTGGGGCATGTGCCATTTTCTGACTCCCTCCATCTCAGGTCCAGCCTGGGTGCCTCCTCCTCCATGGAGCGCCCCCAGGAACCATATCCCTGTTTCAAACCCCCATGATGCTTGTCAGAGCCACATGGGTAACAATTATCATCTAGCTCCTTGTGTGACTTGATGACTTGTTTTCATCCGGGCACACGTGCTGGTGCAGGATTTGTAAGCAAGAACGGATGGAGAAATGAAACCGTTTGACGTCAGCATTACAACACAGGCCCCAGGACGCCTGCAAAAGGCAACGTTCGACATGGCACTTCTGAACCCCAATAACTGATTCCAAGGTGCTCACAGGTTGGCAGGTACTGCCGGGAGAGTGGTCCATTTCACTGGTAGCAGCGAACAAAGTCAGCCAGTTAATAGAAACCTATTTCTAATTGCTCGACATATAATAGGTACAACTCCAACCAGCTGAGACCGCCGGATCCCATTCAAAACCCTGCTTCCTGGCTTACACCTAAGCCTTTCATGTTTTATTAGAGCTCTGCACATTTCATTTCCTTTTATGTGGGAGGAAAATGAACCCTTGGTTCTAGGAGGGGACACTCACAGCACACTTTTACTTGTCAAAGGGTAGCTCGGTACAAAGAAAACCCCCTGTCTCAGATCTGTGGCTTCAGTTTCAGCAAAGGCGGAGAAGACAAGGGTCACTTGCTACCCCATGGTAGCTTCCAGAAGCATGAAGATCCCAACTTCAGGCCGGCCGAGGCCAGACCGTGTATGGACAGAACAGCACACAGCCCTGTTTCCCAGCTAGCATTCCCACTCATCCCAAGAACAAAGCAGCATTCCGACATATCCCAAGCTAGAAGTTGTGGCTAGAATCTCAGCAGAGTTGAAAAAATCAGCCAACTCAGTCACAAACAGGACTCTGTGGCGGTCCTATGGGTCCCTGTTTCCCTCAGCATGGACACTGAGACCACCCACAGGCACACGGGCACAATGCCAGTAACCTTGACCCCACCAGCCTGCAGCAGCCCAGAACCCATCACCCTGCTGACACAGGGGCATTTGCTGGGGCTCTCAGCTGCCCTCGACCCCCAAAGGTGCCAAGCGTGGCAGGATTTTCTCAGAGCACCCTGAGGGGCTTGAGCCCTAATTCCCTGCCCTGTCCTCCCCTCCCTGCTGGACTGGGGTCTACTGTGGTGCGTGGTGTCCCAGGAAGCCCCCTGCTAGTCACAACCACCACCCCAGTCCCTACCACAAATAGATCATTCTTCCTGAAATGTGGCATGGAGACTCACTCACCTCAGACACGACTCTGTGGCACTGGACCCGTCAGAGGAGAGCCTCTAGGACACTGGGACACCAGCTGGTGGCTCTCTGTAGCTGGCCAGGGTCTGCTCTACACCTCCACCACCCAAGGACCAGTCATGCTGAAGCCCTCGGTGAGGTCTCCACATGTTGGTGACACTGAAGTGCCTTGAAGCATTAGGACCCCGTGGGCGTGCGATGCACACCTGTGACCAGTCCAAGAGCCTCAGCAGACCCCGCTGGCGTCTCCCATACAGCAAGTCACCTGTCCCAACCACACAGTGCCATGCGGCCGAGGGGCATCTAACCCCCAGTGTCTGGAGCCCGGAGGACCTGAACGGACTGCGTCAGCCCCGCAATCTCCACGGCGCTCTCCTGTCCTCGGGGCCCCATGGCGGAGCCTCCAGAAACAACGAACATAGATGCAGCAGTGACCTTCCCAGTCGGACAGTGTTTCCATCAAGGGTAAATGAAGAACTGGGCTCGTCTGCTAGAGCCTCCAAAAATAGCCACCACAGCTAAAGCGCTTTAGAGAAAGGGGACAAGGGCAAGTGTAGAACTGGACCCAGATCAAGGATAGCAGCCCCACCGGTTCTGTGTCCAGGTGGGGAGAAGCTGCACAAAGCAGCGAGCCCCGTGGCCCTCACTTCAGCCACTAGAGCTGGCGGGGGTGGAGAGAGGCAAGGTGCTCCCACCGTCCGCCTACTTAAGACCTTCAGTGGCTCGCCAGGGCTCTGAAGCTAAAGACCACAGTTCCTGGTGGGCCTGGTCCTGCCCACCCTGGGCCTCCTCAGGCACCAGGGCCCCCTTCACGCAGTGCAGCCTCGCCCTGCCCCAGCCCTGCTGCCTGGCCCCCCACCACCCCGAGCTGTGGCTTTCCCTCTGCTCATACCTCAGCCTTGTGCTCTGTCCCTGGGGGAGCCTCATCCAGCTCTGGAACAGAACACTCTCCCTGCACCTCCTGCTTCTCTCTTGTAACCCTCGAAACTGCTGGGATCATCCCTCAGTTGCTGGACTATTGGGTTAAATCTGCCTTCCTCTGGACTGTTAGTTCCAGAAGGGCAAGCGCTGCGGGGTTCACTCCGAGTGCTCTCAGCATCCCACACTGTGCCTGGCACAGAACGGACCTGTCCCTTGAGCACATGGATGAATCCAAGAGTACCTCATTAACAAGCAAGTGTTCATGGCCAAAGAGATGGTGGGGTGGGCCGGACGCTGCCTGGCAAACTGGAGGGCTTTGGAAGCACGGACCCCCCACGTTCAGATCCTCCCATCTATTCCAACCCTACCCTGGCTCTGCGCCCTGCCTCTGCACATCCTCACACACTCCGTGTCTACAGGGTACTCCTGACGTCTGACAAGGCACTTCTAATACAACACACTCCGATCCTAGCACCGAATGGTCCCATTTCTCAGATGAGAAAATGGTGTCATGTGGGGCTAAGTGCCAAAGTCAACAGTAAGCCTAGGGCTTCTCCCCACACAATCGGACATTATGTTTCCCCTGGCACCCACCATGTAAATGATGCAGGTAAATTAGGGGTGGGGGAAACTGAGGGTTCAGTACAAGGTCTCTCACAGAATCCCTCCATGTTCAGCTGAGCGGTCTGCCGCACTCTCCACTGGTCTGGTGTTCAGTATGGAGCCTCTCTTGTCCAGAAAATAACATAGCTCCAAAACAAGGAGGTGCCTGGGAAAGAGAAGAATGTCTGTTTGCACCAAATGGGGAGGAGTCCTAGGGTCCAACTATCTGTAAACAGACTTGTACCTGACCCTGCTTGCAACCCCACACCTCCTTCTCTCCTTCTAGGGTAACCTGAACCTCCACGCGTGGGCCCCTTGGAGGTTCTGTGGGATGGACCCCTCACTTCTCCTCGCCCTTCTCCCGTGTACACTTAGACCGCGGTGTCCTCTCTGAGATCTGACGCATGTGCCTCGATCTGCCTTCCACTCCCAAAAATATTATCAAAACCCTCTGTGCACCATTGTCTGCTCTCCTGTATCCTTTGAACTTGTGACTTAACCTATCTTTTATTTCTCTACTACATGGTAATACATATTTTAAGATAGAAGAGGTAAGAGTGTTTTATTGAAAAAATATTTTATTGAATGAAGTCCAAAACTAGGATTCAGCTTGAATCTTCACATTAGCTGATTGATAACCAA
The DNA here is from genome assembly GCF_902655055.1 of Lutra lutra. Taxonomy (NCBI): domain Eukaryota; kingdom Metazoa; phylum Chordata; class Mammalia; order Carnivora; family Mustelidae; genus Lutra; species Lutra lutra. Next base: position 26,699,347 of record NC_062289.1, on the reverse strand, counting down.
TTGATTATGGTCGAGTTAAATCCCCAGCAGCCCTATCTCATCATACCACCTGCTTCTGGAATGCTCCCCCTGTGACATGACAGAAAGCACCTGCAATCTTTCCATTTGCTGCTGACGACTCCACCATTTTCCCACATACTCGGGCTTTAAGAATGTGAAGACCTCATATCCAGGTCCCATTATCCTATTGGTGACAGAGTGACTCCCCCAAAATGCTGTGCACCAGAACCTGAGAATGTAACCTTACGTGGAAAGAGGGTCCTTGCAGGTAGAGACAAATTAAGACAAGGTCACTTGTGCCCTCACACGAAGAAGGAAAATTTGGGCATGGACACACACACACACACACAAGGAGAAGTCCAGGTGATAGAAAGCAGAGATTGGAGTGACCATCTATAAGTCTGGGAGCACTAGGGATTGCAAGGAGCCGCTAGAAGCTGGAAAAAGCAAGGAAGGATTGAGATTTCAGAGGAAGCACGGCCCTACTGACACCTTGATTTTGGACATGCAGCCTCCAGAACGGTGAGAAAATAAATTTCTGTTGTTTTGAGTCACTCAGTTAATGGTACTTTGTTATAGAAGCCCTAGGAAGGCAATACAATGATCATGACCATTGTTTCCTTTACAATGTTCTCGAGTCTTATCTATTTTTCCCTTTTAATCATTATTGAACCCCTACTATATGCAAAGCATAGGGTTAGGCTCAAGAGACACAGAGCCGACTAAGGTCAGGGAGTACAACTCAACACCCTCAAGAAGCTTGGGGTTTAATCAAAACCAGAAGATGCATCTAGAAACAGCCCAGGTGACAAGCAGCGTGCAGTGAGGCCCTCTGAGGGATGAAATATTTGCCAGGGGAGCTCAGAGGACAGTGGGGGAGAGGGGCGGGAATCTCTGCAAAGAAGGCGCTGTCCTGGAGAGGGAGACTTAAGGCACATCTTTGAGGATAGCATTGAGTTTGGGCTGAGTAAAGCTGAGAAGGACGTTCCACATAAATGCAGAAGTATTCCATTCAGGGGGACATTTGGGGAATGGCCAGCCTGGCTGGGGTGGGGAGTCCTGTTGTGGGGAGGGCTGGACAAATGCACAGAGCCTGGAACAGGAAGCACTGAAATGACAAGCTAATGATTAGGGCTGCACCCCTCCCCCCCGATATCTCAGGTGGGGTCAGAAAGGTGCCAAGAGGCTTCTGTGGCGGTCTGACGTCATACTGTCATGCCTTGGTTGGGGGGCGACCAACCTGTGGTTATTACTGCTATTTTAAAGTCTTGATGAAAGACCCAGCAGAAATGATGGCTCTATAGTGATGCGTTAGAGACTCCTCCTCTGCTCTACTGCTGGAATGACCAGGTGCCAAACCCATGGACTGGTTTCTTCCCAGACGAGTCTTGGCCTGGCCCTGGGCTAAAGGTAGGGCAGGAGGGCCGCTACAGTCTGGCACCCCACTGGAGTTCAGTCAGAACAAAGAGAAAAGAGCTCTGTGTCACTGCCAAGTGGGATTCCAGTACCCAAAAGGCAATGGGCTCCTCACTTTATCGAGTACAAGGCTCTGGGAGGGGGTCTACATGCTGAGCTTTGAAGAGAGCCCTGTCCTTCCAGATGCCAGGACAAGTCCCGGGCTGCCCAGGGACCCTCTCATTTGGCTTTTGCACAAGTTCAGCACTGGTGTTTAACTTTTTTCCCTTTTTTTTTTCCTTCTTCCCTGTTATTTAAATGGTTTTAAACATGAAACTAGGCCAGGAAAAGGGGGTAGCATTGTTTTAATAATTAGCAATTATGATCGCTGCAATATTAATTGCATATTTCCATAGCAAACACGTCCCCAGAGAGCCAAAGGGAGTGGTGGTTAGAGACTGCCGGAGCCTAAAACTGGAATTCCTGAGAACAGAAAGAAGAGAGGAAATCAACTTCTTCCATTTAAGCAAATTACCACGGGGACTGCAAGGCCTCTCTAATTAGCCCAGCTCACAGGAGTTGGTGAGCAGGCTGGTGGGAAGTTGCGCTCGGTACCGCCGGGCCTGCCTGTGTGGGCCCTTGCCTCGCCATTTCTTTTATTTTTGTCATTTGGGCAAGGCGGCAGCTTGTTTCCAGGGGGCGGCTGGGCTGGAAGATGACACTCCAGACCTCGGTGCCCTGGGCCCCCAAGCTGGGGCCCCTCCTTCATCTGTGCAAATCCTGACCACGGAAGGGCAAAATGGGACAGGACCGCAGGCGATCCCACGCGGTGGCACTCGAGGGAGGCTGCGGCAGGAGAGGCCAGCGAGCCTGCCTTCCCAATTCTGTGACACAGATTGAGGGGTTCAGGGTTGAAGGGGAGTGGGGATGGGGAGAGGAGACAGCGGGGGCCATGGGAGAAGCAGGTGTGAAAGGTGGAGCGGGGAGACAGGAGAACCCCTCAAGAGAAGGTAGTGCTGTAGAAAGCAGCAGCAGCAGAGAAGGGCTGGCAAGGAGGAAGGAGGCCCCTGAACTGAAGGCAGAGGAAAGAAATGAGGGTCAGCAGGGCAGGAGTTATAAAGAAAAGGCAGTGGAGCCATCAGGCCAAAGATGAGATTAAACAGGGAAGACTTCCTGGAAGTGGCGTCCCTCATGACTGCTGTGCACTCGTCCCTGGAAGAACATGTACAAGAATGGGGCACTCCTGCCGCAGCCCCCAGCTTCAGGGACGATGACAGGCTCATGAAGGAGCCCCCAGAGGAGGCTGGAGAAACGGGACCGTAGCAACAACACCAACAGGCCTTTCCTGGTCATTCTCTGTGAGGGGTGGGGAGGGAGGAAAGAGACAAAAAGACAATAGGCTCAGAGCCCTGTGGTACCCCAGTTTTGCAGATCTCACGAGTGTCACAGGCCACACCTCGCTTCGTCCACAGTGAGACAGGAAAGCAGCAAATACAATCTCCATTTTACAGGAGGGAAGACTGAGGACGCCTTCCCCAGATCACATCCTTAAAAGAGACAAAGCCTGGGGCTCTTTCCGACACACCACACCCACTCCCCAGCATCCCCTTTCCTTAGCCCCTGAGTTCTTAAAAACAACCTGCCTAACAGAAGCGCGCCCCACCTGGCTGCAGCCAGGACCAGGGGCCCCCACACAGGATTTGGAAAAGTCTCGTCCACCCGCCCCTGGTCCGTCTCCCAGGTTACGTGGTGTTCATTTTCAAGTAACTTGCTAAGCAAAACTCCAAATTCACAGATAGAGCCATTACAGGGCAATAATTCTCGCTGTAAAAGGGATCCCCCTAAGGTACCTTTAAGTGGGGGGACCCCCTTGTGCATGGGGGCGTTTGTTTACAGATCATCGACTCCTCCATGGAGAAGCTGGGAGGCTTGACAGAGAAACTCACAAACAAAATGTCTCTAGCCGCTTCCAGTGGAGAAAGATCAACAATGAAAATAAAGTGAATGTGCTTCAAGAACAGGGAATCCCATCATGGACAACGGTCCCTGATGTACGCAAGCGCCCACCCCCTTGCAGCGCTCCCTGAGCCCCCAGCCGTGCTCTAGCACCCCCCCACACCCACCAGGACAGTGGTGATAGTGGCGATGCTATCACCTGGGCGCTGGCAATCACACACCGGAGGGCAGAGATTAGAGTCCCCAGGGGGCAGGTGAGGAGACAGAGAGCCTACCCGAGGTGACATGGCTGGTGCAAGTAGACTCAGACCCTCCCCCTCAAGTGTCCCTGAGGCTGCTTTCACCTCTCCTGCTCCCTGTATGGACGAGGGAGGGCTCCCACCCTAGTGTTATATGGCCCACTGAACACAACACCCCACACCAGGCAGGCGAGATGGGCGGCAGCTCTAGTCCCATATGCTCAAAGCCCCTTCTCCCCCAGGGGAGGACACCGCACACTGTGCAGAGACACACAGGAACGCGCTTGGCAACAAAGGGAACAACAGGTGCCATGGGAGGCGGGCTTTGGAGTAGAAAGAGGGAGAGGTGCCCCTTGGTTCTCAAAGGAAGGTGTGGCCAGCTTGTTGGAATAATTCGGGGATAAGGACGAGCAGTACCTGGTCCCCTCTGGTTGGCGAGCCTTACGTGGGGAAGCACAGTGGGGAAGAGAACATTAGGTTAGGTCATTGGGGTCCTCCTAATCTCACCAGCTGTCAAGGCAGTGCCCTAATCAGATCTTAATCTGAGGCCTCACACCACCAAGGCCCCCTTACTAACCTGGTCCTCTATCCCACGGCGCCCCAGACAGCCCGTTTTTTGGTCACATGGCCAAGGGCTTCTAAGAAACAATACCACCCAATGGCCAAAGCAGGTCAGGAAATGCCGCATCCCAAAAGCGGCCCAGGGCCAGCCACTCTGTCCCAGAGCAGCTTCCCCCACCCCCACACCACCCACTCTGGGCTGGGGTGTGTGGGCTGTTGGCTCCGCAGCCCATGAAATGCATTGCCCTCCCACCTTCCCTATTAACAAGTCTGGAAGGCTTTGCTCACTCTGTGCGTGTACAAACATTACCCGGTATATTTTTTATCTTACTTATCCCTGGGAATCTATCTCAAAGCCGCCTTTGGAAACTCCTAAGCAGATGTAATGCGTGGATTTCAGCCTCTGCTCGATAGTTTGCAATGTAGTTATTCCCCAAGCCTTAGCATGCGGGAAGAAACAACTGAAGCAGAAACGTGTTTAACCAAACAGCAGCTTGGGGGTAGGGGGGAGATGGGGAAAGAGGGGAGGAAGGGAGAGAAGGAGGGAGGGAGGGAGGGACAGAGAGGGGAGGCCCAGAGCAGCCCTTGTGCCTGCTTCTTCCAAGAAGTCACTCAATGATTTCTATCTATGCCCCCCAGTAGAAGCTGTTTGCCTCCGCCCCAGAGCTGCCTTGGCTCCCCTGGGCCGGGCACTGTGGGCAGAGGGAAATATGGAGGGTGGTTGGGGGGCGAGCATCGGAAAAATGCTCTTGACATAACATTTGAAGGTACTTTCAAGTTTAAAGAGAAGAACATGAGGACATGAAACATGATCCCACTACCACAACTCTACGAGGTAAGCTCCAATAGGGACAAGGACAAAATGGCAATCTAGAAAAATCAAAGCACTTTGTAAAAACCGTGTTCCAAGGAGGATGTTAATTTTACTCCCCCGCCCTTTGAAAAGTCCTTTATTATAATACAGTGTTTGGGTAATCCTAATACTTTGGCATGATTGTGAATAGTGTTGTGGTAACTGGTAAGAATCAGGAAGGAAAACAGGATGTGGGATCACCCCTCTGAGACCTCATCATCCAGATGAAGGTGCCACTTGAAGCCATCAGGCCAATCTCTCTTAATTAGAAGAAGGCAAAGGGAATGCTGGGTAGGCTTGAAATAAAGGACTGGCCTGTAAGCATAAGTGGCTTCCAGAAGGAAGAAGGGCCGAAAATAGAAACAGCCACACAGAGTCTCCTTCAACTCCCCGGCTAGCCAGGCCAGGTCTGCAGAAGGGATTGGTTTGTCCCCAGGGTCTGTTATCCTTCATGGAAGACCAGACAGCCACCCCAAATCACCAGAGAACTGGAGCTTGCATGACCAGGTCTGACCTACCCCAGGACAGGTGACAGCAGGGGACAGGTACAGAAGGTGAGGAAGCCCAACCGGCCACAGCTGCAGCCTCCAGAATGGCTCTGGCAGTCTTGAGGTTAGGGGATGAGGCTCAAAGTCTCCCTGCCGAGCTCTGGTAGGCATGTCCACATTGTGTCATCATGCATCGAGATTTCCAGAGAATCCAGAGGCTGAGGGTTTGGAAGAGATGGTGGCCGCAGGAGCTCCAAAGTCTTCATCACAAGGATGCCACACAGAGAGAAATCATGTTTACTTGAGTGGAACAGGGAGGGAGCGAGGCCACCAGGGGTGGGGTGGGAATGTGGACTGTTTGGTGGCTGAGCCCTTGGGCACAGGTACTAGGAGAGGCTGTGCTGGGCCTATAGCTCAATGCCCTGAGGTCCTATCCAGTTCCTCATAATCCTTGACCCCAGCTCCCACAACAGTTCCCAACATCGCTTCTGTGTCTGGCCAGCTCCCCGTATCCCAGCACTGCCCTCCAGGGCTTCCCGTGAGTTATTGCTCCCCATTGCATCTGTGTGGAGTCCTTTATATTATGTTATATGGCATTATATTTTCCACTATCATTGTTATTATAATTTCCAATATCACTATATTCTCCAATACTCTTACTATTATCTCTAATGAGTGGGCTAGTTGTCATGATAAAAGTAGGTATCTGGGTGTGTTCCGGCCGCAAAGGTGGACCAAGGACAAGTCCATCCCTAAGTGCCAGGTCCATTTGGATGGGCAAGGTCAAAAGTCAAGGAAGGCCAGAGCTCAGCGAGGACCTGAGAAGTGAGCTGCGGCAGGCGGGAACCAGCTGGACAAGTCCAGGAGTTCAGTGGTAACCTGCTGGGCAGAAACGCACGGCGAGGGCTTCGAAAGGGCAAGAGCAGGCCTAGATGGGGGGACGCTGAGGATAGAGAGCGCTCACTTCCCCTGGTGCCAAATGCCAGTCCCACTGAAAACTAGCAGACATTGTGTCCCATGGAGGGAAAAAGTGTTGGAGACAGACAACAGCCTCGAATTATTTTGGAAACAAGTAGATGTAGAAGTAGGTAAGTAAATAGGTAGATGAAATTAAAAGTAAATTGGAAAAGACAGAAATGTCAGAGATGGGAAGGAATATTACAGATTTTTCTAGGTGAACCTCCAAGTCAACAGACAAGGACATTAGGCCCCATGAAGCTATAGGATTTCCCCAAGGTCAGTAATAGATCCAGGATTCAAACCAAGGCCTCTTAATCCCTAGGCCAGTGTCTTGTCCACTCCCCTTGCCCAAAGGCATGATACTGTTTACCCTCTGTCTCCTCCACAGAAATATGAGCCACATAAGAGTGGGTGCTGGCTCAGTTTTGTCTTCTGGCACCTAGAACACTGCCTGGCACATAGTAGGTGCCCATCCAATGGAATGGAATCCAATGGGTGGAATGGAATGGAATAGAATAGGTCAGCAGAGCTGGGACTAGGATTTGGGCATACAGGCGGAAGAGAACCCCAAATGCCTCTCTCCTGTCCTTCCACCTGTGGGAAGCTCCACGTTTGTCTCTACTTCCCATGTCTCCAGCCAACTAATCTCTCACCCCAGCAAGCGAGGAAAGGGTCTCCAGCACAGGCTGCGGTGCTGGGAACCAGGAGCCAGCCCTTTGTCTTGGCGATGGCGGACAGAGAGCTCAAGTCCACATCCTTTGTGCGAGGAGCTTTGGAAAGTGATTAGTTTATCAGTTGGTTAGCCACAGGTGGAGAGGCAGAAAGCACGAGAGACAGAAGGAAGACTCAGGAAGTAGGACTGAGGGCCACTAGGGCCACTCGTGAGCCTGTGCCTCAAAGACTCTGCCACCTCTCCTATCTGCTAACTACTCTTCCAAGGTGCACAGCAGGATCATGGCCAATCCACCAACCCCAGAGTATTTACTAGATAGTCTCGGAGAAACTGACTCCTTGGACTTTGAAGGACTTTGGGTAAGGAGTGGTGACTTTTTACAGCAACCTTAGTGATAACTCCTTCTAATTCTTTGACTGCATTAGGGTGGCAAGACACAAGTTTCCAGCACTCACATCTTAACCTCCATTCTCCCCGACCCCAGAGCGCTGGCTCTCTGTCCATTTCCATTCCCTCCTCCATGATGACAAGCCCTACCTGTGAGTCCCCACTCACAAGCCATTGACACAAGCCGTTGACTCTGGCTCCCACCTGCAGGACCCAGGCTAACCATGTCCTCAAATTTCCTCTCGCTGGTGGTGACAGAATTCAGGCAGAGTTTGGCAGGGGCTGGACAGGACAAGAGCCCCTTGTCTAGTCCGCCTGTCAGTGCTATCTTAGCACCTAAATAGCATTTCTGGGACTGCCCGGCTGGTGTTGGAGCCGTGTCCTGACTTCAGGAATCTGTGCGCCTCTTGGCTTTTTAGCATGGGCCTCACGTTGTCCTTAAATCTCTGCTCTCTCCATCTCTCCCTGACACTCACTTCCACCAGCACCCACCATGGCCACACCACCCACGAGGAACCCTGTGACCTCCCACTGCTGTGTGTTCAGTGACCCCGTCAGCCCCTCTGGGCTTCAGAGTAGCTGCTGGGGATATGACTGCTTTTCCCAGGTCCTTGTCCCTCTGGGGTTGCTCCCAGCCTTGCCTCAGCTCCACCAGCTCTGACTCTCCATCTGCCCACAAAAGCCTGCTGTCCAATATGGCGGCCCTCGACCCCCTTCACTCCTCTCCTAACCTGGGAACCAGTGATCACCATCCACCACTGCCCAGCGAGGGTGGCAGCGTGGAAGGAAAGCGAGTCAGCAGAACAATGGGCTATTGACTATGAATTCCATTCCTCTTCCCACCCCTGGCTGTTTTAAACAGTTGGAAGACGGGCTTTGATCACTATGTGTGTGTACACATATTAGCCACACCACGGCCTGTCCTACTTATCCTCGGGAATTTGTTGCAAAGCCGCCTTTTGGAAACTCCTAAGTAGGCTGTAATTCGGTGGATTTTATGTTCCGCTCACTGGCTGGCAAAGTCGTTTATTCCACAAACCCCTGGCATATCTGAGAGAAAGAAGATGCATGAAACACGGGGCTGCCGGAGGCCCGCACACCTGCCACGTCAGGGCTGAGGGGGCCACCGCCCTGCCTGGACGGAGTCTGAGGGAAGTTTCTTCACAGCGAAACTTCTACATTCTCAACTTCAATAACTTGGGTCATTGGTAGGAAAGAGAAACAGTCTGTAAATGGCATTTAAAAGCAAATTGAATTGGCTTCCCCCAGCAGACACAGCCCCCGGTGCCGCCTGCCAGAGGACGCCGTGCTCACCTCATCTGAAGCCGCCATTTGTCATGTGTCAGAGGATCTGAAATAAGATTCCTTTGTGTACAACTGGCTAATAAAGAGGTTCTTAGCATTAATAATTTACTCTAAATGCCATTCCGACATGGCTTCTCTCATACCTTCAATCTCAGGTATCGCGGCCGAGAGGTGGACAAGGATTTCTGGAGATCCTAAATGTGTGTTCCCGAATAACATTCACATCAGACATCCACCTGCTTGATATGCGAGGCCAGCGGCTCGGCGGCCGGGTGTGAGCACGCATCAGGAAAGCCACCTGCTTGGCAGGGAGGAAGCTAAACCCATGGGCCGCGGGAGGGGGAGGAGGGGCTTGTGACGCCGAAGGAAGAGAACGGGCCAGGGCGTCTGGACGCCATTTGACCATATCTGTTGAGGGACTCAGTGCACCAGGAGCTCTGCTTGGCTGCGGGACCACAGGCACCAAAGCAAGGGCTTCCTCACCTTCCAGACCTTTCGAGAATGGGGATGCAAGGGGGCCACAAGTCAACAAAATCAACAAACATAGACAAATCTATTCACCTTTGTAAACAAGGCTTATGTGTTGCCTGCCCTGGCCCTCCCCACCCCAGTGATGGGGTGTCCTTCCTCTGGCCTCCTTTCCCTTAGAGCCCTCAGCACTGTCATCGATGTGGGTGTCCTAGTCAATCTGGGTGGTTACAACAGAATAGCCTGGATGGGGTAGGCAGCTTAGACAACAGACACTTAATCCTTCCAGTTCTAGAGACCAGGAAGTCCAAGATCAAAGTGCCAGCAGACCTGGAGTCTGGTGAAGGCCAGCTTCCTGGTTCGTGGATGGCTGTTTTCACATTGTGTCTTCCCAGGGCGAGAGCAGAGAGATGGAGAGCAAGCTCTCAGGTCTCTCCTCAGAAGATCAGCAATCCCATTCCTGAGGGCTCCTCCCTCATGACCCAATCACCTACCCACGTCCCTACCTCCTGACACCATCATTCTGGGGGTGAGATTGGATTTCAACATGCAAATGTGGAGATGGGGTGGAGGAGGACACCGCATTCAGTCCATAACAAAATGGACAATGCCAGATCAAGGACTAATCTTTCTGTCTCTGCATCCCCAGGGTCTAGCACGGAGCCTGTCACACAGAGAGCACTGAATGACTGGTTGCTGGACAAAAGAAAGGCCCATCCCTGCCCTGACGTCTGGTGCAGGAGGCAGAGCCTAACCGAGGCTGCAGTGTGGAGGTCGCGGGCCACGGTCACCTCAGGCTAGCGATGCTGCAGGGTACATGAGCCCAGACCTCAGTGGCTTCCAACGGCAATTTACTTCTTACCCAGTCCACGAGTATCACAGCCGACCCTCCTCCTGCCCTCTCCCCTCCCGTGGCCCTCTGCTCCTCACCCTCTTCATTGTAGCACCAAGGTGGGAGGGGCAGCCACCGTTCCAAGCATGCAAGTCCTGTGGCGGCGGTGGCGGGGGTTGGGGGGGTGGGTAGAGAAATAATAGAGAAACATGAAGGTTCTGGGACCGTCTGCCCCGAAGAGGTGCATGTCACTTCCACCCACATTTGATTGTCCAAAGGACGCTGCATGGCCCAGTGCTGTCAGAGCGCCCGGAAATGTCCTCCTCCCACCAGACGGCTTGGTCGGGAGGTGCAGCAAACATGGAACCACAGTACAGACAACTCCAAACACCATGCTAGTCGGCCGCCGTAGGCCTCAGTGATCGATCAGGGACACGGCAATCGGCTCAGTGTGGCTCGGGGCTGGACTGATTCCAGAGAAGCGAGGTCTTCGGTGACAGCTGCCTGTCCCAGGTCCTAACTACAGGGAGGTGTCCCCAGCAGATGTGTGGAAGCCTGCACATTTTTCACATTTCCAAGGATGAAAGAACCAGCAGCTATATCCAGAGCTCCTGGCAATTCTCCCCAAAGGCCAGTGAGATGCTGAGGGGTCGCTGGCTTCAGGCCAACCCAAGGATGTGCAGTCTCAGGGGACATGGCAGGATTTTGGACACCCTCACTGCCTCCTGACATGGTACTCCCATTCTGAGAGGGTCAGAGCTCACCCTCGCTCTCGCGAGGGTCAGTAGGGGACAGTCATGGCTGGGAGCATGAGTTGCAGAACCTCTGAATGTCCCCTGTGGTCACACTTGGAGGCAAGTGCCTCAGCGTGTCCTAGAGAGGTCAAGACATGTCCAGACGCGCCCACGCCCCTTCTGAGGAGAAATGGCCTACACCTGCTGCCCACTCTGTATGTCTGGACCAGACGTGGGCACCCAGTCCAAGGGCAGCCACAATGTGGGAGGGACAGGGACCTGTAAAGTCCTGGTGTAAAGAGATGAGCAGATCCCTCGCTCATGACTGTCAACCAGAGGCTAGTGAGAGACAGCCTGTGGAAGGAAAGTAGAGCTCGTTAGCGCCACACTAACCGGCATGATAGGGGCCACCTAGGACGAGGAAGCCCGCTGGCAGAGGGAGAAGACTAGAGAGGGCCTGCAGAGAGAAGCAGATGCTGGGAGAGAAGGTATTGCTTCTGTCACCATGCAAATACCATTCCCAATCGTGTCCAAAAGAGGCTGGACAAAGGTCTTCTGCTCCAGAGTCAGCTCTCGGTCCTTGGTAGCCAAGAGATCAGCCTGAATCCACCACCGAATGAATAGCCATGGTATGAGGCCCTTGAGTAGTGGCCCAGAGCAGGAGAGGCCCAACCTGACAAGCCTGAGGTGACATCGGACATTTCCAGGAAGGATGGAAGCTTGGAGATGGGGAGGGACTTTGAGAAAAAGAATGAAAACTTTGGAATGAGTACAAAATACAATGGTGTCCTTTATAAACCTAAAGATGCACAAGGTAGGAACATTAAAGTGGACAATTCAATGTTACTAATGAAGTAACTACTTTATTCGTGTGTTTACAGCATGCTTGTTGACACGTAAAACTGAAGTATAAGCAGAAATTTTGAGATGAATATTTTTTCCAAAGTCAACACTTATTCTTCCATTTCCCTCTTGTTGTAGCTGGGGTCCATTTTTAGTTCCTGCCATTGTTTATTTATATCTACCTTTGCTGGTTTTCATCAACATTGGCAAAGGATTTTCTATTATAGTGGCCTTTAAAAAAGAAAAGAAAAAGCTTTTGGCTTTATGAATTTATTCTGCTTTTTGTTTTCTGTTAAATTCATTTCAGCTTCTGGCTTTATTAATTCTGTTTATTGTCTTTGGTTTTGTCTTGTTGCTCTTTATCTAATTTCTTGAGTGAAATCTTAGGGCATTTATTTTCGGACTTGGTGTCTTGGCATTAATGGACCTAAGGCTTTAAATTATCTTCTGAATACCCATACTCCATATGTTTTAATATGCTACATTCTTGGATTTATTCTAATAATGTTATTTCCTTTGTGATTGACTCTTTACTCCAATAATTATTTAGAGGACTAAGTTATTTAAATGACAGGTGCACAGATTTTATTCTTGCCATCATTCTGTTGATGATTTCTCATTTTGCTGCATCATGGTTACTGAATGTGACATTTAGGTATGATAGTGATCCTTAGAAAGGTATTGATAGTTTATTTGTGACCTAACACATAGGTAAGTATATGAACGTTCCAGATACATTTGACAAGGATTTGTGTTCTCTATTTGCTTAACATGTATCGCACATTCTGATGTCATTATCCTTGTTAATCATGTTGTTTCCTTTATAGCCTTATCCGGTTGTCTTGTTGCTCTGTTGAGATCTAAGTTAAAGCCTCTGATCTGATGCTATCTTTATCTGTTTCTCCCAAGAATGCTATCAATTTTTGCTTTATGTATTTTCAAGTTTTTTTAGCATGTGCATAACAGTTTATGATTGTTATATATCATTTTAACAGGAAGTTCCTTTCATCAACATAAACTATTCCTCTTTATTTTATTTGCTATGAATATTGCTATTCCTGTGTTTTGTTTTATTAGTTTTCCCTGATATATATCTTTGCACTTTTCCTTGGGTTTTCAGCTTCTCTATTACCTGTATATATGTATCTTGCTAGAAACTTAGGATCTTTTAAAAATCCAGTTTGAGAAGAACTTAACTCATTCACAAGAATTGTAATTGCTGATATGCTTAATTATTCTAACAATGCCATGCATATGTACCTCTGTGTATCCTATTTGCCATGCTTTCTGGTTTGGTTTTTACCCATTTTTTTGCCTTTCACTAATTTGCTTGAGCTGTTTTCATTTGATTCCATTTTTATGCTATATAGAGACTATACCATAGATTCCTACTTTTCTAGTGTTTACCCTTAAAATTTTGTGAGTAATCCCTTGCATTTCTATAACAACATCTACACTAGTCAGTATCGAGAGTCACCCCTAGCTCAAAACGAAAACAAACTGCCTGCCTATCACTCCTTCCCTCACCACTTCCACCTGTTATCTCTCATGCTAATCATACCTAAAATGTTTATCTAGCTTTTGCTTTTAAAATATTTTTACAACAAATAACAGGTTTTACTAATTTCTCTTCACTTCATTGTGTCTTCCTTGTAGATTCATTATTTGGTATATTGTTACATGTGAGACATTCAGTTGTATAAAACCCATCTCAACTTTATACAGATATATTTGGGGGGGGGGTAAGAATTACATGGCTTTATCCTATAAGCTTTGGAAGTTATTTGAAAGTGTTTTAAGGGTTTTTTTGTGAAGGGAATATAGTATTTTGTTCATATTAATTTTAGGAAGCCCACAGAATAACAGCTTAAAAACCCTGAAGTGCATTTTTCTCTCAAGTAAAAGAAAGTCCAGAGGGAATCAGTGCAGGTCTGGTGTAGTCACTGCATGATGTCAAGCACTTGGGTTTCGTTCTTGTTGTTCCATAGAACATGGCCCAACGCCACCTCATGGTTCAATATGGCTGCTGGGCCTCCAGCCATTACATCAAAAATAGCAGGAAGGAAGAAGGCAGAAAAAGAAGGGCACCCTATCCTTTTAAGGAGACTTCCCAGAACACAATAATTCTACTTATATTTATATGCTATACCTAGCTATAACAGAGGCTAATAAATGAGATTTTTTTTTTAATTGGACAGAGGTGTGCCTACATTAGGGCACATTACAGTGAAATTTAAGAATAGCAGGAATCAATAGAAGATCCTAAAAGCTTCTGAAGAATAGAAAAAAAAGTCACATTAAAAATAAAAGTTCACAGGGCGCCTGGGTGGCTCAGTTGAGGGTCTGATTTTGGCTCAGGTCATGATCTTAGGGTTCTGGGATCAAGCCCCACATCAGGATCCCTGGTCAGTGGGAAGTCTGCTTCTCCCTTTCCCTCTGCCATTCCCCTTATTCATGCTCTCTCTCTCAAATAAATAAAATATTTTAAAAAGTGGGGGGGGGGGGTCCTGTTCTCATGTTTTAGAATCAAAACATCCGTAGCAACTATGGAAGCTGAAAAGCAAGAGACCAAGACCTTCAAAAGTCTGTGGGAAAAGCAGCTCCAACTTGAAACTCTATCTCCAACCAAACCCTCCAGTGGGATAGTTTTCATCTTTCACAGGGAGGCCCTGAATGCACTTCATCAAAATGAGGAAGTGAGTCAAGAAAAAGGAAAACACCGGATCCAGAAAACAGGAGCCCAACCAAGAGAAGAGGTAAGGGAAAAACCCAGAAAAATGGCCGACAGAATAGTCAACACATTTGAACACAACGAGAAGAGATCTTCAGGTCTGTGGGAGACTTGGGGAACAGACTCGCACTCATGTGCTAACAGGTAATATAAACTAAGCAAATAAAAATGAAAACAAGTCTTAATCCAGAGGGGAGGGGGGGGAAAGACATAATCCTAACACACTGCACAGCCAAGCCTCGATAGGATCTCTACGTTCACACAAATAGGTGATTTCCCCCAAAAGTCTGGCTGGGGCTCAATGGGTGCAGGCAGGACAGATAAGCATATTCTATGGGAAGGAAATGGGCATGTGAGCACATGCGCAGAGGAAAATCTGATTTTCCACAGTTGCGAGTCAACGGATAGTTCTTAAGATGGAGAAATCAAGAAATGGCTACATCTACCAGAAATGGAGAAACGCAGAAGTAAACGGCAGGAGAACTAGCTCAAAGAATGGACAGTGATTGCTCCGGGGAGTCTGGATTTACGATGCAGAGAGAGGGTAGCCCGCTGCTCTTTCCCATTTGATCCCTGGCAATACTCTTTACTCTGTATAAATGGCACAAGTTGCTGAACAACAGAAATCACATATACTTAAAGAAAGAGATGAATGCCGGGCAATCTGGGGGTGGCAGGGGAGGTGATGGGGAAAGAAAGCATCTTTCACACTAGCCAAATACATTAATTCTTCCAGAGGCGAATGGGAAGGCTGGTAAATGTTCTGAGTCCATACTTGTCTGATAGGGCTTCATTTTGCCCTCACACTTGAATGATAATTTATGTTCAAAGCCATTTCCCCTCGGAGCTTTGAAAATATGCTTCATTATTTTTTTGTATCCAGTTTTGCTGATGAGGAGCATGACGTCAATCCAGTCCTGGTTCCCATGCACAGAGGGCTGAATCGTGCCCCCCCACCCCTGCAAAAGATGTCTCCACGTTCAAACTCCCAGCAATGGTTTCAAGTGTGACCTTCTTTGGAAAGATGATAGGTGCAGATATAATTAAGTGAAGGATCTCCAGACGAGACCCTGTAGGGTGGTCCCTAACTCTGACAGCTGGTGTCCTTATACCAAGAGAGGACACAGGGAGACCTAGAGAAGGGCATAGGAAGGCAGAGACAGAGATGGTAAGCCAATGAGGGGACGGGACTGGCGGGAGCCACCAGAGCCAGGGGACAGGAACCCAAGCGACACTCCCTCTGAGCCTCCAAAAGGGACTAATGCTGACAACTTTTTGTCCAAACAGTGTTAATTACATTTCTGTTGTTGAAGCCACCCAATGTGTGATACTTTGTTATAGGAAACTGATAGACATGCATATAATTATTTTCCTCTTTGAAGGTTTTTAGGGTCTCCCTGTATCTTTGATGTTCTAGAATCTCACTGCGACACGTTTATGTTGGTGGATTTTTAAAATTTTGCTGGCCATCCTGGGGCCCTTTAAGTCTGAGGATTTTTATCTTTCTCCAGTTCTGGAAAATTCCCTTCTATGAATTTGTTAAGTATTGCCTCTCCTCCATCATTTTTATTTTCTTCTTTTGGTACTCTTTATTCACATATGTTTGGTGTTGATTCATCTTTCTCTCCTATTTTCTATTTCCTTCTCTTTGGCATTGCATTTCTGGAGAAAGTCTTGTCCTGATTTTTCAGCAATCAAGGGTCATTTCCTTCATCCACACTCATTTTCCAACTCTGTGCATCAATTCTGAAATTTTTTTTTTAATGCCAACTAACAAAATTTTAATTTCCATCATCTCTAGTTGATTGGGATTATAGGAATCTAAAAGCCTCCCTATCTTTTAGGAGACACCTTGTGGTTGGAAGAAAGTTGCATTGTGTCCTCAGAATGCCATCATCTAGCACCTTCTTCAGACCTACCGATTTTCGATTCGTACTTGTCTCTGATTCTGACATTCACTGCTGTTAACTGCACCCTTGTGAGGCACCAATTTGCCGAGCACTTACTGTGCACCACCTTATTTAATGCTTTTTATTTAAGGATGGTAATATTCATATCCCCATTTAATAGATGGGCAAGCTAAGGCAGAGTAGAGTTTCCTCACCACTGATCACAGTAGAGCTAGTTAGGAGTAGAGATGAAATACGATCGTTAGTATGGCTGATTCTAGAACCTGAGCATGTGGCCACTCCATTATTTCGCCCTGAAGGATGTTTGCTTATGATGCCGCCCATCTCTGGATACTGGTTGGTGCGTTTTTTAATAGTTAAAGAATAATGTAGAGCAGCGGTTCTCGACCAGGACTGACTTTGTTCCCTAGCGGACACTCAACAATGTCTGGAGACATCACTGGTTGTCACAATGGGGGAGAGAGGAAGGTCCTCCCAGCCAGGGCAGCTGCTAACCACCTGACAGTGCGCAGGATGGCCCCACAACAAGGATGGACCCGGCTTCAATGTCAGTAGTGCCGAGGTGGGGACACTGTGCTGTTGAGCATCTGGAACCTCTTCCAGCCCTGGAGCCCACAGTGACTAGTCCAGAATGCCAGGGCTAAGTGCAGGAGAGCACCCCAGAAAGGCCTGAGTGAGGCCAGACTGGCCACCGTCATGAGAGAACAGACTGTAAGAGTGAGGGACCGTCCCAGGCCAGGGAGTGGCAGCGTCACAGAGGTCATTGGCCCCTCAAGCCCCAGACTCCACACAAGCCTCTTTGGACCAAGGTCACAGTCACTGTGAAAAGCCCTTTGAGACAGGGCCTGTAGCCTATTGGTATGGAAGTTCCCTCTTTGTTCCTTCTTCCTCTCCATCTCAGACAGGCAGCCATGCCTTTTTCCCCTTCTCAGCCCCAAGGAGTCCTGCAGGGTGGAGAGCAGGAAAAGACCCAGGGACAGACAGGTGGCCAGGGCGGCAGCCAGATGTTGGGGGCAGCCGGCTGTGTGGTGCAGCTGCAGAGGCTGTCCCCAGCCTGGGAACCCAGCCTCGCCAAAGCAAAGCACACTTCAAAGGAAGGGGAGCGTGGAGGAGCAGGGAGGGGGTGCTGGGCTGGGTTCAGGTAAGGGGCAGAGATCAAGAGTCAAGAGCATTCTACTGGTCTAAACTCTGATGTGAGGCAGTGCCTTGCTTGGGAAAGAGAGAAGGCAAAGGAGGGAGCCTGCAAGCAGAGTGGGGAGGAGGTGTCTGAGCCTGGCTCCCCGGCACCTCGTTGTCAGAGCCCATGGTGGCCAGCATGATTCCAGAGCCATCCCACACGTGGGGCCAGCCCGGGCCGGAGCTGAGGCAGCTCCCCGCCATGCTGGACCCTCTGGCACCCAGGGATTTCTCTAAAACAACCTACCTGCCTTCCCTGCCAACCCCACCCAAATGACATAAACACAGAGGGGTGAATAACAGGAAGGCCCCCACCTTGGAACACATCCTGGGCCCAGTGCGATCAGGCACAGAGCAGGGGTGAGGCAAACCAAGCCTCCCACTTGCTCCTCCTTCTCCACTTGCAGGAGAGGAACCAAGGCCAGGAGGAGGAGACCAGCCAGGACTAACACAGTCCCCATCCTGGAACCCCTGGGAGCCCTCCACACCTCCCCACAGCCAGTCACTCTGTGCGCGACAAATGGAGGAATGAAATCTCAGATGTCAGTCCCTGTTTTTCAAACTCAAATCCCATTTCCCTATTGACCCACCGGAACATTTTGGAGATCGTTAATCTTCATTTCTGATTGATTTTCTGTCAATATTTCCCTGCCTCCCCCCCACCCCAGACTTTCCATCAAGCAGTTAATGAGCCATAAACAAACACTTGGGTGCAGAGGGGGGTGGTTTTCCAGAAGCCCTGGAACACTGAATCAACATTGGGCAGTACAAACTGCCCCCTCTGGTTGGTATGGGGGTGTGTGTGTGCACCTTTAGTTTTTCTCACTGGGGTCCCCACGACTGATGAGGTGAGGATAACCTCTCCCCTCTCCAAGAAATAACTATCAACTTCCCAACACGAAGGCAGTGCATTGAATAAACCTCAGATCTCTTTCCTCCCACCACCCTATCACTGCTACTCTGCGTCAGAGTAGAGTTCACCAGAGGTGGTGAACTCAGGAGCCCAATGCCAGAATCAGCTCACCTCCTGGCAAGTCCTGGGGATCTAGCTGGGTGGGATCCAGCCTGGAAAAAATGAGGGGAGGCCTGGGTGGGGCACCTAAGGAATGTCCCAGAGTGCCAGAGGGACGGAGAGTTTGGAAGCTCCCCAGAATGACACTGGGCTGGAGAAGCCGCCCACGACCCCTCACCCTGGAGGAGGGGGAGGGGGTCTCAGTTTTCTCATCCGTCAGATGGGGTCAAGAATTCCTTTCTTATCTACCTCCCAGGATTGTTCGAAGGACGTGGGGACACGGAGCTTGGGAAAAGCCTAAAGGAATTATAGATGTCAGCGAGGTGACCATCCCCCTCTCCCGCAGGCCCTCTGGCCCCAATGCCCGCCCCCCGGGGGGACCCCATCTGTCCTCCCCACCCGCCAAGGCCCTGGGAGTTTTTCTGCAACCCGCCTGAATGTTAACACGCAGAGAAAACTTCAAGGAAAACATACAGCTGATAAAAATTTAATGCTATATGTAACAAAGCAGAATGAATATTTAATCCGTGCTTTTATGCGAAACCACATAACCAACCGGCCCCACGCGGCGGGGAGGACCGCGCGGCACCTCCCCGCTCGCAGCGCCCCGCGCCCGGCAGCGAAGCAGTTAAGCTGCTGGCAACAAGCAGCTCCTAATAAACACTCGGCTAATTCTGTAGGAAAAGCACTAATTAGAAAAGCAATAATAATCGGTGTAATTGCTCTAAATTACCCTCCTAACAGAGAACGGCGCTCGGAGCCGGGAACGCAGCTGCCGCCGCCCAGCCCCGCGCCCCGCGCCAGCGGTCCCGCGCTCTGCTGCCCCCTGGCGGCCCCCGAGCGCCGCGCCCGCCTGGCCACCAAAGCTGCCGCGCGAACCCCGGCGCTCGGGCTCCCCCTGGTGGCCACATCGGAGCACCGACCTGCCGAAGGGCTGGCACTCCGGAGCAGGAGAGGACGGATACTTGGACTTTCTCCCTTGCCCTCAGCCTTTCCCCCAGGGGACTGCTGACAAGGAACCAATGTCACACTGGCTGGACTCAAGGAAGAGAGAACGAGGTCAAAATCATAATGGAATGAATGGACCTCTAAAGAGTCCTCGGCATTCAGGATGGTGTGGATTGGGGGGACTGCTTTAGGAATGGGGTTGAAAGAGACAATCTCAAAGAATCGGAGCCTTCCTCAAACGTGGGAGCTCAGTATTACAAGGCAGATGGAATGTCCTCGGAAGACCTTCTCAGAGCCCTGACTGGCATGAGTACTGGAATCCCCTGTAGGGTGGGACTGCTTTTGATCTGACCTGGAGTGCGCGAGGGGGCAGGGGGCGGTGTCACCCTGACGGGTAGAGAGCACTCACTATGTCTCAGCACACCATGCCCACCCCTGCCTCCTAGGGTCAGAGTGAGCTGGGCCCCTCAGCCTGCATGCCTCCCCAGGCGAAGCCCCAGGCACTGTCCTGGACATCTGTCTTTCTGCTTTGCTTTGATCCCTGCTTCGCACCCACTGGCAGCTGCTTAAATGCAAGGGTACAAGGTGCTGCGAGCCTGGAGTCACCCCCCAGCACATGCTGGGTGCCAACATGGAGGGCAAGGGTGCACCCTCTGGGTGGAAAAGGAGAGCTGAAACCAAAGGTGCTGGCAAGAAGCAGAGGAGTGTCCTCTGATGTGCACGGACACAGACCCTACTGGCTGGGTAGTCAGGGAAGCCCTCTGGAGGAGGCATGGTCTCAGTTAGCCCAGGGAAGCTAATGCTAGCTGTTTAGAATAAGGACCCGGGGAGCCTCGATGGATTCAGGTACAGCTTACCCCTCGGCAAAGGGAACAGGGAAGGATGCGCACCAAAGAAAACCCAAATACTGCTCCCCTGTCCCCCACCCTCACATGACCATACCCCCTTCCTGACCAGCGCCAGCCACCCTCCTCTTCACCCCCAAGCCAACACAGTAGGGAGTGTGCATAGTTAGGGAACCAGACTGCCTGGGTTGAATCTTGGCTCCTCCATTGACTCACTGTGTGACCATGGACAAATTTCTTAACTTCTCTGTGCCTCGTCTTACTCCTCTGTACAATGAGGATACTAATCATAGGAACCTAGCTCATGGAATTATTGGGCAAACTAACTGAATCGGCCCGGGTAAAGAGGAATACAGCACACACTCAGTACAGAAGAGCCATTCATATTGTCTGATCTGTGTAACAGAACAGGACACACCATGCTGAGACAAAGCCATGTCTGAAAACCTCTGAATTTAACAATCTCCAAGGTCTCTTCCAGCTTTAAAATTCTATGATTTTAAAATGATTTCTTTTCCTTTACTCACTTCCCCACCTCTGAGCCTTTGCTCCTGCTGTTCTCTGCCCACCACCCACCCCCACCCCCCACCACGCCTCCTACCTGCCTTGTGTCTCCTTGGAAGGGCCCTTCGCTGGGCAGCTTTCTCTCCCTGCCAGGCAGAGGTGGTCTGCCCCTCCTCCCCCAGGCTCCTGGTCCTCCCCGTCCCCATCATTGTTTGTCCCCCTCCTCTGTTTCCTCATCTCTCCTACAGGAGCCCCGGGAACCTGGAGAACTCAGGGGGTCCCTCACCTCCCGCACATCTGGCCTAGACTAGATTGTTCCATGGATGCTACATTAATGCTACAGATGAGGAAACTGAGGCACTGAGGCACAGAGGCACAGAGCAAATTGCTGGAAACACCCGGTCAGTCATAGTCCGGGAGAAACCAGGGCCCTGCCTCGCGGACTGGCTCTGCAGCTTCTCTTGGTGGGGGGGGGGGGGGGGGGGGCAGCTCACCAGCTCAATTCCGGGGGCAAGCTTGGTCACAGCCCGGCAGCAGACTTCTCCCCTCTGGGAATGCAGACAGGGGCCAAGATAAGGGACCTGTGCACGCTCACGCACACCCGCACATGCACGCGCACGCACGCCCACGCACGCACACAGAGCAGTATCCTTTCCAATAGGGTCTGTGGAGATCATCTCACACTGGGACCATTGCAGAAGCTTCCAGTCAGTCTCCCTGCTTCCGTGGGTGCACCCCACCCTCCCAGCCCATCCTCCTCAGAGCTGCCAGTGACCTGCTAAAATCAAGTCACTCCCCATGCAAGAAGTCAACTCACTCAGAGTTAAAGCCAAGTCCTTCCAGCTCCCAGGGTCCTGCATGCTCAGACCCCAAGCTCATCCTCCCCCCTGCACAACCCCTCTTTGTTCCAGCCACATTGTCCCAATTGATATTCTCAGACACCATGCACAGCCCTACCCAGGCCCTTCCATCTGCCCGCAATGCCTTTCCCCAGACGGTCACACGGCTAATTCCTTCCCACCCTTCTGATTGCTGTTCAGATCCCCCTCCTCAGAGAAGCCTGTCCTGGCCACCATATTCGAAAGAACACCCAATCATGCCTTATCCCCCACCTATCTCGGTTTCACAGAACTTCTTCATTTGACATAAAAAAAAAATATATATATATATATATGTGTGTGTGTGTGTGTGTGTATACACACACACAAAGCATCTCTGCATACATATACATATATATATATATATATTTATATATATATTTCATTATCTTTTTCTACCCCACTAGACTGAAAACCTATAAAAGCAGGCATTTTGCCTTTTGTTCACTCACATATCCCCATACCTGAAATAATGTTTGCTGCACAGTGTGAGTTCAGTAAATGTTTGATAAATGTTAAATTAATCGCATAGTTGTGAAGTCACAAAGAAATGAATTTCTAATGGTGGGATCCTACGCACTGCTACTGAATGGGGCAGAGCAGGTCCCAGGAAAGATCTGTAGAATCAAGTGATTTCTTGATGTCTCTGTACACATTCTTCATCTCCCATTGTAAGGCAAGTGGTTGGTGTGCTCCTTCATTTGAAAAGCTGTCAAAGTACAATCGTCATTTTGTTAGCATTGGGTGGTCGGTTTGGTTGTCTGTTTGACTGGTTTTCTGGGGCTGAGTACCGGTAGGGCACTCCCAGTCTTCTCCAGGAGGTGAGGTTTACCGAAACACGTAGAATAGACACCATCTCTCTCCCAGTGGTCTCTCCTGACTCTAGTCCCCACCCCCAATTGTTTCCTGCCCAGCCAAATGGAAAATTTAATTTCCAACTAATTAGCCCTGAATTTGGTGCACCTTATCAAGTTACAGGACTACCCCTTTTCCAAGGGAGGTGGGCTCCCCACCCACATGTGGCCAACATTTGACACTGCCTCTGTAGGGAGGGAGACAAAGGCCACCAGCCCTGCCATTGTCCCTGCTCCGGAGGTCATGGGCAGGCAGATACAAAAGCCTGATGAATTCTTCATTACCCTCTGAAAGGGTGGCTCCGCCAGGCCCCTCTATCATTGGTCACAGATGAGCCCTTGAATAGAGGAGAAGGACTTTATCTTCTCAACCAACCTGTTTCCTTTCTTGAGTCTTTGAACAGTGCTCCATAAACCTCCTTCCCACAGCCTCCTCCCCTTGGAGGTGCCAACCATGCAGTTCAGTTGAAACCGGAATCCCCACCGCCAGGTTAAGGCTAGGTCGGTCAATGCAAGGTTGCCCCAGCATCCAGAGAAACTCCCATTCCTTCCACACCACAGTACTTGCAACTGAGCAAGGCTTCAGGGATCAGTGGGTGAGACCCTGGTTCTTGGGGGAGTTGTCCCCTTCCCTGCTCCAAAAAGGGCCTCCAGGGAGAGATCTGCCCCTCCTTCCACATGGACAGGTTTTAGGAGGAAATGCCCTCCTCCAGCTGCTTCCTCATCCCCTAGGAGTCCAGGGGCAGGCCTGGGCCTGAGTCTGGAAGGGAAGGGGCCACAGTGCCACAGCGCCCTCTGCTGGTGGATCCCAGGCCATGTGAGGACTGGGAAAGAGGAGGCCTGGGGGGAGGGGCTGGTTTGAGTTAATGAGCTATGTGCTTTCCTTGCCCTATAATCCACAGTATTTGATGTAGCAGCCAATTTAACTTAGCTGTGGGATAATTTGTCATGGGGTTATTAGGATGGGGGAAGCTAGAGTGGTATGAGGAAGGGTGGGCAAGACAGGGCCAGAGAGAACAGGGGACTCTGCCAGCACTTCCTAGAAATCCTCCCAGGGGAGGCACCAGGAGCCCAGAAAGAGAAGCTGGACAGGCTGAGGACTCCTGGAGGCAGAGCTAGGATAGGATCGGGAAGGGAGGGATGGGCCCAATGACCGCAGGACCGAGCACCGGGTCAGCAGAAGGACCTGGCTTCTCCACTGAGGACAGGGCTGTGTCTGTGTGACTCTCCAGGGCCTGGGACCCTTCATACCTATTTAATGGATCCAGGTAATCGGGGGACCAAGTGAAGGATTGATTGATTGGGTCCAGGGACCAATGAGTGAGCTCCACACAAAGCATCTCTGCATCCTAGAATGTGACAGAACCAGGACATTCTGGCCTCGTTTCTGTGTCCCTGCCTTGTGCTTCCCTTAGAGTAAAAAATCAGAGGATGTCAGAGTTAGATGGTCCTTAGAAGGTAACTCATTTTACAGAGAACCTGGGTGGCCATAGGTCCTGGCTTGCCCAGATAGCTGTCCCAGGTTCCACCTATGTCCTAGGGTAATTGTTAGCCACCCTCCCTTCCACTCACAAGAGCATCCTTGCAATGTGGACAGTTAACCCTATGTTCCCCTCCAGAAGAAGAGACGGGTGGTCATGCTCCGGCCCCCTGATGGCCTGTGCTCTTTCGGCTCTGCTGACCCACTGATAAGAGCCAAGTCCCCAGCACTTAAGTCCACACAGCTGGAGGCCCCCTGCCCACTGGAACCCGTGTCCTGCAGGCAGCCCCCCCACGCCCCACCGCGTGACTGCAGCCTGGGATCAATCACTACACATTTCTCTCCTGGGACCTGAAACTCAACCGTAGCTAAAGGCCTGACCAGAGATGAGGAAGCCACCCATCTAGAAAGGACTGGAATTACACGATGGATTTGACCATTTTCATCCTGTGGTCCTGAGCAGAGGGGAACGGCCAGCCTCTCTCTAGTAAGACCCTACACGCTGCCTTTCTGATAGCCCGTGGCCCTGATGTGTGTCCATCACACCACTGCACCCTGCAGACCCCACTCGCTGGTCCACCCAGTTTTCAGCTGGCCTGCTTTCTGGGAGGCAGCGCCAAAGGGCATCAACTGGAGGGCTGGATTCTCACTCCTCCCTTCTCTTTACAGTAGGTGTGCCCTCCTCCTCCTCCAGGCATTCCAGCCTTCCCACTTCTGGATGCGCCAGGCTCCTTTCCCAGGGTCGGGGGCTGCCTGAAGCCTGCCTCTCGCGCCTGCTGCCTTCCACTTTCTGGAATGTAGCACCACCTAGTGGCAGCCTGCAGCCTAACAGTGCGGCTGGTGAATGAGTCAACAGATTTTTCAAAAATCAGCCAACTACCAGGCATTATGCCAGCCTGTGAGGGATGGGCAGGAGATCATGAAGAAAAACCAAGGCAAGCAACCAAACAAAAAGCCTAAGACATGGTCCCGGCATCAGAAGTCAGCTACTTTTGATAATGAGCACGAGTCAGACTGTTGAGGGTTTAAATCCTGCCTACAGTGCTTACGAGCTATGTTATCCCGGGCATGCTATCTGACCTCTCTGTGCCCCAGTTTCCTCTTCTGTAACATGGTAATAATAAAAGTATCTCTCTCAAAAAAGATGTTATAAAGATGAACCGAGTTGAAGGATTAAAACCCTTAGCACAGGGCTCAGCAGGCAGTAAAGGAGTTTTTAAATGGAAGTTATACTTACTGAGATGATAAAATGCTTAATTCAGGCTAAAAGTTGTAAGAATTCCGGGGAAGGTCCACGCAGTTATGAATTGAAATCATGACAGAGAGGTTAAGAAAAGAGGTAAAGAACTGAGTAGGGCCCTGCAGAAAATGTAGGGCCTGGAAGCAAGTCAGTAAAACTCTTTAGGTCTTGTCTTTAAATGACGACAAGACAAAGTACTTGAAGGTAGAGAACCCAAGCAGATCATCCTTAAGGTAACATCTTTCGATGATTAAGAGGTGACACACCTACCGTGTGCCAGGCTTTGAGGCTTCAGAGAGAAGGAGATATGTCATGGACCTCAAAATCACAATCACAATCTCGTTTATGTCACAGAGAGAAGAAATGGTGGGCCTTCCCCATGCCAATCCCTACACCAAATGCTGAAGACAAAAGTCAAGGCCATTTGTTAGGACTGTATCCACAGCAGGTAGAATCTCCAGGATGTCGTCCCCTCTGGAAAGGGTCATCAGGGGTTGGTGGGGCTGTGGTCTCATCAGATATTTAACTGGGGAAACATCCCCTTCTGGGCTCCCCTGGGTCAGCCACAGAATTCATCTTCTCTCAACTTATGGCTGAGGGTCCAGTGTTCCTGTCTCTCAGCATTCAGAAGTTTCTTTAAAAATATATATATATATAGGGACGCCTGGGTGGCTCAGTTGGTTAAGCAGCTGCCTTCGGCTCAGGTCATGATCCCAGCGTCCTGGGATCGAGTCCCACATCGGGCTCCTTGCTCATCAGGGAGCCTGCTTCTCCCTCTGCCTCTGCCTGCCATTCTGTCTGCCTGTGCTCGCTCTCTCTCCCTCTCTCTCTCTGACAAATAAATAAATTTAAAAAATCTTTAAAAAAAAATATATATATATATATATAATTTTTTTTTTCTTTGAGAAAGAGAGAGCAAGTAGGGAAGCAGGGAGAGGGACAGAGGAAGAGAGAGATCCTGAAATGGACTCCCCACTGAGTGTTGAGCCTGACACAGGGCTTGATCCCACAACCCTGAGATCATGATCTGAACCAAAACCAAGAGTCAGCCTCTCACCTGCCTGTACCACCCAGACACCCGATATTTAGACATTTCTCCCACCTCCCTGCCACGTGGCCCTCTCCATGGAATGTTCACCCATATGCTTTTGCATCTTCCAGACTAGCAGAGAAGTCTTTCTCTTCTGGTAGCACAGAGTCTGCTATAAAGAAACATAATCATGGCAGCGACTTCCCATCACCTCGGCCATATTCGAATTCTGGATGAGAAGCAAGTCACAGGTCCCACCCACACTCCACGAGAGAGGACTGTCTGGATCAGTGCGTGCGTCTGCCACCATAAGCCAGATCAGTGACTGCACTTAAATCAATGAGCTTTGAACAGGAGAGTCAAGATACCAATTAGCTTTTGATTTGATTAGATTAAACATGCTTATTAAAGTTAACTACTTAGAGGACAGAGCCAAAATATATAACTCCAAACTAATGGAGAGGGGAGTGCATGAGAGTCCTCAGTACAAAAGAAAACAAAAAGGGGAGGGGAGGAAAAAGAAATGAAGAAAACTGAGCAAGTAGAAAATGCAAATTAATAGAAATAAATCTGCATTTTATCAGTAGTCACAAGTGTAAGTGGTTAATTAACTCTCCAGTGAAAAGCTAAAGTTCATATTACTCAATTTTTAAGTCATCTAGCTACAAGCTATCTGCAAGAGACATTCTGAAAACACAAAGATGCAGAAAGTAAGAGAATGGAAAAAGTAAATATAGTGTCCAAAAGAAAGGAGACTGGATAAACACACTGTGATTTGGTCAAGTAGAATATTGTCCAGCAATGAAAATGAGTAACTCACAGCAATACTGACCCATGTGGACAAAAACTACAAGAATGTTGATTATTTTTTAAAAGCAAATAAATAACTACAAATTGGTTAATTAAATAATTTAAAAAGCAAGTCATAAAAGAATGCATGCCATATGATTCCACTCAAATAAATTTCAAAAGCATTCAAAACTAAAGAATATATTGTTTGTAATACATGCTTATGTGATAAATTATAAAGAAAAAAGAAATACACAGAATTTTCTCCAGACATGGGGAAGACATTTGGAAAGGTTACAAGGAGGTTGTGAAGTGATTGCAATGGAAACTTGGTAATACTTTGAATTGGATAATAATACAACAGTACATGAAAACAATGTAAGCTTAATGCACAATAGATACATATTCCTCTTATTTGTATTTTAATATCTTTCATAAGCTCATGTGTATAATATCCTTTCTGATGTGTGCCCCGAGAGGAGGCAAGGAGGCTGGGAAAGCTGGAGGTGTTCATCTGTAGTGGGGAGACCGGTTCCACAACTGTCTAGCCGTATAGCTTGGGCAAGTCACATGGCATCTCTGGCCTCGGTTTCCTCCTCTGTGAATTGGACATAAACTATGCCAGCCTCTCGGGTTGGAAACGGGGGAAGGAGCTGACCCAAGGAAGCCCACTGAGATACACAAAGCTCAGTCTTCGTTCTCAAGTCTGGCCAGAGACATGAGACTCCATAGGTCAGAGACTCCTCCCTCTCCACCCAAGGACACTTTTGGCACAACCTCCACCCAGATCAGGCTCAGGCTCTCTGGGCTCCCTCCTCTGGACTCCCATGTGGGCTCCCAGGGGGCTTAGATGAAGCCGAGTGCAGAGTGATGGAGAGGAGGAGATCAGACCTTTTCCTACAACTTGTCCAGACAGGAAGTTGGCTGGGGGGTGGGAGTGGGGGAGTTCTCCTATTGCCCAAAGGATGCTATGCACCCCAGCACCACCAGGTGGCCCCAAGGAACCAGCCACTGCTTGGATCTCCACTCTAGGGGCTCCTGAGACAACACATGATTTTAAAAGAACAGAAGCCTAAAGCAGAGGGACCTCCATAGAGAAAATCCAGGCCAGCTTCCTTTCCTATGTGGAGGCCACAGACCTCTTGAAGAATCAGATGAAAACTACTGATCCTCTCCCTCGAAAAATGCCCCAGCCCATATACTCAGCTTAGGACATAGGAAAGACTTCCCCCTTGTTGGTACCCTGGGGGCCACTCTGTCTTCTAAAGGGAGGGCACTGAGCAGAGATAAGACTTTTCTCCACATTACTGGATCACATTACTAGGTCATGGCCATGTATATGTCAGGCACTGTTCTAGGCACTGGGGATACAATAGTGACTATCAAGATGGGCAGGGTCCCTGTCTTACAACCTAGTGAGAAAGACACTCTAGGAAATAATTGCTCTCATAATTAATCACAGTTGGGACACAGGGATCAAAAAATACCATGCTATGGGAATATATAAGGCGGCGGCGGGGGGGATCCAAAGGAGAGGAAGGAAGAAAAGCTTCTCTGAGGAAGTGGTATGCAAGCTGAGATGGGAGTTGGATAGGAGGAAGTCAGGTGGAAAAAAGGAGGGACAGCATTCAGGCAGAGGGAACAGCCAGGGTGAAGCAGTGTAGCTGGTGGAAACCAGTGTGGCTGGAGCAGCAGCCCCAGGAACACTGTCAGGGGTCTGCAAGTTTTCAGAGGGACCCTCGAGGCTGCTGCTGGCGTCAGGGACCAGGCGGAATCACTGCCATCTGCTCTCAGAAGAGATGGGCGGATCTCCCCTGTCGAACCACAGAGAAACACCAGCTACTTGGGGGCTGATGTCTTTTGTGGGTATTTGTGACTAAACTCTATTGGGTCCTGCTGGTCGAACCATAGATTCATAGACCTGGAAACCCCCAAAGAGGCCATCTACAGCAGCCTTATGATCCTGATGCATGAGGAAATCACCCAAGACACTTGGAAAAATATTTATGATCAGACCCTACCTATTCCAGGCCAACTAAATCAGAGTACCTGAGCACAAGACTCTGTCGTGGGTACTTTGTAAAACTCCTAGAGGATCCCATTGAGCATCCAGGGAAGAGAATCACTATCTTTTTTTTTTTTAATAGCTGGAATGACTGAGGCCCAATTAATTAAACAACAGTTTAATGAATGAATGAAAAATAGAAATAATAATAAATGAATTGCTAATTAATAAATTAATAAAATAACATTTCTAAGTTATCTTAGAAATGTACCCATATTCACATTATACAAGAATTATGAAAGTGAAGAAAGAGAAAGTCATAGACATCTCGGTGTTTAAAATACAGTTGAGGGTACCTGAGTGGCTCAGTCAGTTAAATGCCTGCCTTCGGCTCAGGTCATGATTCCAAAGTCATGGGATCAAGTACTGCATCAGGCTCCCAGCTCAGCGGGGAGCCTGCTTCTCCCTCTGCCTCTCTCTTTCTCTCTGTCTCTTATGAATAAATAAATAAAATCTTTAAAAAATATATAATATGGTTGAGCTTAGGGGAAAGTGGATCTCACTTTCTCTTGCTTCATCCAGAAAAGCAGTATTTATAAGGTGGGTGTCTAAGTGTTACGGAGAGCCGCATGCAAAAGAATGAAGTTGGACCCCTTCCTTACCCAAGCACAAAAGTTGATTCAAAATGGATTAGATTCCTAAATACAAGAGCTAAAATAATAAAAATCGTAAAGGAAAACATGTCCCTCATGCCGTTGGGTTAAGCAGAATTTTCTTAGATAGGAAACCAGAAGCAGAAGTAACCAAAGGAAAAAATAAAACAAATGGACTTCATCACAGTTACAAGCTTCTGTGAAACAGAACATCATCAGCCAACAGGGACATGCAAATCAAAACCACAATGAAGGGGGCGCCTGGGTGGTTCAGTGGGTTAAAGCCTCTGCCTTCAGCTCAGGTCATGATCCCAGGGTCCTGGGATCAGCCCCACATCGGGCTCTCTGCTCAGCAGGGAGCCTGCTTCCCCCTCTCTCTCTGCCTGCCTCTCTGCCTACTTGTGATCTCTGCCTGTCAAATAAATAAATAAAATCTTTAAAAAAAAAAAAAACACAATGAAATGCCACTTCACACCCCCTAGATCGGCTGTCTCCCAAAAGACAGAGGATGTGGCAAAGATGTGGAGAAGATGGAACTTTTATACCGTGCTGGTGTCACTTTGGAAGACAAATAATCAGCTCCTCAAAATGTCAAACATAGAGTTATCGTGTGTTGTAACAGTTCTGCTCCAAGGTGTATAGATAGGAGAGAAGAAGACCCGTGCCCACCCCCTGTGCGTGAACTATTCGCATCACCATTGGTCAGAATGGCCAGACAAGGGGAACAACCCCAATGCCCATCAGTTGATGAATGGGTAAATAAAATGTGGCCTCTGAACACAATGCAACACTATTCAGTGATAGAAAGGAATGAAGTATTGATACACGCTACAACATGAATGAATCTTGGAATCATTCTTCTAATTGGAAGAAGCCAGTCACAGAAGACCACATATTGTATCATTTTATCTATATGAAATGTCGACAACAGGCAAAGCTACAGAAAGTAGATTAGTGGTTGCCTGGGGCTGGGAGGATGGAGGGAGATGGGGAGTGAGTGCAAGTGGTACGCGATTTCTTTTGGGGTGATAAAATGTTCTGAAATTGATTGTGATGATACTTGCACAACTCTGTGAACGTATTAAAGCCACTGAATTGCACAATTTAAGTGAGTGAATTGTGTAGTATGTGAGTTATATTTCAATAAAGCTGTTTCTAAAAAACAGTGTTATACCCACTTCCTTATTCTGCGTAGGATTAGGTCGTTGCTTTCTTACATTTTGTGCTTTCCATGCTTTTCCTCTTTCCATATTTGTAATCCCACTCATCTACCTGGATTTGTTTTTTTATGTCTGATCTGGTGATCTCTGTCTCTGTCTTTCTCTTTTCCTTTCTCTCTTTCATCTCTTAGCCCCCCCTTACTTCATTTCTTTCTCTCTCCAAGAAGTGCTGCCTTTGCAGATTTGTTCACATAGAGAGCTGGTAAGTCATCAAGCAAGTGGATTTTCAGTGAGTCAGTGACCTTCAGAGCTTCCCCCTTGTCACAGTTACAGGTTACCCAAGTATATTTGGCACATCACATCGATTGTGTCTTTAAAGAAGAACAAAGTGGGGATACTCCTAAGACTGATAGAGCATATGGCCAAGTTGATTCCTTGGCAGATGGAACCACTTAGGAAAAAGACTTTTCTGAAATCTTCTCTTACTTGGGTACCCTATCCTCTAAAAGAGGCCAACTCAAGTAAGGCAATGATGACTGAGAGGGCACTGGATGAAAGCAGGAAGACTGAGTGACCCAAATGTAGCAGATAGCATTTCCCAAAGGGGGGACACTAATATTTCTGATCCCACATGCTCTTCCAAATTCTTGGATAATCTTCTTTAAAAAGTAGAATCTAATTCCCCTCCCTTTGAGGACAGCTCAGCCTTGGGGTCTTTCTTCTAATGAAGAGAATGCAGCAGAAGGGATGTTGTACTTCCTGATGCTAGATTAGAAAAGGTGATATGGCTTCCATTTGGTGCTCTTGCTATCTCTCCCACTCTCTCTCTTTCTCTTTCTTTCTCTCTCTATCTTTCCTTCTCTCCCTCCATCTCTCTATCCCTCTCTCTTCCTCTCTCTCTCTCCCTCTCTTCCTTTCTTATATATGATCTGGTGATCTCTCTCCCTCCCTCTCTCCCTAGAGATCCAGCCTCCTTGTTATGAGGAAACCCAAGACCTATGGAGAAACCACACTCATGCATTCCAGCCAACAATGACCTAAGGTCTCATCCCACAGCCAGAATTAACCTCCAGACAAGTGCAGGAGGGAAGGAGGGCAGAAAAGAGGGCAGGAAAGAAGGAAGGAAGGAGGGAGCTTTCACATGATCTCGGTTTGCAGCTTCCCCATGCACCCAGCTGACAAGTAAAAGAGACACACTGTCCCTGCTGAGTCCTCTCCGAATTGCAGATTCCTGAGATATTAGTTACCTATTACTACATAACAAATCACCCCATAACTTTGTGGCTTGAAACAACATTTATGTTCCCACAGCTTCTGTAGACCCAGCAACTGGACGTGGCTTTGCTGGGTCCTCTGCATCAGGGTCTTTCAAGGGCTGCAATCAGGGTGTTGGCTGGGGCTTTAATCATCTCCAGGAGCCACTGGGGAAGGCTCCGCTCACTCCTGTGGTTGCTGGCAGGATAATCTTTGGTTCTGTCACGTGGGCCTCAAATCACATGGCAGATTACTTCCTGCAAGCCACACAATTAGAGCAAAAACAGTAGCAAGATGGAAACCCTCATGCAAGTGACACCCCCATCATTTTTGCCATATCCATTCATTGGGAGAAAGTTGCTCTGTCCAGCCACACAAAGGGCAGAGGGTCAGACAAGAGTGAGAATACCAGGAGCCATAATCAGAAGCTTCTTTAGCACTTTGCAAAATCAATGTCTCGTCCATTTAATCAACTAGGCTTGGGGACGGTTTGTTATTAAGTAACTAGAAAACACCAAAACACAGAGAGATGGAAGACCTGAGCAGGAAAACTGTATAAGTTGGATAGTTACTAGGTGCCAGGATCATTTTACAGATGGGAAAACTGAGGCTTAGAGTTTAGTAACTTGCCACTGCTATTCATGGCAGAATGGGGGAAAAAAAAAAACAGTTCTACTGGATGCCATAGCCCATGACTTTTTCACTTTTCCTCTCTTTCCTATCCTCTGAAGAGAAACAATTCCAAGCCATCTGAATATCAAATAGCATTTTACCAATGATATTTTTAATCCCTGAATGTAACCAGCTGAGATTATTTCGAACTTCACTCCCATCCATACTTGTTCAACTCTCAGTTATGAAGGACTTCCCTCTTAAGGCAAATTCTATATTTTATAAAGCTGGCAGAACCAGCCCACTATGCTTAGCTGGATTTTCCTCCATAAAAACAAGCTCTCTGGCATACTATTATTGGTTACCCATGGTGAGGACATAGATTCCAGGAAGCTGGTTTCAAAGGCTAAAAAAAGAACATGAGGCAGACATCTGCTTGAGTAGAGAAGAATGTAAAACTCAGTTGCTCCTGTTGCTGGTGTGACCAGCCCCTCCCCACCCCCTGCCAGGAGTCCCTCAGGAAAGGGTTCAGGCTGAACCCATAACAAACTCTGTGTTTGGTGATTCATAGTTCCAGAATAGGAGGGAAGCTGACTTTTAACTGCAAAACTTTTTGCATTGCTTTTAAACCTATAATGTGCATGTTGATTACCTTGAAAAAAATCTGTTTAAAAACTAATCTCAGATTTGAGATTTCTATAAAGGGAAACTGAGACATTTGCCAGGTTGGATTCCATAATGGTTGTATCCTCGTGGATGCTGATTCTGGGATGCCCTGCATGAGGTCAGGACCAGTTCCTTCCTCAGGCCTGGGAACTCAGCAGGGCCTTAAGGAGCAGAGTGATGGTCCGTTCAGGAGCACCCTGCCTGGTGTGAAGACAAGGAAGGTTTTTCCAGAAGCAGCAGATAACCCAAAGCCAAACCTTGATGCTCAAGATTGTATGATATTCCAAAAGATTAACTGATCAAAAGGATGACCTCACTCTTCTGCAATCCACAGTGATAAATGGTAATCCTAATGTGAATTACTATATATTAATTGGAGTGCTTAGTCCATTAATATTTAGTTATTGACATTATTGGAATTAGGTCTGCCATTTTATTATTTGCTATCTCTTTGTCTCCTCTGTTTTTGTTTTTTCCCCCTTTCCTTCCCACGTTAGGTCATAGAAATATATTTTAGAATTCCATTTTAATATATCTAGTGGCCTTTTAAATATAAATATTTACATTTTTTAAAGGCCACACTAGGGATTACAGCATACACCCTTGGTTTTTCAGTGACTATTACACTATATCACATAAGATGTAGAAACTTTACAACTGCATAGTTCCATCATTTATCCCTTAAACTAGCCCATCCCCAGCATTGTTTATGCTGTACTTGTCATGTGTATTACATCTATGTATACACTATTCTAATTTCTTTTTAAAATAATCCTATGTATTTTAAAGAAGTAGAAAGGAAAAAATAATTTTATACATTTACCCAGATATTTACCTTTACTGATATTCTTTATCCCTTCCTGGAGGTCCCAAGCCTCCCTCTGGTATAATTTCCCTTCATCTTGAAGAGCTTGCTTTGCCTTTCTTCCAGTGAGGATCTGCTGGCATTGTAAAAGAATGTCTGCTTTGCTTTCTTTTTTGAGGGATATACTTGCTGGATATAGAATTCTAGGTTGACAATTTTTCCCTTTGGCACTTTAAAGATGTCATTCTACTATTTTCTGGCTTCCATGTGATTTCATAAGAAGTCAGTGGGTATCAAAATTACTGTTGCCCGCTATCTTATGTGTTATTTTTCTCTAGCTGTTTTCAAATATTCTCTTTCTCTCTAGTTTCCAGTATTCTCACTATAATGCAACCAGATATGGTTTTCTTTACATTTATCCTTCTTGGGATTCCCTAGAATTCTTGTATCTATAAATTTATATCTTTCACCAGATTTGGGCAATTTTCAGTCATTATTTCTTCAAATATCTTTTCTGCCTCATTCTTTTTCTCCTCTCCTTCTGAGACTTCAGTTATGTGGATATGAGAACTGTGATAGTGTCCTACAGATCCTGGAGGTTTTGTTCATTTTTCCCCATATTTCTCTTTCTTCTTCAGATTGGATGATTTCTACTGATGTACCTTTACAGTCACTGATTCTTTTTTCTGTCATCTCTTTTCTGCTATTAGTCCTGAGAGTAAGGTTTTTCACTACTGGAGAAAGAAGTTACAAATAAGCAAGAGAGAGGAGGGAAGGCTAGAATAAACTCCGTTGTGTTAGATTAGTGTTGGAGATATCAGTAGAAACTCATTTGTGATGATGATGATGAGAGAGAGAGAGATGGGTTCTCATTAGTTAGTATATATACATACATTCCTAAATCTACTCACTGAAAGGATTTAGAAACAATAATACCCCAAGAGCAATGAGAACACCTAGTGCTCAGATCTTGGTTTCTAAATACCTTTCTCCAAGGAAAAGAACCAGTATTCCTTGGAGAAATGTTTGGTTTTAGGGCTGGGGTAGGGACAGTCAAGATGAACTCTGAGCATCCTGGAGTACCTGAATGTAAGGAAGTCCTCAAAAAAATTATGGGAACATGTCAAAAGACACTGGCCATTCTGAAAAGGCTCCCAGTATATTAGTATTTGATTATATCCCCCCAAAATAAAATAAATATCTTTTGGTCCATAGTGATATAAACAAATAATTGAACAAGTAAATGAGTGGGGGTATGAATGAGACACCTTCTCCTTCTTAAAAATTCCAACTAATAAATGGAGAATGAAATGGAGAAATAGAAAATAACCATTAGAACATCCAAGTAACAATGGCTACAGGCAAGAGCCACCAATGAATGTTCAAATTAGTGGGTGAAAATTTAAGGAAAAACCAGGATATAGCTTCAAAATATCTTCTTCAAAATATTTCTTAATTACAGTGCTGGACGATATTCACAAATTCTTTGATACTTCTCCCTTCAGGAGGTGGACCTTAATTTCTCTCCCCAGGAGTTCAGGTTCTCCTTTAACCAACAGAATAAATACTAATTCTGTAGTAGAGAAACCTGGCAGATACCACCTTAACCAAGGACTCAAGATTAACATCACCAGGGGACACCTGGGTGGCTCAGTGGGTTAAAGCCTCTGCCTTCAGCTCAGGTCATGATCCTAGGGTCCTGGGATCGAGCCCCACATTGGGTTCTCTGCTCAGCAAGGAGCCTGCCTCCCCCTCTCTCTGTCTCTGCCTGCCTCTCTGCCCACTTGTGATCTCTCTGTCAAATAAATAAATAAAATCTTTAAAAAAAAAGATTAATGTCACCAGTAATAAGACCTACTTATGATATGATGTCACCAGTAATAAGACCTTATGATATGAGGCAGTGAGAAGAATATCACCTGTGATTATTCTTCCCCCAAATCTATAGTAGCAGCCTGCTTGTGTGAAGGCATTTTGCTAAACCAACTTCAGGAAATTCTACAAAATACCAGACCATAGTCCTAAAAGTGGCAAGGTCATTAAAGAGAAGGACAGACTTGGGAAACTGTCACAGATTAAAGGTAACTAAGGTAAATGTGAAGATTAATGCAATGTGGTATCCTGGATTAGAACTGGAACAGAAAAGGAAATTTGGTAGAAAAACTGAGAAAAATCTGCCTTTAAGATGTAAAACTTCTTGAGCATCGAGCAGAGTTATTCTACACGCAAGGGCTTAGTATAAAGCTTTCAACCCTGGCTTCTGGATGCTTTCAAGCCAGACATCACCGTAGTAATAACATCAGCCATTTATTGCATATTTTTAATGCATGTCAGATACTCTGTTCAGTGTCTTACAAATGATTGTCCATTTAATCCTCTCCACAACATCATCAACTCCACCATAGTGAGATGTGGAGCACAGAGACCAACAGTAATTTCCCAAAGTCACACAGCTTAGTCATTGCAGGAGCCAAGAATTGAACACAGAAAGTTCAGCTTCAGTGTTCAGGCTTCTTAACTACCATGCCTGGTCTGGGGGAGAGTTTATCAAATTATTGCCTTCGGGAATTAGGTAGCTTAGCTCTGCCACAAGAATACTTTGAATCATCAAAAACAAGAACCACAAAATACTGAAGGAAGAAATAGTTAGATAATTCTTTCCAAAGTGGCACAATCTATACCCTAATTTCCCTGGCTGTAGTCAGTCTCCCGCCACCTCCTTGATTCCGCCCTCACTGCCATAACCTGTGCTCTTAGTCACTTAATATCTTTTAAATCAGTTCAATTGTTTTGCTTAAGTAAATTATTTTAAAAGGAAAGTGACCTCATGTCACTATTGTAAGTGGAAGAGTATCATTTACCTTAAGTAAATGGTAACCTAAAAATAAAGACCATAGAAACAAAACAATGTCGATAAATTACAGTTAGAATGTAGCGCCTGCCAAAGGCTCTGAGCCTCAATGAGCCATGTTCTCTTGGCTGAAACAGGGGAGATTTAAGTGTTAGAGAGGTGGTCAGGACAGATCAGCATCAGAAGTAATCAGAAGAATTACCAAAAAACTGGGAAAAAAAAAAGCATAGTTTCCTCTGTAATTTGGGATAAGGTGACAGAAACCCCAAAGGAGGAGACCCTGGGTGGCTCAGGGGGTTAAGCCTCTGCCTTTACCTCAGGTCCTGATCTCAGGGTCCTGGGATCGAGCCCCGCATCGGGCTCTCCGCTCAGCGGGGAGCCTGCTTCCCCCTCTCTCTCTGCCTGCCTCTCTGCCTACTTGTGCTCTCTCTGTCAAATAAATAAATAAAATCTTTTTAAAAAGTTTAAAAAAAAAAAGAAAGAAAGAAAGAAACCCCAAAGGAACGGTGGCTTAAGCAAAATGGAAACTTATTTCTGTCTCACAGAGAAGTCCAGAGGTAGTTGGACTGGGACTGGTGTGACACCCCCACAGTGTTGTAAAGAGACGCTTCTATTTTGTGGT
This sequence comes from Lutra lutra, assembly GCF_902655055.1. Taxonomy (NCBI): domain Eukaryota; kingdom Metazoa; phylum Chordata; class Mammalia; order Carnivora; family Mustelidae; genus Lutra; species Lutra lutra. The sequence goes on along the minus strand of NC_062289.1, from coordinate 26,661,628 downwards.
CCCATCAGGTGTGGCTTACAAGGTCACTTCAAGGCCAAGGTTGTTGCTCCAACACCAGCCATCGCGTCTGCCTTCCAGAGAGCAGCGAGAAGTAAAGAGGAAGAAAAAGGAACACTTCTCTTTAAGAAAACCTCCTCACGGCTGCGTGTATCCTGTTGGCTAGGACTCGGTCATAGAGGCAGGGAGCCAGGGAAAAGTAGGTTTTGTGAGGGGCAGTTAAGGGCCTAACTTGAAAAAAAGGGAGGGAATTCTATCATTAGAGAAAAAGAGGAAAATGGATGGACAATAGCAACATCTGTAATTTCATGGTTTTCCATGCTGTACCGGTCAGCCTAGCCCAAGCCCCTCCCAAGCTTGGGAAAGCACTTCTCTCTCCCCACAAAGCTTGTATTTTCTTACTAGGCCCCTTCAAGCCGGCCCTGCCCTCGGAGTCCATCTCCTCCAGGTGTGGCATGGTGCCCTCACAGAGAAGGGAGCACTGCTTACAACATCAGTCAGACACGGGTCTGCTCTCTGACCGTGCCCCTCACTAGCTGTGCCAGGCATCACCGACTCTCACAAACTCGCCCTCACTGCAGGTGACACTGCAGTGCCAAAGGCAGAGGTCCTGGCCACGGGCCGTAAGAATCCATGGCCCCAGGTCCAGTTGCAGACTGTCAGTAATTCTGCCCCCATGCTCAAGGAGTTGCCCTTCTTACGCAGAAGGTGTGCCACGTGTGACACAAACACCTATTCAGAAGTCATTCTCAACATGAAGATATAAACAGAAGTTACCAAGGATGATCTTAGCACTTGGCAACAAACAGGAGATGGAAACCCTCTCGTAGCAGATGACCTTCAATTACAACCAGAAGAGGGAAGACCAGGGGAGGGAGGGAAGCTATGGGACACAGCAGTTGTCGAAGATGGGTCACCGATGCTGGGCACGAATCCAGGGTAGGGCTGGGATCATGGGCTTTTAGAGCAGGGCAGCCATGGTGGGGCGGGAGGAGGTTGGGGGTCTCAACTCAGTTGTTCTCCACCTTTTTAGAATCAAATATGCCTTTTACTAAGGCCACCCCAAAAGACTTCTATTTGAAGAGATGCTTGTCAATTAAATAGTACAAATCAGAATTAATTCATGTTTCCTGGCTTTTTTACCAAAGACGGTCTGGTGGTCATGGGCCAAATTGCAAGACCAAGCTGGGCTGAAGGATGCCTGACAGGTGGGTATCCTACTGGGGCTCATGCTGGAGAAAACTCACCATTTTATAAGGAAGTTTTAAACACTGAAACTAGCTTCTCACCCAGCCCCACTCTTGGCCTTTTTTACCTTCTTTGTGGATCTCCCACCTCCTCCCAGTTTGGAAAGAGCTAATCTTCCTATCCAAGCCCCTCAAGTTACTGCTGGGAAAATGAGGACCCGGAAGGGGAAATGGCTTGGCCAAGGCCACACAGCTCTGGATGGACAGCTGGCCTTGGAACATGCATTGCAGACCTGCCAGCGGCTCTGTCCTTCCCACCTCGACATGCTCCAGATCTCCAGCCGACAGCCCGACAGCACACAGCGTGGGAACCAGCTCGGCAGAGTCACGGGAGGAGGGGCCTTGCTCCCAAGGCAAGAGGTTGAGACTCATCCACACCCAAGGATATAAAGCAGAGAGGACGCCTGGATCAGAAGGCCAAGGCTGCACCAAAATGCCAAAGGTGCCGTAAATTAAGTCGCCAAACGTGCCAGACTCGTTCTAATTACCCAGCACACTGACAGCGTGTCTGAAGGCTGCCGTCTTTATGACGAGTCCCATGACATTAATCTGGCTTGTTACATGATCTTGTACAGGTGATAAGGGAAAGTATTGTTTTCCCCAAATACCATCTAGATCAAGCTCAGACCAGACCACCCAGAAGGCAGTTGTCACCGACCATGGTTAATGGAAGAATGGATTGCAGTATGTTGTTCCTCCCAGCCCCTGAAGAACTCCCTGACTTCCTCATGTAAAGCGTCAAACATCCTATGACAGTGTCAGGGAAATCAAGCGTTAGTTCGGTTTTCTGAGCCGCTGTGTGACCTTGAGCAGGCGACGGTTCTCAAGGGTCCCCAGGTCCTCCGTCATAAAGGGGGAGTACTCACCCCCGGATTAGTTTGCTGCGGCTGCCAGAAAGAAGGCCCAGAGCTGGGACAGTGTTGGCGGCAGACGTGTGCTGCCTCTCAGGGCGGAAGACCAAGATCCAGGGGTCCACGGGCGGGTTCCTCCCCAGGGGCGGTGGGGACGTCTGTTCCACAACCCTGCCGAAGCTTCCAGCGCAGTCCTGGGTCTTCCTTGGCTTGCGAACGCATCACTCCCACCTCTGACTTCATCTTCACATGGTGCTCTCTGCGTGTGCACCTGTCTCCGCGTCTCCCCTTTTCATAAGGACTCCGGTCACCTCGGAGAAGGTCCCACCTGTCTTTAACCTGTTCCATCCACAAGGACTCCATTCCCAAATTGGGTCATATTCAGAGGTTCTGGGGGTTAGGACTTTAACATATGAATGGGGGTACCCACTCCAACCCATAACTGTCCTCTTTCCCATCTCAGCAAGGCCCACCAGCATCACAGAAGGCCGTGCATGTGACAGCATGTAAGGGTAGATGAAGCAGACAGGACGGAAGAGTCCATGGGGTCTCTTCAAACCGTGGGCGCCACAGGGATGTGGCCGTAGCACCCCCAAGAGGCAGGAACCTGGAGGTGCCAGAGGTTCGTGGTCATTCTGGAACGCTCCACAGGGGGCCCGGGGAAAGGGGGTTGGGGGGCAGCATATCCTTGCTTACCTGAAACTCTTGGTGTAAAAAGGGAAACCCGTGAAAGTGTTTTCAGAAGCAAGGCCTGTCGGGTGGTCTCCAACTGGCTGGAGAGACTTTGCTTTCTCTCCTGCCCCAGCCCAGGGTCTGCGGCAAGCTCCAGCAAATTCACCTTACCTAGACGTCTTAGCGTCCCCAGGGAGTGTGCACACACACTAGGACTGAAACGGAAGGGACTGCCGCTTAAATAACTCACCCCCCATGTGGAGAGAGGGATGCCCTTTCCCGTCACCATAGAGAAATACAATCTGGTCCGTCTGTAACACATAGCCCAGTTCGGGAGGGATGAGGGTCACCTGCCCCCTGAGCTGCCCCTGCTCCCCTGTCCGGCTGCCTGGGCCACCCTCTCTGCCTGTGCTCCACTCCCTCCTGGGACACAAAGAGTCGAAGGAACTTGTCCCAGGCCCCGCAGACAAGAGGCGGAGCCCTCATTCGGACCCAGCCAGTGTGGTTCCTAAACGGCCTGCCTCCATCAGGCTGACACGGCGCCCCTCCGCAGACCAAAGGGCTTGGTGGACGATTAAAGAAAGGTCCTCACGGAGGGGCTTAGCCTGGGAGAAGTGTGGAGGTTCCTACTCTGCGCTTTGGATTTTTCCAACTAAGCTCCTCGAAGAAGTCAGGGCAAGTCCCACGGAGCAAGGACTGACCTTGGGACAGGTGAGCCGTTTGGAGTGGGAGGAGCTTTTTTCATTAATCGATTGATTTTTTTTGGAATCATCAAGCATACGGACAAGGACAGACATTAAATCCCTCCCACCACCTGGCTTTATCAAATTTAACACTAAACTGTATTTACATCATATTCTCTTTCTAAGAAATAGCACAAGAGCAGAGCGCAGGGGCCCTGTGGACCCCTCTGGCCATCCTTCTCCTCCCGGAAGAAGCCACTATCATGCTTCACCATTCCCAGGAATGTTTGTGCACGCTTATGCATCCATATGCGTTTCATAGGTCCTCAAGCCTGGTCCCCATGGTACCATACCGGACATTCCGTGTGTGACTTGTTTTTCCTCTCTGCCTTATGTCTTTGTTTGTAACCATGTTGATACCTAGGGCTGTGGTTCATTCGTTGTCACTGTCATATAAATAGGCCACAATGCCCAAATTTTATTTTCTGGTTGTTTTCCTTTTTTTTTTTTTTTTTTTTCTGTTACACATGATCTTAGAAGAAGATTGTCCTTCTGACACAGCTCCCGTGCTCCCCTGTGGCGGAGACCGAGAATTGGGGACGCCCAGGGGAACGAGGCAGGGGCACCTTCAGTTCTTCTGACTATTGCCAAGTGCTCGGAAAAGTGTTTCTTCAATTTAGCTTCCCACTCGCAAACGTTTGAACTCACCACATCCTTGTCTACACTTAGTATTATCAGACTTGAACGTTTTTGCCAAGCTCATGGGCATGAAGCATCGACTCACTGGGATTTCAATTTGCATTTCCCCTTATTAGCAGTGAGATTGAGTGGCTTTTCACGGTTTTACTTTAAGGGCCTGAATCTTTAGGTATCTCCCCCTGTGAGGTTCAAGGGGAAGTGCAGAAGAGCCTGAACTTAAATCTTTGTCTGGGCTCTTATTAACTCCAGAAAGTCTCCCAGCCCCCAGGTAAGATATTCCCTATTGCCCGGATAGCCTGGAGTCCCTGATCTTGCAGAGGCTGAACTGGGGGAATGAGAGAGGAGAGGCCTGTTCCAGCCCATCCCTTCACGGAGGCTGGGGCTCCAGTATGGCACCCGTGGTGTTGTCCCACGGCGTGGGAGGGCAGACCACAGCAAGGCTTCTCAGTGATGGCCCGGGAACACCATGACAGCACAGGAACCTTCTGGAGAGAATGTAAACAAGAGAAGCAGTCAGATCAAGAGACTGCTCCCCCCTTGAGCAGAAACCACAGGGAAATTCTGGGTGATGTGTTCTAAATAAACTCTAAGGAAATATAACAGATGATAGAAAAGTACACAATTGTAGGTACTCGGCCCTATCGACTTGCATAAAGTGAATGTATTTGTGTAATCACCACTATGATCTAGAAGAGAATACCACCAGCACCCCAAAAGTTCCTCTCATCTCCCCTCCCATCACAACTCCCTCTCCCTCCAAGGTAGGGAGATAGATAGATAGATTAAAAATTTCTGGCTGCTGTAGGGTAGGAGAACACAAGTTTTCTGGATCTTCCCTTGAATCGCACTAGGGAAGGTACTGAAAGTCTAAGGTCATCATAAAACATATGAATTCTAAAGTATTTGAGCGCATAGCCTCCAAGGACAGCCAGGTGTCTGGGGTCCCTTGCTGGGGCCTACGAGAGGGAGGGAGGGAGGTTGGTGGTTAGGGCGGAGATGGAGTCCTGGGCTGGGAAGTGGCTCGGGGCAGCGATAATTTACTAACTGGCAGGACAGTTCATTCTTCTGACGTGTTAGTATCCAGCACGGACTCGCTGTGTGTGTAGCAGAGGCTCCGCAGAGGGTACAAGTGAGAGAAACCAAGCCATTTAGAGCCTCCGCAGTGCAGGTGAGGGAGGGCAGTGGCTTGGCGTGACTGTGGAGAGGGAGAGAGAAATGAACAGCTCGTCAGGATATATGTTGGTGGAAGAATTCACAGGACCTGCTGATGGACTGGAGGCGGGGTAAAGGTGAAGGAAGGTGTGAAGGACGGCATCCAGGGTCCTGGTACATTTGCCAAGACAGGGTTGGGGCCCAGAGGAGGAGCAGAGTGAAGGTGAAAATCGTGGGCGCTGTCTGGGACACATTACATCTGAGGTGCCTCCAAGCCCAGCCTGTGGAAATGTCAGATAGCAAATGTGAAATAGGGTTTGGGAGCCGAAAGAAAGATCTGGATTGAAGATTAAAGCCTGGGAGTTACTGGCTCATGAAGGTTGCTTAAAACCATGGATGTCTATGAGATTCCTAAGGAAAGAAGCCAAGGACCTAACCAGTTACTGTTAAATAGCCTTGAAGTGTGTTAATGATACGAAGGCTATGTTTTTAAGAGTCCTTGTCTTTTAGAAACATACCAAACGTTTGCATGTAAAATAGTAGGTATTATGGGATTTACCTCAAAGTAAACCAGAGGGAGAAGGACTATTATGAATATGTAGGCCTTCAGCTGATAATTGTCGGAGATGGGTGATGAGTCCATGAGGGTTTGCTATGCTATTCTTTCTGTTTTTATCTTTGTTCGAAGTTTTCTATGCAGAAAAGATTGGAGGAAAAACAAGGGTGCAACATAGAATCCTGACATCCTCCAGCATTTGGCAGCCCGTTGAGGGAACGTGGGAAAGGAAACAGAGGAAAGCCAACCAGTAGAACGGGGTCCCTGAAGTTAGTAAGAGGGAGGCACCGAAGAAGGAACAAGATGGCAGCTGGCCTAGGAGGGACACAGAGGACAAGTCGGTCAGATGTTTGGTTGTGCCTGCTGGGTTCAACAACGTGAAAGCCACTGGTGACCCCCGTGCCAAGAAAGCAGGTTCAGGGTCAGGACTCCACCCGCAGTGAACTGAGGGTTGGGAGGCGTGAGGCAGGGCAGGAAGATGTGTGGAAAGCTCTGACTGGGAAGCCTGATTGGGAATGAGAGCAGAAGGCAGGCAGCTGGGAGTAAGGTTTCTTCTGCAACGGGAGAGACAGAGCGTTTTGATCCAAGAGAAAAGGGGAAATCAAGACACAGGGCAGGGTCAGCGAACCCATGGACTGAGCTTCCAAGGGACCCCTCGCCTTTTGCTGCAAGAGGGCAGGGGAGAAGCCGGTGTGGATGAGCCCGGCTGGAAGGCTCGCAGGCCGGTGTCCAGCTGGTGGCTGCTCTTCCCTCTTCCAGGAGCAGGACACGTGGTCCTGGGATGCCTGGGATGGAAGGGCGCATAGGACAGTTGGGGAGAGTGAGGTGTGCTTGAAACGGTCGTGCAGGATGGGGGGTGGGCCTCTTAAAAGAATCCTGCCAGACCGTCCCCCCGCCCAGTCACCGCTTTGGGAATGCAGCTTTTAATTCTTGTTTCAAACTCAGAGGGCCTGCTCACTGGTGCTGCTGGAGGACCAGGACGTGGGAGCATCATCGCACTCGGGTGGGAAGTCACGGCGACGCCCAAGAGAGGGGACCCGTGCCCTGAGAGCTGGAGGCCACCTCTGAACAAGAGATAGGGTCAGAACTGACTCAAGACAGGGCTCCAGGAGTGACAGATGGCCCCCACACTTGGCAATGCTGTGTGAAAACACTGTAACTCCAAACGGGACATCTCAAAGAGCAAAGTAGCCACCATGATTGGCTTGATTCCCTCTTTTCACAACTTGCCTTCTTCTGTTTATTTCACAAATAAACATTTTACTTTTTCTCTTTTTTCCATAAACTGTGTATTTATATAATCTGGCAGAAGGAAAAGAGATGGGTACAGTTTCTGGTTAACTACTAGCACTTATTTCTTGCTTTTTCTTTACTGCTTCAGAAAATTGATTTTTTTTTTTTTTTTTTTTTTTGCTTTTGGAAATCTTTTTCTTTTTTATTAGCATATAATGTATTATTAGCCCCAGGGGTACAGGTCTGTGAATTGCCAGGTTTACACACTTCACAGCACTCACCATAGCACATACCCTCCCCAATGCAGAAAATTGGTCTTGACTTAAATATTTTTCAGTGCCACCCCCTTTCAAAGGCTGACGGGTCCCCCAGCTAGCTGTCTCCCCAATGCTGGCGGTGCATTTATTAAACAATAAAAGAAACCACAAACCTGTACCGTGCATAGTGCTTAGAACTTCCTAAGCTATGCCTTCAGCCCCAGCTGTCTGGGGCTTCAGGCAGGCTCCTGCTCCATGCGGTTGGCGAGACAGGGTGGTGCTTCTTTTCATTTTTCTCTTAAATCTCCACTTGCCAGTTGAAGAATATGCAGGTCCAGGAGGGGACGAGATTTGCCAAGACTCCCTGGCTTGTTAAAGGCAGTGTCCACTAAAGCCCATCATCGGGCTCCCTAGTCAGGGCTCCAGGAGTCAGGGGTTGGGTTCCGAGGGACCGAAGGGTTGGGGGGCTGAGGGCTGGGTGACTGCAGGGACCCAAGATGAGAGCTCTGGCCGGTCCTCGGGCGCCCTCTCCTGGTGTCGCATGGTTAACCTGCCACAGCGGGTTTGAGCAGGAAGTCTTGTCCTCAAAGACAGCGGCCCTCCCAGGGCGGAAAGCTGTGAAAAGCTCCTTCCCTGCCAGAAAAAACTAGCGGCCTGCCAGGCCTGGGCCATCACTTAGACGTGCTCCAAGTTAGAACAGAACTCTGCTTTTCTTGAGCCACGAGGAAAGGGCCAAAGAAAATACTAGTGGGACCCCCCCAGCCTCCGGAAGCAAGGCCCCTGCCCCCAGCCCCTCACCGCTGCCTACCCCTCTACAGAGGGACAGTGACGGACCTAGTGACTCACTCCTCCCCAAGGAGCAGCCTGTGGAGGAAATGGCCCCGGGAGTGCATGGGAGGAGCTCCATATGGACGGATCTCAGGAAGGTCCTGGTCTCCAGGAAGGAAAAACAGAAGGACTGAAGTCACCATAGTTGGCAACAGTGCTATCCTCATGGGGTGCTGCTGCCTGGTGAGCGGAAGGACGGTGAGGGGCTCAGTTGCCCTGGGAGCCAGCTTTCCTGGCCGCGCCAGGACTCCTCCCCTAGCTTGGTGGTGGGGATAAGGACAGACCCCAAGGGGCCTGCCTGCTTCTCCCAGCACAAGATCATGGGACCGACCACCCAGTCAGGGTTGATTCGCTGATCACATCTGTGTCACCACCTGTGGACAGAATCACTGAGATTTCTCTTGCCCCAAGGCTAACATTTCTAAGGACTTTCATTTTGAACTTCTTACTAAAAGAAAAGTCTGACTCCCGATTCTCCTCTGTCTCAAACCCCATCTCTGCTGAAAATAACGCAGAAAGTAAAAATACAAGCAAGGAAACAGTGCAGACATTCAAAGTTGTGCTCCCTTATTGCCAGAGACCCAGGAGTCTCCGTCCCAGACCCTCGGAGACACAGCAGTGTTGGCTCTCGGTGTTGACCGGACAGGACAGAAGAGTGCCAGCCGGCTGCGTGGGGCTCCCGAGACGCTCTGGGTGGTCAGCTTCTCATCTGAGAGAGGAAAGTTCCAAGACGGAGCTCCTGGCAGGAAAGCACTCCGTCACCTTTCCTGGGGCATGAGAATGTGAGTGGACGTGGGGAGACCGACTCTACAGTGCCCGGCACGTGTCCAGAAAGGCACTCGCCTCTTCCTGTGTTCACACAACCGTTCCTGCGGCCACCTGCGGACAGGTGATGGTTGCCCTCTGATGCCCAACGCCGGGCTGGGCTCTGGGCTAGATCCAGAGGGCAAGGAGACGGTCCTTGCCCAAGAGGGGCTCTGGAGGCCAGAGGGAGCAGAAGCTTGAATACCGCTCTGGCAACACGATGCATTACAGGCCTCAGAGCTGTCGCAGTCCCTGGGCCATGAGGCAGAAGCAGCCCGAGTCTTCCATGCTGCTGGGGTATCGGCTCCCCCACTTCCCTCAAGGGGCTGCTCCGACTCGTCCGTGCTGGGTGCCCTCCCTAGCCACACCCAGTCAGCCCGGTCTTGTTCCCTGAGCCCGCTTTATGTTCCTTCAAGGCATATATTACCCCCTCCTGGGCTCCCGCTGATGGATCATCTGGCCCAGAATGCCAGTTCCATGAGGGAAGAGACAAGTCCTGCTCACCTTGGAGCTCATGGCTCCTGTGGCTGGGCTTAGCACAGAAGCTGCTCGGGGCCCATTTGTTTGAAAGAAGGAAGGAAGGGAGGGAGGGAGGATGGGGGGCAGGGAAGGTGGGCAGGTGCCGGGACTCTTCAACCCTGGCAGATCTAGGAAGGGCTTCCAGGAGGAGGTGGCTTAGGGCCGGGTCCTAGAGCAGGAATAAGATTTCCCTGGGTGGAGAAGAGAGGATGGGCCATTAGGCAAAGGGAGCGGCACCTGCAGTTAGGGAGACTGGAAGGAGCCATAGGCCAAGCGCTAAGAGCTTGGAGCAGAGCAGCAGGAGAGGAAGCCCCAGACTAGAAGGGACAGCTCCTGAAGGCCTGAGTGGCAGGGCCGTGGGCTTGGGCTGTAAGGAATTGTCTAAGGCAGTTAAGCAGAAGACGAGGAAGGGCGGGGTGAGAGAGATGGAGCCCGGGAGCAGGGCTTGTTGGCAAAGAACTTCTTGATTTAGCAGCCGTCAGACCATGCCAGCAGAGCGGGAGGAAATTCAGGGCGCCGGAGGGTCCCAAGCACAGAGGTGTAGCCCAGGCAGAGCTGGGGAGGCTTCCTGGAGGAGATATGCTCTGTGCAGGCTTCTGGAGACCCTGAGCCCACACCAGAAGGAAGGTGAGCTCTGGCTCGGGGGGGTCTCAGGGCCACTTGATCAGCAGGGTGAGAGGAAGGACGAAAGGGCTAGAAGGAAGGCACCAGGGAAGCTCTCAGCAGCCTCCCAGCTGGGCACTCTTACTCCGCCCTGCCACGAGGGCTAACTCTTGCCAGAAAACCCCTGTGTAGACTGGCCCACATCCCCAGCAAGCCTCCCCCTCCCTCGGCCCGGGCTGGCCTTGAGTAGCCTCTGCCCGGCCCTTGCCTGGTGCCATCTCAAGGCTGGAGACTTGCCCCAGACACAACTCAGCCACCCACCCTGCTCCTGGGCCCTCCTTGGCTCTGTCCCAGGCCAGGCCCTGCTCCCTGGCTATTTGGAGGGGGCTGATCTCTGGGTGTCCCCGGCCTAAGCAGAGGCTGGGGAAGAGGAGGCCAGGGACGGGGTCTCCTCTTGTCTCCTTAGCCCCCTTGGCTGTGTTGCTTCTCCATCCCCTCCTTCTCACCCCCACACAGGAGAAGGGGGCAAGATGCTCCCCAACACAGACACCTCGCCCTCAAGACCCACCCACAGCCCACATCAGGCTCTGGAAGCCTCGCAGAACGACACAAACACTGACAATTAGCAAGTCCACAGCCGTCACCCCACCCAGCTTTGGGAAGAAGGGGAGACACATTATCTTATATTTAGCACCGCTCCTTATAGCTCTAAAGTCACTTTTTGGTGCAAAAACATAAAAAATGTATTATGTATGACTTGATATCACATTTGATATATTTAGGTAATTTTTCAGAAAAGAAAACCAACAAAACCTCTCTGGGAAAAAGAAATTCCCTTTTCCCCAAAATTTCCAGGTTATTTTCGGTGCCTTCCAGGCTCTCCTCTGGCAAGCCAAAGGGTCGGGGCCCCCCACTCCCAGACCCAGGGGCCCGGCTCCAGGGAGAGGCGAGCGAGCAGCTCTTCCTCGGGCGCACACGCCCCACGGACGGGTGTCAGATTGATTAACTTCTTGATGGTAGAGAGCTCCCTAATGTTTTTCTTTGCAATGTCTCGGCTCTAAACGATCGTGACCCAAGGCAATTTACAGTTACTTCCATTTTTTTTAATGAAGTCTGATTTAATAGTCGGAATGGTTAATGGCCTCGTCTGTCACACATAATAAAACAGAGCCTAATTGTATTTTAAAAAGACCCTTTTGCTATGAACAGAAGCAACAACTTGATTGCATTCAGAGAGAGGGTTTTGGTGTGCGCTAAGATGGCTTCCCAAGGGCACTAGACAGGTCTCCCTGGGTTGTCATTCCCCCTCCCCCCACACACACACCCATAGGCCTTGCTTCTAAAGGAATTTCTCAATTCCCCCAGCCAGTTAAAGCCCGTGGCCCTCCTGCCAGCCTCCTTAGGACGCCCGTCCTGGCCTCCCAGGGCTTTCCACACCCCACCGTAATTACAGCCTTGCAGGCCCTCCCACGGAAGAAAATGGCCTGATACCCATTTTATACCTGGGAAAACTGAGGCTGGCTTGCCCAACTGGCCTGGAGCCCCAGGGCAGTGAGTCAGTGCCTCTGGTAGGCTCTGCTGTCAGCTCCAACCACCGACACTCTCCACCCAGCCAAGCGGCCCCAGGCGCTCCTCCTGCGGCAGCAGGGGGCCCCTGGGAAGCAGGGGGGCCTGTCCGCTCAGCATTACTGTGGCTGACCCCTGAATGCAGAAGCCATGAGGGCGCTAAGGCAAAGAGAAGCAATTCACCCACGAACACACAGTTTGTTCAAAGGGACCTGAGATGAAGTTTGGGGCCCTTAAGCAAATAACCCACTTGCCTTTTATACAATAAAAGGAGGCTCCCTCCTTTCTGGGAGCCTGGAGCCTGGGGCACACACACCAGCCCAGCATCCCAGGGAAGGGCTTGCAGATCCAGGGCGGCCTGGCTGAGGCGGCTAGCCAGCACCACCCTGGGTGCACAGTGACCCTCGCCCGGGACTGAGAGATAGCAAAGGGGGCACCGGACCTGTCGTCATGAGGCCATGGGCTGGTTTGTCCCCAACCAGTCGTGCGACCTTGGGCATGGGTTCCCTCCCCGAGAGCCAGCTTTCCCTCTGGAACACACAACCTTGCTCTTCCTGCCTGCCCTTCCCTCCCGCCCTGCTGCGGGGTCGCCCCTCCAGGCCCCTGCCTTCAGTGGGAGCTTGGCTAAGGGCGGATGAAGGTGCCAGGCAAGTCCATAGAGTCTGCCTGGAGGGAGACTGGATTCCTGTGGAAGAAATGCCTGGCCAAGGGGGTTGCTTGGCCTTGCCGGGGCACGCACCCTGCGATCCTGGGAAATGGGGCCTGTCTGGACATTCCTATCCTTCGTCCTGTGGCCTCTTTTAAGCACTGGTGCCCAAGCGGAGGCTGAGGAGGAGCATGGAACGTGTGGGCTCTTGTCCAGTGTCCTTGGCCAGAAGGGTGGGTGGCTGGGAGAATCATCCAGGAAGACGAACTCTGCTCCCCGGGGCGGGCAGGGCAGAGGGCCTGGGGGCTGGTACCTGGACTTCCAGATGTGTCTGCGGGCAGAGTCAGGGCTGCAGGCTCCCCTGACTTCTCTAACAAGGGGAAGGGGTCACGAGTCTGGGGAACCTTCAAGCCCCTTGCTACTACTAGGTCCAGAGCAGGGAAATGGGCTTGGGGTCAGCCAGACTGGGTTCCCAGCTGCCCACCTTCCAACATGTGTGCCTGAAGAGCCAGGCTCAGGTCGCGGAGGGGATGAGCAGACCACACAGGGCCCTCCTCACCCAAGCAGAAAGCCCTACGGCTTAGGGGCAGGTAGCAAACACAGGGAAAATGGAGAGGGAGCATGTGCTCTCTCTCCCTCTCTCTCTCTTTCTCTCCATCTCTAATCTTCAAGCTGAAAAGGACAAAACAAAAGTGAGTGACAGAAATGGCTGCAGCAGAGGCTCTGCTGGAAGGAAAATTAAAATGAGCCCTTGCGAAGAGAAGGCTCGATGACTGTCCATGTTGCCAGAAGTTCCAACTGGGCACAGGGACAATTCTCCTCAGGGACATGAGAAGGAAAGATTTCCTCCCGATTGTCTCTGCCAGCCCTCCGGCAACTATAAGTAGAGTAAGGAACCTTGGGCTGAATCTGGCATCTCCCTTCCTTCCCTTCTCACCCAGCCTCAGCCTCATGAAACACAGCCACTGCATGTTGTCCTTATCCCCTGCCCCTTCTCTCATGCCTCTCTAGAGAAGTCCCAGGGCTGGGTAAATCCAGTGTCCATCCTCTCTGCTCCCACCCTCAGACAGGGAACGGAGTTGGAGAGAAGCCCACGACCAACTGTATCAGTCAGCATTGGCCACACTCTGGTAACAAACAACCCTCAGACCTCAGGGGACTCAGGCCACAAAGGCTCGTTCTTCACTAGGAGAGAACAGGTGCACCACGGGCGGCTCTCCCCCGTTGCCCCCGCTCCGGCATCCGGATTATCCGGGCGGCCTCTGTCTGGGATGGGGCCAGGCTGGAGGCAGAGAGAAAAGAGAACATAGTGGAGGCACCTGATGGCACAGAGCTCCTGCTTCCCCTCCCAGTTCCCTGATGAGTGCAAGTGTCCTGGCCAAGCCTGATGTCATTAGGGCAGAAATAAGAGTTCTCCCCCAGGAAGCGCTTGTGACTCTTTTTACAAAATAATACAGGCTAGCCAATGTGGGAGTACAGTCTCACTTGCACTACTGGGGCCTCCAACAGGCCTCCATCTGGCCTGTCCATTCTTCTCCCACACCCCCAAATCTCTATTTGATGCCTTTCACACCCTTCTCCAATGCCCGGGCCAACCCCCCCCCCCCCACTTCCACTCTAGCTGATGACTGTCCTTCAATCACAGGAGAGACAGAGGCAACCAGAAGAAACCTTTCACTGCTGTCAGCACCAAAGCGACCAACTTCAAGGCCCAATCACGTTGCTCCCCGCCCTCTCTCCCTTCCGTAGTCCTGAGCTCTCTGTGCCTCTCTCCGGAAACTTTTCCTTCTGGGCCCCAGCCTTCATCCCCTCCTTCATCCCTCCATCTCCTCCTGAACACCCCTCTGTCTCCCTGACACCCCCCTGTTCCCTTCTTGGCTGCATCCTTCTTCTCAGACTTCAACCTGCTGCTTCAGCCCCATCTAAAAACATTCTCTTGACCCCACCCCCCACTCCAGCTTCCACCTCGCAGCTGCTCCTTTGTATGGCAAAATTCCCACAAAATGCTACTCTGCTCTGTCTCCACTTCCTCAGTGGCCCTTCTCTCTAGGCCCACTCTACCACCCACAGAAACGGGTCTCCCTGGGCCCCCAGCTCACTCCACATCATTCATCCCATGGTCGGTCAGTCTATCCTCCCTTTTCTCAGTCACCAGCAGCATTTGACACAGACAGTCCTTCTGTCCTCCCGGAACCCTGGTCTCAGGGGCAATGCTATCCCTTGGTTGTCCTATTCCACTGGTCACTTCCACTCGATCCAACACTTACTAGTTGCCACTCATCTCATCTTTCTGACCCTTAAACTTCAGAGAATCCAGGGCTTAATTCTCATACCTCCTTTCATCCTCAGTGGGCTCACAGACAAGGTGTGGAGCACCACCTGCATCCTGATCATGTCTCCATGGACACCCTGGCCCCATCCACTTGCCCCTGACCTTCAGATTCATCTGTGCAGCTGCCTGATCAACAGCTCTATTTAGACACAGTGAAACAAGGCCAAAACCCAACTCTTGACTTTTAACCCTAAATCCTCTGTTCCCACCCCTGTTGTTGACTTAACGGTTGTCTCGGTTACTGGCACCCACATACTTACCCACCCAGTGTTCTTCCTCCCTTTCTACATGATATCATTTCCATTCTGGTATCATTTCCTCTCAGCCTGAAGGACTTCCTTGACTGTCTTTCCTTGTGTAGGTCTTGCTGGCAAGAAATTCTCTCAGCCTTTGCTTATTGGAAAATGCCTTTATTTCATATTCATTTTTGAGATATATTTTTGCAGGATATAGAATTTTAGGTTGACAGGGTTTTTCCTTTCAAGACATTCAAGATTCATTCATCGTCTAGTAATTATTTTTCTGATGAGGAGTCAGCCATCATTCCTATTGTGGTGCATCTTTTTTTCTCATACTATTTTTAGGATCCCCCCCCATCTTTGGTACACTGGTTTAGTAGTTTAACATGTGTATCTCTAGTACTTTTTAATCTTTTTTTGAAATATAGTTCAATTTTTTTTTCAGTGTTCCAAAATTCTTGCTTAGGATTCACTGCTCTTCATGGATTTGTGGGTTGCTGCTTTTGAGGAAACTTAGAAAATGTTGGCTACTATTTCTTCAAGTATTTTTCTGTCCTATTGTCTCTTCTCCTTCTGGAATTCCAGCTACTTGAAAGGCACACTTTTTGATACAGGTTGTTGAAGCTCTATTTTTTTTTTTCCCCCAATATCTTTTTCTCTGGGTGCTTCATTTAGCTATTGACTGGTCTTCAAGGACATGGTTGAATCCAATTTTCTAAATTTTTTCTTGCATGGATTGTATAATCCAGTTCCAGGGTTTCCATTTGGTTCTTTTTTAGAGTTTTCATATTTCTCCTGAAATTTCCCATCTCGTTACCAATTAGTCCATTATTCCTATTGGTTCTTCAAAAAAAACTTACCACATTTATTTTAAAGTCCTTGTCCTCATTTCCAGCATCTATGTTATATCTGTGTCTGCTTGTGTTGATTGATTTTTCTTTGACTATGGGTTACATCTTTCTATTTTTAAAAATTCCTTGTAATCCTGGATTGTATGTTGGACATTATGAATGATTTGTTGTTAAGCTCTAGATTTGGTTATCTTCCTTTGAAGAGTGTTGTGTGCTATTCTAACAAGCTGTTAAATTACCAGCAGATCATCTTAATCCTAAAATGGCTTAATTTTAGGATCTGTTTTGGTAGGTTTATTTCTGTTTTTTTCCTTAGTTATGGAGTGAATCCCTTAGTCATTGGATATATCTTTACTTCCAAAATGTGGGCTTCCTGGAGTTTCTATGGAAAGTCTGAAACCAAAGCCCCACTAACTTGAGTGTGATAGGAAGCTGAAATTTCTGCTCAGTTCTTTCAGTCTTCCAGTTGTTGATTTCACTGAGGCACCTTGGAGTTTTGAGCCCACAAGGACAGTTAAGGAGTCGGGCAAGGATTTGAAAAGAGTTTATATACAGATTATAAAAAGAGGCTCTCTGCCCTACGACTCCCACTTTTATCCTCAATTTCCAGCTTCTCTAAAAGCCTTAGCTCAGTAAGAACTCTGCTTGAGTTCTTCCACTGTGCATTGTGCGGGCCAGTGAGTACCCTCAGCAAAACACTTGTATAAATGTGGGTCCCATTCAGTGTGTTTCCCTTCTCTCAAGGATTGAATCTCTTCCAGTAGGTGTTTGCGTTAGGTCATTCTCCCACGCCTCCAGAGTTATCATTATTATCAGCACAAGAGTTAGTCTGCTACAGGCTGCTCTGTGATAACCAGAGACTGGAGGTTCAAACTTTTGGCTTTAGATACCAGCTATTATCTGACAACTCTCAAATTCATATCTACACCCCAATGTCTCCTTGATATCCAGACCTGTATATTCAACAGCTTCTATAATGTCAAATAGGAATTTCAAACTATACATGAACATAAGTAATCCCCTGATCATTTCCCTCATGAAATTACTCCATGGTGGTGGCTGAGCCTGGGTGGCAATGTGAAAAGTCATGTGTCCTCCATGGCCATTTGAACCCCTTGTACTCCAGAACCTCTGTGTCCTGCTTTCTCTCAAGAATGTGTCTGAAGAAGAAACCATGAAACCATCCCAATAAAAATGCCTTTGTCAGGCCCAGAGAGGACAAGGGTCTTGTCAAGACCAAATAGCTATTGGTGACAAGTGGGTGTAAGACCTTAGATATCCTGGGTTCCAACCCAGCACTGACTCATTTCTTGTTATTAGGGTCTTAAAACCGATCCGACCTCTTATCCCAGTCTCCAGGACTTCACCTTCCCACAGGCCCCACCTGTTCACCCACAGGTGGTGGCAACACAGGTTCCATGAACTCTAGGGTCTTTTCTCTCTTTAGCCTTCCTTCTTTTCTGCTTCCCACCCCTGCTGTGAAACTCAATTATCTCACCCCTCCTTCTCTGAGGTTCCCCTACACATATGCACACACACATGTGCACACACACATGCATCACTAAGCTCTCTAAAGGACCACCACCACAGTGTCTCCATCCGTAGGACCTCCCAGGGTGACCTGTTAGACTCCTAGTCTCTCTCATAAACTCACCTACATCCTTTTTCCACCCATCAGACTCAAAAGTTGCCCATCCTATATCCCCATTACTTTGAGTCCTTTTTGCTAAGGGATCTAATCAAAAACAACTCCAGATTGCCTTGGGAATAGGGTGTTTGTTTCATCACTGTCCTGGGTGAGAAGCATTAGGGGCAGGATTTTCAATTTGTTCCTTTCAGACCCCCTGAGCACAGGTGCTAATGCACTCCCTACCCCATCACCACTGGTCTCTAAGACTCCCAGAATGGGACCCAGGTCTCCAGAACCTAGGCTAGTTTGATGCTCCTTATTCTACTCATTCTTTCTCTAATATTAAACTAAGAAGTCAGTGGCTGAATCCCATCCTGACCCTTAAATTTCTGCATGTGATCCAGAGATTTTGGGAACCACTAACAAGAATGACTAATTATGGGGATGACAGTCACTTGGCAGGCAGACAGGAGTGTTTTTCTGGGACAGGCTTTCACCTATTTCCAAGGATATCAAATACATCCCTCTCTACTCTTCTTCTGGAATGTTGGTGGCTAGAGGGGTCGTGGGGCTTAGGTAAGATTTTGTACTCTGGGAACCATCTTGTATAGACTCCATCTTGCTCATGTATGGACCACCTTTTGATCCCATGACACCATGTATTTTGACCTCATGACACCGGGAAGAAAAGTAGTTATGAACAGACCTCAGGGCAGGCAAATAGGAAGCCACAGACCTCAAGGTGGAAATAACTCTCCTGTGGGCTCACAGGGGATTGGGCTCTGAGCTCTAAAGCCACCTTCCTTTGTTCAGTCTGTTATATGGGGTGGCCACAGAGTAACACAGGTAACTATACCAAACTAAAGGCCTTATTGATCCTTCAACACATGATGTGTTCAATGACATTCCATGACATGTCTAATGTGCTGTCCTTCACTAGCCATGCGTAGTTCAATGTGCTGTGCAAAATCACGACCAACACATTGCTCTAAAGCAACATTTCCATCCATCCGTCCCAATGTGTTCATGACGTATTGCCTCCAATAAATTGTATCTCTGATTTTTCTGGATCTGTGGTTATAGCATACCCCAAAAGAGGTAGTCTCAAGAGGGCTCAATTTGGAAAAATGAATGAATGAATAAACAAATAAATAAATTACATTATCTACATTTTCAAACTTGATGGCCCCTTTCTAGTCTCTAACGCACTTATGCAATATTATTTGTCATTCTTGGTGTTCTTCTTCCACCAGCTATATAGCCCGAGAAGAGAACCCAAGACTTACCATAGAGAGTGCCCCAAATACAACAGCCCAAAGAGCTGTTCTGTCCAAAAAGAGTAGAAACCATGCAGATGTTGCCTCTTCCTCCTCTCTACAAGGCCTTGTCTATGCTCCACCCTGAACTTGAGGCTGTTCTGATCACCAGCTAGCCCCACCTCCCTGAGGGAGATGAAACTGTAGAGTAGGGGAGCCTAGTAGAGCAGTGGGATGGATTAAGGAGATGGGGAAGGGGTTGCTACAGGCGGACAGCTGGGAAAACACACCTTTTGATCCTCCTTCCTTCCCAAGCAAACAGGAGCCAGATCCCCGAGATGGTGGTAAAGGAGCTGTGCAGAGCCAGGAAGTTTCTAGTTCAAATCCTAGGTCTTCCACTTAAGACCAGGTGACTTTGGGGGAGCTACTTGGCCTGGCTGAGCATCTGTTTCCACATAGCCCTGTAGAGATACAAATTAGAGGACTGCCTCTGCCCTTGTGAAGCACAGGAATTGTGACTTGAGTAAAAGTTCTTAAATCAATAGATCCATTATTTTTCAATGAGAGATGCCCTTCAACATAGAGACAGGTGAGGCAGTGTCAGGATCGAGAGATCAAGCTCTGACATCAAAAAGTCCTGGATTCAAATCTCCCCTCTACCATTTAGCAGCTCAGTGGCTTTGGGCAAGATGCTTGATTGGTGTGTGACTCAGTTTCCCCTAATGGGGCCATTACTAGGAGTGTTGTAAGGATTAAGGGAAATCATGTATGCCAAGCCCTTAGTACAGTGCCTGGTACCCTGGGTACATGTTAAGACTATCTACATATCTCAGTGAGCCTTGCTCTCAGGACTTCTCTTTACAGAATGGATACGAGAATCAATTTACAAACCACAGGAAAACAATTTCATTGCCTCAGTTCCTTCCACCTTTTCTGCTAACCCCAAACAGCACCTTATACAGTCATCAACCCAGTCATTTATGGCTGCTTCCAGCAGTCTGCCGCTGGCCCAGGCCTTGTAAACAACAACTAAAGATATCAACGACAAGGCTCAAGGGAAAGTTCTCAATAATGTCCTCAATGCTAGCGTCACATCACGGGAGCAAGTACCATGCTCTGGCCTCTCTGTGGCAGATGGTGGTCAGCGGGGTGGAAAGGCTCTGCGCAGTTACGGAAGTCGGCAGTGTCTACACTGTGGGCTCACGATCTGGTTTCGATAGTTGTCTGACCCCCCTGACCCCCACCGTCCCCTGAAGCGTATGACAGGTGTCAGTTTGGTGGTAAAGGGATGTTGCGGTGTTCCAGGCCGGAGGCCAGCAGGGTCAGTGGGGGTTGGGGGGCCCTGCATTATCCCTCCGGCCCGGAAACCGAGCCAGGCAGAAGGTGAGGAAAGCCACAGGGGACTGTAAGTGAGCCTAGCCCGTCTAGTTTTGTGCGCTCATGAAGAACAGCCCACCCCTGGCTCCCCCTTCCCAGGTTGCTAAAGAGGACCCAGAACCAGAAAGACAATTAAGCACTCTTGCCTCTGTGCCAGGTCTCCCAGACTCCTCTTCCATCCAGGTCAGAGCTCAAGAACAGGGCAGTGACTCCAATCTTTTAAGAGCTTTGTTGGAAGGTGTCCAATGTTCAGCCTTGTCCGGCTGTAATTCTCTTTAAGTCTTCTGAGGTTTCCCCATTACTGAGCACTTTCCTGGCTCTCTCCTTGCCTGATGATTAAACGTGGAGGGAGATGTTAGGTTTTTTCCCACCACCCACCTGTTATTTGGGTGGAGATGTCTTCTTAATTCTTTAGCCCAAGAGAACAAGCTACCTACTTCCTTTGACTCATGGTCTGAGACATACTTGGACATGGAGTAGAACGGCCTTGCTACAGAAAACCTTTTAAAGAGAAGACCAAGTATAATTTAAATGGATAACAGATTTCTATCCCACTTGCCAAAAGCCATCCTAAAAGGGCTGATACAGTCTGTTAAATGCTGCTAATTATATAGTAGAAACACGTACCCTTGCAGACTTGAAGCCAGAGGGCTCCTGCCATCCTGGCCTCCCTAGACCAGTTCTTCTGAGCAGAGTTGCAGAGGAGCCACTGGAAAATATCCAGGCCAGGTAAACAGGGCCTGTGGGATGGCCTCTCATCCTAGAAGAAGTTACCTGACCTGGGAACATCGGGAACCAAGCATATTCCAAACTGCATACACATGAAAAGAAACCAAGTGGTCACCATTCAAGACCCGGCCCTGTTCATTCCAGAAGCTCTTGGGCTTTCTCCTTTTCCCCTCTTCACTCTTCTCTACCACTCACCCCTGCACCCACCTTCCTCCATGCTCACAATCCCACCATGCCTCTGCTCACGCTGTTTTCAGAGTCAAGTGGCAGAGTCAACCGATTTCATTGCTCCTGCTGGGACCCCTGGCACTTTGTGCCACAGACTCTGCTTTCGATCTTCTGATTCCACACAGCTTTATAACCCAAGTGGTTATACCCATGAGAGCATATCAAGGTCTTCCCAAGCAGGTAATGCCGTTCTCTCACGGCACCCAGAGAGCTAGACACAAAAGCAGTGTTTAAAAAGAGTGGTTGATCCTCGAATAAATTTGATTCAGAAGTGCAAATCACAGGGGCACCCGGCTGGCTCAGTCAGTTGAGCGTCCGACTCTTGGTTTCGGCTCAGGTCATGATCTCAGGGTCGTGAGCTGGAGCCCCACATCGGGTACGTGCTCAGCATGGAATCTGCTTGAGATTCTCTGCCTCTCCCTCTTCCTCTGACCCTCCTCCCACTCACATGCACGTTGTCTCCACCCCCGCTAGAATAAATAAATAAATAAATAAATAAATAAATAATAAATAAAATCTAGAAAGCAAAAAAGAGAAATGGAAATAATGTAACCGCACACAACAGCAGGAGCAGCCGTGGGCTAGACCTTGAGATGCTCACAGTCGTCTGTGCTCAGCATCCTCTTCCTTGCACGTGATTTGGGGGAGGCAAACCGGGGTTTCCCTACACCAAAACAACTTCTGTGCCTGCCTTGTTCTCTAAACACAGTAACTCTTGACTGACGGGTTTTTCTGTCAGGATGAGCTCTACAAGTCCCCAAGGATCGGAGCACCAAGGGGTGCTCGTTAGGACCCCCCTGCAGTGCCTACAGCTCAACAGAGACCAATCTAACCTCCCATCCCCAGACCCGGATGTACGATAAAGAAAGTAAGAACAGGGTGAGAACCACAGAGTTTATGGCCTCCCACGTCGGAAAGCCTATACTGCTCTGAGAGGAGCTGACTCTGAAATCCACAGGGATGCTTCTGCTCCCTGCAGGGGCCATTTCCCTTCTGGGCACTAACGTAGGTTGGTCCCCAAGCCTGCCTCTCCCCACAGCTCCCACCTCAAATGCACATACTAAGGCTTGCTGAAAGATCCCAAAGGAGAGGATGAGAGCATCTTGTCAAGACAGGAGCCTGTGGAAAATAAAAAGAAGGTGGTTTGGGGGAAGCACATCGAACATTTCAAGGAAAACAACTTAAAAATTAATGGGCTCTCAGGAAAGGAAGGCATCACAAGATAATCAATTGGGCTAGGTTTTCTGAGCACCTGTCAGTCGATCAAAAACATTCACTGGCTGCCTGCTAAGCATGAGGCCCGCCGGAAATGCTGAAGTGGACACAGAGATGTAGCATATATAAAAAAGAAATGTTTGGGAAAAACTGGTTTTAGCCTCTGCCCTTTGGGAGGTTTAACGCAAGCGGAGCAAACAAATCTAATCTAAACCTCTCTTCCTGAAGGCCCCTGTGCTTACCCATGCGCTGTCCAGGTTCCTTTCTCAGATGCCCACGTCAGGGTCTCCTAGCACCCCCAGTCTCCCAGCCCTCCTAGTCTCCCAGTGCCCCCGGTCTTCCAGTGCTCCCATGCGAGTTTCCACCCATGCGTCTTGTGAGCCTCCAAGTGCACCACCAGTGATGGCTCTGGGGGCAGTGGTTAGGGAAGACTTCACAGAGGAGGTCAAATTTAAACTGGGTCTTGAAGAATGGATAAATTTGGAAGGCCGAGAGCTTTCCAAGGCAGAAAGGAGCTCACCATGTCATTAAATGTTAGGTGCAGATGGATCTAATTCAAATGTGATGGATGCTCTCTCACTGGGAAAAACAGATTCTGAAGGGAGTCCTGAGAAGGGGCCTCGAAATGAGGGAAGAATGGCCAAAGGCCAGAGGTGGGGGTGGCAGTGTCACAGCAAGCTGTCAAGGGAAGGACATTCAAGGTACTAAGAGCGGAACAGGCAAAGACAGAGGCTGGAAAGAGCAAGTCTGGTGCAAGAGTATCTATGTGGGGCCAATATTTTGATAATATTAAAGAGCCCCCCGTGTTCCTTGTCAATGTCTCTACTCCCCACCCCAGTCTGTGCCCTCCAGCTAGGCCATGGAGATTAATAATGGCACAAAAGGAAAGGAGGTACAGTAGGGTAACGACAGTCACTATTAAGCTGTGACCCTCAAGAGTCGTTTATTATTTTATTTTTCTTTGGCCTCTCTAGGAAGACGATAAAGAGTCTTGAAAGTCAGGTTTTACTGAGAATGCAAAGGGAGTTTTACATTTTTAAGAGCCCCATTCACATATTAGAAGTAAGCTTGGATGGCTGAATGTGTAGTTTGTCTCTAAGCCGTAGACAGAACGAACTTAGTAGAGCCCCTTTGTGAGGGGGAGAGTCGAATGACTCCCAAGACAGGGAGAGGGGCTCAAGGAGAGTAGGTTGTAAAGAAGTTAAGCCACCTGTGACTACTCCTGCTTTCTTGAGGCCAAACCTCGGGTATGGGTGGGGGCGGGGGTGGGGGGGCATGGGTAGAGATGGAGAATAAGACAGAAGCTGCATGATGGGATCATGGACGGCTTTCCTAGGCACAGCCAGCATGGCACAGAGGCACTGGCTCACCACTGGTAGAGGGAATTGTCTAATTAAGCCTGAGAAAATACTGTTGGCTTCCCCAAGCTTGAGCTAGATGTTCAGGGCGTTCCGAAGTTCCAGCTTTCTTCCCCATCTCTGCCCCCAAGGTCCAAGGTCTCTCTCGAGGCCAAGCATTGGAGAACTGATTTCCCATAAGCCCTACCTCCCATCTGTCAGACGCCATCTCAGGGAGGAGAAGAGGAAGAGGCTCTGAGAAGCTGAGCGTTTCTTCCAAAGAGGCAGTCCAAAGCCTAAGACAGACTAAGAGAAAGAGTTATCTTTCCTTTGCAAGTTTAAGGCCATCCACCTCTTCCCACCCCCTCCCAAAGCTTGATGGCGCTCATGAGGGATTCTAAGTTAGCGGTATGAAACGAAGAAACTGCAACTTTGTTTGCACAGTCTGAGTCTTAAAGTGTGGGAGGTGGGAAGAGGAGCAAGGTCTGCAAACGCACAGGAAACACAGTCTCATGTGGTGGTTTGCTGGCTGACAATCGCTTGGGGCTTTCTAAAAATGCAGATCCCAGTGTCTCAATTCCAGACCTGCACAGTCAGAACCCTGGAGGGGAGGCCAGAGAGGCTGCATTTGAACAGCTTTCCTTGTGACCTTGTGACTCCAATATGGAAAGCACAGTGAAGCCAGGGGGCAGGAACCAGCTTGGGACAGAGCATCCCTTCCTCCGACTCTGAGGGAAAAATAAGGGCAGTGCCCAAGGGCAACCACAGCAAGCAGAGGTGAGTGGGGTGGTGGGGTGGGGGAGGGGGCAGGGAAGGGAGCCTGTTGGAATAAACTAGTCTCAACCCACTGCACTGGGTGGGTTGAAGAGAAGAGACAGGAAGTAGTTATGCAGGTTGCAAAGG
Organism: Lutra lutra; assembly: GCF_902655055.1. Taxonomy (NCBI): domain Eukaryota; kingdom Metazoa; phylum Chordata; class Mammalia; order Carnivora; family Mustelidae; genus Lutra; species Lutra lutra. The sequence continues at coordinate 26,637,218 of NC_062289.1, read as the reverse complement.
AACTTTGTCTTCATTTTCCTGGTTTTTTTTTTTTTTTTTTTTGAAGTGAGATTCGGGGAGGCTGTAGGCTGTGGGGACAGGCAGGTGTCGCGGAGAATGAAAATCTGAGAGGGAATGTCTGATTGGCAGTGCTCTAGAGAAGCCTTGCAGAACTAACTAGGGCTCTGAGCACCTGGCTTAGTGCCCACCTAAGACACCCTTTTTCTCTGCCACCAGGCTGAGTAGGGAGGTGAGCAGGAAATGGTGGTGAGCAGAATGGGTTTGGAGAGTCACTCTGGGGAAAGCAGGGAGTCCACCAAGGGGATAGTAAAGACCCAGGTCATGGGGGCTTCTCTGAACCTGGAGACAAGTTCAGCTTCCTTGGAAAATGTTAGCTTCCGTTCCACATTTAGTAACAAGACAAAAATACCAAAAGGTATTCTTCAGGGAGAGCAGTAGTGATGGGCTAGAATGAAAGGAAATGTAATTTCTTCTTTAGCTGTACCTATGGATTATTCAGAAGTTTTGGGTTTTATGAAAAAATGTTCTTATGTAATCATGTGGCTTAAAAAAAAATACCCAAAGCATATGATCACATTTTTGGATTATATGTGAAATGTATAATACTTCTTGGTAATACAGTTTATAAGTTGGAAAAAAAAACCAGATCTTGACTTACTAAGTGGCTAGTAATTTATCAAAACATTACAAGGAAGTAATCACAAATGTTTTAATGTAGTATTACTAACTGACCATCTTGGCATCTTGAATACTCCATAAGTCCATATACTTTCTATACTCACTATAAGTGAACATCTAATGCTAGCTGATCAATAAATTCTTTGGTTCTATTGCACACTTTTATTTTAGAATACTTAGGCAAGACAAAGGAATGTTTGCTTCCAAATACACTGATTAAAGTACACACTCCACTGAGGTGCATTAAAAAAAAAAAGCATGCATGAAAAGGATGTCTTAAATTTTCATACTTAATTTCAAACTCCAAACTTTTTTTCAGGGCACCTGGGCGGCTCAGTCAGGTGGGCATCTGACTCTTGACTTAGGCTCAGGTCAGGATCTCAGGGTCGTGAGACCAAGCCCATCCTCAAGCTGCGAGTCGGGTTGGGGAGTCTGCTTAAGACTTTCTCTCCCTCTCCCTCTACCCCTCCCCACATGCTCGCTTTCTCTAATGGATAAATAAATCTTTAAAACAACAACAAAAAGCCAACAAAAAAACAAGTTCCAATTATTTTTAAAGGTTTATTCATTGGAGAGAGCAAGCATGTGTGCTTGTGGGGCAGGAGGAGGGAATCTTCAAGCAGACTCCTCGCTGAGCTCAGAGCCCCATGCAGAGCTCCATCTCACAGTCCATGAGATCATGACCTGAGTCAAAACCATGAGGCGGATGCTTACTCTACTGAGACACCCAGGCATCCCACTAACTCTGAATTTTAAGTGGACCACACGGATCTTTTGTGTTCCTCAAAGCCAGTAAAAAGAAATTATATTACATGTCCATTATGTCTTGCTGAATGGATTAATATGTTTCAGAAATCTTTTCTTATGATTTCTAATAGCTTTCTCTAACTGAATGTGCTGTTAGAGAAGCTTCAAACGTTTCTGATTAAGTATTTATGTACAGCCAAAGAGTGGGAAAAACATACATCAGCGTTTTTCTCTGATTGTTATGATCTGGATTATCATTATTATTTTGGTGGTGTTTTTGTATTTCACAAAAATAGTGGGTCTATTAGGAAAAAAAAAGTTCAAAAAGGCCCATTTGCTGCCTTGCCAGTCAGACTACAAAATACCTTTGTGTCTTTACATGAATATGATCATCAAAAAGGATTTGTGTGACCATTAAAGAGGAGTGAGGAGAAGGGGAGCCCCTTTAAACATATATTCACGGAGAAATACTCAGTGCTCTGAAAAATGGGGCAAACAAATGCTGGATGTGAATGCTGAAGGCTGAGGTCAACTCCGTTGTCTAGGGCTACCACTACAGCCAAACCACCGGAGATGCTGGCCTCCTAACTTCCTCCACAGCAGACACTGACTCTCCGGACAAGTTTTGATTCTAATATAGAAATGTAAGTTAGAAACGGGACACAGATAACTGTGGTGTTTCCTTCCTAAAAATCTGTGTCGGAGTTACAACATACTGTAATCATGGCTAGAGCAGGATCATTGCTGGAATCTTCCCGGAAGCCCTCTGCGCTTCAAAAAATGGCCACCACGGAGTGCAACAGGCTATAGGTAACATCGTTGCAACTAAGAAGCCCCAGAAATGTTTTGGAAGTGGTACTAATGAAATGTAAGTGCTTATCATTAAAGGTTTCTCTGAAGTGAAGAACTCTTCTAGCTTGTACAAGCCAGGCTGGTTCTAGTCACGGGACAGTGGCAGGGGCAACCCCGGTGAAGAACTTCCTGAGCAGGCCGCAAACACGCTCTTCGGTTCTAACTCACCTTCATGGCATATGTCGAACTAGGCTTCTACTGAAGGCTCCCGGAATTAAAAAAAGCACTTGAACCAGAGCCCCTGGCTTGGCATCTGTTCAGCGTCTCCACACTCCCCACTCTGGACAACCCCAGGCCCGGGGATGGTGGGTGGAGGGCATGGAGAGCCCCCATTCCTCCTTGTTCTGTGTGGCCAGCCCTTGGCCACTCGGCTCGACAGGGCCTCTCCACCTGCGCCTGTGGCTTGGCTCCAGGGAGCGCCCGTCAGCAGGCAGCAGGCGGCAGGCGGATGGGACGGGGGCCGTGGGCTAGCCGGGGGAGGGCGAGGGGGATGTGGGAGAGGACTGAGTCACACCAGGCCAGGTCAGCGCCGCGGTGAGCCTGGTGAGACTAGAAGGTCTGCCCTGAGCCACGTGGTCCAAACCCTGGACCGGACTCCTGAACGACATGAACTTCTACAGCTGTACACCACTTGTCTTCGGGCCTGCCCCACGTTACTTTCGGGGCAACAGAGAATTTGCTACAATAGGTTTTCCTTGGACACCTTGGAGGGTGACATCTGTCACCACTTTTCTGCGAGGGTGAGGAGCTGGCGGGGAAGGCCGCACGTGGTTCCCTGCACATTCCGGCATCTGCTCCCGAGCACCGGCCTTGTGCTGAGGGCTCCCGTTCAGTCCTCACAGCCAAACCTCAAAAGTCACTTCCTCATTTCGGGGCACCTGAGGAAATGAGGAACCGGAGGCAGTCTGATGGCATGGTTTATCTAGTCACCATCCGTGGGCAGAATCGGGGCCTGAACCTGAGACCTCGGATTCCTAGTGGAGTTGCATTTTCCATGACGTCAGAAATGATAACCAAGGCTTCAGACCAGCAGAATGGTATTCTGTCCAAAGTCATTAAAGACAGAAAAAGTTTGTTTAAAGAACAACGGAGTTTTTATTCCATCATCCGAGATAACGGAAGTATTTGACCAAGACAGGGCGGTCTCCTTCAAGCATTCCACCCTTCCTGAGCATTCCTGTGGTTTAATGGCCCTAAGAATACTGCAATTCCCAGCTGAGAAACACTGAGACCGCCTGCCTTGTACAGATCTTCTATTTCCCAGTGTTACCTTTAAGGATTTTATATTCAACACCCCTCTTCAGCCAATCACTACATCTGTAAATTATAAATCTGAAGATCAGTTGTTCCTTGGGGATAGTACTGACTAGGAAAAAAGCACACCCAGGCAAATATAAATGAGGGAACAGTGGGCACAAAATGTGGACTGATTTTCACAGGTCATTTTAACAACCAGATTCTTAGACATCTCTCCCGTAATGACTTGAGTTCTTAAAAGATACAGAAACAAATCAATGAAATATTCTAAGAGAAGGCCGTTTTCTCAGGGTTTATGTGCAGGGGGTCATAGGGTAGGGCAGAAAAGGGGGAAACAGGACACAGAGGAGAGAATGAAGCTGACATTTGGCAGATAAAGATCACACCATCAGAGGTTATACAGACATTGCTAGAAACTCCAAATTGAGTTCGCCAAATCTCACTTGATTTTATTAACATATTTGATTTTTATACTTATGTAAAATTTAAGCACCTGGATACTGAAATAAGACAAGAAAATAATGCTTTAGTTAATAAAATAGTCAAGCTTTTAGAATATAACAGTTTGTCAGTGGTTGTCATTTGAGAGTTTAAAAACTGAATTTCCTCTGCCTCATACTTCCTTTATACAAGTTAGCTGCAGTGGAAAAGTCCCCTTTGACAACTTCAGAGCACAGGAAGAAACCAGAGCAGTTTGCAGGCCACTAATTCTGTTACAGATGAAAGCATTCAATTAGCTCTATAAAATTCAATTCCTTAGAAAATGTGTTTGTGATTGATTAAATACGTTTCTAAAATGTGGTGCTACCACACACTATTATTCAAGATCTTGATTTAAAAGTTGGAATGATGTAGCTTGTGGTTCTTGGGTAAAACAAAGACAACAAATCTGTTTTTTTTCAAGACAGAAATATTTTCAATATAAAATGGCAACCTAGAATGCTTTTATTCCAGATGTTAAGCTAGGTTCGTTTAAATCTTACTTTTTCCTGCTGCAGCCCAAACATAAAAGCTTCAGTCATTGCAAAGGGAGTCATTATTAGCATTAAAATCTTTATATGGCATAAAAGTGGGATCAAGAATGGTTTAGAGGTAAGGTATATCTCATGAGTAAAACTTGATCAAGGTTTAAAATCTGAGTCAGTTCTAGCTGAAGTTCAAGATACATGGTCTCAATGGAGTATCAGTCAGGCAGTGGATAAGGCCTCTGATGTTTGCTACTTATAATCAGAAAAATCTACATATACACAAAATCCTGCATAAAATCCCAAGAGTTCTCTAGATTAATAATCTCCAGCTCAAAGTGAGCGGAAAGTTGTTTCAGTCAATACACACACATACACATGTATGTGTTTCAACTCCCCACGCCCAATAAGCGGCTCCTCCTTGGCTGTGGCCATGGCCGGGACTCTCCTATCCTTTGCTTCAGACTGCTTGCAAGGTGGCACAATCTCATTGTCACTGAGGAAACTCAAGATCCTGCACAGCTTCCTCTGGTTTTTACCTCCTGGAGACCCAGGCTCTATCAGTAGGTGTGGGCTAGCATCTACCTAGCTTGTGGTGGTCCATTGTCTGCTCACCGTACATGGCAGTAGCTCAGTGGTGTTGACCGAGCGAGTGTGGCTCCAATACCTCATTTTGGACAGCTTCTCGAGTCCTCTCCATCCATCCACGTTCAATGCATTCTTGAATGCCGTGCTTCGATGGTATTTTGTCCATCCTCTTACTGCACATTATCCAGAAGCAACTTCTCCTTTCTCAGGGATCATCATCTTTCCTAAACTACTTGAAACACTTTCAAGCAATCTTACTACGTCTTAGCAATAAGGTAAGTGCAGAGGCAGCCGACAAAACTACTGAAGACAGGGGCACCTGGGTGGCTCAGTGGGTTAAGCCGCTGCCTTCGGCTCAGGTCACGATCTCAGGGTCCTGGGATCGAGCCCCGCATCGGGCTCTCTGCTCAGCAGGGAGTCTGCTTCCCTCTCTCTCTCTGCCTGCCTCTCTGCCTACTTGTGATCTCTCTCTGTCAAATAAATAAATAAAATCTTTAAAAAAAAAAAAAAAAACTACTGAAGACAGAAGGTAAAACAGTGGTCAGTCCCTATCTCACACCCCATTTACTCCATAACCAATTGTAAGGTCACATAGCTTGCCCCAAGCACAGGACCACGTTCTGTGGCTTAGGGCTTCTGCAAGGCAGGCTTAGTCTGTTGTGGCTTATCCCTGAACTTGTTACCCATACGTGATTCAATGTTCTTGCCTTCTAGCAATGTGGTTGATTTTAAAAATGTAATTGTCCTCCTCTGTGCAAACCAGCATGACATTTGCTTTTTTACAAAATAACCGTTAGTTAAGCCATTTCTACAAATACTTCCCTATCTATTCATCATGGCAGAAAATAGCTTTTAGATAGGCCTTTGATTTCTTTCGGATTCCTACAGTTGTGAACTTTAAATTTCCACTTTGGGCTCATCTTTACATTTGGATGGAAAGGAGGAGTTTGTTAAAAAGGAAGCTAGACAGCTGCATGGTGCAAATAGGCTCTTGAGGAGCAAATGAACATTGTTTCACCCTGGACATGTCGGGTGCTTAAGATGACCACGCTGGAATGCATCAGTTTGATGGTAATAGACCTGCTTCCAAACCAAAGGGCTTTCAATCTGTTTTGAAGCAAGGGGGAAGAAAGGGTTTGCCGAATGGGGATAAAAACCCAAACATACCACATACTTCTCCCCTAGCCTTCAGCCCCTTGATGACCATATACAATTACGGACACTGGTTCTAGATGAGAATCTCCCAGGGCAGAAAACCAGCGTCACTAAACAGGTTAATGAGCAGGCATGTTCCCAGGGTGAGGTGACAGTGGGAGAGGATCTCCTCCAGCCATCTGTCAAGTGCAGGGATGCTGCAGTCAACGCTGGAAGGTTCCTTCTAGACTGTTCATAGAGTTCTATGGGGTGGCAATTAAGTTGGATTTGTTTACGTAAGTTTCTACCAACGCACCATGGTTGCTGAAGCCATGCCAGTCCCTGGGCCGTTTGAGGCCAAGTAGGGGCATGGATTTCAGCTTCTGAGGCCCCTTGTGTTGCATCCTAAAGTGTGTCTGTTTTCAGTGCTTTGAAGAAAGCACTCTGCTAACCAGAGAAGTACTGATTCATCCCAGGAGCTGAGCTCTTACAAGGCACAAAGGAACAGGCTGATCTAAAAAGTTATTTTAGAGTTTTCAATTACTTCATGACAATATAACTAATTATGAGTAAGCTGTGCCTTACTCGAGGTTTTTCAATGGAATCTTTAAAAAGTTTGTTTTGTTTTGTTTGCTAAGAGTCTATTTGGAGAGTAAATGTGAATTTCACCTTCTAGTGTGTTTTTGTTTGCAGCACAGATGATGTGTATCAGAGACCATTAATTTGGGACAAGCAGGCTCTGGAACAGACTAAAACATGTAATTTACCAGCATGCGGGGTAGGCATGTGTGTGTGTTGGGGGGGGTAATATCAAGCAGTGCTATCCGTCTGCTAGGGGAGGGGAGTAACTTTTTATATAAAACAAAACTTAAAAAAGATGAACTCTTAACGACATCATACTGCCAGGATGTGAAATACATACACGTCTTTGTTTTCATATCATTTAGGGCACAGACAGCAAAATAGAACCCCCTCTTAAAAAAGATCCGTTTAAATTAAAATCAATTAAAAACAATGAAAACTTAGTCCCATAATAACATGGTAAACAACTCAAATGGCTTTTTCTTTTTAATGCTAGGAAAAATGTTCACCTTTCAATGGTGAAAGTACTGTTAACACAGGTAGAGAGCAAACAAGGTAAAAAGTGAAAGCACATACAGACACACACAAATATATATAAAAATTGACCAGAAATCACAGGACATTTAAGCAATGTTTTCTCTTAAGTAGAACTATTTTTTTTTTTGTACTTTAAATAGACTAAAATATTTGGTGTGGGCGGGGGAAGGAAATCAGTATTTCACAATTTTAACTTGAAAACCAGCTGCAATAAAGCCTCAGCTCATCGTTTAAAAAAAAGGAAAAAAATGTGGAACCACATCGTACTTCTGACAACCATAGGATTAAAGCTGACAAAGAACGCATCTACCGTCTACGTCACAGTGCACAGAGGATGCAGCCTCTGAGGACCACCACAGGCAAATGACAACAGGCTCTGCATCCGGCATGTTGCATTACAAAATTAATGCTGTATTAGAAAAATCTCACCTCCCGGGGTTGGTGTTCTAGCTGGTAAGCACCTGAGGGGTCGGGGGTCAGCCACACTGAGGGCACAGCTCAGTCTGGATCAGGACACCCAATGCCTTCACCTGCCATTGGCTGATGCATTCGGTAGCCTCAACAGAACATTCGCTGAGAATAAACACTACATTCTGGCTTCCTGAGCAGGACAGTCTGGGGAATGTAGCAGAGGACAGAGCATCAAAGGCCAGATTTTCCCTCAAGCAAAAAGAAATCCACAATACCACAGTTTTCTCTTACTGCTTAAAAGGTAAACTTCAGATCAGCTTGAACCCCATCAAGACAGGATTTGTACTTCCATACACACACAGGTTCTGAAGAACTTTGCTATCTAGTTGTGTCTTCTCTGTTTCGTTAAACCCCTCCGGTTACCTTCCCTGGATTCCTAAGTGTTCGTCTCACCACCGTGCTGGGTCTTGCTGGTTACGAATCTCACATTCCACCCATAGTAATAAGGGACCGGAGGACACCTAAAGTATCCCAAATGTTGGCAGCCCGAAGACCGTGAATGTAACGGCAACGATTACAACGTTTAAGGGAGTGAGGGTCAGTCACAAGAACACCTAGGGTGACCCCCTCCTCCCAGTGTGGCCTCCTGGTTTGGAATGTTAAGTCCTGCAGCCAGGGAATGCCTCAGTCCCAAGCCCCCTGGGGGCCGTTGGGTCACCCTGAGCACACCACTCACTCTTCCCTTAGGATCACTAGGGAAAAGATAAGAATTTTCAAGAGCAGAAAGCTACCTATGAGGGCATCAGCTCAAAAAAATTTTTGAGGACACTTGCTAATGGCTAGCTCCTAGGAAGTCCACACATACCTTATTTAATGGTGTCGATTTTAATAGTCGTTAGTACCCTAAGCAAATTGGTGATCAGTGTATATAAAAGATCATTCTTGAAACCTGTTTTCAGTCAAGTCCTCTAAAGGTCCTTCTGGTTTTGTCCAGTTATACAGTATTTCACTGAATCTTTTTTGAGATTTTTCAGAGCTAAATGAATTTTTTTTTAAGATTTTATTTAATTGAGAGAGAATGAGAGAGAGTGTGAGCATGAGAGGGAGGAGGCTCAGAGGGAGCAGCAGACTCCCCACCAGGCAGGGAGCCCAATGAGGGGTTCGATCCTGGGACTCCAGGATCATGACCTGAGCCGAAGGCAGTTGCTTAACCAACTGGGCCACCCAGGTGCCCAATAATGCAGTTTTATATGTCTTTTCATCTTCTTTTTAGGTGAAAACACTCTCTGCCAAGTATTTCCCACATTCTTGCTTCATATATTGAAGAGATTGCCAACCGGAGATACTCCCCTCAGATTACAAAGGCCCTGAATCGTTACTTCTAACAGCATTCTGCCAGAAGGTCTGGCCTTGGGAAGAGATGGCAGAGTATTCTCAGATATGAACATTTTTATTTTGCCTACAACGCTGTGATCTAGTTCAGCACTGCTTTCATCTTACTCTGTAGTTCTGCTTGTTCTGCCCTCTTGTATAAAAACAAAAACGGTTAGTGTCACAGCTTCACTATCACTAATAAAAAGATACAAATGTTTATGCCTTAACGGTCAGGGTCAGAAAAGCAAAAATGAAGCCTGAGGTAAAGTTGGTCTAAAAAGGGACCAATTTGGGCTCTGCGTTTTGCCAAGAAATAGGATTTGGGGGAAAAAAAAAATCATACCCATGCAGGTTACCTACTTGCTACATGTGATTATTTCCCCCAATTTTCATCAATCTGTATGTTTATTAGTTACACGAACCAACAAATGACTACATTCTTAAAGCTGGTACATATATTCACCGGAAAAGCTCCCTACTCTTATTCACCAATGTATTTTTTTGTTTGAACAATCCAAGAATGTGAATAATGAGATTGACAAACATACTTCTCAAGGGACTTATGAAAAAAGGAAAATCTCTTTGGGAGAAGAGACTTTAGTAAGACTTCTATCCCTACAGACAGATGCTAAGAATCAACTTTCTGCTACGGCATTGTAAAGGGTAGAACTTAATATAGAACCAGAAATATGGCAAGTTATTTAGTGACTAACAGTGTAAAATAGCCAAAAGCTTTAAAGCCACAGAGAGAAAGAAGAAAAGTGGAGTGTGAGATAGAAAATACATAATGAAGTATTTTTAGAATTCTAAAACTTCACTTTCATCCTTTTATCAATATATTATGGATTTCATGGTTCAATAAATTATCATCCTTAATTAGAAATGGAAAGTAAATGCCTAACCCCTCACCCAAAAGAGCAAACTGAAAATTCCAGAGAAACTAAGAGCTTTTTTTTTTCCTCTCTCTCTCTTTTTTTGGAGGGTAGGAGAACATCACTTTCCAGGAACTGTTCCGAAGAGAAATCTAAAAGTCCTTTGTCTAGCATGCATGGATCCTTCTCACTGCCATCAGCAGCGGCATTCTTCTTCCAAGGGCCCTTATATTTCAACCAGTGGCTGAAATTTGGGGTCTATTATGGATCCCACAGCAGGAAACCAATCGATACTGAAGTTAACTTGGGCTAACACACTCTGGTCAGATCCTCTGTGAATCAGAGATGACCCAAAGAACTTTGGGAAATCCATTTCTGTTGAGCACAACCAAGAAAGTTAGGTCTGAACCACCTTCGGCTGCCCATAACTACATGAGAACTTGACTTGGTGGTGCTACTTCCCATGGTATCTTAAGCAGCTTTAACCAAGAGGAAAAGAATGGGGAGAGGCAATCTAACATTGAAAAAAAAAAAAAAAAATCCTAAACTAGTACCTTCCAGAGACCATTGGCTAGATAATGATTTAATGAATGGGTGTCTACTGCAGTTCTGATGTTCATGAGTTCCAGTTATGATTCTTAGTTATCAAGCTGTCTAAAAATGGCATTCTAACTGAACCACCAAATCACGACTCTGGCTGAATAAATAAATTACTCTGAAGATCTGAAAGGAAAATGTCTGTTAGCCAATTAGGGAACTTTTACTGAGATCTGAGATTTAAACAACAGATTCATTCAACGGTGTTAAAATGTGAGCAGATAAATGACCCCCACTGTTCAGGTATCTCGAGGAGTGTGTATATATACATAAATCCATACATACACGTTATATAATTTATTTCCTACTAAAAAGATTTAAGGCAGTTATGCTATATATAAAGTTACCTAAAATATCCAAGAAAAAACAGTTCCTACTCAAGAAATTACATGAACACATTAGACAAGTTCTTATCATAAAGGCTATTATGAAGCTGTCTACATCTAGCATAGCTGACATTTCCTGGTTGAGGCTCCAAACACAGGAATTCCACTCCAAGAGATGATTTGTCCTGCAGTCCCCACTCATAAAAGGTAGTCTGAACAGATAAAAAATGTTTGTGAGAACTTGAAGATATTAAAGGAACTCAACAGTAGGGTTCTGACTACCTCTAGAGACCATAAACCACCATCGTTACTCCTGATTGTACTCAATACAACAATCCAATATGCTCCGCGGTGGAAATGGGCTAGTATTACAGGAAAATCACTGGCTGCAACTGCTGGAAAAATTCCTAATTCTAAACATAACTTGAAATAGAATTCATGCTATTTGTTCGTCACAAAGACATTTAACTGGAGAGAAGTTCTGAGCCATTTGTAAGATGTGAAGTGACGGACCAAGTAGGAACAACATGAGCCTTCCCGGTGAAGAAATTAGGACCCTGGGTAGGAAAAGCACCATCCTTTTTGGTCTTCCGTAAAGTTCAATGGAGGGAAACATTCTGATGTCTGCAGATAAAACATGGTTGGCAAGGAAGAGGGCGACCAGCAAGACCACAGAGGTACATTCTGTTGGGGGCTGCGGGGGAGAATACAATTCAGTTGATGAGTATCAAGAATTTAGCAAAGCTCATGAAGCAAAGGAGCTGGGGGATAATTTGCCATGTCGCAACATCGATGAGTTAGATCAAAGTAAGAGAAAAGATCACGTGTTGCTTATGGCCACAGACTACTTAGTTATCTCAAGAGATACAGGGGAGATGGTGTGGAAGGGCACAGTCTGTGTAGTTCTAATAGGCAGCTACTAAAGTAACTGAACATAAAGACAGATTTTGAGTAAGGTGAACATCTTCTGTGTTACTTTATCATTCACCATCAACCAGACCAGTTGAGTACTGAGTTCTGAATAAATGCTCCAAGTGTTTAATTATTAAAAAACAACAAAAAAAAAGAAAGACAGAAAGATCTTAAAGGTATATTTGGACAGCTTTTGGAAGAGGTAGAGAAACCAACTGGGCATGTATAATCTTTTACTTGATTTCAATTAACAAGAGACCAGACTGATTGTTTTTCACCTTCAAAGTCTTAGTCTTGACTGAAACCGACCTAGAAGGCACAAATAAATTGAAATTAAAATAATTTTGACAAAGGAGAAAATTCGTTAAATTTAAAGGCAGATGAATCAAGCAAAACCGATATGGTTTAAGGTTAAGAAAAATGCTAGATATTAAATAATTTGCAACTATGTAATTAGAATACAGAATAAGAGTACTGAATAAGAATATTTAGCTTTCAAGAAAAATTAGGGAGATTTCCTTCTGGCAAAGTGGCAGGTCCTGAGAGAGGTGTAAACCCACAGCTTGAGGGCCAGGACTAAATCCTAGCCTCTTTTTATTACTCAGCACCTAGCACCATGGCTGGGTAAAGGGCAGACATCAATAAATGTTGACTGAATGAATGGCTGACATAATGTATAATTAGTGTAACTGGTGTAGTTTGAACCTCATTAGGAAGGTTCCCTGAAGTAGGAGAAAAGAACACAAGCAGACTTGTTTCCAAATGTGGGCCGAAGTCCACTCATGTGTTTTAATCCTAAACAGTGCTTACACAAACTTTTCAAAGTTTTTTTTTTTTTTTTAAAGCTGTAAAACTCTTTTTTAAAAAGAAATCTATATAGAACTCCATTACAGGATGGAAACAAAGCTGCCACTGGTTAAACCAAAGTCAATGGGGACGTCACCAGCCTCCAATTCCCTACGGTGGCTCTGGCTGGACTTGACTGCAAATCACCATCCATCTTAGGAATGTGATGGAAAACGCGTTCACTCAGTTCTCACGTGAGACCAAGAAAGTTATCAGCCCTGTGGAGGGGCAGTTCTAAATAATGTTGCTCATTTAAACAGAGACAAAATTCAACATTGAGAACTTATCATTCAGAAGAATGAAAACAACCCCAATAAAGGGGGGGAAAATTCAACAAGATTTAAGCCACAGCAGACAAAACAGAATTCAAGAAATAGCATCTTCTAAAAAGGCATGTAAGATACTGAACACGAGTGGAGTCAACGGCTCGATGGGTGTTGGGCGCTCAGTGTAACAGGCATCGCCAAAGAGCTGAGTCCCAGTTGAATATTCTAAGGAAGAGCCCCAACACAGCTGTAGATAGAATCACAGCTGGAATGCTGTCACTGGAACGGCTTCACGGAACACCTCCATCCAAGACTCATCGCCAGGCCCTTCTGCCTCTTTCAAACCTGTTCTCTGCTCCCAGAACTGTTCCCTGACATCACCACAAGCTCTCAAGGAAGCTAAAACCTTCCAAAGGTCAGAGGCTGCACTGGCTCTCTCCAGCCGGCCTGACAGTGGTCATACCTGGGACAAGGGAAGCCGTCTATCAAGTAAGGCCACTATATAAACTATTGTAAATTAAAGAACCCTTCTGGTCCCCAAGTTTGGATCTGTGAAGAGACTTCTGGGCAAGCATTAATAACTAATGATGTGCTGCCTTCACAATGAACCTTGGCATTTGATGCTTCTCCTTGCCAGGAATGCCAGTCTCCTGGGCTCTCCCCATGGCCTGCTCCCTTCTCATGACAAATGTCAGCTCAAGCATCACTTCCTGAGAAAAGCCTTCCCTGCTATGCTCTACCACAGTCCCCTGTTTACCTCCTTCGTAGACAAGTGAGCTAATTAAGGGTTAGAGTAACTGACATCTCAGCCATGGCCAGGACCGGATCTGACTTGTTCACTTTTACCCAAAGCAAAGAAAGTTCCCGGCACACATAACAGGTGAAGAGGAACTACTTGCTGAAAGAATAAAAAATTACTATACCAAGTCTGCATGAACACATACATGTATACACAAATACAGGAAAATGGGGGAATACCCAGTAGAAAACAATCAAATGCTGAGAGTATTGAAAATGATACCAGTAGAGACAGCTGAATATGGTTTCAAAGAACAAGTACCAAAAGTGTCTATCTCCAAAAATCTGAAAATTTACTAGCAGGGGGTCAGGAGTGGCAATTTCTCTCTTGTAAAGAGATGCAAACAAGAACTGTTTAAACTGCAGAGTCAACATTCCATCTAAGGATTATTTGCCACCGAATGGACTACCAACATAGTGCAGCTTCTGGAATCTCCTCTCGCCACACAGCCTAAAATGTCCTTGGTTGTAATATCAACCACACATTTAGGATTAGTTCAGAAGAGCCCAGACTGTAGGTAATTATAAGCTAAAAAACTCGCTAAACTGCTTCTCCCCAATGTTTAAAATTCTGAATTCATAATTATGTAAAATAACAGATTTTTATAAATTTAATACAACATACTTTAAAAAACAGATGGCCCTTATCTGCTGATCATACCTCAGCATCACTTTTGTAGGTATTTTGCGGAAGCAATTACATTTACAAAAGGTCCATTTCATAATACAACCTGGTAACGAACTCAAAAGAAACTCAGAGAGCACTAGGTCTGCTATTGAAATATTTTAAAAGAGCTTTTAAAAAAGAGTGTTTATATCTATAGACTGGCTTTAAAAAAAGGATAAATATACTGAAGTAATTGTAGCATATCCCTGAAAATGATTCTACTGCCATTTGTTCTGATGAGGTGTCAGGATAAATCAACAGACTGCTTGGTTACACGAGTCTATTACTATCTGTGGAAATCTGTTTTAAGACAAAGGGACTTAGCCGTATGAACTCGTACTGTGCCCGAGAACTAACTGGTGCTGGCAGTATTGGAGCCACCATTACTAGTGATGGATGTCTTGCTACATGGTTTTGGTATCAGGGCAAAAGTGGGAATGGAAGAGAGGTCTGGAAAGATTTTCTGCAGTTTCCGTATAGTGAGATTTAGCAGTAAATAACACAAAATGAATGTTTAAGACCCACTGAACACATTAAGGTCAAGGATTTCAAAAGTTAATCCACTTTTCTTCCCCCAAGGGTTTATTTTTGGTAAAAGGCAGAAAAATTAGTTTTTCTACAAGGGAAATCTGCTTCTAAATGATAATCTGAAAATCTTGATATATATTATATATTAAAAAAGACACACAAAAATAACGGAGAAGTGGGAATAACAGATTAGGTACTGTAACTTTATAAAGGCTTGCCTAATTCAAGAAGCAGCACACACACACCTAATTTATGCAAACTAAACGTGTATATGAACAGCACAGTACTGTGATGCTGGATCATGACACATTACCTGTACACAGAGCTACTACTGGTATTAACAAACCTGTGGGACACTCGGTTTTATGCCCAACGAGACATCAGTTAAGTCTTTAAAATCTTCTCTTTCTCCTATATGGGAGGGTATTTCTAGACACTAATTTCCCATCTAATATTCGAATACAGGAAACCGATTCCACAAGGTGCTTTAATGGGTGAGACCTCAAGTGCTGTTTTCTCTCTTGAATTTTTGGACAGTGACCAGTCCATGGGGACCACACACAAATACTATGACAGAAGAGTTGGTACATTGAGTCTTTTGATGGGACTTGAGTGGTGACGAAGCCTTATGACATGCTCGAGCAACGCACTGAAGGGGATCCCATCTGAGTTAATACTTTGTCCAACCACTGTAGAGGTCCATTCAGATGAAGCTCAATCCAGCAAGGAGTGCTCGTTACCGTCTGCCTTCTATTCAAAAGAATACAAGAAAAGAATTACGAAATTAAAAGAACAACATGGCGGTGTTTAGCGACATGCATTAAGAATTTAGATAAATTAAAAGGTTGTATATATGAAAACCTACATTCTTTTGAGCAAGTATTAAGTCAGGATAGCTAGAACTTTGAAAACTATTTAATCCTCAAAGTCTAACAAAATACTTCTAATGAGATATATATATATATATATATACTTCTTTGCTTCTAAAGAGATTAACAAAAACATTCTTTTCTCCTCAAATTAAAATTAGGAGGGTGACCTATTTACCATCCAAACTGAGACACCTTTAAGAGTGAAGAGTGTCACTAGTAATAATCAGGCCAGGACAAGAGATGCAAACCAGGACCGTCCCAAGCAAACCAAAGACACAGTCATCCTAACTTATTAATCAACCACAGAGCAGACAATACTCAAATACCAAGTAAAGTCTAAATAAATGGAACAGGGTTGAAATTTCAAGCATACCAAAACAAAACAGGATTCTGACCAAAGCTTCTCACAGAATGTTGAGAACTCTGAACGGAGTTCAGCTTTCCCTGACTAAGCCAATGAGCAACATCCCTGTGAGAAACATCGGGCAGGCTTTTAATAAGAAACACCTCTGGTATTTTGACATAATGGGACTGTGGGAACTACAAATTGTTCAATGACATCCTATCCCTTGCATGTACTGATCTGAGTTCTGTCTTATTTATTATATACAATAAGTTGTTGAGTCTGCTTGGTTCTTCAGAGTGACAGCCCTTCAAACACGACAAAGGCCATTATCAACTCTTCATCTCCAAGTGACACATGCTCAATAAAATTTAAAACTGTATTTCAGAGGATGTGGTTTCCTATAGCAGATGGTGTCAGTGCCCCACTATACTCTTCGAAGTTTCCAGTGTTCTCTAGCCAACTTCCAACGGCGTGTATTTGACTTTCTGTGCCTGAGAACGCCTCTGCTCCGGCCACGTGTGCAGCAGACTACAAGTGTTAGGAAATTCACCTCCCTGGGAGCAGCCCTCAACCAATGAGATGGAAACTGCCATTTAAATGCCAGTTTCCTTTCCTTCTGGGCAGGAGAATTCTCTATGTTCGTTACTGTTTCCCACATTTTCCTATGGGAATAGCTCTAATGACCACCCGATTTGGCATATGGTTTAATAATGGTTTTGGCTGCCTTCCCTCCCCTACCTCACTTCCCTACTTCCTCCTTCCTTACCAGTGCTTCCCCCATTTCCTGAATAAACTCCTTGCATTTGAATCTGTGCCTCAGGGTCTGAGACATACGCAGAGACATGCTGATATGCGATTGTTCCTAAAACATGACACAGAGAACATAATACCACAGTCTCAAATCTGACCCACACAAACTCACTATCTTATTTTGATTTAAAAGCATACTTTGGTTTATGCAGCTTAAAACTGCACTGGCACACTTCACAAGTTAACTCACATTATCCAGGAGGCAGAGGCAAGATTCCCTTTCTCCATCTTCCCCTCTGTTCTTCCTGTTGTTCCTCAGAGAAAGTTCCCTCTGCCTTCTAGCTCTCCCTCAGATCAGGCCTTCTGCGGGCTTTTGCCAAGATCTCTTTTAATTCTGATTCTCCCATTTGCTGAATTCTGCATACTTCTTAGTTTGTTTTCAATCAGATCATTTATTACTAATTAGCTGAACCTTCCGGGATAATTCTTGATCCAGGCCACTGAACGGGGGAGTAGGTTTCAGAAGGCTGTCACTCTTCTTATGTGGCCACAGAAATGCACCCAAGACATTATTTATTCCGTTTACTCCAATACCAATTCATTTAACTCAGATTATTTTTCTCACTTACATATAAATTCTTTGCACATCTGTATTTCCTATTTACTACGCTTTCTGATCATTATACTGGCAAACACGCTGGTCTTACAGAAAATGAAAAATAAAAATAGTTTTCGAAATCTAGCCATTGGCTCTACCTCCTCAGCTCCAGTGTCATTAAGGACAAAAGGTTCCTGGCAACCCACTAGAGTTCACAGATACAGAAGTACCTGACGTTTTTCAGATCTGTAAGTGTCAAAGGCAACTAGTTTATTAACTGAAGTAGATGTGTCTCTAACTCTATACCAATAAAAACATACTGTATATTACTGCTTCTCATAATCACAGGTTTTAAGTTCTCTCTGGGTTTAAGAATGGCAGAGTCCGGGGCGCCTGGGTGGCTCAGTGGGTTAAGCCGCTGCCTTCGGCTCAGGTCATGATCCCAGGTCCTGGGTTCGAGCCCCACATCGGGCTTTCTGCTCAGCAGGGAGCCTGCTTCCTCCTCTCTCTCTGCCTGCCTCTCTGCCTACTTGTGATTTCTCTCTGTCAAATAAATAAATAAAATCTTTAAAAAAAAAAAAAAAAAAAAAAAGAACGGCAGAGTCCACAGTGCACAAAGGGCAGCACCTCTCTCCGCCAATTACAACTGTCCTTAGTAGGAGAGCCGCAGACAGACATGGAATTCTCCCCACCCTCTGCAGTTCATGTTTAGTTGCACGAAATTTCTACTACCACATCCTGTAATATTCTCATCTCGTGAAGAAAAAGAAAGTGTGACCTAAACGCCTGGTTATCAGATGGTACCATTTGAATCTAATTTTTAGTATCAACTCAAGTCCAAGGCAAAAAGCCTTTAAAGGCATCACATCTCAAAAGGGAAATGATTAAATGAATTATTCTACTAATATAACTGGGACAAAATAATGACAAGTCTTCATTCTAGGATATAAATATGTAAAACAATATATATTTTTATAGAAGTACTCAACCAGAAGACCTCAAGTTTCACCGTCTCAAGAGGCATACAACTCCCAAAATTTGTTGAAGATAGAGAATCAAGTCCAAATGAGATGAAATTTATTTCAAAGGGCCCAAACTGCCAGAGAAAGAGAAATACTACAGCTATGCTGTATTAGTATCTTCAGAGGCAGGCACTCAGAGAGTAGCAGTATGAACCAGAGAAGGACTAAGTATTTTACTTACAGTTCTAACCTTAAAGATGCTAAGGAAGTCTTCCCTTTCTGATGTGGAATCCCATGCATTGTTTAGTTTGGCAAGAACCTAGTCTATCTTATCCCCTGATGACATTAGCTTCTGTATAACTCAATTATGTAATTGTTACTACTATCCTTGGAGAGGGTGTTAAGAGTCAAGGAGAGCTTTCTTCAAGTCCCAACTCTACCACTCACAAAGTGTCCTTGGGCAAATTATCAAATCTTTTCTAAGCCTACTTCCAAATAAGTATTAGTCTGAACCATTTAACATACCACACGGAAAACACCGCCCAGGGCCGGCCTGACACGGAACAAGTACGCCCTTCTAGCTACCTCTTAATCTTACATTCAGCTGGTCTCAACTCAGCCGTCCAGCCATACTCCTCTTGACCTTCTGTACTCCAGTCAAACCGAACTGCATGCTAGGGTCAAGACAGTAGTTTCCCAACCTCTCCTGCCTACCTCAAATGTCATGCCTCTTTCAGAACCTAAAGCGGGTGACCCCTCTACCAGAAGCCTTCCCAGAGCCCCAGTGAAAATGTTTCTCCTTGCGTGAATAGACAGACGCCTTCAAATACACTCCTTTAATGGCATCTGCCACCCTGCATCACACTTCTGCCAGCATCCAACCAGGTTTTCAATCTGTCTTCCGTTAATGCCAGCACAGGCATTTGGAGAACTTGTGAAGGCCCAGACCTCCAAAGCCCTTTTGTTACTTGGCATGTGCTCTGCTGACTGCATAACCTTAAGGAAAATCGATACATGGGAACTCTAGGAGATGCAAAGAACGGAAGAAAGAAGAATTACATTGTGGAAATTTAAGAGCTGAATATGTATTTCATACCGGTATTCCGCTCCCCACCCTTTCACAAAACTCATTCTTATGGTGCACATTCTAGTTAGCTGATACACGGCTTCAAAACCCTGATTAACGGACTGAGCCAGAAGAGCAGCAAATTCCTGGTTGTTGAAGATCTTCAGATTACAGCCTATGATTGAAAAAAGTAAAAACCATGTAAAACGAGTATCATTGTAAGACAATAATTTCAAAAGGGCTACAGATCTTAAAAAACGAGCATGCAAATTCTTCCCCGAGTCCTAAAATTAACAGTAACTGTGGCAGCTCAGCAAGTCGATGGGACAAGCTGACTGACACTGGTGCAGCCATACCTGGTGGGATCTTACACACGGTTGCAGGGTGCCAGCCGTATCTCTGATTACAGTTGGGGCTCTGCACAAAGATTGCACTATCGCTTAGGCACTCGGCAAAAACCTCTCCACCGATGTAATATAAGCGCACTCCTCTTCCTAAAACAAAATACATATGGGATTAGTTTTATAACATTTCCTGTTTTCAGCATAACTTTGGAGGAGTCTCTTCTTGGACGAGTATTAAAATGATGGAAGCTATTTTGATAACCCCTTCCACAGCGATGCTTTTCTGAAGCCTAACTTTGAAACATACCACTCTGTATTTTTCCAAGTATTTTTTTTAACATTATCTTACTGACTTCAAAAAATAAGACAATGCTTATCAAAAGTATTGAGGCAATGTAGAAAAGTACATGGCTAGTATAATAAAGAATTTCATACAAATTACATATTATTTTAAAATAAGTAAAAGAGTGCTTGCTTCGGCAGCACATATACTAAAGTAAAAGAAATTGAGGTAAGTTTAAAGGAACTAACGCTTTGGATAAATAAGCCTTCACTAGGGGCGCCTGGGTGGCTCAGTGGGTTAAGCCGCTGCCTTCGGCTCAGGTCATGATCTCAGGGTCCTGGGATCGAGCCCCGCATCGGGCTCTCTGCTCAGCAGGAAGCCTGCTTCCTCCTCTCTCTGCCTGCCTCTCTGCCTGCTTCTGATCTCTCTCTGTGTCAAATAAATAAATAAAATCTTTAAAAAAAAAAAAATAAGCCTTCACTATAATAAATAGTCTTTCCTTAACAACCACACTAAAGTTAAGAAAAAAGAAAAAAAAAATCAAGACATTAGAGTCATTTGCCCTTTTTAAAATTACATATGAAGCTAACAACCAAATCCCTAGACAGATAAGCAGAATTAGGGAAGGAAAAAATATGCTGGGAGATTTTAACAAGCCAACTGTGAAAGGCAGCAATCCAGACAGTACCGAAGGTTCTCACCCCTGGTGTGTATGTATCTCTATTATTCAGTCAGGCATGAATCCAGGTGCTGCTGTTAAGGAGTTTTTCAAATGTAATTAAGATCTCCAATCAGCTGACCTCAAGGAAAGGAGATTCTCTTTTGGTGGGCCTGACTTAATCAGGTGATATCCCTTAGAAAGGACTGGGCTGTCCCTGGTGATAGTGGGTTCAAAATGTGAGAGAGGGTTCAATAGCAGAGATTCTCTGTGCCTCATTGTGAAGACAGAGGGTCCACGGGGAAGGAATGCTGGTGGCCTCTAGCTGCTGAAAGCAGCTCCGAGGTGACCATCTGTAGGAAAAGAGGACCTCGCGGATACAACTTCAGGAATGTGGACTCTGCAACAATCATGTGAGCTCAGAAAGGGACCTCAAGCTCCAGACGAGAACACGGCCCAGTCAACACCACAGTCTCCCATTCTGAGACTCGGTGGATACTCCTAACCCTTGCCTGGACTCCTGACCTGCAGCAACTGTGACCTCACAAATGTGTGTAGTTTCAGGCTGGTTAGGTGTGTGGTAACGTGTTCCGTGACACAAGAAAACTAACAAAACCACCTACAGGCCAGCTTTAAGACACCCTGCTTTCACAACCAGAGAATGTGGTAAAACCACCAAACGTGTACCTGACCATCAGGAAAAGATTAAATCCCAAAAGGAGAGATTTCCCAGGCTACAGTCTCTGATCAAAACCACCCGATAAGTTAGAAATCCAAAGTAAAAAGACAATCCAAGAATTAGAGCAATCTAAGACTGTGGAGAGAAGTATGTATAGTAGAGAAAACCTTCTGTTATCTGTATGCAGAACCCTAATTAAAACACAGGCAGAAACAGAACTGCTTTAGTTAAGGGCCGGGTATTTGGAAGCCCTCGTTATCCCCAAGACATCTACAATTATACAAAATTTACACACCAAGCAAGACCTCAGAAATTCCACACAGAGCCAAGTCACAGCACAGTGCAGAATCACGCCTGTTCAGTGACCAGCATTTCTCACAAGAAGTGATGGTTAATTCATCAGAAACAGAAGCAAACCATTGTTAAAAGAAGTTCCTTTAAGGTAATGAGAACTATGTTCAGTTATATTCGTGGCACTCCACCTTTTTTTTTTCCTTACCTCACTGCCAAAAAAATACTGGACACCCCAAAGAGTCACTATTAATGTGGACTGCCACCTATGGAAACTTACGACGTTCGATATTAAAACGGAGATTCAAAAAAGTGTACTAGTTCATTTAGAAATCTAAATAATAAAGCCATTACGTATTCACATAAATAACATCGTTATGAAAAATAACAATTTCCCCACCCCCCCAAAATTAGTGAGAATAGCAATGCTTCACGTTTTTGTAACTCCCTCTACTGACTGGCTTCACGGAAGAAAGTTGGATTCTCGTCAGATCCTACATGTAGTCGCCTGCAAAATCATATGCCTTGTAGTTTCTGGAATATTTCACTGTACATTCACGAGTGAACGAGAGTAAAAAAGGAAAACAGGATCTTAGTACCATTATGAAAAGAGTTTTGACCTCATAAACATGCTAAAAGGATATCGGGACTACTACATTTTGAGATCCTCTGAATTATATTTTGAACTAGGTATTAAAGAACAGTTTTTGTTGAAAATCTCTTCCTTCAGGTTAAGGGTGAGCAGATTTCATTACTTAATATATGAACCCCTGAAAGGGGGAATCCTCGGAGACATCAACAAACTGAAAAAAGTCATGATTTGTTAAAATTAAAATTCTGAAATCTGAACGTGACAATCTTAGGACTAGCAGAGACTCTGCAACGTAATTTTAATGCCTATTTACTGATGGACTGCCCAGTATCAAGGGTGCCCAACAGAGGAGAAGCCGAAGTCAAGGGCATGCGGGTCGGACACGGCCAGACAAGCCAAGCGGCTGCACACGAGCTCCGGACACAATAAGCCACGCGGCGGCCCCACTGTGAGTACATGGTGGCGGATCCTCACACAAGGGAAAAACACGTACCTATATGTCTTCTTGTCATTTCTACAGTCGCGTTTCGGTTGACGTTGGAGAGCAACCCTAGGCAGAACCTCTCTGAATTGGATGGATCTGTGAAACCGTCGACAGTGAGTGAGGGCTGTGATGCGTGGAAGGTCTCACCAACCCTCTGGTTTAATTCATAATAGGCTATTGAACACCAAAATGCAGGTTCTGAGTAAGTAACTGGCTGCAAATCTGGGGAAAAAAACCAAACCCATAAAAGCAAGAAATGTTGTGTGAACAGTTCAAGCCAAGAAGAGATCGAGTATCAGCAGCTATCTGCACATGCCCTAGGCCGGCTTCCACTGGCTACCGCTCAGGAAGCTGACTTAACATCTACAACACAAATTCCAGTTTCCATTAGATCATACCAGATTTTCAGTGTCTCAAATTTCCCCCATCTCCTGAAGCCATCTAATCTTCAAACATCTTTCTCAGACTTTATGGTGGGTCATGTTCTGCCGGTAGTTTTATTCAAGTTCATGTTTGAATATAAAATCATCGCAGGCAAAGTAAATCAACTTGTATAATAAAACTAATTTTGGGGTAGGATAAAGTGGAATAAAGCTGGAGCAAGGATGGAGTCAAAAGCCACAAGAAGAAAAAAATCTATCATAATAACAGGATACAAAATACGACATATTTCTGACATTGTCTATTTTAACAGGAGATCCTCCACGAGTTACCCTAGTTACAAAAAGAGAAAACCCACGCATACACAAGAAACAGAAAGTAATAAAACACAAAAAGCATGCAAGTAAAAACAGAATATGGACTCAAAAGAATTTACATATTTTATGGGAAAACTAGGAACCCATGGATTTAACTTCTATAATTTTAATTAAAAGACATAAGGAGGGGCGCCTGGGTGGCTCAGTCGGTTAAGTATCTGCCTTCTCAGAGGGAAGTCTGCTACTCCCTCTGCCCCTCCCGGTGCTTGTGTATGCGCTCTCTCTCAAATAAATAAAATCTTTAAAAGAAGACACAAGGAATATCATAAAAAAAAAAAAGAAAAATTTTGTAGACTGAATTCCTAATGTGTAGAAACTGAAGAGACATTGTGAAATACCGAGGTAAACTGAAGGCCAAGATTTAACTATACAACGCATGCACACACACCCTCCGTACCCCGTAGACATAGGTTCATGCGTATACATACATACATACATATATATGGATATGCACCTCATATTAATAACTGCTATCACAAAATATATCTGAAAATAAACATACCCATTTAAATCTAGCCATAATAGGTCATTAAACTTTCCATAAAGAATATAATTTCCATCAACAGACTTATTAGGTTTTTATGCTCATATGTGCCAGTAGAAAAGTTTTAGTCGTATTAAGGCAAATTATCATTTTTAAAAAGCATGAATTGAAATAATCATTTCATTATTCGTTGGGATCCATTTCTCAAATACATGAAAAATAATTATCAGAGAAGACATACAATTTACTGACATAGTGTAAAACAGTGTTGGGGGCAGGGGGATAGTGTCTGCAACTTACCCAAACTATGATTAACGGGGGAAAGAGTAGTAGGAGATAGTTCTGCTGGAGATCCTGAAACAAAAGGATTCAATCTTATAATAGATATGCAAGTATTTCTAGAATTTTTGACCAAATAATAAATAAATAAATAAATAAATAAAATTAGGATGCATCTGGTTGTAATTAATGATCATAGATAATACAGATAAGTTTACCCCCCTAAGAATTCAAAATACACAAGTGCTATATGGGAATTTAATTTTGAAGGCTTCAGTATATAAAAGGTACAAAAGAATATAAACAGCCCTGGCTTCTAGCCACCCAGTTCTCCTTCCCAAAGGCACCCATGTTGCCAGTTCTTGGTGTACTCTTCCAGAAATACTCTGTGAACCTCACAAGCAAATATATTGTTCTGTACTCCCCACCTTGCTTTTTATATACAAATGGTAACAGTTCTGAACTTTGCTTTTATACTACTTACGACTGAGGAATGCTGATGTGTCCTTATTACTCTCTCCCTCTCTCTACTAGCCACATAAGCTTATATTATGCTATATAATGATCCTATATTGGTAGATACTCAGACTATTTGCAATCTTCTGCTTTATGAACCAAGACTGCAATGAGTAATCTTGCACATTTTGCATACTTTCAATCATATCGTTCTCTCAGAGAAACCGCCAGGTCCAAGAGCTATACAAGCATGATTTTGGTAGATTTCGCCCAAACTGTCGTCTATAGGGGTTGTACCAGTTTACAGTCCCAGTAGCAAGTGGTGTTATAAGGATGAATGGTGTTAGCTCATGTGTTAGCATTGATCACCGAAAACATGATTTCACAAGTATAGCTTTGATCTGTATTTCGCTTATAAATGACATGGAGCAAGCAGTTTTATACTTCTTTGTACTGTACTGCCTTTGTGTGAACAGTTTCTTCTTGTGCTCACATTTCTATAATGATGGGGATCACGCCTTTCACTGATTTCTAATAGGTTATTTATGTACTGGGATATTAGTCCTTTTATGTTATGGGTTGTAAATATTTGGTCATCTGTCTTATGACTCTTCATAATTTTGATTAAACAAAGTTAAAAAAACCTTTCCTGTGTTTTATCAAAACAGTCATGACAGCTAGATATTCTTGATTTACTCTTAACTTTAAGGAAATACTTATAGTATCTCACCATTAAGTAGGACACGGATTTGGAGATGAGAGATAAAATTTCTTATTTAGCATTTTTGCATCAATAATCTCACCCAGGGGTACCTGGGTGGCTCAGTGGGTTAAGCATCTGCTTTTGGCTGAGGGGATGATCTCAGGGACTTGGGAACGAGACCTGGATTGGATTCCCTGCTCAGGAGAGAGTCTGCTTCTCCCTCTGCCCCTCTCCCTGCTCACGCTCTCTCAAATAAATAAACAAAATCCTAAAAAAAAAAAAAGGATCTCAAACAATACTGGTCTACAGATTCACCCTCTAAGTGCAATGTTACATTGCCTGAGGAAGACAATCTAGAAGCTTTATGTCTTTTTTATGTTCTATGATAGCTTAAATGGCACTGTAATAAAGCATTTTTTAATAGTTTGGTGGAATTCCTGTGCAAAATTGTTTGCAGTTAATAATTTCCTAGGGTTTACCCTAGGACATTTCTCTATTTCTTCTATGAAAGTTCATTGTTAAGATAGCTCTATTTTCTGTAGTCAGTTTTAGTAAATTATATTCTTAGAAAATTATCCATTTCTTCCAGTTTTAGGTAAACAGGTTAAACCTAATCAAGAAAATAAGGGGAGGGGGCAGAAATACATAAAATAAGAAGCACCACAAACGCAGACAGAAAAAAATGCAATTATTTAGAGACTACTTCAGCCAATTCCATGTAATTAAATTTTAAGACACATATGTTGTGAATGTTGTTAATTAATGTAATTACAGAATACATTTTGTTTTCTAATCTTTTTTCCTATACATTTTTCAGAAAGTTATATAAAAAAGCATGACCTACAGCTTCCACACCTCAAATATCATAGCAAGCTGTAGGCTAAGACAGGTTGGACCCCTGAGCCCCCCACTGTGACAACCACAACATAAAACAGCTGGTGACACCCCCAGATAAACAGATGAATCAAAACTAGAGAACAGGTGATAATTAGAACAAACATCCATAAGAAAATTAAGCTCTTTTTTTGTTCCTCAGTTTGAAAAATCTGTTGGCAATCCCAACGGGTCCTACTAAGAAAGGTCAAAATATATTTAGAACAATGAACTAAAACTCACCATTTCCTGAAGCAGATATAAAATAAACAAAGCTACCACGAGAAATGGAGGAAACTGCCCAAGTATTGATTCCTCTACTAAATGCTTATCACTTATCAAAGTGACCAGTTAGAATTACAGATTTAGAAGAATGGTTCATTATAATCATACATAAAGTTTTAAGAAGTTGAACAATCTATTAGAAATTTTGTAAAGAGGCAAATTAATTGATAAATTAACCTATTAGTTACTCATATATTCATGCTGCTACTAAAGTCTGCAACTTCCAGTTATAAGAAGTATATTGGGCAGTGGTTACTAGTAGTCCTGGTGGCTAAAACATTCAGAAGAACCCTTGTATATATTTGTATACAAGTTTGCAGAGAGTTCTAGGATAAGTTTTTCAACAAGGAAACTTTAGATCAAAAGATATGTGTATTAAGTTTTTCTAAGTGCCAAAGTACCTCCCCAAAATGCTTAGTCCCAACCCACAATTTATGAGCTAGAGTTTCTTCACCCTGTGTCACTACCTTTTGATATTTGCCTATTTGACTGACAGGGTGAAAGAGATTACATTTTTTAAATTTTTTGTTGTTGTTGTAAATAGTACATTCATATACTTTTTGTCCATTTTTCTTTGACTTATTTTCTTTTACTTCTTAACCTATAAGTGGTCTTCAATTTTGGAATCTATTAGACTGGTCATTCATTTGCAAACATTTCCCCAAGTTTTTTGTTTCTTTTGATACAGCTTTCAAGGTGACATTAATTTTTTAAATCAGACATTACTTTTTAGAGCAGTTTTTAGGTTCACAGCAAAATGAGCAAAAAGTACCAAGAGCTCCCAGACAGCCACGTACACATACATGTACAATCTCCCTTGCAATGAGTAGCTAGCACTGCAAGGGTTCATTTGTTGCTGTCAAGGAACTCACACTGACACGTCATTATCACCCTAAGCCCATAGTTAACGTGACGGCTCATTCTTGGTATTGTACATTCTATGGGCTTTGACAAACACACAATAATATATATTCACCATGTAGTATCTTACAAAATAGTTTCACTACCCTAAAAATCCCCTGTGCTCTCTCTATCCATCTCTTCCTCCTCTCTGACCCCTGGATAGCACAGATCTTTTTACCGTGTCTAGAGTTTCCCCTTTTCCAGCACGTCATATAGTTGGAATCATAAAGTATGCAGCCTTTAGAAACTGGCTTCTTTCACTTGCAATATGCATTTAAGTTTCCTCCATGTCTCTTCATGACTTGGTAGCTCATTCCTTTTCAGTGCTGAATAATATTCCATTCTCTGTAAGTACCACTGTTTACTTATCTACTCGCCTACTGAGTGCTTCCAAGTTTTGCCAATTATGAATAAAGCTGCTGTACATGTCCATATGCACGATTCTGTGTGTCCATACATTTTCAGCTCTTTTGGGGAAACACTATGGGGCAAGATTGCTGGCTCATACGGTAAGAGTATGTTTAGTTTTGTAAGAAGCTGCCAGTGAGTCTTCCAGAGGAGCTGTACCATTCTGCATCCCCACCAGCAAGGAATGTGAGGTCCTGTTGCTCCACTTCCTCACAAACATTTGGGCATTGCCAGTGTTTGGATTCTCGCCATTCTAATAGGTGTGTGGTAGTTAACATTTTATGTATTCAAATTTGCCAATATTTTCTCTGATGGTTTTACACTTTACATATTTCTCACTTAAGATTATTTTAAGAATTCCTCATTGTCATGTACTGAAAATTATAGTTTCATTTTTTACTTTTAAGTGTTTGCTCCAAATGGAATTCATTTTAGTTTGAGATGAATTACATGTTTAGTATTTAATATTTTTTTGAAGAATAGTAAAATTAATTTGAATTTCTTGAGTAAAATTAATGGCTAAAAATGTATTAATAAGTTTGAGTAAATTACCCAACCATAAATTAATAGCACACAAGTGCAACAATAAAAAGAGTAATTCTTTCAAAAGGACTTACAGGTCTTAAATTCATTCCTTTGTTTTCGTATCACAGAGAAAATCCTGAAAAACTGAAATTATCCACTATTTCATTTTTAGACCAAAAAGGCTTAAAAAGCAAGATTTTAAAAATCTAATTTACTGAGTACAGACCAATCACTTTCACAGACCCTTCAGAAAACTGGGAATCATGCTGGGGTACTCCACCAACCTTTGCCCTACCTAATCACCAAGCAATGCATCTCAAAAGAATGCATTTCTCCCTACATCCAGAAACCAGCCAGAGGATGTCTACTGCGATAGTCAGGAATAGGGCATCCAGAATCTCACATCCTAGGTGCAGACTTCTGTCACTTTTTAGCTCTTTTCCTATGATGTCCACTGCAGTGTTGTATTTTTATTTTTAGTTTTTGTAAACACTGAACCTTTAAAAATTAAGAGTATATTTACTGCCAGAGGATGGGAATTACACAGAATGCTTATATTTTCTTGTTTTATCTAACTTGAATTTTTTATAATGACATCGACTTGGTATAGAATTCAAAATGTTGCAGCATAACTTCATCTGTAAAATACTCTTTTCTTTGACATGGAATGGTAGAGATATTAGACAAAGCAAAAAGAAAATGAAAAAAAGAAAGCCATGTTATATGTAGTATGTCAATTCCAGCTCAAAAAATATACATTTTCCTCATGTTTCTTTATTGTGTGCTATGCATTTTCAAATTTTCAGTGAACAAGAAATCTATGTATAAGAATAAAGGTGCTTTTCTTTTGTTCTTATTAATAACTTCTACAGGGTTCCCCTTATAATTAGAATGCAGAAGACTAAGAAAAACCCTGGCTCCCAAAATAACCATAAGAAAATACTGGAAACACTAAAACAATTTTATTATTCTTTAGGGTAACCAAAAAGCTATAGATCTATTTAAGTCTAAGTGAGCTAGTTTGTGGGGTTTGGGGTAGGGAGTGAAGTCTTTCTATGGAAGCAGAGAGGGGGGACCATCTTCATCACTGACAGTGCCTGCCAAGTCAGGACACAGACACACAGGACTCGGCTTGTCAAAGGAAAAATAAACTAACATTTTAACAGCCAAGTGCAGGCAAATGGAATTTGAGAAGCCCAAGCCTGGACATAGTCCTCCTCTTGGTCAGCCAATTCTAACCTACACATCTTGAGCTGAGTATGGGGTAGCACAGGAAATATTGGGAAAGGCTGGAAAGCAGGGAGAGATCTGCAGTCTCGTCATACTCATATCTAAAAACCTGCTGAGGTAGGAGGCTACCCCTACCTTCAAGCCTATGGTGATCTGACATTAATTAAAACATCAAATCGGGGCGTCTGGGTGGCTCAGTGGATTAAAGCCTCTGCCCCCAGCTCATGTCATGATCTCAGGGCCTGGGATCCAGCCCTGCATCAGGCTCTCTGCTCAGCAGAGAGCCCGCTCTCCCCGCGCCCTTGCCTACCTCTCTGCCTGCTTGTGATCTCTGTCAAATAAATAAATAAAATCTTAAAAACAACAACGAACAACAACAAAAACCATCAAATCATCACCCATCCAGCTCAACTCCTAATCATGTGGAAGAGATCAGTTTCTCAACTTAGCAACCAGAAAGAGAAAAGGGGAAGGCTTTCCAGGGGAGAATATTATCTATATTACTCTCTAGTATTATTTTAGACACAATACCCAGCATGCAATTAAAAAACAAACATGAGACGTGCAAAGTAGTAGGAAAAACTGAACCCTTAATTAAAGAGATAAAAGTCAACAGACGCAGACTACGTATGAAGCAGGCACTGGAATTACCAAAAAGACTTCCAAATGTAAACTGTAAAACTAAAAAACAGATCATCTGAAATGAACTCCTTCAATTGGCTCAACAGCAGACCAAAAGTTACACCCGCATATTCACAAAGGAGCCAAGGTAAATCAATGGAGAAACAAACGTTTCTTCAACAAGTAGTGCCAAAACAAGTGGACACATATCTGGAAGAACGGAAGAAAGAGCAGAAATGGTAAATACGCAGGTCAACACAAAAAGTTAATTTTAACCCTTTAAAATTAAAACAAAACAAAACCCTCAAAGTCTAAAGCAAAAACGAGGTACTTTGGGGTTTATACACACACGTAACGTAAGACAAATGACAAGGGCAGCACAGAGGCAGGCGGATGGAATTAGTGTTACAAAATTCTTACACGGCACATGAGCCTGTAAAATACTACAAATTAACAACCTACGAAGGTGATAAAATTGGGATATACGTTGTAATCGTGATAGCACTCACTGAGAGCACTGCTAACTGGTACTGTTAAAAAGTCAAGAGAGTAAACAGAATGGATTCAAACAGAAATATATGTGATTAATCTGAGAGAATTCAGGAAAACGAAGAAGAGAGGAACAAAAATCAGATGGGATAAATAGAAAAGAAAACAGTAAAATGGTAACCCAAACCCAATGATACCAACAAAGACACTACATAAAACTAGACTAAATATTCCGATTAAAAGAGATGGACAAAGACATGCAGTGCTGTCCACAAGGAACACATTTCACATATAAAGACAGACTGCAAGTAAATGGCTAAAAGCTATACCACACAGCCACTGAAATAAGTAAAGTTATGGTGATATGAACAGGAGACACACTTTATAACAAGGGTCAGTTCATCCGAAGGACATCATCATTCTAAGTGCGTGCCAGTGAAGACAGACACTCAAAACCCATGAAGCAAAAACTGACAGGACCAAAATCAGAGCTGGAGACACTAACACTGTTCTCCATTACTGAGAGGACAAGTAGAAAAAAAATGAGAGGATTAGGAAGATCTAAACACCACCATCAAACATGCCCTAAATGATGAAGAGAACTCTGCAAGTGCAGAACATTCTTTTCAATTATACACAGAATTCTTCTCAACACAAATAAGACATGTTGTGGCATAAAATAACTTTCAGTAAATTTCCGAGGACTGACATCATGCATAGTATATTTTGGACCATAACAGAATTCAGTTAGAAATCAATGAAGTATCTAGAAAATTCCCACAATTCTTAAAAAACCAGAGTTTAAAGAGAGTTCAGTTTTGTTCTAAATTGGGGTCCTAAATCTGTTAGAACTTTCTTGCCGTAGCACCAAGAAAGGAATGGACAGTGGAGAGAAGACTGGTAGTCAAAGCAACTCTTAGCATCTCATGAGTCAAATACGCACAGTATCATTACAAGAAATATTTTACATGCATTGTTTTGAAAAAGTAACAGAATTAGAAATATGAGGTTAGGTTCAAAGCAATCCCCCAAATCCATTTTTAGTTGAGTCCATTTATTCTCTCTTCTCAAATCTGACTCTTTATCATACCCACTGATTACCTCCGAGTGACTCCTCCTCCCCGAGTGATCAGCTCTATGATCAAATTGGGCTCTGAGCACTAATGGCCTCGTGGCCTTCTGCGTCCGGCTTCTTTCATCTAATACAGTGCTTCTGAGGTTCATCTATATCATACCATGAATCAGTACATTGCTTTTTCATACAGTTGAGTAATATTCTGACATATGAATAACACCTCATTTAATTTGTCCATTCATCATCTGATGGACAATTGTGTCACTTTCAATTCTGGACTAGGATAGATAATACTTCAGTGAACACTTGTGTTCAAGTTTTGTGTGGACATGTTTTCAATTTTCTTGGGTCTAAACCCAGGAGTGAAACTGCTGGGTCATGCTGTTACTCTCTGTTTAACTTCTGAAGGAACAACCAACTTTTCCAAAGCAACTCAACTGTTTCTGCATTCCTGACGGCAAGACATGAAGACTCCAACTTGTCCATATCCTCACCAACGCGTGCCACTGTCCTTTTCTGATCACAGACATTGTAGTGGGTGTGCAGTCCCCAAGGGAGGTGGGCACTGTGGTTTTGATTTTTTCCCTGAGTGCTAATGATGTTGAGCATCTTTTCCTTGGCATTCACTTTCACATGTCACAGTGGCGGTGGTCCATCAAAAAGGAACATGGTTGGTTCAGGAATACTGATCTTTGGCATATATGTAGGTGTATTTGGAAAGCCAAATACCATTTGCAATAAGACATCTACATTAAGAGGTACATGTTATTTCCAGTGATCATTAGATTATCTATATTTCTGGGTTATCTACTACTCTGAACAGTTACACGTATGATTAGCTAGAACAGAAGCTTCTTTATCTGGGAGTTTAATAACAGAAAGATTTAAACAACAGAATTATTGCAAAAGCCAGTTCCCAGTCCACCCCCTGCCGCCAATGTTCATTCATTTAAAAATAACTTAGATTATCGTAACTACAGAATGCTTTAGTATAAACCGTGTAGAAAAGCTGACAATGTAATCCGACAGGCTGTGACATTCAAGTATCCAGTCCTTAAGATTACAGACAGGGTGGAACAGAGCAAACCAGACAATGACAACGACACCGCGGCTACTTCACTGCTAACCTAATTAGTTCTGGTGGATTATACATTTTATCACGGAGCAACTGTTTTAAAGCTTTGACATGTGTAATACTCATTACATGCTAAAACTTTTTCTCCGCTGTGTCTGTGGAGTGGATAGCTAAAAACGAGAAATTAATTGAATTAGGTCAGGTACAAGGTATTTTGTGTGAACAATCTGCTATCACTCAGAACTCATGATTTAGTTAAAGGAGCACTGAAAATCGGATCCTCATCCCCCAAATTTCTCAGAAAATCTGTTAGTGGGCTCATTTTGGTTTTTCATCACAAAGACATTTATTCATTGGGTAACTAAAACTTTGAACAGAAGCACAGAAGACTTAAACAGGAAACCG
The DNA here is from genome assembly GCF_902655055.1 of Lutra lutra. Classification (NCBI taxonomy): domain Eukaryota; kingdom Metazoa; phylum Chordata; class Mammalia; order Carnivora; family Mustelidae; genus Lutra; species Lutra lutra. Next base: position 26,603,787 of record NC_062289.1, on the reverse strand, counting down.
CGAGAGTGCTCTCGGATTTTCATTTAATCTAACGAGAGAAAATTATTACCAATTATTCTGCAGAGTAGCATGTGTTAACTTTCTCACTGACAACAAGGCCCTCCTTTGGAAAGTTCGAGCACAGTTACGTCAAAACAGAAAGTTCTTTCCGTGATGTATGTCTCAACTTCTCCACACTGAAGAGTCGCAAATAGTTCTCGTGGGTTTTAAGCAGGGCAAAAAATGTGTTTCTCATCACTGAGGAATTTGGAAACGTAAGTTTTACCTGTATCCATACTTTGGTTCAACTGCTGGTCGCTTGTCTCTCCGTCCTCACTGATATAGCCAGGAGGTGGCGTTTCTACGGAAGTTTAGAACAAATAAGCACAGCTACAAATGGAACCTCACCACCCTTCTCCTAGCCACCAAAGATAACCAAAGAATCACTCTGAATAATAAATATGAAAATTATATAACGTTATCATAAAACATAGTACTTGGTATTGAGGATGTAGGATTCAGGTTCTGATCCAAATCTTATAGGTGAATCCTTAAAGCCTACTTGTAACATCACCAAGCTCTCTAGGCATATTGTCTTAGCTATTATTTACATATCTGGCTCATTCCCGTATGTATATTTTCCGGGGCAGGAGCCAAAAATAGAACTTCCAAGATGCCTCAGTTCTGAATCAGTATGCTTCAAAGACATAAAGACGTTGAGTACCTACTTTTCTTTCCTTGCTTTTTTTTAAAAAAACTAAAGGCCATCGTGGATAGGTACATCTAGGAGATGACTAAAGAACACACAACACACATGATATTTCGGATTACGTGGTAATATGGGCTTACATTAGGTTCTATGGGGCAAAATATGGTAACACGTTTCAGGACAGGACAGGCTTAAATTCCACCTAAAAAGTACATTTCTCCATGGATTTCTAACCAGTAAATTGTGAGTGTTTGAGGCCGAAATTTAAATTCAAACACAGACTACTGCACAAACCTGAAGCAAAATACTCCCTGAAAAGAAGATTCTACTGTGCCATTTCCAACACGTTTAATGAACAAAATGTTTATATTCAAGAGGCATGTGAACAGCTGAGTCAGCTTCATATAAAATAACTACATGTATATAATTTTACCAGTTATAATTTCAAGGAAGAAAAGTAAGTTTAAGTGACTATCAATGGTTAATATTTTCATGGCTGGGCAGTTTGAAGCAATTTGAGGTACTGTAATTACCAAAAGGGAGAGGGAGAAATGTGGGTGAAAGGGCTCATCCACTGAACCCTCACACTCCCCCTTCGATAAGCTAAGTGCACATCTGAACTTAAGCAGAGAACTCTTCATTTAGTGCCAGTACCCCAAGATTGTTACGATGAAATTCTAAGAATAAAATAAAATACCTTCTACACTCAAACAACAAAGAACACAAAAACAAGATCAGTATGTGTCAGTATGTACTATCTTACAGGTTAAAGCTAACAAAATTAAACAGGGCTACATTTTGTCAGTTTAACCACCTACGTCTTAAAGAGGAAGAAATGCTGAACTTCATTTTAAAATAGTTTATCCTGTTTTACTTTTCTCCATTATTATCTTAAAATAATAAATAATAAGGCTATTAAGCATTTTGGAGAAAATACTAAAATTTCTTTTGAAGTGGAACAAAAAGTGAGCCCTTAGCTTTCACTGTCGGCTGGCACCGGGTAAAGCCCCATTGTCCAGAAAAGCAAATAGGTGTGACCAAGCTTTTGATTTTCCACTTTGTAAAATAAACCAAATCTAAACAAATAAAGAAAGGAAAATAAACCCAAACATCTCCACAAGTAAAAGCCACTAGTCACTTTGATTAACATCCTTCCAAATAATTATTGGGGAGGTGTCTTACAAGACTGTATGCTTACACCTCGGTTTCCTGGTATTGTTGAATAATACAAATTCCCACATCAAGGACTAAAATGCACCCCCTACACCATACACATATAACCACCTCCAGCTAAGTCTTCTCCCAAGCAAGGGCCTCTTTCAGTCCTGACCCCACTAGTCTTCATACTCCATCTGCTCTGCACCCTCCTCTCCTAACTTCTCAAAAAGTTTGTTCCCGATCAACCTTAAAAGAAGCCTTAAACTCTCTTTTGGAATAAAATAATAGTTTAAAAAAATGCATATTAAACCAATCAGGAAATACTTTCTACCTTTAAAATAAGCTATTTTTTAAAAAATGCTTGCTTTTCTTAGGTTTTTAAATTTGTCTTCAATGAACAAGCATTATTTCCACGAGACACATTAAAGAAATCTTGTTTAAATGTACTTGAAACTAAGTTCCTTACATATTTTCTGTTGCATGGAAAAAAAAAAGTCAGAGTGGCGTAGAGAAATATTACAAAAGGAGAAAAAAACTGAGACACTAAAACATCCAATGTATAGCTCAATCCTCATCCTAGTATTGAATCTTTAGTTTCTGCTAGGGAAAAACCCAAAAAGCAAAAAAGGGAAATACAAATAAAGAAAGTAAGAAAATATTAGTTGTTCTTTTTAAAAAAATAGTGAAAACTAAAACTGCATCAGGGAATATTACCAGATTACATAATATAGTAATTAGAGCCATATATAATACAGTAATTTGAGAACCATGTGGTTAAATTCATTTCTCTTTCAGTAGAGGTTACTGAAGCCCAGACGAAAAAACTAAATTAGAGGAGTTATGATTTTCAGTACCGCAGTGTTGCTACATCTTAGAAATCAAATATTGTATCTTCTACAGAAATGTACATTTCTTTCCAACATTATCAAACTATTTATGAAAATGATTATGTCACTTGTTTCAGGAACACTTTTTTCTTCTACCACTTATTTTGCTTACATTCTGTATCTCTCTTAGCTTCAACAACTAAGACAAACTTACTAAGATCTTTTCTTTTCTGCTTCTCACAGTACTTTGATTAAAGCCACTGCAAAAGAAAATGAAATATAACGTAAAACTTTTCTCCAGACAAAAGCGTTTAAAGTACGAGGCTTACGCATGTCACAAAATCATCAACCCGCAAAGCAGATTTGTCTATTCAAAATTCAGAAGCCTTTTTTAAAAGGCAAACCACAATTCATGAATACTTGAATGTTTAGGAACAACATTTGTATCTATCCCATTTTTTAGGAGATTCGGAAGGCAAAAATACCTGGGATGTAATTACTCTGTGGCTCAATTCCCGCTGGGAAATTAGTGTTTTCTGGAATGGAGTGGGTATAATCGTCCAGAGGAGGCAGCTCTGTTAGGATCTCAGTGTGCCGCGGCACCAGTACAGGAGGCAGAACTAGAAGAGGCAGAGGGATCCAGGTTAACAGCAAGGAAGAAAGGATTGGCGCTGGGGGAGGGGCACACACCAGACCTTCTTTGAAAAACTTCACACACACAAAAAGAAGAGAGTAGCCTGCTTAATTTTTAAAATTTAGGGTTCACCAATTTGGCATTATAATAGCTGAGAAACCGACAAATCTGATTGGTTTTAACTTGCCATGTAGTCCAGAATCTAAATTTCCAAGTTCCAATTATTCTGTACTTTGAGGAACAAGGGCATTCTGGTAATACTATATTACCGTAACAGTTCATAAATTCCCATTGGAAAAGGTGCAGAAAGATCTGTGAAGTCAGATTTAGGCCATTTCTAAAAATACAGCTGTATTCGCTCTAAGAGTTTCAAGTACACAGCAAAGTAAACTAAAAGTCTTGCTATGAACTTCACTAATCTGCTTAGATGTAATCCATGCCACTAAAGGACTTCAAAAAGATGCTCAAAGAACAAAACGACTGAACACAGCTCAGGCAGCAGACAAGTAAAGAGGTCTATCAGTTTAGTTCCAAGCAGTCTATGAATGTGGGGATTAGAATTTCCCAGATCTGTAACTCTGAGGTCAAATAGCATGCTCTCCCAAGAAACTGACATATCCGACCCTCTAAGGGTCGGATTTCCCTATTTAAAACATTTTAAAAGTCCTTTTAATTAGTAGCAAATAATGCACTGTATTTGAGGTAATTTATCAGAATTTTACACCGAAGTTTCCCAGGGGCAATTACCTAGGAGTACCTAACATACTTAAGTTCAAGTATTTAATTTAAAACAAGGAAAGAAAGCCCCGATTTTTCTACCTGGTGTCTCAACTCTCTGGTAGTGGTAAGGGTTTACACATACTTCATCCTTTTTAAGATTAAAAGCATATTCGCAGTTTTCGATTGCTTTGAGCTCATGGTGACTGTGAAGGTCAGGCCAGCGCCACAATCGGCAATATATCACGTGTGGCAATCCTTTCCGATGGGACACTTGTAGACGGCCATCCAGAGACCTGTTGAGAAGCAAGGGGAGAGAAAGGTGGGAACTTTAAAAACAAAACAGGCATAGTCGATTGGGCTAAATTCATACAGTAAGAGCATAAAGAAAGGAATGACAGACATTCAGTTAGTTTTAGTGAGTACAAGGAAGAAAAATGTACTGTTTAATGGGTCTGCTATAAAAGTAAACAGCAGCACTAGCAGGTGTTTCTCATAAATATGCTACATAAATGACTCGATGTCAGTGAGTGGCTAACCACTTGGGAAGAAACTGAGTTTTAAAAAAGGACCATCTAGTATACTTGAAAAATTTTTGCCAACTTCCATCTTGAGTAAATCAAACTCTTAATTAGGGATGCTTTGGAGGGCATTAATACTGTAGATGACTGAATTATCAAAAAAAGGAACTAGTGTGAAAAATGGTAAGTACCAACAATGATGTAAAGTAACTTACTCAAACTAATGTAACTCATTACCCAGTTGTGACTGTTCTGAGTACCGAGGTGTAGTTCTAGAGCTCACACAGTAATGCAGATGGTGATGAAATACAATGAGATGAAATGGACAAATACCAATATGTTCCAAAAGAGAATAAGGTGATTTAAAAAAAAAAAAAAAATAGAACATAAAATGAGTTAGCCTAGCGTTAACTGTGATATAAGGGGGGTTGGTAAATAACTATGTATTTATTAGTATAAAGAAGATGAGACTTAGATGATAGCAAGAAATTTAGCAAAAGCTGGTTATAGATCTACTTGAAAATTAGGCCAACAACAGATTATAATCTAATCTCAAACTCAAATGAGAATATAGGTATCAAAGTTCCTATTCTTTAGGGGATGCAGTAATTTAAAGAAGGTTCAAAACTAAAATTTCATTGATCAAAACATCAGCTGACACATTTAATATATTGTTAATACCGGCAAGCAGGTATTTTAAATGCCATGCCTTATTTACATTAAGGAAACATCCTAGGCAAAATGATACTGAGCAACCCATAACAGGTTTTCCAAAACAGCCCCCCGCCCCAAGTTTGCTAGGATTCCATAGAGGGCAGAATATTCACCTGGTTTGTTCAGAGAAGCTGTAAAGGCCTGTTGTATCCCACTGATCTATCGTATTTGGTGTACTCAGTCCCCAAATTTCAGAGCAAGTGCTGTGCATAAATTGAAAAACAAAAAATTGATGTGAACATGGAAGCATGGTTATTCAAAATACCATGATGTAAAACATGGAAAATGTACAGAATACTTCCTTCACCCAGAAAATATATATGTCGCTTCACTTTTTCACGGGCTTTTCGCGCTGGTTTCTATATTTTCCATATGAAGGAAGCCAATAAAATGGAACATGTGACTCCAGGTAAGTTATGATTATGTTTTAAAAATGTGAACACCAATGCTCTCTAGCTTCATGAAATCATACCTATAATGCCCTTTCCAATTTCTTCTACTCACGACAAAGGACTAATACCTATGCCATTAGCCTTACTAAGAGTGATTCATTTTATAATCTAGTTTTTTAAAAAACTTATCTAAAAATGGATGTCAACTGGTCTTTTCAAACAGGAAAAATTTCATTTAAGTTAGATACATACCCGCAGTTAAGATTTTCACATTATTTTTTTGAGATACTTTTTTATTCAGTTTTGCAAATACTACATAGAAGGAAGTGCCTTCTGAAGTCACTCAAACATAGCCTAACACCTTAAAAGCTTTAATTGCCATAATTAATTGCCTTTAATTGAGGACTAAAGATATGTGAAAGCACCAAATTCTTGAAAGACGATAGGAGTATATGAAAAATCAGCTAGGTCTAGTTTTCAAAAATCAATACACCTACAGGACAGAGACCAGGAAGACCTCAAGCTTTTTCTTCCACATCTCATTCCAGAGCATGGGCAGCCCAGAGAACATTCTCCCTGCTTCCCCGCCATGACTTTATTTCACAGTCACTTCTCATTATGGGGAAAGGGAAGAAGGGCTTCAAAGGCCATCTGGACTTCTGCCTGTCGACGGGTCTCAGGTCCTAAGTTGTGCTTCTTATAGTTAGAGTCAAAAGGTAATTTCTGAAACAAACTCAAACTCCATGTCTCACATATTACAGAATCACCAAAATTTCAAAGAGGAAGAAGAACCATTTCAAAACAATTTTTAGAAATAAAAATCAAATAATGTATTAACTGCTTAAACAAGGTGATGTACACATTGCTAATGAGCTAACTGAGACAACATTTCAAAGGACACTGGTGGCAAGTGCTGTCTTCCTGTGGCCTGGCAACACGCCTCGAGGGGGCTGCGGGGCTGCCGGGTCTCTTGCAGAGCCCGCAGAGCTGCTGGACCACAAACACATTTCATGCCATGCCCTGGGGGCTACAGCAGCCACACTGGATGGTTTTTACAAATGCATTTGCAGACACTACCCAGCACCCTTTTAAGGTATTGTACAGATTCTCTTGCTTTTTAAGCTGTAGAAATCTTTCAATTCCCAAACAACCAAAGTTGGAAAAAGTCAGGAAACTGGAGGATAATGTAAACTTTTTCTTTTTTCTCCGAAGATGTACTGTAAAAAACCCATGACATAGTGTTCTTTTTTTTTTTTTTTTTTAAGATTTAATTTATTCATCTGGCAGAGAGAGAGAGACAGAGCATGAGCAGGGGGAGCAGCAGGCAGAGGGAGAGGGAGAAGCAGGCCCACCGCTTCAGGGAGGGAGAAGCAGGGAGCTTGATGTGGTACTTGACCTCAGGGTCCTGGGATCATGACCTGAGCCAAAGGCAGACGCTTAACCGACTGAGCCACCCAGGCGCCCCACTTGGTTCTTTTATTTAAGATATTTATCAAATACCTACCTTAGAAAACACAGAGCACCAAGTTGTCTAAATCACAATAAAATCAACTACATTCTAGAGTGTTATCTGAATTTAAACCTCAGAAGGGAAAGTATACAGCTTACTCTTCATCCTTGAAATGATTAACAAAAGATTAGATTAGAAGCTAATCTGCTCTTATGAGAGTTTAATGAAGATTTCACCCAAGTGTTTCTGACACAGACACAGAACCAGAATCTAAAAGAGAGCGCAAAGAGCTTAACCTGGGCTTGAATCAAGCCCTGAAATAAATCAGAAAATAATAAACAGTCATTGTTCAGAACATGCAGTCACTTTGGAGGCAGGCCGACCTAGATCACTGCACCGTCCCCCCCAAATCAGCCACATTCCAACTTCCATCATAGGGTATAGATAAGCCTTAGTCCTACTGTTTACTGTAACATCGCTAATTAGAAGGTTTACTTCAAAATATTAAATTTGCTTCTAGCTAGTAAAGTTTTTGCTTGTTTATATAAGAAAAACTTTTTTTTAAAGAATCAATTTATAACAAAACACACAAAGCACCTGGAATAAAAGTAAGTATAAATGTGTCAAAACTACACAAAGAAACATTTTAATTGTTACTAAAGGACATAAAGGCAAAGTAACCAAAGAGAAAAGCATCTATCTTCCTATTCAGGAAGATATCATAGTGATGTCAATTCTGCCAAAGTAAAATCTCAGACAAGATTACTCCAAATATAACATACCAAAATAAGTAGGAATGACCAGGAAAACTTCAACAAAGAAGAGTAGAGAATGGTCCTACCAAATTCTGAAACACGTTGCAAATTCTCAGTAGAAACAGTATGTAGTTAGCAAGAGGACACAAACAAAACAGAGGTCCTACCTGTAGGGCAGCCTCAATTAAGCAAGCCTTCCTTCAGGTAAAAATGACAGCCCCTGAACGAGATATAATAAAATCAACCACGTGAAAACAGTGGAGAGAGACCAAAAGGACAAAAGTCAAAAGGAAGTCAACCTTTGTAAGGGGGCAACTCTACTGGATGAGCTGCATTTAGGTAGCTTTGTATCTAAGCACAGCGCACAGTGTGAGCTAGGCAGGACATCTAGACCTCAAGCAGAGAACGAACCGCAATTCTACCCACGGGCACAAACAATCAGAGAACGGATGTGGGGCTGCAAGAACGGCTGGAAAGAGGGGGGGGGGCCTGGTAAAGAAGGAAGCACAGGGGCATAAATAGCAAAATACGAGTATGAACTCTGCCCAAATCCTTGGCTGACCTCTCAACTACGAATGTGGGAGAGACATACCTCCTGCTGAAAACTAGCACCCGGGCATCTAAAAGAACAAAGTCCTGAAATCCCAGCTGTTGCTTACATCAGAGGCAAACCGGAGTTTGAGGCCAACGGAAAATAACTGCTGGGCAAAAAATCAACTCTTCAGAGGAAGATAACAGAATTTAGAGTCTCTATAATATTTCATCCCAAATATCCAGTACAAAAGCACGAATCACTAAACATATCAAGAAACAGGAAAATGTTAGCTCCTAGTCAACAGAAAGAACGGCCAGTAGAAACAAATCCCCCAAATGAACCAACAGACAAGGATTGTGAAGTAACTACTGTAAATATGCACATGGACTTAATGAACGGATGGCAATCTCAGCTGATTAATGGAAACTGTAAAAATGAATCAAATGTAAATTCTAGAACTGAAAATTATAAAATCAGAAATTAAAAAGTTAACCTAATGGTTGGGGAAGACAGAAAAGTCAGTCTGAAGATGAGTCAAGAGAAATCACCTAAACAGAGGAATCAAAGTGAAAAAGAGTGAATAACAAAATGAACAATTTCAGTAACAATAATATGCAGCTGGAGAGGAAGCAAGAACAAACCAGAACAAATGTCTGAAATAGTAATGTCTGAAACATTGTCAACCTCAGCTGAAACTAAACTCATACTTCAAAGAAACTCAGTTAATACCAAGCAGTTTAAATACAAAGAAAATCACACTTGGGCACATCATTGTCAAAACAGTAAAGACAAAAGGTGAAAAGAAAATCTTCAAAGTGGGGAGAACTACAAAAACTCTTAGCACGAAGGACTCCATCTAAACCCCTGCACTAAGAGACTTGAATAAGCTCTAGCATGGCTTCTTGGAGCCTAAGGTCAAGTCCCCGTTAGGATCCAGACCCTTCTGAGTTCCTGTGGGGAGTGGGGGAGAGGTCAACATGGCCCAAAGAATTTACCATTTGTTCCTGCCAACACCTGTCAATATAGACCCCTGACCTCCTTTTCTCAGAGCATTTATTTTAAAAACTTGTACTTGGAAATCCTTCTCCAGTCTCTTTAAAATGTACTCTGTGTCTCCTTCAGTTCAAGAGTCTTTCTCAAGAACCTGAAATCTAGGGGCACCTGGGTGGCTCAGTGGGTTAAGCATCTGCCTTTGGCTTGGGTCATGATCTCAGGGTCCTGGGATTGAGCCCCGCATCGGGCTCTCTGCTCAGCGGGGAGCCTGCTTCCCCCTCTATCTCTGCTTGCTGCTCTGCCTACTTATGACTCCTCTCTCTATGTCAAATAAATAAATAAAATCTTTAAAAAAAAAAAAAAAGAACCTGAAATCTATTCCTTTGAAATGTAATCAGTCATCAGAAAGGTCAGATCTGTCTCCCAGACTGCCCTCAGAGGGAGGGTAGAGGCCTAACTTGGAGAAATGCCATTTAGCAGACACATATGGCCCAATCACACTGATAATGACCAACCCTCTTACCCCCCCCCTTTTTTTTGCTAATTTTTCACTTCCCTGACTCTGCTCAAGCCTCTACTCATTCCCCCAGCTCCACCCTCACCTTCTCCCAGTCACCTCTATGCAAACTGAAATTGAGCTCAGCTCTTCTACCACCGTGATTACTGAATAAAGTCTGTTTTTACCAACTTTATTTTATTTTTTTAAGATTTTATTTATTTATTTGATAGAGATTACAAGTAGTCAGAGAGGCAGGCAGAGAGAGAGAGGAGGAAGCAGGTTCCCCGCTGAGCAGAAAGCCTGATGCGGGGCTCCATCCCAGGACCCTGAGACCATGACCTGAGCTGAAAGCAGAGGCTTTAACCCACTGAGCCACCCAGGCGCCCCTGTTTTTACCAACTTTAATCAATGTCTGGCTTTAACTTTCACAGTAGCAAGATAGAACAATCCACATATGTAGAGGAATAAACACATGAGCAACAATTTCTCATCAGAAATAGTACAAGCCAGAAGACAATGGAACACCTTTAAAGAGCTTAAGGGGGGAAAAAAAAAACTCAACCTAAAATCTATATCCAACAGAAATATCCTTCATATAAGAAGTCAAAACAAAACCATGTTCAGGAAAACAAACACTGAGAATTCATTTGTAGCAAACTCGGCCCAAAGAAATGCTGAAGGAAAAGTTCTTCAGGGTAAAAAGAAACAGCAGTAGATGAAAACTCTAAAGTCACTGAGAAAAATTAAGAGAACTAGAAAGTATTAAGTATGCAGGTAAATGTAAAAGACGGTATCTTTTTCTTAATTTCTACAAAAAGGAGATGGCCAGTTATAGCTAAAATTATAACTCTAAAAGTATTTATACACAATTTGTATGACAATAGCCAATAGAAACAAAAGGATGTGTTAAAAACACCTACACTGTTGCAAAGTTAAGGATTCATAGAGTCATCTGGAAAGCAACCTCTGCCCCAAAAAAGGAGGAGGGACACAGCAAAAAAAGCTTACAGAAAATTAAAATGAAACACTAAAAAATAATTAATCCCAAAGCTAGGAAAGAAAAGGAAGAAGAAAGATCAGATGGTAAAAGAAAACAGAATAAAGTGTAAAGAGTAAAACAAGGGTAAGTTCAACCACGTCAATAATAACATTATACATAAATACACCACACATTCCAGTAAGTGGCAGAGACTTGTCAGAATGAATACAAGATGTAAAATATCTACAAAAAAGATGTACTTCAAGTATAATATATTGATTAGCTGAAAATATAAGAATGGAAATACACAGTTCATGTAAGCAATAACCTTAATAAAACCTAATACCAGAAACAATAAGGCTTTAAGACTATTACCAGAGATAAAGAGACATTTCCTAAGAAAGTCAATTCATCAGAAAATATTAACCATCCAGTATACATCTAAAAATACAGCTTCAAAAGACATTAAACAAAATCTAACAGAGCTAAAGGAAGAAATGAACGCATCAATAATTAGAAACTTCAGTAACTCGTTGAATAGTTACACTGCAAACAAAACAAAACGAAACAAAACCAAAACCATATATCACAGAAGAGCTGCACAATACTATTAACCACTCAACCTGACATAAAGAGAATCCTTTTCAAGTATACAGGGAAGATTAAGAAAAAGAGAATATATACTAGGGCCATAAAAAAAGGGTCAATAAATTTTAAAACTCTGAATTCTTACAGATTATGTTCTTTGGCCAGAAGACAATTAAATTAGAAACCAATGACTGAAAGATTCCTTAAAAAAAAAAAAAATCCCAAATATTTGGAAATTAACAACACATTTCTAAGTAACTCATGGGTCAAAGAAGAAATCACAAAATAAATAAGGAAATACTTTACATGATAATGAATCTACGGTGTAAGAAGTTGGGGAGGGGGTGCTAAATCTAAACCAGTGCTTAAAGGGAAATTTGTTCCTTAACAACTATGTTAGAAGAAAGACTTTAATGACTTAATTAACAATGATATGATTTCTTATTAACATTGTACTGGAGGTCCTAGCCAGTGTAATATGGCAAGAAAAAGCAAAAAAAAAAAAAAAAAAAAACCAAAATACTGGTAAGGGAAGAAACGAAGTTACTTTTTTTGAAAAAAGCCAAACTCAAAGAAAGAGAGAGTAGAATGTTGTTTATCAGACCCTGGCGGGTGGGTAAAACAGGCATATGCTGGTCAAAGGATACAAACTTTCAACTATACAATGAATAAATTCTGGGGATCTAATGTATAACATGGTGACTATAACTAACAATACTATAGTATGTACTGGAAAGTTGTTGAAAGAATAGATCTCAAAAAGTTCTCGCTCCCCACACAGAAAAGGTTATGTGACAGGATGGAGATGTTAACTAACTTTACTGTGGTAATCATTTTGCAGTATACGCATATCAAATCATCACATTGTACATGTTAAATTTACATATTATATTGGCAATAATCTCAAGAAAGCTGGAACAAAAGCCCTGCTTTTTTGGACAATAATATAATTGTTTATATAGAAAATCACTGAAGCAACTTCTAGAATTCATCAGTAAATTTAGCAATCCTCAGGCTATAATAACAACTTATAAAAATCCATTATATTTCTATATACTAATAATAAACAATTCAAAAATTAAGATTTTAAACTGCATTTATGGTAGTGTCAAAAAACCAAAATATTTAGACAAAAGGTTTAAAGTAAGATATGTAAGGTCTGTATACACTAACATCTAAAAACTGTGCTGAAAGATATTAAATAAACCTAAGTATACAAAGAGATACACTGTATCTAAAGATTAAACGACTTAAGATTTCCATCTTCCCTAATTCCGTAATAGTATTTGGTCTATTTTTTTTTTCCAAATCCATTGCAATCATGATTTCAGCAAGGTATTTTTGTAACAACTGATAAGCTGATTAGAAATACAAAGGATCCTGAATAGCAAAACAATCTTGAAAAAGAACAATTAACACAGATGAGATGTATTTATCAGAAATACTTAGCTGGCTAAAAGAAGCTGAACATAAAAGACTAGGAACTGAATGATTCCATTCATGTGAAGTTCTAGAAGGGGAAAAAAAAAAACAAATTCAAAGCAAAAAAAAAAAATTCAAACAGTGGTTGCCTCAAAAACCTTTGGGAAAGAGTAGGAAAGAATGTTCTGGATGATGAAAATGTTCTATTATCTTGTAAATGTATTTCTCAAATATCATTGAATAAGAAGATATTTGAGAACTCACAATTTAGGTACTTTGCCACTTGGAAACTGTACCTAAAAAAAATATAAACAACAACAACAAAACCCAAGGGGGAAAAAAAAAACAAAAACAAAAGAACTCAAACAATTAAAACTCAGAATGGAAATCAGCAACAAAAAAATACTCATATAGTAATTTAGTATATGATTAAGCTCTCTATGAGCTGATAGGGAAAAATCTCTAAAAATCATATTAAGTGAAAAACGTGAGCACAGTATATATAGTAAACTACTCTCTTAAAAAAAATAGAAATATCTATGTATATGTGTATGCGTCAGGAAACACACACACATACACATACACCATGAACAGAAGTTATTATCTGAGGTGAGGAGAAGGAGGGACAGAAGACTTTTCAATGCAAGTCAAGTCATCTTGACATTTCTATAAAAAGATAGGCTTCTGGGACGCCTGGGTGGCTCAGTTGGTTAAGCAGCTGCCTTCGGCTCAGGTCATGATCCCAGCGTCCTGGGATCGAGTCCCACATCGGGCTCCTTGCTCATCGGGGAGCCTGCTTCTCCCTCTGCCTCTGCCTGCCATTCTGTCTGCCTGTGCTTGCTCTCTCTCCCTCTCTCTCTCTGACAAATAAATAAATAAAATCTTTAAAAAAAAAAAAAAGATAGGCTTCTAACCTTAGATAACTAAGCATAAGAAGTACAGACTGTTATTTCCCATTCTGTGTCATTTCAATCAACTCACTTTGGGCATTACTGTAGGAGACAATAAAGTGCCAGCCAGAGTCCTTCCTATTCATTCTCTTCTGACACGTCTTCTCTCTCTACCACAGGGCTTCGGAACCCATTTTCTTCCACCCGCATTTATGTCAACAGTCCCCTCCTAGTCACCTTTTGACTTCACTACTAATTCTTTAGGTATGCCTACCAAACCAGGTCAATTTTTAAGACCCAGCAATCTAGGGGACTTGAATCAGGAAATTTTAATCACCCCTTATTCCTAAAACATTGATTTTCTATAACCATATTTTATTTTGCCCATAAGACCCAGACCTCCCAAAGATGTCTGTATACCTACTGACTAGCAACAAGGTACTGATGACTAAGTATTTTCAGAGCATAAAAACTGGATCACAATACTCCTAGTCACACTAAAACATCTATTTCAAGTAACAGTGCAGAAAATGGAACTCTCAAGCTTTCAAGTTTGCTAATAAGGAGTGGCAAGTTACAATTTCAAGTACGGAGAGTTTCTAAAAAATACTAAAGGAAACAAATGCAGGAAAAATGTTAAAGAAATAGCACTGATTTTAACAACTATATAAAAGATCTTGTGTACATTCCCTAGTCCAATAAATCTAGAATGTCACCTATTTAAAATACATTATTTTGTGTTAATATAAAAGAAAAAACTTCTAATTTTATTTACAAGATGCATCCCAAAGTGAATATATGCTCAACTTAGAATCGGTGAAATATGCAGTAACAATTACATTCATGTGTTACCTACTACATGTCAGGTACTGTGAGACTTTTTATATCATGGATCTTTATAATAACCTGCATGCTATGTATTATTATTTCATTTTAAATTTAGGAAAACTCAGTCTCAGAGGGAAAATAAAATAATCTTACCAAGGTCATACACCTAACAAATGCAGGGCCAGGATCCGAATCCATTTCTTATCAAACAATGCTTTCTACTCTGCCAAGAGCTTTCTGAGCTTTTACTTCAACACCAACTACACCAGCATTTCTATGACTAATGCCTAGGGATCTGTGGGCACCTCAAATATAGTACTTTCAAGGGTCTGTTGGCTCCTACAATAACTTTTTAAGTTATATTTTTATTGTGAGAGAACAGTAACTTACATAGCCACATACCTTGGGTCACTGGGTAAG
This sequence comes from Lutra lutra, assembly GCF_902655055.1. Classification (NCBI taxonomy): domain Eukaryota; kingdom Metazoa; phylum Chordata; class Mammalia; order Carnivora; family Mustelidae; genus Lutra; species Lutra lutra. The sequence goes on along the minus strand of NC_062289.1, from coordinate 26,588,777 downwards.
CGCCAGTCTTTTCTGCTTCATCACAGTGGTGTCTGGGCTTGGGTCTGTTACAAACACCTCAGCACCAAGGGTAAGTGCAGAGACTGACTTAACGTGGAAATGATGACATCACACCAGAAAGGCCAAATGATATCAGGCCTGATATATTTTTTTAAGATTTTATTTATTTTTTTGTCAGACAGAGAGAGTGCACAAGCAGGGGGAGTGGCAGGCAGAAGGAGAAACGGGTTCCCCTTTGGGCAAGGAGCCTCATGTGGGACTCGATCCCAGAACCCTGGGATCATGACCTGAGCTGAAGGCAGATGCTCAATGGACAGAGCCACGCAGGCGCCCCAGGGTGTGTGCTATTTAAATTATGTTTCATAGTAGTTGTAGAGAAAAGAAGTAGGAGAATTTAGCAAGACAGGACACAGGATGGTACGCTGACCTCAAAAGAGCCTTAGTCATGGGCATGCAGTACCACGATCACAGTGGAAACAGAAAATCAGTATTAATAAAGAAAAACAGCATTTGTTAAATTGACATTAGAATTTTCTTGGTTACATGGGGCACCTGGGTGGCTCAGTGGGTTAAGCCGCTGCCTTCGGCTCAGGTCATGATCTCAGAGTCCTGGGATCGAGCCCCACATTGGGCTCTCTGCTCAGCGGGGAGCCTGCTTCCTCCTCTCTCTCTGCCTGCCTCTCTGCCTGCTTGTGATCTCTCTGTCAAATAAATAAATAAAATCTTTAAAAAAAAAAAAAAAGAATTTTCTTGGTTACAGAGCTCAGTATAAATTAGCCTTTTTTGATAAGCTTAAAATTTACACTAAATTAGGTTTCTTTGTTTTTTCAGGATTTATTTATCTGAGAGAGAGAGAGCGCGCACAGGAGAATACAAGCAGAGGGAGTGGCAGAGGGAGAGGGACAAGCAGGCTCCTCACTGAGCAGGGAGCCTGACCCAGACAAGGGGCTTGATCCCAGGACCCTGAGATCATGACCTGAGCCAAAGGCAGATGCTTAACTGACTGAACCACCCAGATGCCTCACTAAATTATGTTTCTACATATTTAAACACTATTAAGGGAAGCCACAAGAAATGTCTGTTCATTACTTAAATGTGAAAAGCATCTACCTGTGCAACATCCAACTGTTTACAAGTAGTAATAACAGAGGATAGGTCTGAGAAGGCTAAATTTGGAGAAATCAACAATATATCCCAAAGAAAGTACCAAATTTTATTATTATTATTAATATTAGGACAGCACTATCCCAAACACTAAGCTCCACAGTTCAATTTATTTGACCATCTGACTTCAGGACATTCTAAAAACTCCTGAGTACTAAAAAATATCATGTTAATGGTTGAAAACATGAACCTGTCTCAGATAAATTCTGCCCGATCAAAGCCTGATAGTGTTCACTAATGCAATTAGCACAGAATATTGCAGACATATGTTGAAACAGAATGTAACAGACCATAAATCATCTGCAATGCTGTCCCTGCATCGACACGCGGACAGATGAGCAAGCATGTCCATGCGAGAATCTGGTGCCAAGTCCTACAAGTCTTTGTAGGGAACACAATTTCTTACAGGCAGATTATCCCCTATCAACTGTGTAACCTTCCTGCTTATACTGATTGAATTTTTTAAAAAATGGGGGGAAAGAGGTTAAACAGCTATTAAAATCATCAGGACATTAAAGTGCCGAAAAGTCTATGTGGCATACAATATATTGGTGATCACTGCACTGGCCAGATGATTAGCTAGTAAACCTGGTAGAAATTCTTACAGAATTTCCCTAGTCATCACTGTTATAATTAATATCAATAAAAATTAATGCTTCAAAGCTTTTCTTCATCTAAGAATAAGCTGACCTTTGAAAACTGAAGTTAAAATTTTAAGTCTAGTGTACAATTTACCAACTCAATACACGCAGAGGTTATTTTCTACATGCACCTACATTAACATTTTGTACTTTTTTCAAAATGACATTATGTTTGTTAATTAATACACTGTCTGCATTAAGGACATGTATTCCTATACTTGGTATCAGAACACACAAGAGAAGCGATGGAAACTAAGTTCAAGATTTTGATGGCTCATACTACAGAATCCTATAAACTATTAAATGAGTTTTACTGTTCTGGCCATATCTGCATGATTTGCCACAGTTCAACTACTACTGTCAAGTAATAAACCTTACGCTGTTTTACCAATTTATTATTTTTCAATACCTTTTGTCTAAAGAGTGTATTTCTTCTACTAGTCAAAAGGAGTTAAGAATCCAGCTTGTCATGGTGAAAAAGGTTGTAAGGCATGCTGAACACTGAGTAAAATTAAAGGGGTTAACAAATTAGCAGAATGGTATCAACAAAGGAAACTTCACTCGAGGCTCCAGCTCTTGATTACAGATGTACTCAAGAAACACGGCCTTCCACGGAACAATCTGTAACTACCCATCTGTAATTCTCTCTCCTTACAACACAACACCCCTTTCATTTCATATATGACTAGCAAGGACTAACATTTATATTCTAAATAGCTCAGAAATCAAGAACTGATCATTGCAATAAAAAAAAGAAAAAAGACCACGTGTCTCTATCATTACACATACTGTATCGGTCTGTGTACTTCATCACCACTATATAGCTAAGGCATGGGAAGTAGAAAAAAAAGAAAATGCCCACCCCCAGATAAGTTTTTTCATTTTTGTTCTTGTTTGTTTTTTTTCTTCCTTCTAGCAGAAGCTTTAGGAACAACCTTTTCCTTAACAAATTAGCAAAGGGTCCAAATGAACAATTAAGAAATTTTCATTGGCTACAGAAAACTTTAAAAATTGGCAACACTTAGGGGCGCCTTAACTAAGCATCCGACTCTTAATTTCAGCTCAGGTCATGATCTCAGGGATCGAGAAATTGAGCCCTGCATCTGGGTCCACACTCACTGCAGACAGAGTCTGCTTGAAGATTCTCTCCCTGTGTTCTTCCCCACCATGAGCGTGCTCTCTCTCAAATAAATAAACCTTAAAAAGAAAAAAAAATCACCATTTATTTTAAGCATTTGCTATGTACCTGGCCTATTCATAGTGCTTCACATATACTACCTGATTTATACTCTTACCAACCCTATAAAGTGACTTAACATTACTAGTACTTTCAAATAAAGAAATAAATGTGAGCAGTTAAATAACTCAAAAGGTCACAGAGCTACTGAAGTAAGAGCCAGGACTTACCCCATTTCTGGCTGGCTTAAGAGCCTAAGATACATACTTTTCAGAATGATGGTGTAAATGAATGATTTCAGACTTTTATATTATTACATACTGACTTTATTTTCTCTTCTGTCTTCTTAATACTCTGGCATTTGGGGCCCTGATGGGGAGACTGTCCCTCCCAGGGCGAATTCCTAGATAGCAAGAAGCTCCCTGGGGAGTGCACCTTTCTCACATAAAAACCAACCACTCTAGAACCCATACCCTTAAATAAACATCATGCCAATATTCCCCCTGCCATAAATCACCCTAGAGCTAGGTACTCAACAACTAGCAATGACCCCTAGTCCAGAGCCTGCTGAAATTAAACTACCCAATCCAATCTTTCAGCATTATCTACCTGGCATTGCCCGTTCCTTCCCTGGAAAATTCCAACAAAGGTTCTGGGCTATGCTTGGTCTTGCCCCTCTATTTATCAACCCATCTTAATTTTTGATACATTAAAATTTAAGTTACAGATTCTTCAAATCTATAGGCACTTAAACATATATGTATTAACTAGAATTCATTGCTCACTTGTGGGGTTTTTTATAAGGTAAAATGTACATAACATGAAGCAAATTTTAATGGTGCCATCTTGTTTAGGATAACATTGCATAAATGTGGTTGTCAACCCCCAACCCTGTCAAGAAATCCACCCAGAAAACCCACCATGCTCTTTTATCAATCAATTCCTGCCAGCCCTTCTCCCATCCTCAGAGGCGATCATGGATCTGTTTTTTTCACTGTGTTTAATCTCTTTTAGAACTTCATATAAATAGGGACGCCTGGGTGGCTCAGTTGGTTAAGCAGCTGCCTTCGGCTCAGGTCATGATCCCGGCGTCCTGGGATCGAGTCCCACATCGGGCTCCTTGCTCGGCAGGAAGCCTGCTTCTCCCTCTGCCTCTGCCTACCACTCTGTCTACCTGTGCTTGCTTTCTCCCTCTCTCTCTGACAAAAAAAAAAAAAAAAAAGAACTTCATATAAATAGAACCATACAGGGGCCCCTGGGTGGCTCAGTGGGTTAAAGCCTCTGCCTTCGACTCAGGTCATGATCTCAGGGTCCTGGGATCGAGCCCGGCATCGGGCTCTCTGCTCAGCAGCAGGCCTGCTTCCCTCTCTCTCTGCCTGCCTCTCTGCCGACTTGTGATCTCTGTCAAATACATAAATAAAATCTTTAAAAAAAAAAAAAATAGAACCATACAGTATATTCTCCTTGGGATCTGGCTTTTTTGACTCAGCATAACAATCCTGAGAGTCACCCATGTGACAGTGGGCCATTCTTTTTGGTGCTAAATTTTCCATTACACAAACAGACCACAATTTGTTTAGTCATTTTTTACCAGTGGACACCTGACCTGTTGCCAGATCTGGGGTATGACGAATAAAGCTGCTGTGAGCATTCAAGTAAGTGCCTTTTTGTGGACACACGTTGTCTTGGGTAAATACCTAGAAGTGAAATTCTTAGAGGTTATTGGATAGATGTATGTTTAGTTTTAGACAGACCTTTTCTCCCAAGTGGAAAGCCCCATTTTATATTCCCTCCTTCAATATATGAAAGCTTCTGGTTGTTCCACAGCCTCCCCAACATTTGGTGTGGTCAGTTTCCTTAATGACAGCCATTCTGGTGGCTGTGCAGTGGTATTTCATAGTGGTTTCAATTTGCATTTTCATGATGACTAACAATATTGCACACTTTCCATTTGTTTACTGGCCCTTGGTGTATCTTCTTTTGTGAAGTATCTAAATGTTTTCCCCATTTTTAAAACTAGATTTTTACTACTGAGTTCCAGAAATCCTTAAAAAAAAAAAAAAAAAAAGGATTTTATTTATTCATCAGAGAGAGGGGGAGCACAAGCAGGGGGAGTGGCAGGCAGAGGGAGAAACAGACTCTCCACTGAGCAGAGAGTCCAATGCAGGACTCAACCCCAGGACCCCGGGGATCATGACCACAGCCGAAGGCAGCCACTCAACCGAGCCACGCCGGCGCCTCCAGAAATTCTTTATAAATTCTGGATACAATCCTTCTGTCAGAAATGTTTTGCAAATATTTTCTTCTATTTTGTGATTTGCTTATTCATTTCTTAATGTTTTTTGAGGAGATCCTTTTACTATTAATGAAGTCTAACTTACCAAATTCTTCTTACTGCTTTCTATATAAAAACCGCAATAACCTTTGCCTATCCCCAACTCACAAATATATTCTCCTATACAGGCTTTTAGATGAGAACTATGATCCATCTGGAACTGATTTTTTCTGAGTGGTGGAAGGTGGCATCAAAGTTCATTCTTCTGTATGGATATCCAGTTCTTTCAGCATTCTATGTTGAGAAGACTTTCCTGTCCCTATTGGATCACTTTGGCATCGCTGTCAAAAACCAAGTAACCTTATCTCTGGGGTTATCTATCCTATCCCATTTATCTGTTTGTTTTTTTATAGTTTCTGCTTTTTGCATTTACTGAATGACTGCAATTCTTTTTTTTTTTAATAATTTTTAAAAAATATTTTATTTGTCAGAGAGAGAGCGTGCGTGCACAAGCAGGCAGAGCGGCAGGCAGAGGCAGAGAGAGAAGCAGGCTCCCCACTGAGCAAGGAGCCCAATGTGGACTTGATCCCAAAACTCTGGGATCGTGACCTGAGCCAAAGGCAGGTCACGAGGCACCCAGGAGTCCCTATCGGTTTGTTTTTATGCCAGAACCACATGGTATTGATTACTGTGGCTTCACGGAAAGTCTTGAAGTCAGATCATTTAAGTCCTTTTTGTTTTTCCTTCCCAAGATTGATTTAGATATTCTAGGCCCTGTGCATTTCCCCGTAAATTTTAGGGTAAGTCTGTACGCTTTCACAAAATAAAGTTTTTAAGAAGATTCATTTGGATCAGACTAAATTAGAAGAAACTAACTTAATATTACTGGGTGTCCCAACTCATAAACATATCTGTCAATTTATTGCACAGTAGTTCCAATACATTGGTCATCTCAGGGCTGGTCTCCGTTGGTCTCCTGTTCAGACAGGGTCACATGTTCTTTGTTCTTCATGTTGAGTAATTTGGGACTGTATGCTGGACATTGTGATTGGTATGTGATAGAGATGCTAGATTCTGTTGTATTTCTCCAGTAAGAGTTAACTGTTTTTGTTTTGGCTGGCAATTAACTTGTTTGCACTTAAACTGCTAATTCTGTCTTTGAACAATTCTAATCCATTTTACCTTTAGCTAGGCTGCACTAAGCCTACCCAACATATGTGTGGGTTCAGGGGTCAGTCTAGTGATTTTGGTGAAGTTCTTAAGCAGAATCTGGAACTCGTACTCTGTTCTGTAGCTCCTCCTTGCTAGGATTTTCCCCTCATTCTTCAGCCACTATGGTTGTCCCAAACTCAAATCTGTGGTTTTTTAGGACAGAAAAAGTGGGTTTGGGAATGAAATTTTAGCTACCCCGCACATTCTGCATGGCTAAAGAAGTTTATTAAAAACAGAAAATTCACCTTTTCTTTTAAGAGTCAAATCTCCTCCAAAAGAGGTCTATTTTTCTTTATTCTCTAGTCCCCTGTTTTCCTTTTTATCTTGTGCAGTTTATAACTATTATCTGAGGGAGTGTCATTATGGTAAAAGCATATCTGTCTATATAAGAATTCTCTCTCCATTCATCTTTAATTTCCCTCATCAGTGTTTTGAAATTTCAGTGTAGAAATCTTATGTGTCTTTAAAAAAAAATGTATTTTAAATTTTTTATAGTTTATTTAATTATTTTTATTAACATATAATGTATTATTTGCCCCAGGGGTACAGGTCTGTGAATCATCAGGCTTATACATTTCACTCACCATAGCACATACCCTCCCCAACGTCCATAACCCAACCATCCTCTCCCCACCCTCTAATCCCCCCAACAACCCTCAGTTAGTTTTGTGAGATTGAGTCCCTTGTGGTTTGTCTTCCTCCCGATCCCATCACTACTTTTAAGTCTGATACTATTCACAGCATGTTTCTCTTAGTATCACTTCCCTATTTATGAAAAAAAGGATTTTTAGACACTGGACCTATAAAGTGCAATCTTGCTAATAAATTAAATCATTTGCTTTAGATGTTTTTGTAGATTGCTTTTAAAAGGTCTCTTACACAATGCTATCTAAAAAGCAAGAGTTTTGACCCAATCTTTCAGATCTTTATGCTTTTACATTTCTGATTCCACTGATGAGGTCCTCCACTAAAATAATGAAGACACAAGAGTGGACATCCTTGTGCTCTTACTGATCTCAGGAAAAAACACTATTTTATGATTAAGTCTTAGCTGTTAGTTTTTCTTAAATGTCTTTTATTAGACTGAGAAAATCTCTTTACATTTCTAGTTTGCTGGAGTGTTTATCATGAATGGATGAATTCTGTCAATTACTTTTGGCCAAATGAGGTGATCTTATGGTTTTTCTCCTTTGTTGGTACAGTAAATTACACTAATTTTTTTTTAAAGATTTTATTTATTTATTTGACAGACAAAGATCACAAGTAAGCAGAGAGGCAGGCAGAGAGAGAGGAGGAAGCAGGCTCCCTGCTGAGCAGAAAGCCCGATGTGGGGCTCGAACCCAGGACCTGGGATCATGACCTGAGCCGAAGGCAGCGGCTTAACCCACTGAGCCACCCAGGCACCCCCTTTTTTTTTTTTTTTTAAAGATTTTATTTATTTATTTGACAGAGAGAAATCACAAGTAAGCAGAGAGGCAGGCAGAGAGAGAGGAGGAAGCAGGCTCCCTGCTGAGCAGAAAGCCCGATGAAATTACACTAATTTTTGAAATTTGTAAATTAACCTTGCATTTTTGAGATAAATCTCACCTGTGATGTATTCTTTTAATATACTGCTGGAGTTTATTTTATTAACCAATTTTTTCATCTATGTTCATGACAAATATTAATCTCTAAATTATGTGTGCCATCTTTGCCAGGTTTGGGCACTGGGTTTATGTTGGCCTCATAAAAGAACGTTTTTCCTGAGTTTCTGTAAGACTGATGTTATTTCTTGCTCAAATGCTTTAAATTACCAGAAAAGCTACCTGGACCAGTAGTTTTCTTTGTGGTAAAGCTTTTAATTATGAATTCAGTTTCCTTTTTTTGAAGATTTTATTTATTCTTCTGAGAGGGAGCGAGCATGAGTGGGGGGAAGTGGGGGCTGAGGGAAAAGCAGACTTTCTGCTGAGCAGGGAGCTGGACATGCAGCTCGATCCTAAGATCCTGGGATCATGAGCAGAGCCTAAGGCAGACACTCAACCGAGTCACCCAGGCACCCCTAAATTCAGTTTATTTAACTGATAAAGAGCTACCCAAATTTTCCACTTCTAGCATCAGCTAGGATAACATATTTTTTAAGAAAGCCATTTCAAATTTAATTGCATGAAGTTATTTAAAACATATGCATATGATGCTTTTAATGTCTGTAGGACCTAGGACATTACATTTCTTTCTTTCTTTCTTTTCTTAAAGACTTATTCATTAGAGAGGGAAAGAGAACGCACACAAGCAGGGGGAAGAGGGAGAGGGAGAAGCAGACTCCCCGTTGAGCTGGGAGCCCGACATGGGGCTCAATCCCAGGACCTGGCCAAAGGCAGACGCCTAACTATCTGAGCCACCCAGGAACCCCGAATATTTCATTTCTAACAGAGGTAATTTATGCTTATGGTCTCTATCATGTTCTTTCTCACCATTAGTCTAAGATCTTTCTAAAGAACCAGCTCTATCAGCCTTGCATTTTTGGCATTGATAATTATCTCTATTGTCTCTCTTCTAGTCATTGATTTCTTATTTTAATTATTTTTCCCTTCCACTTACTTTTCATTTTCTTTGACTTTTGTTTCTACTTTCCTACATGAAGTCTTAGGTAAGTTTTCTGATACAGTTAAAGCTATAAATTTCCCTTCAAGCACTGTTTCAGCTACATCCCACATATCTGATAAGCTGTAATTTCATTATCACTTAGTTTGAATTATATTCTAATTTCTCTCATGGCTTTCTTCTAAGTAACCCATGGGTCAAAGAATTGTGTTGTTTAATCTTTATTTTTTAATAGATGTTTTACTGGTATTGACTTCTAATTTTGTTCTGTTTTGGGGGAGAGAACATACTCTGTTGATTTCAATCTTTTAAAATTTATTGAGACTTGTCCCCTGCAAATAATCTTTCCTGATGTTCTTATCATGAGCACTTGAAAAGACTGTATTATACTGATAATAGATTTAGTAATCTATAAATATCAAGTCAGTGGGTAAGTGTAATCTAGATCTTCTATGCTGTTACTGATTTTTTGGGCCTAACCGAACTCTTCAACTCTGTGGATTTATGATTTTGATCCATTAATTCTTCCAAGTTTTACTACACCTATTTTGAAGCCTTTTTATTAAGCAAGTACACATACATTTATGTTTATGACGTCTTGATCTCGGCACTTCAGAGATGTAATTTTACAATGTACGTACCAGCACTAAGCCCTTACACGTATTACATCACTTAACCTTCCAACAAACCACAAATCAGGCATTGTCCTCCCCACCAGACGAATGAGGTAGTAGAAGCACAGAGGCAAATGCAGCCAACAAGTGGCCTGGAGAGGCTGCATTCTTAATTACCAAGGCTATTCTGCCTCTTACCCATTTATTAAAAAGAAACAATAAAAACATAGTAAGTCAAAACTAAAACAATAACTTTGGTATAATATCCCGGATAAGTAAAACCTTCATAGCATGTGCTTAATTATAAAAATAAGAGATTTTGTGATAGTAGTTCTTTTTCTCAGGAAAAAACATTTTTTTAAAAGATTCATTCATTCGTTTATTTGTCAGAGAGAGAGAGGGAGAGAACAAGCAGGGGAGCAGCAAGCAGAGGGAGAAGCAGGCTCTCCGCTGAGCAAAGAGCCCAATGTGGGACTGACCCCAGGACCCTGGGATCATGACCCGATCTGAAGACAGCCGCTTAACCAAGAGCCACTCAAGTATCCTGGGGGGCGTGGAATTCTTAAGTAAACCGGCACGGCCACTCCCATACAAAAATAGGAGGAGACAACAGAATCCCTATGGTCAGAGTCCTGTAAGGATAAAACTGATACTCTTAATTCTTCCTTGGTTTGGTTTAGCTTTTCTTAGAAGCAGAATGACCAAGTAAGAATTGAAAAAATATTTCACCTTTACCTCTATTTTATACTGAAAACACTACCTTGTGACCTTGCTAGATGTTCCAACTGCCTTTAAAAAACATCTCTCACACAAATAAAGTAGTCCCTACCATTGAAGTCCCCTACAATTGATTTTAAATATCAATTCTAGGGTTGCCTGGGTGGCTCTGTCAGTTAAGGGTCGGACTCTTGATTTTTGGCTCAGGTCATGATCTCAGGGTTGTGTGATCGAGCCCTGCATCTGGGTCTGTGATCAGTAGGGAGTCTGCTTGAGATTCTCCCTCTCCTTCTGCCCCTCCCCCAAGCCCCTCACACTCACTCACTCCTACTCTCAACTATATAAATAAATCCTTAAAAAATTTGAAAAAATAAAATCAATTCTAAAAATAGTTGCTCAAAATATTTCAAGTCCACCTAAAAACAAACTTTTCACTTGCCAAAAAAAAAACAAACCTATTAATAAAAGAGGCTCAGAATATTTTAATAATGTAGCTAATGGATTTTCTAAATTTATTTTTATATTTCGTTTTTAACAATTAAAAGTGTATCCTAAATGACAAAAAAATCTATCATTACAATCTTTTAAATTAAATAGATAAAATAAGAAGAGCAATACAGAATAGAATTCTGTAAAAACTCAACTTTCTAAGTCATACATTTTTGTGGTGCTTGTTTTTGGTTGTAAAGAAAGGATTTTTAATCTGATAATTTTAAAAATTAGCATCCTATAAAATAAAAATCAACTCACATTTGTGTAACACTTTAAAGCTGACAATGTTTTTACATGAAGAAGTTATAATGTATAGGTAATATACATAGACAAATGTATTTTTATAACTGTTAATGCAAATTATACACAGCATTACATAAAAACAATGAGGAAAAAATTCCCTCAATTTCTTAAATTACTTTTCATTATAAATTTTTGTTCAGTATCAAACTCTGAACTTTCACAGTGTCCTTAGGACAAACATAGCCTTCCTTCACCTGCTCTCCTGCACTGGCCTAGCAAACTTGGAAATAAACCAAGTCAGGGAGAAATTATATCTTCCTACAAGCATATAAAGTCCTACAAATAAAGCAAAGTTCATAAAAGAAAAAAGTGTGGGAGGAGGGAGTTAACCAAAGTCTCACATAGTTCTTTTTTTTAATTATTAAGATTTTATTTATGCATTTGGCAGGTAGAGAGAGAGGAAGGGAAGCAGGCTCCCTGCTGAGCAGAGAGCCAGGCATGGGGCTCGATCCCAGGACCCTGAGATCATGACCTGAGCCGAAGGCAGAGGCTTTAACCCACTGAGCCACCCAGGCGCCCCAGTCTTACATAGTTCTAACGTAACATAATTCATGATCACAGTTAGTAAGGGCCTGAAGACCACCACTCTGCAATGCTTCCCATAATTACTCAACAGCAGAGCCACAGCTGGATTCCGAAAGACTAATATAACTGTTCAAAGGGGGGGAAAAAGTGGTAAAAGAAGAAAACTCCACAACTATAATAAAATTGTCTCTTGGGGAATTAAGCCTCATTGGATAATATGACAGGTATGATGGCCAATTACAGTGTGTTATGAAAATGAGTTTTATGTGTTGTCAAAATGGTGCACACCATCTCTCCATTCTCACAGATCCTATCCATCGCCAACGCCACTAACCTTGACTCCCAAGTTTTCAAAACAAGAACATAGCTTCTTCAACAAGCAGACTTGCTGAGCTCTGCCCACTCGCACGGCCCTTCGCCCTCCAACAAGCTCTCGTGCAATAGCTCTCCTCCCTGCAGTCAGAGTCTGGAATGATCCCAGGGCTGCATGAGTCCTACTCATGGGGATGGCGTAACCACAGATCTCTTCAGAAACGAACATTCACCCTGCTCTACATGAAAACTGCATTCTCTGCATCTCACTAACCCCACCTCGTCCAGGACTCTGCGGCCCTTATTTTTTAGGGCCCCACAGGTTCAGGAGCATCAGAAAGAGGGAGTTTTAGAGGAAAAGGGACCAAACAGCCTTAGGGCCGACCCGACTGAGATCTGATGGGACAGGAACGTGGGGCTGAGGTCCTGGGAGGCTCACAAGGCCAGTGCTGCCTCTTCCCTGCAGTCAGTTTCTGGTGCAGGTACTTCCCTGGCTGTCTGTCCGGGTCACTGCAACACTTCAGGCTGGGCCTTTGGTTCACTTCAAGACAACTGCATCTACCTCAGTAGCGAAGTCTGGACCTTGGGAAAACTCGTGCATCTCTGATTCATCAAACTCCACAACACGCAGGCCGTTCTCACCATGCCCGCTCTTCATTCCACCGATGCAGGCGCAGCTCTATCAGCCTTGCACTTGTTAAGCCATTTTCAGGAGGAAGGCAGGAGCCCGTCTACTGATTTCCCAGACCTCAGCAAGTCAAACGGATACGTTCCCCTGAAGCCCCTCAATGTGGACAAAGGAAAGGGGAAATGCCAGACCATATGCTGTTTTCTGCAAAGAAGCGCTCGTATGGGATCCCTCTTAAGAAACGCCTCCATTTCTTCTATATAGCCTAGAAGATGGGTTAATCACAGCCGTAGCGGTCTCGTGGAACCCCGTCTGCAAGTCCTGCATCTGAACGGTCCGCTGCTCCTCAGTTCTGATGCAGGTTACTTGCAATCTACTGATCTCAGGTTTGGGGGGTCTCTGAATAAATACCGGAAGTTCCCATTTGAACATTCTGTTAGAATTCTACTTCCAGGTAAGATACAAGAAGGTCATAGCAGGCTACTGTTACTATTGCAACAACTAGAGGAAAAAAGATACACCCCCACCCCCCGCCAAAAAAAGCAAATGACAGAATAGCTGCTGAAGTAACCAGATCAGGATGAATCAAAGTTGTAACTAGGAGTGGGGCACCTGGGTGACTCAGTCAGTTAAGCCTCTGCCTTGGGATCAGGCATGATCCCAGGGTCCCAGGATGGAGACCCATGTCTGTCCCTCCCGCTGCTTATGTTCTCCCTCAAATAAATAAAATCACTCACAAGGAGGACGAGGAACATATTCTCGGTGAACCGAGGCCCGCCTGTCATTCCCTTTCCAGGGCTCATATGCAGATTCTAGGAACAGGATGTGGGTCAGGCTTGGTCTGGGAAGAGAAACGCTACTGAAGAAAATAACAAAAGTTTGAACAATCACAGGAGTGTCCTTCCTCAACGATGTTTGCCAGGTTGTAAAGCTGCAATCCATAGGAGGCTCAAGAGCCAAATTCAAACCAGGGAAAGAAGGAAAGAAGTGAATCTCCCACCGTGTTTGTGGCAGTAGGTGACAGAGGCCCACCAGGGGGCCTCTCACAATCCCAGGGGAGCCCTATTCAAGGAAAAGGTATGAGACAGTGGTACACTGAAGCCCAAGAAATGGCAACTGAGCCCCACTTCTGCTCAATCCCCACTGAGATTAAGAGGATCAGCCCCTCTATCCACCAGACATAGGAAGGGTCAAACACTTTTTGGGGGAAAGCATCATTTGCAGCACTTTCATTCCCTCATACACAATATATGCCATACCATCAAAATTACACAGCACAGGAAAGGCAGAGAAATGTGATCATTAAAAGACTAAACAGACCATGATAGAAGCAGGCCGACAGATACTAGAGTTGGCAGATGGACTTTAAAATAACTATTATAAATATACTAAAGAAAATTCAGGAAAACAGAAATGGAGGAAGAATTTCAAATGAGAGCTGGAACCTACAATATCAAAGGAACATGCTAAAACAGAAAAACACAGGATTTTAAATTAAGAACTCACTGAATGTGTTTAACAGCAGACTAAACACAGCATAAAACAGGATCCGTAAATGCAAAGTTAAGTCAAAAGAAAATATCCAAACTGAACAAGGAAGGAAAAATAAAAGAATGAAAAGAACAGAACATAAGAAACATGTGGTATCCAGTCATTTTAGCCCAAGTACTGGGGAGGAGTTAAAACCACACTGCAGGGTAGCCTAACCCGGTGTTTTACTATTACTTTCCATCTCCGCAGTCCATGTGTGGTGCTTTCTATTTCAGGCCCTTAGATGGTGGTACATTTACTTGTGAATCACTAGTGGGGACCACAGAGGCCTAGAAACACTCTACCGCAAGACAGGAAAGAGAAGGAGTAAACAGTATGGTTAAATGTTGTCCCCAATAATTACAATCCTCCCAGAATGTGGTTAGTAACACAGAAATGGTCTGGGCAAGCTGGAATAGCTCCAGATACAACTGGAAACAGACCAAAGATGCTAGCAAAACAAAAGATGGTTGTAATTTCTTAAATGCCTATTATTTTAGCTAGGTTGAGGAATGTATTCTTTAAGCCAAGACAGTACATTAATGGGGCAAGAGAAGTGGAGAGGATGCTTAGCACTTCAGGTGTGAAACATCACATTTACAGAGATTAATGAATCTGGGTTCAATTCAGTAATTCTATGAAGAGACAGAAGTCCTACAGCAGGCTATCTTTGCTGATAGGGTAAATGATTAAAAATGTCCTATGTAAGAATATGTGCTCTACACAGAAGGGCTCTCAATCCCAGCATCCTGCAGCAGAAGTGTCCTCAAAACACCTGACAGTAAATGGTACCAGATAAAGGTTAAGGGTCTGGCAAAGCACCTTTCAAATTGGTTTCACAGGGCCCTACAGCGCACCGGAAGTGCTTTCACAACTGACCCAGAGAACGCACAGAAAATGACAAGTTGGAGCCTGAGGCTGATAAAAGGGAGCTGTGACCACGAGAAGGGAGCTGTGACCACGATTTCAACGTTCTCATTTGCAGCTATAGAAAGTTTCCAGTTCGGATTTTATGAATAAATGTTGCACATCTGAATAAACTATGTTCTACCTAACACAATGTCGCCTGGCAGAAACTCTTCCCAAGCATAGACAATACAATTTAATGCCTACAATTTAAGTCCTCCTAGAAAAACTGGAAGGGGAACGAACACACGAAGTATCCGTGAATATTTCAAATAAATCACATTCTCGATTACAGTGCTTCACAATTCACACACCAAATTTACATTATTTCAAAGGAACCAAAAGTAGTACTGAGGAAATCCTGAGGCGGTACCTACCACCCCTTTTTCACAGATGAAGAAATAATAAAATGCAGTCACATGTCTCAGGATCCACATTCACCCAGGACTGAAGCAGACTTAAAAACAGGTGACCAAACTGCAAATTCAGAGCTCTCTCACATTCTCTCTCTCGTGCGAGCGCGCTCTCTCTCTCTTCTCTCTCTCTCTCTCTCACACACACACATACACACACACACACACACACACACACACACACACACACACACACACAGAGATACTGGTAAATTGTATGTATCCATCTATGAATGAGGACAGAGGATTATTCTTACTACCTTCTGAAAAATTAAAAGGAACTAGTTTAAGAAGAATTGAAGGATACCACTGCTTGAGTTTAAAAAGACTTCTCTTTAATTCTTCCTGCATTATACAGAAAAGTAAAAGGGTAAGAATATGAACTTAGAAATAAAAGTTAACAATCCACATTTACTTTAAGTACTCTGATGTTTAAAACTTTAGAAGATGGAGAACAAAACCAAAAATCAGTAACAGCATTAAAAAGAAACATATTATCCTGAAAGGACACATAAGAAGCAGATAACACAATGATTTCTAACGAAAGAAACTGGGCAAGGAAATGGGGCACCCTACGGTAGGGGAGACATTTCCCACTGTATCACATGTGGGTGAATTCTGAACATGTATACATACTACTTTTTGTCTTTAAGGAACATACTTTTTGAAGGAATATACAGATATAAATGTATATGTTTCTAAAAGAATGTTAACAGAATGAAAATATAACTGTCCTTTAACAGAAAAATTGACTTCAAAGGGTAAAAAAAGTAAAATAAGAATAGTTTAAGTACGAAAGAAAGAAGTTTAAGTATTGCCCAAAAGTCCTATTTAAACATTTAAATTAAATGTGCTAGCTATAAAAGTAAAAAACATGTGTGTGTATATATATATATATATATATATATATATATATATATTTAAGAAAACCTATAGGACATTCCTGATTATCCATAAATAACAACTATTAACAATTTGGTGTATTCTCTCTAAAGATTCATGATTCATGGTTAAGTGTTAACATTTTTAGAAGTATGTTTTATCAAGTTAAGAAAATTCCTATTTCTAATTTGTTAACATGAATAAATATGGAATTTTATAAAAATCTTCTAGAGGGCACGTGGATGGCTCTGTCATTTAAGCTTTGGACTCCTGGTTTCGTCTCAGGTCAAGATCTCAGGGTCCTGCTCAGCACAAAGTCCGCTGGAGATTGTCTCTCCCTCTGTCCCTCCCCCACCCCACCTATGTGCAAGCACTCTCTCTCTTGCTCAAATAAATACAATCTTAAAATTTTTTTAAAAAACCTCTTTCTAGATCCATCAAGATGATCAGTGTTCTTCTTAAATAGGACTATGAAGTATCTCGTATTAATAGATGTCTGTAGTTGAATTACACTTGCATTTCTGCAATAAACTTTTCCTAGTCATGGTTCTGTCACTTCGTTTTTAGTAACTCTAGTTTCTGGTATCTGTTTATAATTTTTGCATCTTTTTTTTTTTTTTTTAAAGATTTTATTTATTTATTTGACAGAGAGATCACAAGCAGGCAGAGAGGCAGGCAGAGAGAGGGGAGGAAGCAGGCTCCCCGCTGAGCAGAGAGCCCAATGCGGGGCTCGATCCCAGGACTCTGAGATCATGACCTGAGCCGAAGGCAGCGGCTTAACCCACTGAGCCACCCAGGCGCCCCTTTGCATCTATTTTTATAAGTAACACTAGTATAAACATTTCCTTTTACTATTCATGTTCAATTCTGGTAAAAAAAAAAAATGAGTTGGTAAGTTTCCTTTATTATTAGAGTTAAGAAAATTAAAGATCAGGATTGGGATTTTTCTAATTCTTCGCTATTACAAACAACAGAAATGAACACCAGCAATCTTTGACCATATTCCTGACCATTTCCTTAGGATGAAACATCAAAAATCTGATTTCATGATCAAAGCACCACCCATGTTTATGTTTATGAAAATGAATTCATTATCCCTACACATTCACATATAATGGATATTATAAAACTGCCATATTAGACCTCGCTTTTAACTTTAGAGTCTCCAACCCTACAGCAATTTGGATTTTGGTTTATTGTAGATAATACGCACTAAAAGCATTTTTCTTCTTCTGATTGATTCATTACCCAAATATCAATGTCATTCTCATTTATGACTGAGTTGTGTTCCATTCCTTGGTCTCAAAAATGTTTGAGATATAAAAGCCTCATGAAGCTTTATTTATACTATACTAGTCAGCTCACTGCAGCTTGACAGGTGAAGTTCTACCAATGAACCACTTTGCGTCACCACATTCAACAACAAAGAAGCAGCAGTGACATACGTGTGTAACTATAGCTTCTATCCCTTCAAAGACAAAACTATGAAGCCTGAGTAATTATATGAGGGGCATGGAGCCAGGACTATTTCTGCCCTAAATTTAATCCCACTTTAAGATGAAAAGAAAGGGGGTTATGGGGGGGAGAAATAGTTAACAGTCGATACAACAGATATTTTAACAGAAAATATTTGCCATTTTTAAATACTAGGTAATTTACGTTTCATGTTTTTCAACCGATGAACTTATTTGTATTTTTAGGTTTGTAAAACCTTAAGATTTTTTATAAACAACTTTCTTGCAAATTTAAGTACATAAACTCATACAGTAAATCCATTTTGGATCATATATTAAATAATTTTGCCTAAACTATGTTTCGGATTTATCCATAATGGACCTTTCCTGCCCCCATTCCCCAACCATTATAGTCGACATATTTAAACAGTTGACTGAACGTTTAAGACCATTTAGTAGTTAAGAAATAACTAATAATCTAACATAACAGTAACTGCTCTGTACTAAAAACAAAGCAAACTCTATAAACGTATGTGAACAAACCGTAGCGAAAGAAGCCTAAACTTCTTGATCGACAACAACCAGTCTTAAGAAATCTGCATTTCTTACCAAAAAAACCACCCACTAAATTAGACACACCAAGTTTCTAAGCTTTAAAGAACTTCTGACTGTAAAACATGGTAATGCTCAACCACCACTTCACTTTCACTGTTAGGTAAAAGAGCAAAAAAAATTTGTTTTAACAATCGAAAAGCCCTAGAATACAGAAAAGTCTTTAAAATCGGCTATAGGTAGAAAAATGGAAAATAGGAAAAGCATGATGACCACTATGACCTGCACACATTTTCCTCATTGGCTACTTCCTACCGTCCCTGGGTCTCCCTAAAGGAAGGGCCCGCACAGCTCCCCTCTCAGCTTGGCCAGAACCGCCCTGCAAGGCCATCTCAGCCGTGAACTTGAGGCGCAGAGCCGTGGCGCCCCGTCTCCGGCACACACAGTTCTTCTGAGGAGGAAGAGAACCCACCAACCAGTCTCCCTGCATCCACTCTCGCCAGTCTCACAATCATTCTCCTCCCTGCAGCCAGAAGCCGCGCTCAGACTCTTCAGAGACTCAACCTTCATCACCGCTCAGGTTCAGGTTCACCTTGCAGTTCCTTAACCACCTACACAGCCTTCCAGGACACCAGCCGGCTCAGTGCCCTTCACCAGTGCCCCTCTGGAGTCACTCTCAACACAAGGCCACTCTGGGAGAACCCAGCCTCTCCTGACTAAATCCCTCCTTCACACCCATCAAGATTCAGCTCTGGCACCAATCCAATCCTTGTGGAAAGAAGGAAACTCTCCACAAGCTGCAGGGTAAACAGAATTCTTCTCCTCCAGACACAGCTCCGGGAGCACGCATCTTTCTTAACACCTACACTACTTATGAGATGATCTTTATTTTGTGAAGTTTATCTCCCTTATTAAAAAGCAACTCAATGGGGCGCCTGGGTGGCTCAGTGGGTTAAGCCGCTGCCTTCAGCTCAGGTCATGATCTCAGGGTCCTGGAATCGAGCCCCACATCGGGCTCTCTGCTCAGCGGGGAGCCTGCTTCCCTCTCTCTCTCTCTCTCTGCCTGCCTCTCCGTCTACTTGTGATCTCTCTCTGTCAAATAAATAAATAAAATCTTTAAAAAAAAAAAAATAAAATAAAAAAAAATAAAAAGCAACTCAAGAGCAAAGACCGTACTTTAACTCCAATGAGGAAGAGCGTATCACCCACACGTAGTGGGTGTTTAATAAGTGTTTGCTGAACTCAAATTCCAGGCACTACACGATGAAAAATCAGCAAATGTAGCTTGACTTATTCTTGGCCAATTCATTACCAAGTCCTTTCAGTCCTACTTCATCCAGCTCTGTCCACCTCACATGTCCACACAGCCGCCACTGCCTGTCCACCCTCCAGCATCTCCCAGTTAGATGACTTGACTAGCCTCCTGATCGCCCTCCTTCCAGACCTACTATCCAGTCTGCTACACACACATACCCACAAACACACCACTACTTAAATTTTTTTTAATCTGTTTAAAAAGCCTTATTTGCTTTCTATTATATTTAGACTAAAATTCAAACTCCCACTGTGCCTTACAATGCTGTATTATCTGACTCCTTCCCAGTTTTATACTTGTATTGCATTCCTTCATCTCTACTAGGCTTCTTTTAAAATCCTCCAACATGATAAGCTATTTCTCACCTGGTGTCTTTATACTGGCTCCTTCCTCTCCTAGAAGACTCTCCCTTCAGCTAGCTGCTATTTCTCAAAGCTCAGTTTAAGTTTCACAATCCAATCCAAAGCAGCTTTTTTAATCCCTCAGTCATGGTCTTCTCTGCACTCATTGCCATCTCAAATTATCAATCTGTCCACTTGCTTACTGTGTAGATCTAGGCCTCAGAAGAGGAGGATCTTTGTTTTGGTCAGACCATACCGCAAGGGCCTGGAAATAGTGCCCTGCATTCAGCAGGCCCTCATAAGCATTTGTAAAACAAAAGCATAAACCAAAAAAGTGACTCTAAGATATATGTGAAAACAAGTAAAATAAAAAAAAATGGATAATTAACCCACCAAATAAGGCAGGAAACATTCTACTGTTAGTATTTGCGAGTAGATAGGCTGGTGTTACTGGGATCTAGTTCAACAATCCAGCATCCAGACTGGATTTCCCAAAGCTCACTGGAAACCTGTCAATCAAGGAGCATGGTTTCATGTGCTATATGCTAGCCCACGTCTGACACCACCAGAAGTCATTTTAGAAAATTCTATACGCTGCCACTCCCCAAACCCCGATAATGTCTATCAATAGTAGTCAAACACTGAAAAGCCACTTGCTACTTAAAGAAAGTGTTAAAAAAAACAGCATTTCTGATAGTGGTACTTATCCACAAATAATTAAATTTATACTAATAAAACTTCAACCTCTTAAGTAACAGGTCCTTCCAAGACAAGAGGTAGGTAGGCCTCTGTGCCAGGTTCTGACTCCCTGGACATCTAAGAAGCTGCCCCCTAAACTGTTCTAAGAAGTAATGCTGCAACTCAAACCAAAAATTATATAAATAAAATTCACCACAGTATCAGCTGCCTCTGTTAACTCTTTTACTGACTGGACTTTTGACCAAGGCGGGAACAAACTGTCAGGCTGCACTAGGAGAGGAAAAGCCTTGACTCTTTATTCAAATGTCATTCAGTCACAGAAATGAGGATAAGCTACAATGCAGCATTTAGGCAATGAAGGTAAATGAACGCAGTGAAGATATAACAATACAACTAAGTATTTTATTTTGCTTGATTAAACTTCATTGGTCAAGAAAATGACTTGTAAAACAAGTCTTAACTGGTCAAATAAAATTGAAACGCCAAGTTAAAAAGAGTGGGTATATGTTTTAATAATCACTATTTACAGGTGACTTGACAGTAACAAAATTTCAGTGACCTTCCTTTGGCTTCCTTTAAGCAATTTTCAACAGTATGACCACAGAAGTTCTGCTCTAACGACACTTACCTTGGTATGGTGACACATTTAGTATTACAATTTTGAGTGGTGATGGCTTTCTCAAGCTCATCTAATCGTCCTGTTTTCTTTAGCTTCTTCACCAAACTTTTAACTGCTTTCTCACACCACTTTTCTTCTTGTCCATTCTGCTCTCCTCCGCCTGCTCCTCCAGATCCACCAGCTGATTTCTTCCATCCCAGCAGCCTTTTCACAACTGGTGGAGTGAATGGCAAGATGGACGACATGCTCTCACCAAAGGCCGCAACCCGCGCTGAGAGAAGACACTCCTCTATCTGACCTAGAAAAGATACGGAAGGGATCGTTCAGAGGCTAACTTTAAAATCTAGTCATAACTTCAACGTTGTCTCTAAAGCAAATCTGAAAATGAGACAGAAATTCAGATCACCGCAGACTTTCAGAAGTCATCTTCTTCTCCAACAACGTCTTTACTACTTTAAAGCAATTGTGGAAACAAATTCTAAAAAACAAAACCATGTTATAAGTGGAAAAATACAACAATTTTGCAAGTAAGATCTGTACCAGCACTGGTGAAATTTATCACTACCAATACTACTTCACTTTTAACTTTTAATAGTGTCAATAATGAAGATATTTTCACTGAATAGTGAAAACCAATTCACCAAATGTTTTTCTCAATTCACCAAATGTTTTAGGACACTTAAGGAAAGTATTTTTTAAATGTATTAAGTCTACTCTCCCTGAAGTTTTAAATTTTCATAACGAAGTATCATAAAGTAAAATCTAAAGCTGTAAGAAAGGAAAAGGCATCATGTGTGAAGTAAACAACAAAAATTTTAAAAAATAAAGGTAAAACAGTGTGTGAAGAAAAGGTGTGCTTCACTTTTATGATTCCCTGAGAAGGCTTCAAGTTAGGCCTCTTTCCAAAAACTTTTTCATTTTTATCTAAGTAACAAACAGTATGTATGCATCATAACTAAAGTCAAATATATTTCCTCTTTTCACACCAAGGTACAATTCCTTAAAATTTTTAATAGTTTCTGGCTATTTATACTTCAAGGAAAAAGCTCATGATGGTACCCCTTGAAACATCAAGTTTAGGTATCATCTACTGTTTCTGGAAAGTGAGGATTTATACCACAACCATTCACTTTCCTCCAACCTTAATAATTATCTCCCAAAGGTAGTTTTGTGTCTGATGAGATCGTTAGTAAAGTACTATATAATCATGTTTCCCTTTTTGTACAACTCTTTCTTTTCCCAAGTTAATGATCTCAGTTTGTCATGTGCTTACTTTTCTATGTGCCTACCATAAATTCTCCCCACACTCTTCACAAGCCCCATAATTAAATTTTAATGTGGATGACTTTAATCTCAAAATAAGAGATAAGATCATTTACCACTTGAGGACGGAACTGGAGAGCTGAGACTTGAGAAGAGTGAAGATTTAGAAATGCAGCTCTAAGAAATAGCTACAGGGGCGCCTGGGTGGCCCAGTCAGTTAAGTGTCTGCCTTTGGCTCAGGTCATAATCCTAGGTTCCTGGGATCAAGCCCTGCGATGGGCTACCTGCTCAGCGGGGAGTCTGCTTCTCCCTCTGCCTTCACCCCTCCCACTCTGCTCCTGTTCTTTCTCTCACTTTCTTTCAAATAAATAAAATCTTAAAGACAAAAAAATCTATTAAAAAATCAACTAGAATGAAGCAGGTATTTCCAGGCTATGAAGTAAAAGGTGTAGAAGAGCTCCCAATTCTAACTGGGATGTAGAAATGACAACAGACCATCATTTCACCCTCACAGTCACATAGAGACAGTTAAGGCTACAAAGACAGATAAGGCTACAAAATCAAGTGTTTTCTGAACCCATCAGAGTTCAGGATGCAAAGTAACCAAAACGGAACTAAATTCCAGACAGTGCTGAGACAGGAAATCGAGGCCCATGAACGGTTTCTTACCTGGTGGAGTAGCTAAGGGGGAAGAATCCTAACCTAGAGGAGGGTAAGGAGAAAGCACCCTACTCTTTAGTAAATTTTAAAAGCAACATGTCTGCTGACAAAACATACTAATTCTGAGGATTTCACAGAGCAAACCTATACTATCCAACCACTCATTCGCATAGGGCTCCACTGCATGTTTGTCAAAGTATGCCAAAGATTGGGAGACAGGCCTAGAAGGCTGAGGGATGCCCTAAGAAGCTTATGGTCTCAGACCCTCAAATGCAAGTAATCTGTCCTCTGACAAGGAAGGGAAAGAATGGGCAGGACAAGTGAAAGAGGTCAACCTTAGAGACCTCAGACATTCAGCTATCAAGGGCTGAGGTGGGACAGGAGAGCTATGAGAAAAACTTCCACCCAGATACTCTGGACCCCTGAATACCTAAGAGCAAATGTCTACTGGGTTTAACTGGAGTTTAACTGGAGTCCCAAAAGGAGAGGAAAGAGACCTGGCAGAAAAAAAATACATGAAAAGATACCAGCCAAGAACTTATCAAAAATGATGACAGATATCAACCCACAGATACAAAGGAAGCACAGTCATAGTCAATGGGCTCAATGTTGAAGACAGATGTAAAGATAAAGGCTGAGTGTCCGCTAGGATGACAGTTAAGAATTTGTGTAAGATCCGGACAGAAGAAACCTGCACTCATCACAAACTCTTCTCCATGGGCTTCAGCTGAGATCTCTTGAAAGACTGGCATGGGGCAAGAAATGGGAGACAACTCTTCCCCCTTAGAGGCAGGTCCTATAAAATAAAAACCTTTAGCTAGGAGGGAGAATAGGAAAGCCTCCCACACGGAAAGCCCAAGGGCAAGAGCAGAGGAAAAGCTATGGTACTGTTGGGGGAGGTGGAGAGAGGTGGGGCAAACCTACTTGCCCACCTACCACACACCAACAAGCCTTTCACCACGTAACAATAACCACAGTCTACTCTGCTAGCGGAGGGGAGGAGACACAGCCACCACCAGTTCCAGACAAAGACACACTGATGCTGAGGAACGAGTAGAAGAAAAAGCTATCTGACCCTGGCACAGGAGCAAGAAACTGGCTTGGACCCAAGATCCTGCACTAACACAAAGCAAAGGTCTGCTACTCCTAGATGGAAAAATCCTTAACAAATATTAGCAAGTCACATTCAGTAATGTATATAGAAAAGGTAGTATCCTTACCCAGTGGGGGTTTATCCCAGGGAGCAAAACTGTCTTGACATAGGGAAAAACAAAACAAAACAAAACAAAAAAGCCAAAAAACCCAAGCAACTCATGTATAGTATGAAGAGAAAAATCTTTATGATTTTCTTAACTGATGCATAAAAAAAGAAAGCATTTGACAATGTTAATTTGATATCCATATAAGATTTAAAAATCTCAGCAAACTAGAAATAGAAAAACAGAAAAGAGGAATAAGTTCTTTATTCTGAAAAAGAACATCTATGAAAAACCTAGAGCTAGAAACATTATGTAATGGGTGAAACATTAAATCCCCTTTCCTTGTAACTGGAAATAAGCCAAGGATGTCCACTATTGCCCCTTCTATTTAATAACGCACTGGATGTTCTAGCCAGCACAGTAAGGTGAGAAGGAGAAGAAAGAAAGAAACAAACAAACAAACAAACAAACAAAGTGTAATTCTCAAAAAAAGACTTTGGATTCTCAAAAGACCATTCTCAAAATGGTCTCCCCGGTAAAGATACTTAGGCCTTGGTATACTTTGCTAGGAAAAAAATGGTCACAACCTAATAAACAATCCTATCCATTTCCTCAAAAGGGAAGAACGAGTAATGAGATTAAGGTTCCCAGCCTCAATTCAGGAGACTGTCCCGAGGAGCTCCCAGAAGAGGCACTATAGCCAGCCAAATTTCGTGTATTTGGCCACGGATACACTTCTTAAGGGACATCTCCTGGAGCTCCACAACACAATGCCGCCCTGGCACTCTGGAGAGCCCAGCTGTGGTTTAGATACTACAAATGTGAAAGGAGTCCATAAGCAGGATTACGTGACTCAGGCTAAGAGCAATACAAAAGTTCGCGCAGAGCTAGACATCTGCAGGGTAGGTAAAGAACAGAGAGAGCTGGAGAGCAGCACTGTCCAGCTGTCTACGGTGGTGGACTCTGCCGTAACACACACAAGTAAGCACTCCACTCCATAAACTACAACTTGACAAGTAACGCAAACACACCGAATTCCATCAAACACATGTAGTAATCCACCGGAGCCGCTGATCGGGACGACGGGGCAGCAGAAGGCAGCGCGGGCGCCCTTGGGCTTCTGGGGAATGCCTACGCTGCCGCCACGTGTGCCGAACGGAGCCAGCGCATACACCTCAGTGCCGCGTGACAGTCCTATCCGAGCACACACAGCACGCTGACGACTCAACCTTTAGAAGGGAGAGGTACCCCAAAAGGGACCCCGGAGCAGAAGCCTGAAAAGAGGACAGAACATCAGGCAGGACGTTCAGCACGGGTTTTCTAGAGGCCGACAACACTTTAGGAGTTACCAAAAACTCCACTGCTACAGTGTGCGCCCAAGGAAGCACCGCGGTAGCCCCCGGGGAGGGGAAGGCGTGCCGGGAGCACAGAGCCGAAGCCAGAAGTTCGAGCTAAGGCCAGCAGCATTCCTTCAGCTACTTTTGAGAGGATTCACGCGTCACTGGCCGAGTGGATGTGGACACGGTAGGGAAAAGGAGTCGCTGAGACAAGTACCACGAAGGCACACAAGTGAAGGCGTGGAGTGGTGGACAAACCACTACCCGGAAGCAAATCGGAAGGCTGCCCCAGGGTCAGCCTTTACAGGCCTGTATGTAAGTCCCCGTGCTCATCACTGGACCAGAAGACCGCAGAGGCTCGGGAGAGGGTAGTCAGCCCACAAGCGAGAGTGCGCCCAAGCACAGCAGTGACACCCAGTCCTGCCGAAGAGCAGAGGCAGCCAGTCTCCGGCTTGGCTTCTAAGGACTCCCCGGGTCCAGCTCCGGGCCCGCCCCAACTTCAGCCTTAGAACAAAGCTCTGCGTGAGCTCCGTGCGGGATCTGAGCTCCTCGTGAAACACTGACAGAACAAGCAAAATATAACGAGAATTTGTCCAAATGCATCTATCTACACCTTTGGTTCAATTAGTCCATGTATGAGAACTCAACTTAAGAAAATGAATAAAAATTAAATTTCTGTATAAATTTGCAACACTGAAAGGATTCTAAGCAGTAGGAAGAATCTGAGTAACAGGTTCTCTGACACTTTTGTTAGAGAAGAAATGTTTCCTAGGAGTTCAGATGTATTCTTGGGGATCTAAAAGTTTTCTATGAAAACTTTTTAGTTTTTTTTTTTTTTTTTTTGCTTCATGGAAATGAACACATGAAAAGTTTAAGTCTGTTCTGGGTCATCTGAGTGACCTCACGGCCTAGTACAACCAAATGATCTCAGTGTCCCACGTCCTAGAAGAGCACTTCTGACTACTCTGGAACGATGTAATCACTGGAGGTTACCAGCATCAACTTGTCATGTCTCTGTAGCCATGGCTGGCTGACACCTGGCTAATTATCTCTGGAGAATTATGTTATTCGGTAAAATATTTTTCAGTAATGCTGGTAATACATTTCAACCAGTTGAGCATTTTAAATAGCTAAGATATATTTAGCCAACAGTCTTAAAATGTTAATAGACTGAATTTAGGTTTTTACAAGGAATCCATGTCAATATGCTCTAAGCTGAAGACAAATTGAAATAAGAAAAACTAGACTTATGATCAAGTAACGAAATATGAATGAGTCACTTGCAGAATATACGGATTTCCTTCCACAGTGTGGCAGCAAGCACTTCAGTGAAGTCAGATTTTTTTTTCAACATCTGCAAGAACTGGAAAGCAAGCTCAGATACTAACTATGTACTAATTTCAGCAATAAATGAGACATACAAGGCAGGATTCATTAGAGTAGGAAGACTTTATCTGTACAGCTCAGTAAGAAAGCTTATCAAGTGATAAATCAGTAAAATTGGGATTCAAAGATTACTCACTGGAAAGTTTCAGTTAAGTAAGAGGTCTGATTATCCTAAACTCACAAATAAAGCCTGCAAGTTATTAATCACTGTATAACAGTTTTACAAATTAGATTCTCTACATATTTCCTTAAACTACATCTCATGTTTTTTGTTGTCTTCAACTCTGTTCTTTGCTTCTTGTTCTTATTTTGATATAAACCCTATCACTGCCTAGGTATTTAAAAAAAAAAAAAAAGCCTCAGAACATCTTCTCATCTTCTTATACCTTTAGAGTACACAGATTTCATGTTAGAGTCTTATGGTCCACTATGCTTCTAACAAAATCCCTTTCTGCCGGCAAACACAGTAAGCAACGCTGCTTGTGAGCCAACGCTATGACACAACAGGTTGGGCTCAGCCACTGGGTAAGCATTAACTCATCTCTCCCAAGCATCCAGTGGGGTAGATACCCTTATTTACAAATGAGGAATCTGAAGCGTGAAGGAGCCAGATGGTACAAAGATACTCCTCCCTAGATATTCTGGGGGTCAGTTTAGTTTTGCTTTTCACATTTTCACATTTTTCTAACATACGAGGAATGTGGTTTTGGTTAAGGGCTGAGATAGTGACCTAAACACCTACTGGCAGGATAGCCACTTTGTCAGGGCACTGTACTACATAGTTATCTTTTCTCTGGTAATTCAAGCCACTCCTGTCACATACCGAATCCCTATAAACCAACATCTGATTGTGGGCTTTGTACTTTGTTCATTGTAACTGTTCAAACCTACACCAGTATCACAGGATTTTACTTACCCCTGCTTTCTAGTAAGCTGATTATCTGCAGGGTGAGCCCCTCTCTTATTCTTCAAATCGATGTTAGGGATATTAAGTTTAGTCTAAGTTCCACCAAAACTCCATAGGACTTTGATTACAAGTGCAATGAACTTACATTAATTTGTGAAGAACCAACGTATTTATAATACTGAGTATCCCCGTTTATAAAAATGATATGTTTCTTTTTATTTTGGATTTACTATCCAGCAATAAGTTGTATAATTTTCTCTGGAAAGGTCTCACACATCTTGTTGAACTTATTTATTCTTCCAAATACCTTGGGTTTTACTTACAGTGTTTATCCTACAAAGTTAAATATTTCAGTCATACCAAAAAGAAAAAAGAGAAAATGGAAACACCCTTGGGCCTCACACCTAGCTCTGTCAATTCTTAACATTCTGTGGTACTTGTAAGAAATAAGACATGATAGACGGATACAGCTCAAGCCCCTATAAATACGTTTCGATTTCCATTCCCCTCCTCCTCGATTCTCAGATCACCACCACCCTGATTTTCCCCCATCGTCACTTAATGGTTTTGCTACATATTGTATTCATAAATCTTTGCATTTTATAAATTTCTATATGAAACTTTAATACTGTTCATGTCACATTGTTTTTTTCACTATTACTATCCATGCTGATAATACATGTAATCTTGAACTCTAGCTCATTTATTTCAGGTCATATAGCACTGCACTGTCTGACCATGAGAGCTCACTGTCCTTTCTCCTTCTGATTCCTGTTCAGGTTGTTTCCAATTCTCCACTCTTACAAGCTGCCATGAGTGGCCTGATGTATATCTTCTTACAGGTGTTGTGAGACAGGTTCAAGGGAGAAACTTTCAAACTTGATCAAAAAAGAAGAGCCACCATAAGAAATACATTGTACACTGCAACCTAATTTTTTGGTCTCTCCCAGTTAAGACAGACATTTTACCATGTTATTCTCTGTTATTTCTCTAAATTCAGGGTCGTGAACCACTGGTGAACATGAAATCAATTTAGTTAATTCTGAAAAATATCTTTCAAAAAGCAAAAGAAAAAACATACAAAAAAATTATAAAACTCATAGAGAAAATTAGCCAGAACACAGTAGAAAGCAAGAGTACACTTATTTTAAAATTTTTAATTGTTTTTGTCACATGTAAAATATTATTTTCTACCTGGGTCTATAAAGAACAGATGAAAGCCACTGCCTTAGGACATACGCGGAGGAGGAGAAAGGCTGCATAGGAGGACATGCACATATCCTTTACCAAATCTGGTCAACCTGGTGATAGCAACAGTCATTCCCACCACGGAAGTAGGAGCTCCTACTTTGCCCAACATCTGACACTATGTGGTACCTCATTGTCAAAGGAATGGGTGTGACATGGAGGGGTGCTGATGTTTTGCACTTGCCTCACTTAGGAGTTTGAGAATATTTTCATGTTTATTGACTTTTCAGGATTCCTCTTCTTTGACTCATCTGCTCATATTCACCATCTTTTCCTTAATTCACATGGTTTATTTACATATTCTGGATGATAATCTTTTGTTAATCACACATGCCACATTATCTTTACCCAGCAAGTGACTTCTGATGGTTTTTTATACTGAAGATTTCACTTTAATGTGCTCATATTTCATCAATATTTTAAATACTGTATTATGTATACATTGGGATCTTTTCAAAAATCCTTCCATCTGTTGTCATCTTTGAAAAGTCATAAAGTCTAAAGTTTTGCTTTTCATCTTTGTAACTTACTTTTGTGTATGTTGTGAGGTAGGGATCTTCTCCCCAACAAACATAACCAAGTATACCAGCACCATATACTGAATCTTCCCTAGCAATTACAAAGCTACTTGCTTTTCCAGGATCTACTTTTTTCCTCCCATTAATCTGTATCTGAGGTGAGTATGACCACACTGTAACTACTAAAGTAAAAGAATGTGTCCTGGCATCTGATGAGGGGCTCCTCTTTCATGTCCTGGAATTTTAACTGGAATGACACCAAATATATAAACAAGTGGAGGAAAACTGACACATTAATGATATATTTTTCCATTTATAAACACAGTATATCTGCTTATAATTTGAATTACAGGGGTGTTAAAATTTTCTCCATTAAGGTCTCACACATTTCTGTTTTATTTTTTCCTGGGTACTTGATAGTTTGTGTTGTCATTTTAAATAGTGGCTTTTGAAAATTTTGTGTCTTGCTGGTATATAGAAATACACGGTTTTTACATACTGTTTTAAAATCAACTTTATTGAGGCACAGTTTACATACAATAAAATGCTGAGATGTTAAATGTATAGTTTGATGAGTTCCGAAAAAATGCATACACCCACATAACCATCATCCCAGAAAGCTTCCTTGTGTCCCTTTTCAATCTACCTTCCTCACCCCAGGCAGTTTACTGATCTGATTTCTATCAAAGTAATTTTACCTGTTCTAGAAACTCATATAATTGGAATCATGCCTTCTGTACACTTCTGGGTCTGTTTTTTTTAACCAACACCATTCAAATTAAGCAAGTTCTCTTATACTCCTAAGTTTTCTAAGAATGAGTACAGAATTTAGTCATACGCCGTTTTCCCCTTCAACCATGAAGATCATATAGCTTTTCCCCTTTGATGTGTTGATTTCATTTACGGGTTTTCTAATGTTTAATGATCTGTATGTTCCTGAGACACACTCGTTTATTAGTCATGGTATTTTTTTTTTTTTAAGATTTTATTTATTTGTCAGAGAGAGAGGAGCTAGAGCGAGCACAGGCAGACAGAGTGGCAGGCAGAGGCAGAGGGAGAAGCAGGCTCCCTGCCAAGCAAGGAGCCCGATGTGGGACTCGATCCCAGGACACCAGGATCATGACCTGAGCTGAAGGCTGCTGCTCAACCAACTGAGTCACCCAGGCGTCCCAGTCATGGTATTTTTTTAAGTAAATATTAACATTTTACCTAAAATTTCTATTGCCACATTTATTATTGAGATGTGGTCTAGCCATCTCCTTTGCATACTACACTTGTACTACCCAGAGTATCAAGATTACAGTAGCCTAACAAAATAATTTTGTGTTATATTCTGTAACATTTTGTATAAAACTGGAATTACTGATTCTTCATTTTTTTTTTTATTTTATTTATTTGAAAGAGAGAGAGAAAGCACACACAAGCAGGCAGAGGGGCAGAGGAAGAGGGAGAAACAGACTCCCAGCTGAGCAGGAAGGCCAAAGTGGAGCTTAATCCCAGAACCCTGGAATCTCACAACCTAAGCCAAAGGCAGATGCTTAACAACTGAGCCACCCACGTGCCCCTCTTCGTATGTTTTATACAATTCGTCCATCTGGGGTTTTCACTCGGGCTTTGGGTTTTTATTTAATCTTATTTTGCTGCAGGTAGATGTCTAGCTTAAGTCTTTAAATTTTCTTTAAATTATAAATCTTGTCAGTACCCCTGGGTGGCTTAGTCGGTTACACATCTACCTTCTGCTCAGGTCATGATCCCAGGGTCCTGAGATCGAGCTCCGCATCAGGCTCTTTGCTCATCACCTCTGCCTGCTGCTCCCCCTGTTTGTGCACGCTCTCTCTCTCTCTCAGAAATAAAATCTTTTAAAAATAAATAAGTAAATAAATAAGTAATCCTGTCAAGTTTCTTATTCTTTCTTTTTTTTTTTTTTAAGATTTTATTTATTTATTTGACAGAGAGATAGAGATCACAAGTAGGCAGAGAGACCAGCAGAGAGAGAGGAGGAAGCAGGTTCCCCGCTGAGCAGAGAGCCTGACACGGGGCTCGATCCCAGAACCCCGGGATCATGACCTGAACCGAAGGCAGAGGCTTTAACCCACTGAGCCACCCAGGCGCCCCAAGTTTCTTATTCTTAAACCAATTTTGGTCATGTACTTTACAAGCAACTGTGCATGCTATCTGTTTTCCAATTAAAGGCAAAAAGCTCTTCACAGTGTTCTCAGTTTTTTTTAAATCTCAATTTGTAGTCATATCTTTTTTGATTTCTAATACATTTGTGCCCTTTTTTCTTCCTCTATCAAACTTAGCAAACGTAGTCTTTTCAACTTAGCACCTTCTATTTTAATTGATCTGATTACTTTTTTCATTAACGTTCCTCAACTTTATTTCCCTCCTTTTTCTAATTCATTACATTGTATAGTTAGCTCATTAATTTTTAGTTCTTTACTAACAAATATCTCCTCATGAGTGGGATTAGTGTCCTTATAAAAGAGACCCTAGGGAATTCCCTTGCCTCCTTCCAACATACACAGTGATAGCAAAAAGACAGCTATCTATGAAGGAGGAAGCAGGTCCTCACCAGATACCAACTCTGCTGGTGCCCTGAACTTGGACTTCCCAGCCTCCAGAACTATGAGAAATAAATTTCTGTTTTCCATTAAGTGCCCTGAGTCTATGGAATCCTGTTACAGCAGCCCAAGATGGATTAAGACATAGATTACACCCAGTGTCTATTTTTTTTATTCCTTTACCTTGAAACTATGTCATCATAGTTTTAGGTATGTCTACTAATAAAAAGCATTTAGTTGAGGTTTTTTGTTTTTTTAATGTTTCATTCTCTTCTAATCAGTAAGCTTTTCCTGAAATTAGTATTGGATTCATGAAAATACTTCAGCTAATTTTCTATTATCTTACTTTGTATTTTCTAATTCCTAAGCATCTTCTTTGCTTCCCCCCCGACCTCTACGTTCTGTTGGAATGATCAAATTTATTTCCACTACCTCATCCTGATTTGAAGTTATACGTTCTAATTCTTATTCTTTCAGAGATTATCCTTAAAAATATTTTTAATGGAAAACTTTAATCAGTAGGTTGCAGGTGAAAACAGCAGCCTATTAAAATCATAATAAAAGAATTAGAAAAAAGACAATCTCATCATAGAAGAGTAAAAAAAGAAAATAAGCAAAATTTTGATAACTGGAAAATGAATGGATGAGTCATCACTGTTGAACAGATCAGAGAACTACTAACTCTATACGAGGTGTGGGGAAACATCCTGATTTTCACAGCAGAACTCTCAAAGGGTTCAGTAAAAGACAGCACCAGTCACTGAGGGCTGAGGGAAGAGGAGATGAAATAGACAGGATTCGGTGAGAAATATCTGAGAAGCAATGACATCCTCAGACCTGCTCCCCCACTCGGTCACTGGGTACTTGTTCCTCTCCCTCTATGGAAGATTAGATGTTTATTCTCAGCAGAGAGGAAAACAGGCTCACTGGACTAGGAGAATGCCCGGGGACCACTAGGAAAAGAGGGGGAGTAAAGGAACAGGAGTACACTGTATGCTAAATGCAGACTCCTAACCCCTTCCTCCACTGGGTTCTGGCTCCCAAAATACTAGCAGCCAGACCTTTACCCATTTAGTCAGATCAAGACTCTTTCAGGGTACCTGACCAAACCCAGGAAGGAAGACGTACAGATACTGAGAGTTTACCAACAAACAGCCCACACAGACCACTCTATGATGAAACTGAAAGGAGACAAGACTCACCCACCTGCTCAGTTTCCAAGCAGCTTTTTGGACCCCTACCCTTGTAATCAAAGATGACTCTCATTACCTAAGGGAAAAATAGCTAAAAACAGAAAAACGCAACTCAAGAAATCTGAGACCATACAGAAAAAGAAAACACTGTAAAATCATCAACACAGCTATAGAAAGACGAGGGAGCACTCCTGAAGCAAGAACAACCTGCTTTACAAAAGACACATTCACAGAATAAAAGAAGAGTTCTTGGAGAGGTTGACAGTTTTTGATTTTTGATAGCAGAAGTGGGGGGCATCAATAGAAGGGTTGGAAAGTAAGGTAGAGGAAATTTCCAGTAGGATGGAAAAATAGCAGGGGAAAAAAAAAAACCAGTAGGAGGGAAAATAGCCGATAAAGTGAAGAAAACTGGAGGACCAATTCAGAAGATCCAATATCCAAACAGTACTTCAAAAAGATTTGAGAGGCCGGGGGGGGGGGGGGGGGGGGGTAGTCAAAGAAATCTAGAAATAACCCCTGAACTAAAAGATGGGAGTTTCCAGATCTAAAGGGCCAATCAAGGATCAAGATCTCAGGACAAGAGAAGAAAACATACCCACATCCAGGCTGGTGAGGGTGAAACTTCAGAATGCCAAAGACAAAGGAAAAGCCTAAAGTCTTCTGGGAGAAAGAGCTGGTTACTTAGAGAAGAATCAGAAGAGCTTTGGTTTTCTTAAGAGTAATACTGTAAGCGAGGTCAAGAGACCAATGCCTTCATAATTCTGAAGGAAAAAAAAAATATTTCCAACCTAGAATTCTATTAACCAACCAGGGCAAAATAAAAGTATTTTCAGTCAAATTAAATCTCCAGATATCTACCCATCACATTCCCTCCCAAAAAAGGTCTTGAAGGATATGTTCTATCAAAGGAGGGAGAGCCAAAAGAATAAGGTATCCAACAAAGAAGAAAGTGAAGAACGCCGTAAGAGGACCATGAAGGAGAATCCCAGGATGACAGCTGTGTCCTAGGTGTAGAGGCAATCACTGCAAATTAGAGTAGGTTCAAAACCACAGAGCCAAGAATAATGTCTGGCTTCTCTCCAAAGTGCACAAACATCATAAAAGTCAATGGAAGCGTGTGTTTCATTGATGAGACCCACGAGTGATCATGGTGAACGGGTAAGAATAAATGAGACCGTGAAGAACTAGCTGCCTGATATGTCTCTCTTAACTATCATCTTCGCGAGAGACTTCTGCTTCCACAGACTATAATGCAAAAGAAAAAAACACCTGCCTGAGAAGAGAACTCCTCATATATTCCTACATGTTTGCATCCATATGGAATTTCTTTAGGCCAGAGCTGCGCAACAGAAATAGGATGCCATCCACACACTCAACTGTGAATCTTCTACTAGCCACATTAAAAAACTAAAGTAAAAGTATTAATCAGTTAAATAATTTAATTTATGCCAGTATGCCCAAAATAGTCTTTCAATGTGCAATCAGCGTTAAGAATTAAAATACATTCTATTTTTTGGACGGTTATAAATCGCCTGTGTATTTCATGCTCACAGGCAGCTCCGCTCTGACTGGCTGCATTTCAGGTACTCAATGGCCACACGCGGCTACGGGCCACATTACACAGAGCAGCTCTAGAAAGAGACACAGGAAAGAGGCTCACTAGTGGTGGTTCCACTTCTGGAAAGTGGAATGGGGAAGCAGGAGGTAGACCTAAGGGAGACTTACTTTTCATTATTTACTATTTTGTTACTTTTGAATTTTGCACCAGGTGCATGCACTACCTCCCTAAAAAAAAAAAAAAAAAAAAGCACATTCCCTAAAATAGACATGTATTTACTAATAAATGTACAAACAAAACATAAATAAAATAAATATGTTTATTAACCTACTTCTAGAAATCTACCTCATGCAAGTACAGAATGATGAATAAACAAAGTTTACTTGTTGCGACACTTTTTAATACCACAAGACTGGAAATAACCTAAATGTCCATCAATGGACAACTGGTCAAATATATTACAGGCACCCACACAGAGAATAAACCAAAGTAAAAAGGTACTTATTATGTACTGATGTGGACTAATCTACAAGATGCACTGTTACGTAAAATATACGACCATTTGTACTAAAAGGTACTATATGCACAAAGTTGCTCATATATCCACAGAGCTTCTGGAGTATTACACAAAAACCCAGTAATGCTACTAGCCTTTGGACAGGCAACTGGGTGGGGCAAGGGACAGGCTGGCAAAGAATTTTCACCATATGTCCTTTTGTACCTTTTTAATTTTGACAATTGTGTATTACCTATTTTAAAAGCCCATCATTCTACATGTAGCCAGTATCTGCTTTTTATCCGATCATGCTTGGCCTTCATGGGATACTTAGGTCCATCTACAAAGACTAGTGTTTTTCTAGTTCCTTCATGGAGAGGTTTGATTGAGTCTTATTTTTCCCAGAGGCCACAGATGTTTCAATACTGGAATAGTTCCTACACCTACACACACACACACACACACACACACACACACTCTCTCTCTCTCTCTCTCTCTCTCTCTCTTAACATATAGTTCCCTGCGTTCTAGCATTACAACTCCAACCCTAGCTACTAGTTTCTTATCTAGTAAATTCCCCCAAAGCCAGTTTTTCCTTAACACAGACTGATTTCCAGGTTTCTGGTACCTGGGAACATTTCTCTCTCTTTCCTCTTTTCCTTTCCTCTCCCCCTCCCTCTCTAGATCAACTATATACATAAGAGAAATTAAGTCCTTCATTTTATCCAATATTTGTAGCAGGTGGAATGGACCTAATCTGGGTCTGTTTCAGCAGGTCTTTTGAGATTTTAAGAAACCTAGGTAAAGAGTATAGTCAATAATGGTAAACACTGAAAACAGTATAACTGGAAAACACTGCTAAACTTGGCTATTCAGAATTCACTGGTGACTTCTGAAAGGGAGGTAGGAAATGGAATATGAAAAGAGTGGCAAAAAAACATTTCCTATGGTTCAAGTGTAGAACAAAGGAAGTGATTAAATATAGAAAGCAAATGTAGGTTTCAAATGTCTTCAAATTGAAAATACAAAATATTCCCCAAATACCTATACCAATTTTTATTTCAAATGAAAACCAAGTTACATATTTCAACATAAAACACTTGAAATGTGATGGTACTATCTCAAAGATCACATAAAGATCCTTCTAGTAGTAGTATAAAATCACTTTAAGATTTTTGGCAATCTATGTTCAAACGAATACCACAAGGGTAGAGAAAAAAGCAAATACTAATGATGTGGATTTTTACAATGGTTTTAGTCAAAGAAATGAGGATCACAGAAAGCATTAAAAAAAAATAAAGACACTGAAAAACAGATTTCTCAATTCTCACTGTTACTATGCTTTTTTCCAAAGTTGCAAGCTAGTAAGGAAGGACATTGCCATTGGAAACCTAAGGTGGCCCCACAGGATGGAGAACGATGGGTGCCTTTAAACTAAAGCAAAGAGAAAACATTCACATATTCAGTTTTATGGACTTTCAAAACCCAACGTGACAGCTTGAATTTAACCCTGAAAGTGGGTCATCAGTTTAGTGAAAGCCCACATTACATAGGGACTGCTGTGTAGAGACTACCTGTTCTTGGAGTTCTATTCCTTTCACCTTGAACGAGTTGTATGGAATCTGTACGTCTATAATCAGTTTATAAACATAAAATTACATGCTGATTTATCATTCCCAGATTTAAAAAAAAGATGGGGGGCATCCAATTATTAGGAGACCACACAAGGCCCAGGCCCAGACTTAACTCAGCAAGAATATTCAGTACTCAAATTGCCCTTCAAACTCCCAAAGTCTGTCTTGACCTTCTGCTGAAGCAGCCACTCACAGCCGCATCAAGTGGGTACAGTCCTCAGGCTGTGAAAGTGCAGTCAAAGCCAAGTCTGGAGCAGGGCTGTTCCACAGAACTTTCTATTAAATTAAGCTTAACATTTATTTCCTCAGTTACTGTAGTCCCAATTCATGTGCTAAATGGCCACATGTGGCTAGTGTCTACCCTGTTAGTTTGGGTCTGCAGCCAAGGTTTTTCTTCACAATCTATTATTCTTCAGTGGAGTTCCAAAGGCTTCCCCAGGAAGAAGAAAACAAAGGGGGCAGGGCTTCAGCAACTGCCCATTCCCCTTACATTTTGAGATTCTGCAGAATGTTTTATTTTTTTGTCGTTTAGATTTTTTTGCAAAAGCCTTCTGGTTGTTGTGTACATAGGTGTTTGTGTGCTTTCAGTCTGAAAACTACGGGGTTAGCAGAAATCACCAGCGTACAAACCTCAGGCCAAATTTGGACCCTCGTGATACTTAAAACATTTTATAAATAAAAGTTTAATTGGCCAGTTTACATGAACTACACCCTAACCACCTGTCTAGGAAGTAAAAGGTTGGTCTAAACACGGAAAATTTGCATTCACTGCCACAGATAGAACAACTCTACTCAACAAAAAAGTTTCCATAGTTCATTCAAATCAAGGGAGAAAGCTCATGGGCCCAGCTCCCATTGTAGCATTTATCAGGAGTTTATTCTGTGAACTTTGCAAATAAGATTCACTGCCTCACATTTTGTTATGAAGGATGGGATTAAGATAGAACATTTCCCTCATATTTACAAAAGCTTAGCCATTATCTCTCTATTGAATTGTTGGAAGAGCTGAAGCAGCATATGAAAATGTACTTTACCTTAAACATGGGCAAATTACAAGATCACAAATTTCCCATGTTACTTCCTCAGATCCAGTCTTCTTTGAATTAAAAGACTCAAGATAATGAACTTGAGGGACTTCCAGTGGCTCCCTGCCCTTGATTATTCTTCCTTACAAACTGAATACATTAAGCCTGAAACTATGCCCTCCCCCTAAAAAGTCAGGAGCAGGGACACCAGATTAAAGGAACTGCAGGTCTTCAGCTGCAAACTGGACCTGTGGACTGAAGAGATAACAACTAAGGTCTACACTCACTTTCCATTGCTTTCGTCTTGAGGCCAAAGTAATTCCAAATTTTGAAACAGTACAGAACTACCCAGGAGAATTAGTGACCTTTTCATAATAAACACACAAATTTTAATATGATTAAAATCACTGACTTTAGGATTTCTGTTTTCTTGTGAGCACCAACTCAAGACAGATCTTAATTACCAGGCACGGGTTCCACCGCTGGCTCAGATGCATTAAGAGGAACCCGTCCACTCTAGAATGTAAGACAACTATGTAAATCAGAGAATTACCCTAATGTCTCTGGCTATGTGGCCAAATCAGAGGCAGTGTCTAAACTCAACTAGCTTCGCAAAATTATATTCTCCTCACATGAAATTACTGAAATTGAAGCTAAGAGCTATCCTTGATATATGTCTATCTAGAATCAGCACCGAAATACGTCCTAATTGAATATATTACAATTTTAACGGTCTGGAATAATGATCAAAATTGATCAGAAACAAGCAATAAGCCTCAAACTGCATTTTAAATGAGTGAGACTGAATTACTTTTGTACTACTCGTGAAAAAAAAACCAACTTTAAAAAATAGCAAAGACTATGTATAGGTCATCAATGAGTATTTAATAGAGTAGATGATTTAGAAAGTAACTCAGAGGTAGGAGGGAGAATAATCCAAAAAAAATTATTAAGGCTAATACTGGATCAAAGTCACACAAGAGGCTTCAAGAAGCCCTCAGCAGACAGACTAGCCAACCATCCACACGTGTTCTGTCCTTGAAATCTCTAGCACACTCTGTCTTAAAGCCAGAGTAAAACATTTTACAGGACACCCCTGCAGATTGACAAAGAATGACTTACTCTGAAGAAAAGGGGGGGGCATAGAGTGCTATACCATTAGATCACCTTTCTTTACCACTGGCCTAAAAGGAAGGCCTTCTCAGTCTGGAATCATGGTGCTGCTCTAAACGGCAAAACAAATGAAAACCATGTTGGTCATAGTAGGTACTGTGGATCTTTCACGAAATAAGTCATTTGATAGCGCATAACGTTCTACCCCTCTAGGAACATTTGCTAATCATCCTGAATGACAATCTAAAGTATATTATGTAGATTACTGCACTCTTAAAAAGATTTTCCCAAACACGGTTTAAGTTAATTCATGAACATTCATTACTCCGCTTTCAGGTCTGGTCCTGCACTGAATGGTCCCAGACATGCTAGTTAGGCTCTGAATATTTGTTTTGTGTCTTGTTATCTCTATTATCCTCACCAGGCTGTTATCTGTTTTTTCTTACAACAGTAGGCTAACAGTTCCCCATCCTCCTACCCCACCCCCCACTACACTCCCCTAAACCTCCCACATTACCCACAATCTACTTCTTTTTAATCTACTGTGGGCTTAGAAGCTAGATAACTTCGTTAGAAACATGTGAAATATATACCAACAGGTTCTACTGATGGGTCTCAATGGGTCTCCTGTGACTAGAACTTCAGGTGTGGACTTAGGACCATTGACAGCTATCCCAGTCCTTTTTGCTTAGTGTCTGGTTCTCAAATGCATCTTATAATAGGTCAAGAATAAGAGTGTAGGCAAATCATCTGGATTAGAAAGAAAACGACTGAAAGCTACAAAGAGAAGAGAGCAAGAGATCATCTGGGAGGACCCTAGGTCTGAGGAAATGTTCAAGGTATTTCAATCACAATCATTTAATCCTTATAATAATGGAAGAGGCAGTTGTCATCACCTCTGTTTTCAGTCAGAAAACCAAGGCTCATGAGTTAAGCAATTTGCCCAACACTGTAACTGAGAAACCAACCACCAGCCTAGGTTGTTCTGACTCCACAACCTAAGGCGGTTCCACTATATGAGATTGTAGCCCAATCCTTTTCCTCGATGTAGCTCAGTGTCTTTGCACTTTATTTCCAATCCTTTCAATGGAACCTGTCTGATGCAGATTTGCTTGCCTTCTCCAGCCAGTTTCTAGAAGTAAAAGGCAAAGGATAATCAAACTGAGGCAAGTTAAGCTTAGAGCTCTACATGTGTTCATCTGTTCAGCAACAAGTATGTTTCTGTAACACTGGCCATATCCTCAGTTTGTAGATTGTGCAAAGATGGTGACAAGTTCCCCTCACACCCCCCCCAAATACAGTGACACTATGAGTTAACACTTGACATCTTCCCTGGTGATGTCCTCTACATTTGACAGAAAGCAATGTAAGCATACTTTAGGAACTGGCTCAGTAATACACAACAAGCTCCCTCAATTTGTACAATAACACGATTTTTCTTACTTGAAAGACTGGAGGACAGGCAGGAGATAGGAGGAGTTTCCACTTCTCTACTTCCATTAAGGAACAGGGGCATACTTGTTTCTTGTTAGATCCTTTATTGCTGAGTCCAGGGCCTGACACAGCAAAGACTATTTAATTTGTTGAGTAAATGAATAAATGCTACTTGTTCAATAAATACATGTTATTTTGTTGAATAAATGTATAACCTCTCCTGAACTGCTTTTGAAATCTTTGGATTTCTCATTTCTGACATACCCTTGCAATACCTGATGGAAAACAGCTTTCATCTTAAAAAATTAAAAGCTTAAAAACCATTCTTCTCCTCCCATCAGAAGACAAAGTATCTAAGACATGCCCCTCTCCATCCTCTAAAAATGACTCTTGTCCCAAGAACATGAATAAGCCCCCATCTGCCAGACTGCACTAAATACAGCTTTTATATGCATTACAAAAACACCTGTATAAAAAGCTGCTACAAAACAAGGTCTTTGGAGTCCTAAAGCACAAAGCCAACAGAATAAAAACCAAATAAGAATAAAGAGATCTTTCATTTATAAAAGCCCAAACAGAAAATATTTGCTAAATGTAAAAATATAATGTGTCTTTGATCAGCAGATGATGCAGCTCAACTGTTTTTTCACTCACGTATCTCCCCTAAACGTGAAGTAACAAGATCACAGCAATAGAATTATAATATTTATGATATGAAAATAAGAAGAGGACCTTTTGCCATCCTGAAGTAGAAACCACCTTTGTTCCTATTAAAAAGAGTGACTGCCGAAATACACAAACCATCCCCAAATTCCTACTTAGTTAAAACACACATACCAGGCCTGACAAGCCACAAACAACAGGAAATTACCCTGCATGGTTTCTTACAAGACTATTATTACATGAACCTTACAGACTGTGTAGAGATTTGATCACTTAGGACTAGGCACAGGTAAGTTCCAACCATGAAAAACCAAACTTTTGCTCAACACCTACAACGTGATATCACTTTAGAAGGTATAACTACAAAGTACAAAACCGAAGCTCTAAGAGCCATTTCTCCCTCAACAAGCCCAGAAATGGATGTTTCAAATCACATTAATAAAAATTTGCCAATAAACTACTTTAAACTCAATTTAACATTTAAGAATACTAAGTGTGCACTTGGATTCAAAATATCCTTATTTACTACCACAACTAACTTTATGGCGAAAATCAAGGAACTTTAAAAATAAATAATAAAATC
The DNA here is from genome assembly GCF_902655055.1 of Lutra lutra. Taxonomy (NCBI): domain Eukaryota; kingdom Metazoa; phylum Chordata; class Mammalia; order Carnivora; family Mustelidae; genus Lutra; species Lutra lutra. Next base: position 26,546,645 of record NC_062289.1, on the reverse strand, counting down.
AGTGTTACTAAATAAAATAAAAATATAAAATAAAAATAAAAATAAAAAATAAAAAATCAGTTTTACTTTCTGAGTTTAATATAAATGTTTGCTAAATGACCTTCTGATTGAGAAAAATTCCACAATATCCTGTGTGGTTTTTTTTTAAGGCAGATGAAAAAATTCTCAAACTAAAATACATTTATGAACTTTATTTTACATTATTTCACCCATCTGTGTTACATTTGCTTCACTTATCTCCTTATTCACATTAAAACTCCTCAAACTTCATTTAACTATTTAACTTAAACTTCTAAGGAAAACTTTTTAAAGGGGGTCAAAACTAGAATAGCAAATGCACTTTCAGAGTAAGAGCAAATTTATTATCTTATTCGGCTCAAGGAAAAACATCCTTACATCACAAGTACAGTACAGTTCAATTCATATAAAATCAGAGGAGAACAAACGAAAAGAAACTGAGATTACAGAATTATTAAGAATTCTGAAATTAATTCAAATTTCTGGGAGCACTTCTTAAAGATGGAATTACTCCAAGTAGCTTTGCCTGACCATTTATTTATTCATGAACAGTTACTTTACGTGTGCACCTTAGAAGCCTAAAACAAAATTTACTACACTCCCAACTGTAACAAACAAGACACGATTCTGATGGGAAATGCTGCGTTCAAACTCGTCTTACCTGGGAGATGCTTTTTTAAATAAAGGTTTCATTGACAACAAACCGGTAGTACTTAGCTTTTAAGGGGTCAAGAGGAAGGAACAACAAAACCAACCTAGATATTGTTTTTCTTTTGTTTAGGATCAAAAGGAAACCATAACCACAGAAAGGTTAAGTAAGTAAAAGGCCAAAGTACCCAACCCCAAGGACGGCATCCCCCAAGAGAGAACAAAACAATTAAAGTTGCAAATGTGTAAACCAAGTCTGGAATACGTGAAATCAATTAGCGTGCTTTCTAAAGGCGTGTGACAAAAACTAACAGACTCCACTCCCAGAGCAACTTTCACAAGTGAGTGCAGAAGGCTCTCGACAGAGTTTATCAGCCGTGTGCGTGCCTGCGTGAGAGTACACACGAGCAATTCAGACCCCGGGACCAGAATGGTTAACAAAGGTTACAGGACAAAAAAAAAAAAAAGTGGAAGCTAAGTATCGCACGCTCCTAACACGGCTTGCCAACAACTCCCGAAACAAGAGCTCGGTCCCTCCGGCTTTTTGAAAATCAGAACCACAAACTACTCAGCGTGCTCGCCCGGGAGAGGACCGGCCACGGCTGGCCCCCGCTCAGCGTCGGGCAGCTCCGGCCCCTTCCCCTCCCGCCCGCCCGCCCGCCCGGCACCCGAGCCCCGACCCCGCCACACCCCGGCCCCCGGCCCCCGTGGCCATGTGACGCGGCGAGCCTCGCCGACCCGAGCCCGACGCAAACACACCCCTAGCCCCGAGGGCCCGCCGGGCGCCGCCGCTTTACCTGCACAGAGGCTCCGGGTCCCGCCCCGTCAGAGCCGGGGGTCCGGGACCTTTTGTTCCTTCCTCTTCCGAATGGGATGAGGGGCTGGGAGGGGAGAGGGGAAGGGGCGATTGGAGGCGGAACTGAAAACACTCTCGCGGCCGCCCGGCCCGCCCCGCCCCGCCCCCCAGCCACTGCCCGGCCCGCGGCCCGGCGCGCGCGGGGAGGGGGCACGAGCTCGGCCACCGCCCGCGGGAGGGAGGGGGTGGGGACGCGCGTCCCGCCGCCGCCACCGCCCCTCCTCCTCCCCTCAGGCGCGCGCCCGCCCGCATCCCACCCCCCTCCCCCGGGCCGCCCGGACGGCCGAGCCCTCCCCCGCCGCGCCCGCCGGCCCACCTCCGCTTCCGCCCTGCGCCCTCCGCCGCCGGCCGCAGCGGCGCGGCGCACCCACCTCCGGGCGGCTCGCTCGGCGCTCGCTGGCTGCTGGCTGGGAGCTGCTCCGCCGCCGCCGCGGCCGCGCAGTAGACCCGCCTCCCACCCCGGGCCGCGAGCCCCGCCGATTCGCCGGCGCAGCCCCGGGGCTGGCACCCTGCCGCCCGCTGATTGGCGCCCCCGGCCGCCCGTTACGGCGCGAGGCACGCCGGCCGAGCGCAGCGCTCGGCGCGCACGGAAGACGAGGCGAGCGGAGGAGGGAAGGAAGGAGGCCGAGCGCCCGGGAAGGGCCGGGGCGCAAGCGGGGCTCGGAGAGTCGCGGGCCAATACCTCCCCACCTCCTTTCCCTTCGGCCGCCCCGCCCTCCCGGCCGGACCGGCGGCGCGCGCAGCCAATGAGCGCGCGCGGTGCTCGGGGTGTGAGCCGCGCGTCGGGGGCCTCGAATCGGAAGGGAGACGACGCTCGCTGATTGGTCCCGCCTCCCCCGTAGAGCGTGAGGCGAGGCGCGGCCGGGCGGCGGGGCGGCCGAGGACGAGGAGGGGTGGGACGCCCACGGTTTCGGTTGACTACGTCTCGGGCGCGCTCCCATGAGAGATTCTGGGAAGGGAAGGGATGGTGGCAGGCGAGGGGAAGGCACGTAACCTGCCGCGCTGCCGACCACCCGTCTCTCATCGGCTCGGCCCGGGGCCCCCTCCCCGGTCTCCTGCCAGCGCCATTGGGTGGGGCCTGTAGGGGCCGCCGCCTAGTCCACCTTCCGTACTCGAGCTGGGAGTGGACATGTGCTCGTCCCTGGGTGGGGGGCAAGGGGCGCCTCGACGACACGACGAGCGGGGGCAGAAGAGGGGACCGCAGAAGCCCGAGGACCCGACCCACCCTGGGCCCGCCCAGAGGCGAATGGGTGGGCGGGGCCCTCGTGGTGGTAAACGGGGCGGGGTCCGAGATGTAAATAAGCCCAAGCGGGGATCTTTCGTGGATATTATTAGGAGCAGGGTAGGGGATACCAGGTATTTTTGAAGAACCAGAATCTTGGTTTTGTTTTCTTTTAAAAATGGTGATAATAATGCGTGCTCTGAAAGGTCCTTGCGAAGTCTAAAAGATAAGCGCCTAGCCTGGTTTTCCCCTCCGAAGTTTCTGCGGGGTTCGGTCGATATTCGTAGGCTCCAATCTCGCACGTCTGCGATACAGGGCCCTAAGCTGCTGGCTGCCCAAAGCTGGTGGATGGGTATACACACTCCAGTAATCTTGAGGCTTTTACCCTACGGACACCCAAGCCTCTGCCAGAAACGCTGACCCAGCTAATCCCATCAAGTATTTATTAAGCATATACTATGTTCCGCAGCCAGCACTGTAGAACTACAGTTGAAAAGAAACCGAGGTCTTAACACAGGTAGTTGGTGCCAGAGACAAGACCAGAACACAGTTTTCTTGGCTCCCTGGCCAGCACTCGTCCTCATCAATCTTTCCTGGTTTCATTTGGGAACTCAAGATAAACGAGGAAGGTGGACCCAGCAGTACAAATCTGTTTACTAACGGGTAATATCGGATGATCATTTCAAACAGCAGGAGTTCTTGAAGCATACTCTTTCTTTTCAGAAAAGAACACTTCCCTGAAGAGAGAACCTTCAGATGGACCCAGAGAGATATTTGGTCAATCTCAGTGTCTCACAGCTTTTCCAGACTTAATTTCAGAATCTTCATTTCTATCTCTGTCCTCAAATAATGGAAGCCCTGGGGTTAGGCAGATTGTAGTTTCAGATGCTACTGTGTTCCAAATCTGTGAACTTTGACAGGTGGAACTCACCTACAATGCGAGCTGTTTAAGTATAGTTCTACAGTGATTAAATAAAACAATGAACATAAATAGCATTAGGGCTTTGAAATTAAAAGAAAGTCAATAATCATTATCATTTCTTCCCTTCTGTTGTTTTCATGGGTTTGTGCTAAGATGAACCTATTCAGCTGAAATCCTCCCTTCTGAAGTTTACCTCTGCGGTAGTTTCTTCCATTGTCAGGTTGCAGTCAGCTATATATTCACACCTTCCAAAAAATAGCTTCTGAAGGAGACCCAGGAAGCCAATTGGTGGAGCTGTTCCACCTCCTAAGATTTCTGTTTCCACTTCCCAGAGACGGCAGGGAGGATAGTCTAGGGCAAAGCCTGTTCAATTTAGAAGTAGGAAGGCTGTTTTTGGTTTTAGTCTTTCTTCCGGCAGACACAAGCCAACAGTTTTAATATGAAATAGCTTATAAAAAGCTACCCTGGATCACATAAATATTTTCTCCTTTGTGACCAGGATGTGCATTTCGTGTCCGCGTGGGTGAGTAGGAGTAGAAACAAAAGCAGGACTTGCTCAAATTCCAGAAGGATCTGCTCCCAATATGGGAGTTAGGTGCTTTGGGGAAGATTAATTCAATGGACAATATGCTTGAGGTCTACATTAGGGCATCTCTCCAAAGTGTCAGAATTTGGGTTCCTAACCCTTCATTTAGAAAGCTTTCCAGGATCTTGGATTAAGGAAAGGAGAGGAGGGACAACCTGACTACAATGATATCCCCAAAGGGCTTAGAAACGGGAGCATGTCTACTGCCCCCCTCTGTTAGAAATGCATCTAAACCAAAGTGGGTCAAGACAGAAACTAAAGGCAGATGGAGCAGAGATTACTGTGGCGGCAATCTATGTGAAAATCCACTGGGGTACCTCAAGACAGACCTAGACAGGCCCCTATTGCATAAATTATATTGAGTGGATCTTATTTTTATGTAAATAGACAAGTTTAACCATTATGCAGGACCTTTCAAAATCAATTAAAAAATCAATTCAGAATCAATTTAAAAGTAGTTAAACTCACAGGAAAGACTTAAAGGAAAAACAGTAATGGTGGTTGCTTCTGGAAAGAGATCCATGGAGTCATGAGTGAAAAACTTAAAATTTCATCATTCATTTCTCTGCAGTTTGAATCTGTAGAAAATATATCCTTGTTGTACTGATTTTTCAAAAGATAAATCCTATTCCATCTCCTCTCTGATAAATCTCTAAAGCTCTCCATGGTTCCCTCCCGCCCAGAGGATCTATCACTCACCTACGATTGAATTTTCTCTCATGGTCGCAATGACTTACATACCATGACTTCGCTTTGATTAATGTCTTGATCTGTTAGTTTAGTCTTGAGTCGTTTTTTAACTTCTCATGTGTATGTTTTGTCTCCCCGTTTAGATTGTAAATTCCTGAAGGACAAGGACAGCATCTTGTTCCCAGCTGTCTTCCCACACTCTAAGATAAAAAAATTCTTCATAATTGAAGAAAGGTGAAATACAGCATTTGGATAGCAGAAACACACTCTGTGTGGGTCAGGGGTCTGTGGGTGTTCTACACAGCTTTGCCCCATCCATTCAGTGATACTCTGTTAAGTATCTTGTCAGCACCCCATCTCTCTATTCGCCCATCCTGATGGACCCACATTGCAGGGAGCATTACAGCATCTTAAAGAAAGATTCGGTTATTTGCATCTAAAAGGAGACTGATTAAATGAGATAACCTGAGTAAAAATTGTAAAGAATAGGTGTTTGGGGTTATTTTTGTTGCAAATGATGAAGATAATGAAATCCAACACCAGCTACATTTTTATCCCAATATAATGAAAAGTCATGTTTTAAATGAACTTAGGTTGAAGATGTGTATACCTGTATCTATGCATACACACGGTCCGTATTGACATGCGAGTTTTTACTAAAAATAAAAAGATAACATATTTAACATCTGATGGGAAATGCTGGAGACAAGAATAAAGTATGTACAAGAACAAAGAATTAAATTTGACATTTAGCTAGTATCTGTGATGTGCCTATCATAAAAGTATGCTGGAAAAATTCTCATTTCATGGCCAATATCTCTCAAGAGAAAAAGACATACATGTAGGATTTTTGAGATTTGAAGAGAGGGAGAGGAATTGAGAAGTTGGCTCTGGTTGAGAAAAACATTTGTAGTGAAAACTAAAGTTATATATATCATCATCCTCCAGGCATCTGATAATTAATATTATATTTCTTATCTGTACACTTAAAAGCATAAATAATCATTGGATCAATTGATTTTTGGGATAGCTAATCCAATGATTGCTGAGATATTACTTGGTAAATTGTAGTACTATTTTAATGCAATGAGCACAACCATAAAGGATTTAAATATTATTTGAGATCCACACATTTGGGAAAAAACTAGACAAAGGCCCATGTCTAAATGCTGAAAGAACAATGTACAAATTATTTAAAGTTCAGTTGTAAAGAGGGATAATTTGGTAGTCATATGTCAACAATAGGGCCTTATGCCTTGATTATAATTGTCTGTGTGTGACAATATTGACTGACCTGCTGCTAGGCAGGATTAGTGTATGGAGGTATAATGCTCTTGGAAAATTTCAAGCATGTTAGAATAATTGCTCTGATGAAGAATGAAGAGCTTATTTAACATAACTGACTAGAGTAGACAATAGATGCATAGTCAGTGTCCTAATGATTGAATTAATGAGCCCCAGTTGTTTGTCTTTACTGTAAACAGTCCTCAGCTATGAAAAAGACATTTTGCTAAAGGAGTCTGACCATTGTGTTAGCTGATGAGTGGCCAGAATATCATGAATGATGGGAAAGAACCAACTACTATTGGGTCCTAAAGACGTCAGTGGTGGATTTCAAGGAGTAAATTATTTAGATACGTAGAAGTTTCATATCAGCTCCTTCTTGCCTTCATATAGTCATGGAGCCTGATCTTACGCTTAGAAAACGAAGGCCCAAGCTTCTTCAAAATCCTATGGCCACTAAGTGCCAGAAATTAAACATGGCATCTACGTTTCCTGCTGTGATACACCACTCATTTTTCTCCCTGTCCCTGGTCTGCACACTCACCCATGCCTTTGCTACCCTCTTCAATCTCCCTATTCCCATTACCTTCTGTGTACATGTCCTGACCAACATTTTCACAGTGAAAATAGGGACAAATTTCCTGTCCACACCTAAACCCCTAGCACTAGAAAATATGTCTGTCTCCAGATTTATGCTTCCCGCCAATTCCTGTTCCTCTTTCTGGAAAAGGTTTTCCCTTCCTACCTCTGTTCCCTTGACCACCTACTCTAGGTTAGCACACCATCACCCCAAACACACAACACCTGTCACACTGTCATATCACCTTATTAAATTTCTCTTCAAAACTCTTGTCACTATCTGGAATTATACCCATTTATTTCTATACTGATCTATCATTTGTCACTTCTTCCCTCTAAATGTAAGCTCTACAAGAGGAGGAAACGTGTATTTTGTTCACCATATTATCCCTAACATAAGCATACATGGAGGCACTCAATAAATATTTTTGAACAGATGGGTAATTTTCACTCAAGTTCACTCAAACTCAGCATGTGAAAATGAAAGTCATCATCTCCTTCTGTTTTCCTCTCTGAGAGTGTTTTAGTCCAGTTTCCTGGAAAATAGAGCTTGAGGCAAGGGTGCTGATGTTTTATTTAGGAGATATTATCCCAGGGCAGTGACCAGGAAATGGGAACCATGCTTCATGAAGCATTACTATGCTAAACACTGCTTCATGCTAAGCCTTGAAAAGATACCAGCCAGTCTCTTCACAGGTGCAGCCACTTGGCCCATATAGGACATCTCCAAACAGACAATAAGGAAAAGTCATGTCTTGGAGCAACCTGAGAAAGGGAGGAATTTTATCTTCATGTCTCCTGTCTCCTGTTGGTCAAAGCTTGTCCCACAGAGAACTCTCTTTCTCATACTTCCCAACTTCCCACTGTGTTATCCATATGCTTTGACAGCCACTCGGAAAGCCAGGTCCTCTGCCCTGGAATCCAGGAGTGACATGAGGAGACTGTGGGGATGTGGCTGGTTGGTCTCAGTCAAACCACCAGGGACTTAACTAAGTCACTCATGGTGGCAACTGAGACAGAGAAGAAGCCCAGAAAATCTGTGAAGACACATAAACAGAACCTGATAAAGAGCAAAGGTAGGACCAGGTTTGTTTTATTCACTGCAGCGTACTCAGCACCTCCCACAATCACTGCTAATCAGATTTTGGTTGAAGGCATGGATGCAGGTATACACGGCATCGCCATCTGTTGATTTATTTAAACGGAAACTTTGGAGTAATTGTGATTGTCCTTCTTGCTTAATTCTCATACATCAAAATGGGGACAAAATTCCTCTTGGTTCTACTTCCTTAATATATATCAGATCAATGCCCCCTCTCCACACTCACTGCCCTGATTCAGACTTCATCATCTTCCGTTGGAATTATTGCTATAGCTCCTTAACTGGTCTTCCTGTCTCTAGTCTCGCTCCCTTTCAGTTCATTGCCCCTGATGCCCAAATCTGCTTTCTTTATAGCATACTTTCCACATGCAAATCTGATAATGTCTCTATCTTGATTAAATTGATAGTTTTCCTTCCCCCCCCCCCCCAGGATAGAATCAAGACACTTTAGCATATCCTAAAAGATTCCTCATGATCTGTGGCAGGCTAGTCCCTTTGGCTTGACATCTCACCAGTCCCTACCTTGCTCCTTACACCTCAACCAGGCTGAATTCTCAGTAGGACACCAAGCTGTCTCACCCCCTCAGTGCCTATGCTGTGCTCTTGGTTCTGCCTGGAATACATCTGTGCCCAATGAGCCTCTACTCACACTTCAACACTGTTTCCCTGAAGTGCCGTTCAGCCATTGCTGCTTCCAGCCACCCCTTGACTCACCCACCCGGGATTCGTCGTAACAGACTTAAGAGAAAGGGCACTGGTGAAAGGATATTGGCCAACTGACACAGTAGCTGAGAAGGCTGCAGAAGCAGGCCAGGCGATAAGCAAGAACAAGGAAGTCTGGGCAGCAGCTAGGGTCACAGCCAAGATTACAGCACCTCGTGTTGAGGGAGGTGACCCTTGATGCCGCCACCATTCAGTCAGATGTCACTGGCTGCCTTGCCTGTTCTTTGCCATCAGAATGGATTCTGCACCAGCCCTACTTTGCATTACGAGAGCTCCCTCTTTGAAGCCTGGGGCAGATCCATTAGGTTTACTAAGATTAGCATATGTTTCTTGCTCTAGTTACAGGCAGGGCTGGGCAAGCAAGGAGCTGCCTTTTTTTTTTTTTTTTTTTAAACTTCTCTATTGTAATTGGGATCTGCTTCTCTCCAGTAATCATTAGATTATCCCAAACAAAGAAAAGTAGGTCAGATGCCAGGGAGCCCCCAAATGGCATATGTTCATCATGTTCTCAAGTTCACTCAACAAATAAATCATGCATCTGCCTGTGCCAGGTTCTTCTGGAGGCACTAGGCATGCAAAAATGAATCAGGTGACCACCTCACACCCATAAGGACGCCTGTGGTCCAAAAGACAAAAAAACAAGCATTGGCAAAGCTCTAGAGAAACTGATGAGAGCAATATAAAATAGGCAGTCACAGCAGAGAACAGTCCAGTAGTTCTTCAAAAGATTAAATAGAGTAAGCATATGACCCAGCAATTCCATTCCTAGATATACAACATAGGGGAGAGATGACAACATATGTCACACTTGTACACAAATGTTCACAGCAGCATTATCCATAAGGCCTAGAAGTGAAAACAACTCAAATGTCCATTAAATGATAAATAGACAAACTGTGGCATGTCCATGTGAGGGAATATTATTCAGCCATGAAAAGGAACGAAGTTCTAGGGGACACCTGCCTGGCTCAGTTGGTAGAGCATGGAGTTCTTAATCTCAGGGTTGTGAGTTTGAGCCCCACGTTGGGTGTAGAGATAACTTAAAGAGGTAAAATCTTCAAAAAGAAAATGAAGTTCTCCGACAAGCTACCACAGAGATGATTTGAAAACGTCAGACAAAGCGAAAGGAGCCAGTCACAAAGGGCCACGTACTGCATTATCCCATTTACGTGAAACACCCAGAATAGGCAAATCTATAAAAAGTAGCTTCGGGGTCCCAGTCACAAAGGGCCACGTACTGCATTATCCCATTTACGTGAAACACCCAGAATAGGCAAATCTATAAAAAGTAGCTTCGGGGTTAGCTAGGTCCGGGAGTGGAGGGGGGCAGGATGGGGAATGACTGTTAATGGGTATGGGGTTTCTTTCCGGGAGTAGTAAAAATGTTCTCAAATTAGATTGAGTGATGATTATATAAATCTGTAAATATGCCAAAAGTTATTGAATTGTATACTTTAAATGGATGCCTTGTGCAGTATGTGAATTATGTCTCAATAAAGCTGGCTTTGAGAAACAAATAAGATAGAAGAGTCTCCCTTTTCCTCAAGGAGCTGACTAGCTCATTGGACAGCAAACAAGAACGAAGAAACAACACAACTTCAATTAATGACAAGCCTCTTCTTCACCCCTACCTCTTCCTTCTTCATTCCTCAAGAGGGGATAGGTCCTTTCCTTCCTGTTACAGCACTTACTATACTTTTGAATCGTCTTTCTCTGAAAAGTGAAATGCTTGAGGTGGAGATTCTGTGACTTTGAACTTCAGGTCAACAGGACTAAAGTGCAATGCCTGGCATACAGTAGGCTGACAATAGTTGTTTGTTGAATGATGAATAAATGACAGAGCCAGGACTAGAATGTGGCTGTCCTGAGTCCCAGATCAGCACTGCTTCCAAATAGACCAAGCACATCAGTGTCTGAGATGAAGAACCACCTGCCACCCCCGCCGCCAAATGTGACAGCTAGCCAGGAAGAAGGCCACACAAAAGCAATCACGTTTTCTATGAACTGTCATTTTCCAGGTATGTGTTGATGCTTTACATTGTAAACATAATTTTGCTGTTTCCTTCCTAATTATGCTGTGTCCTTTGAGTAATTTTTTTTTTTTTTTTTTTTTTTTTTGCGAGAAAGAGAAAGCATGAGCTGGTTGGGAAGAACAGAAGGCTAGGGAAGGGGGAAGAATCTCAAGCAGGCTCCGCACCCCACACAGAGCCCAAGTTGGGGGGGTTCTCGATCTCACAACCCTGAGATCATGATCTGAGCTGAAACCGAGTCTGATGCTGAACCTGCTGAGCTCCACACACACCCCTTGAATAATCTTTCCACTTGCTTCCCGCACAGACCTCTCCCTTGAGTGCATTATGCAGCATCAGCTTCCCTGGCCTCTTTAGCATCTTTTATATATATATATTTTTTTTATATATATATATTTTTAAGATTTTATTTATTTGTCAGAGAGAGAGAGGAGAGAGAGCGAGCACAGGCAGACAGAATGGCAGGCAGAGGCAGAGGGAGAAGCAGGTTCCCTGACGAGCAAGGAGCCCGATGTGGGACTTGATCCCAGGACGCTGGGATCATGACCTGAGCCGAAGGCAGCTGCTTAACCAACTGAGCCACCCAGGTGTCCCCTTTAGCATCTTTTAATTGTGACTTCTTACCAATTTCGTAGCCAACAGTGAGTGCAGCTTCCTGGCCTCTGTGCACAGGGTTTCAAAGGCCCAAGTTGCAGAGATCTGGTTTTCCACTTAACAAGATGCATCAGGTAGAACAGATAAAGATTATTTAGAGATAAAGATTAGAGACATAATTTTTTACAGCCTCCCGAGGTATAACTTTGCCACATATGTTCCCTACTATTTTTTACGAACAGCTTTATTAAGATATTAATTCATAAGTCGTATAATTCACTCATTTAAGCTCTACAATTCAATGTTTTTTAGTATATTCATAGGGCTACAGAACCATCATCACAATCTAACTTTAGAATGCTCTCATCATCCCAGAAGTAGACCCTATACCGTTAGTTTTCACTCCCCATTCTTCCCCTTACTCCAGCCCTAGACAACTACCCATCTACTTTTTTGCCTTCATAGACTTGCCTATTCTGGGCGTCTCATGTAAATGGACTCATACAGCATGTGGCCTTGCATGACTGTCTTCTTTCCCTTTGGTTGTCGTCAAGGTTCCACCATGTGGTAGCATGTCTCAAGATTCCATTCCTTTTCATGGCCAAATAATATTCCATGTGTGGCTATGTTTACCTACTCTGTTTATCTCTCTGTTCATCTACTCGTCATGATGGGCATTTGAGTTGTTTCTGCTTTTGGGTCTTACAAGTAATGCTGCCATGAACATTCACATGCATGTTTCTCTACGACCTTCTAGATCATAACAGCTGTATTCTAGAACTTCCTCCCCTCTGCGGATGTCCATCTCTAAGCATGCTGCCTATATCAGCTTACAAGATTCTGCCAGACTTTTCCACAAAGGGTTCTTAGTGAATATTAAAGGGCTGGCAAACACAAAACTTTGCTGCTGTTGGAATTGGCTGCCAATATGTAAAATATTTTAATGAAATAATAAAACGATGATCTCTCCAGTGACATTTTCTGACTTCTATTCAAAGAGGCCAGGCAGCCAGGCTTTCCCCTTCGTTCAACAGAGTTATGTGTTCTGGAAAATCTGTCTACTGTCTGTCAGGGAATGTGCACTGCGTGGGAAGAGAAATCCTTGCCCTGCAAAATCTTCTATTGTGTTAGAAGTCAGAGAGCCTTGGGTCGGGAGCGGGGGGCACTCACCTGGTCATGGTAATCAGGGTAGGCGTCCCAGAAGAAGAAGCAACTATAGCTGAGATGGGACAGCTAGGAGTTAGGCAGGTGAAGAAAACAGAAAGCAAAGGAAAACGTAATTACCAGAGGAGTATGTGTGGATGGGAGAGGGAGGGCCTGCAGCGGCAGGGAGGCGGGGTGGCAGGGAATGAAATTGAGCAAGGCCAGAGGAACAACCCCATTCAAGGCTTTGAATGCCAAGTAAAGAGAAAATCCACAGCCTGAAGGGGAGGGGTTCAAAATTAGGCAAAATTAAACATTCACTGAGTGTTTGGCCCTCTAAAAAAACAAACACAAGAGCTTATTGAAATACGTACAATGTGAAAAAGGACTCGTGGATCACTACTTTTTAATCTTATTAGATGCAAACTGGTTTCTCTTTTAATCAGATTTTTCAGGTTTGGTATCTATGCGTAATAATAGTGATGTTTAAAATTATTTTATTTTATTCTCTAAGAAATGTGTTTAGACCCTCCTGTGTACAAGAGGTCACTGTGATCTCTGAGGCTATAAAATGGTTCATAATGCTGGCTTCTTAACTTCTAGGCGTGATGTGATCAGCCAAGTGAGACACAAAGAAAAGAAAAATACCCACAAAGAGATTTTACAGATTATATATATTTAAGGAATAATTTATTTAGAGGAATAAGCAATACACTATAATTCAAAAAGTATCAGCACTAATCTTTCTCCTTAGCACAATTATAATTCATAAAATTTTTTCTGTACCAAGAGACCTTCAACTAAGAGTCTCTTAAATATTTTTGCTTTGGAAACCTTTGTATCCTCTGATCCAATTCAGGATGGAACACTGGGGGTATCATAACTAAGCATCTATTAAACGTTACAGCCAAAGTACTATTCTGTGGGCTGTGAGAACATAAGAAATGGCAGGTGTGGTTCCTTCTCTCAGTGAACTTCACCTGAGAATGTGGACGGTGGTGTGAAGGTCAGGGGAGTGGGGAGTGAGACTTCATTGTTAGTGTCAGCACTGTGCAAGGGATCTGAAGCTCATGGTATCTCACTTCATCTTCAAATGACTCCCGAAAAAAGGAATTTTTCTTATAAACAACAGTCTCCAGACAGGTGAAACAACCTGCCTGAAATTAGTAAGGTACAGTGGACATTTCCAATTCAGGTAAAAACCAGGAAATCCACACCAAGTGCAGACATGCGGACAACCTCCTAGTTCAGCTGGTAGGGATGTGGCTGAGCTCTCTCGTAACTGACCTTCTGGGGGTCCTTTGCATCTCTACTCTTTAGCTCTGGGGAAAGTGATGAAAAAACCTGAGGCTTGGCCAAAAGCTCACCAGGGAAATAAGGGTGTGTTTCTGCAAGGCCTTGGTTCTCCTTCTGTGCCTGGGAGGAGCACAGGGGAAGGTGTGCTGCCACTGTGCATGCCTAGGCTCCTCCCTGCCAATGAAGCCTGTGTGAGTCCCCAGCATGGGCTGCATCATGGGGTTCAGGGGACTTGAAGAACGGGGAGGATGAGGGGGAGGACAGCTGGGAGCAGAGTGATTCTGCCTTCATATACAAGCAAGGTAGCTCAGAGGGTCCAGAAAAGAGGGGTCCAGCAGCCAGGGGGTGCATTTAGTGTAGGATCACAGGAGTGTATGACTATAGAAGTGGAGGGTAAGATCATTGCAGGTGAGAGATCAGGACCTGAAAGGGCAAAATCCCCTATAGAAGAATGATTGCTTTTTATTTGTCTTCTCCCTCTCCTAGAGCATTATTCCAAAAATTTAATGATGCAATCTACCCAAAGGTGCTCGTACAGAGCTGGGCACATAGTAAGTGCTTAATAAATGTTAGTAGAAGTCCGCAGTGGGCATATCATCCAAACCACACCAGCAATCCCTTCTGAGGATCGTTAGAACTCAATCCATAAGAGAAGCATTCTCTTTCCTCTTTGGGTGTAAGGTTGGAAGGCCACAGCAGTCCCATGGAGAGGACGAAGGACTTAGGGCAACATAAAAGCAGAGGAGAGAGAAGATGGAGAGAAGATCCTGGCAGTGTTTGATTCCCTAGAGACTGTTGTCTCTACAGTCAGATCTACCTTGCCTTCTCTATAATTATCCACTTCATTTCAATAGGATTTTTGTAAAATCTTTAATTTCACTAGTTTGACTTGAGTTCCTACCCCTGGCTACAACAGTAAAAACCATAAAATAACTGATAAGAGAATTCCCCTCTTGCCTCATGCTGGCCAAAGGGATCTACTAGAAAGTTCACACAAGGAGATCTTTTCAAGCCTAGAGAGAAGGAAATATTGTGAGGTTTAAAAAATATCTCAAGAAGACATGTACTTGAGTCTGTCTAACTCAGCCATTTGCTTGCTGAATGGGCATTATGCCTTGGCATTTCACTGGGACACTCCATAAGAGTAAACCTTCCTCATATATGTTGTAGCCAAGTTGTTGAAGACATTATCTCTACTTCACCTCTCAGTGTCTTTGCTATGATGCACACAGGAGAAATTTACTTTAGAGTTTTTGGCCAGAAATCTTGACTTTTCTCAAAGAACTGGCAAGGGTTTTCTTTTTGGAGAGAAAGAACTAAGTAATCAATTGTATTTATTTGGTCCCCGGGAAGCTCAGAGTCAAGAATACAGAAAGACTGTACACATGATGTATAATATAATCTGCCTATGTGAATACATGAATTTTATGTTATCCTACTAATCTTAATTTCTATTCTAACTTGTACTTTCCTTATGACTTAATTATATTTTATTATTTTATGACAAATGTTATATAAAAATTCCTGAAGTCGTTTAGGGAATAAAGCAAAGTATACATAAATAAGCACACATACTAGTATTCAACCTGAGAAATACCCCTTTGCTTCTTCACTATCAAATGATGGAGTTAAAATTTCCAGTGGAGATGGCAAATCTGAAATATCCCCTTATTCTAAAATGCAGCCATAACAGATGACTGTAAAAAACAAAACTAAAATAACGCATCTGGGCTCAAAAACAAAAACAAAAAATATCCATGACCCAGAAACAAAATGAAAACATCAAAAAGTAAACAGGGCTGAAGCCATGGCTTCCTGGGCTTCTGGTCTAGGGGCATAGCCATGGCTAGGAGTTCAGTTCCTGTAGAATAATGGGGCCCAAGTGTGCTCCACATGAGATGAAGTATTGAAGCCAGAAATACCTACCTGTCTGTGAAGAAAGCCTGGAAAAGAAAACTGTTGTTGGCTAATGTGTGAGCTTATAGCCTTTATGAAGGCAGAAAGGAATTCTGGGGAGGTAGGAGACAGAAACACAGTCGCACAAGCAGAAACCAGAACAAGCTGCTGACTGGCCTGGTGACTGCATCTGAAACATCCTGTATCATCATAGAGCAGGAACCTCCATCCGTCTATATATGAGATCTGCTTCTAGAGTTAGATACCTGGGCAAAGGTGAGAAAAACTAGTAAGAAGCTCTCACAAATGAACTAAATAGAGCAGAGAGAGAGAAACAAGTCTCCCTCTCCAAATAAATTTACGAACTAAAATTACTGCATTTGAAGAAATCTAAGGTTAAGAAAGACTGTCATCATGGTCAGAAATTAAAAATACAAATTTGTTCCATTAGATACAAATTTTAGAGGTATTCTAAGAAAAGACTTAAATGTAAGTGTGTTTAGTATGCTAAAACCAGGTATATAAAAATAAAGACAAAAAAAAGCAAACAGGCAGAAATAAGAACAGATTTATATAATGAAATTGATCAGAAATTTTGAAAGAAAAGTAGATTATGTAATTAAAAACTTACTAGGCCACTGGGCACTTTAAAGAGCAACTTAGTATGTTAGATGATGTTATCACAAAATTCACCCAGAACACAAAGTTTTAAATGCTAGTTTAGAGATATGGAGAATAAATTGAGAAGCTATGCAATAAATCCAAAAAGGGTTCCAGATAAACAGAATAAAGGAAATGAAGAAGAAACAATAATTGAAGAGGGAGTAGCTGAAAATTTACCAGAATTAAGGGTTGTTACATGCCCTTCATTTGAAAGCACCAAGTACCAAGTAAGAAAAATGAAACTAAATGCACTCTTAGATACTTAATAGCAAGACTGCAGAACATCAAAAACAAGGGAAAAGTCTTTAAGAATTATTAGAGAAAAAGATAGATCATCTAAAAATAAATGACAATTAGATTAAGAGCAGCTTCTTATTGGCAACAATACACACCAAAAACCAATAGAATAATGACCTCAGGATGTGAAAAAATGTATTTGGCAAGCTAGAATTTTATACCCAGCTAACCTGCAGTTTAAGAGCTAGCAAAATATAGACACATACCCATAATATGAGAATTTACCACCCAGAAATCCTCACTAAAAGGGAATAATTGCACTTCTTAATTTAAGGAAGTAAGAAATGAAGAAGAGGAAGAAAAAAATGAAAGAAACAAAAGCAAAACCTGGAATATAAGAAAAAAGTTGTGAGCACAGAATGAGAAGATATACTTTTATAAATTTAATATAGAACCTGGCTGTAATAAAAATAAAAATAACTGATGATATATGTTTACAAAGGGAGAGTAAATTGATATTCTAAACAATAATAGGAAGATTGGGGTAAAATATTAATAGGTAAAATGTATTCATGTTTGTACCATCTTTAAAGAGGGATAGACATATGAGCTAATTAGTTAAATATTTACAAATTAAACATTTAGAAAACTGCTTTAAAGAATAAAAATAATACCCAGAGCTTCCTAAAATGGGGATTTAAAAATATTTCTATTTTTATCTATATACAGAAGTAAGGAATGCAAACAGAAAGTGAAGAAGAATATGGCAAATGGAAAGCACAAATTAAGATAGTAGAAGCAAGTTCAAATGTATCAATAATTTTAATATATAGAAAAGGATTAAATTTGCATATTAAAAGGCAGAGATAATCAGATTGGATTAAAAATCTATCTATAGGGGTGCCTGGGTGGCTCAGTGGGTTAAAGCCTCTGCCTTCGGCTCAGGTCATGATCTCAGGGTCCTGGGATCGAGTGCCGCATCAGGCTCTCTGCTCAGCGGAAGCCTGCTTCTCGAACCCCCACTTTTCTCTTTCTCTGCTTGCCTCTCTGCCTGCTTGTGATCTCCATCTGTCAAATAAATAAGTAATATTAAAAAAAATCTATATGTTGTTTATAAGATACACCTAAACAGTCCATACAGAAAAGTTAATAAAAGGACGGAAAAAGTATACCATGTGAATACTATCCAAAAGAATGTGAGGACAGCAGTAATGATATGAAACAAAATAAAATTTAAGGTATAAGTCCCATATAGGAATATACCACATAATGATAAAAGTAACAATCTAACAAGACTATATATTAATTTTGATTATCTAACCACAAAACCTTTAAATATACAAAATAAAAACTTGCACATTCACAAGGAGAAATCGACAAATCTGCAATCATGTTGTAAAACGTTACCTGCCTCTTTTAGAAACTGCTAGATTGAGTAGACAAAATAATGGAAAGAATATAGGAGATTGAAATAACAGTGTTAAGAAATATGATCCAATAAATTATTTAGAAACCCTGTTGGTTGGGAGACTGGTTTACGGGCTCTATGGGAAGATACAAGAACGAACACTCACAGGTCTGAGCTTTGGGACATGTGGGCATACTCAGGCAGCACGCCAGTCCTCGCTGATTCTGAATTCCAGGGCAAGGTCCCAGAGGTGCCCAGTGGAGGGTAGGGACCTAGTAGAGGGGTAGAAGCTCAAGACAGAGGTTCCTGGCTTGACTGAGCCACTTTGGGCAAATCACTCTCAGTATCTCAAACCCCAGGTTCTTTTTCTACAAAACAGAGATAATAGTAAGACATATCTGTGGTTTTTTTTTTTTTTTATGAAAATCAAGTTGTTGGTTAATGTCTATGAAGAATTTAACAGAATGATTGGCCCATACTGAGTGTCTGCTATGTGCAAAGCCTGATGGTAGTTGTAAAAATGACAAAGACGATGACATAGAACCTATCTTTAAAGAAACGAGATTGGGGCCCCCCAAGAGGCTCAGTCAGTTGAGCATGTGATTCTTGGTTTTGACTCAGGTCATGATCTCAGGGTCATGAGTTGGTCTCTGTGCTCTGTGTGGAGTCTGCTGGAAATTCTCTCCCTTTGCCACTCTCCTAGCTCACTTCTCTCTCTCTCTCTCTCTCTCTCTCTCTCTCTCTCAAATAATCGAATCTTTAAAAGTAAAATAAAATAAAATTACCAAGATGGTAACAATGGTCCAACAACAATTTATTTCATCACTGAGCTAGACAAGCACATGCTTTGGTTTCAGGCACACTCAGCTCTACCATTTATTGTCTAATGTGCCTTTTTCTCTATTTTGTTAAATTAAGATAATAATAGTGCTTATCAAATGGAGTTATTGGGAGAAGTGATTGGAATTATAATAAAGTGCAGTGTTGGACATGTCTACAATATTCAGTAAGTGGCTATTGATATTATCTATGGGATTCAGCAAAGGACAACTATTACCATAAATGATATTAATAAGATTAAGTAGTAGAAATGATGTAGAGTTACGACAAATGAAGATGAAGAAAAGAACAAGGGATTTGGTTGGAAAATGTATCTCAGTGTACCCAAGTCCAGAAAGACAATAGGAACAATAGGACTTGGTAGTAGAAGAGTATTTCTATTCTCTCAGGCAACCATCTTTGATGTGACATAGGATTATCAAATTCAATGACTCACAATCTTTAATTCCCGTGTAACAACAGCCACATCACAGTTCTCTGACAAGAGCCAACTGATGAGAGCATAAAAATCTCTAATTAGGGATCTTGGATTGGTGCGGGGAATTGTGTTACCAAATACCTCCTGGAGATTAATCTTAATTTTCTAACACAGATTATTGCACTTCCTATGTTACGAACACTTCCACATTCATTGATTTCCCTCTTTGGGTTTCACAGTTCCTTTCTAAGTTACATCTGAGCATATACATTATGGTTCACCCCATTTTTCAGAAGATTAGATAGAGACACAGAGAGTTGACATACCCATCCTAAGGTAGCTATCTAATGACCTAAGGTAGGTATCATGCTAAGGTGAAGCCAGGACTAGAACCCAACTGCCTGCCCAAGTCCATTAAACTAGGTCTCTTCCTAAGAGAAAGAATATGGGTCAAAAAACCTTGCATGGATAGCACAGAGGTCAAAGAAAGTAGGTCAATCACTTCAATGAAAATGTTCTATACTCAGACTAACCACCTAATAAATGAGTTGATGTATTCTTTTAGCAAATAGTATTTGCCCTGGTTCTGGGAACACATGGAGTCTCCGTCATTAACCTATCAGAGTTTAAATTTAGCAAAGAAGGAGAGTAGAAGCAAGGAATTTTTCAAAGGAGAGAGAAATGGACAATAGGCTCACAAAACTGCCATAGTGGTGTCGTGGAAAATAAATGTATCACCTCCCCAGTACATCCCTTTCTTTAGGGAACCAGACCCCCTTCTCTACAAACTGCTCCTCTTCCACTTATAAGGATCCCATAGGTGCGACCATATTCTTCAATGACCTCAATCCTACGGCTGTAGTTGACTGGCCCAACTTGTGCCAATCAGAACCCTAACCACGGCCCCACCACCAGCCCATATGGCGTCTTTGTGGAAATCAGAAAAGGTACCCATTCCTCAAGACACATTCTGCAGATCTGTGAGAAAATTGTTGCAATCTACAGTGTTTCTGGTACACACGGCACCCCTAGCTTTGTGCAGTGGCTCCCTGTGGCAGGATTTTTAAACTTCAGACTAAAAACAATAAAACAGTGTCTCTCTAGTAACAGAGATAACATTCGGGAGTTTAGGACAGGCATGGACCCTGACGCATGGAGAAGGCTGGTTGGTGTGCAGTGAGACAGAATGACGTCAGTGTGTGGAAAGACGCCAAAATGCAGAACAGAGGGAGATGGTTCTGGTCATATTTGGGGCTATGATTCCAATTGTTCCTGGAGGCTCCACGGCATCCCTGCCTCTCTCATTGTTTGGATGTTCAACTCTTTTTTTTCCCACAAGCCAAAACATTCCTCTTTTTTGCTTATGCAAGATCAAATAGAATTTTTTGTGAGTTGCAACTAATGCAGCTGTGAATTTAATTTCACTAATTTCCACATCCCTCAATTTTAAAAGCAAATTGGGGGAGAGCACATTAGCTTTAATCTCAACTTGATCGAGTATGATTTTTACACAAAGGGAAACAGCTCTGTTTCTATCTATTCCAACCCAGTAAGTAGTTTCTCATTCTATGTCCATGCCTAAAAAGAAAATTACATGTTGGCTGCCCGCTTTAATTGTTTGTAATCACTGAAATTTGCAATCCTATCCTGTGGTGTGTTCTGAGACCTCTCCTCATGGGGCATTCTTTCAGTGTGTTTTGTTGGCAGTAGCTGTGGCAATTAGAAAATTGGGAAATGTATAAAATCCAGAGGGATATCAATTTTGGCATTTCTTTCCTTTAGTCAATGTTTTTAGAAATGTGTAAGGCCCTAGAAAAAAATTAAATGGAACCATGGGCTTTGCCACTGAGCTCATCTTATTTATACAGAGTTCATCCTGTTCCAAGAATCACTCGTTATCCCCATTGGTGAAACTGACTCTAGGGGGATCAGGGTCTGATGAGTCTCTCCTGGAGGGAGAGGAAGACCACTGGGTAAGTTTAAAGATCAGTATCTTTAGTGGGCCACCTACTTTCCCAAGTGTACATGACCCTTTCTTAGGCTTCTCTTTGTTAGAGTGGACTTTACAGTTCCCGACAGATACACAGGGCAAGAAGCTTAAACTTTATTTGCGTACATGCACACACAAATCTGCTCAAATGCAACTATAAAGTCGTAAGACTAATTTTAAAACAAGCATAGCATAACTTTCTCCACCTTCAGAATGCTTCAAAAGTGTGTCTGCTCTTCGGATATAGGGAAGGAGCCATTTGGAACGACATTATCTGGCAAATAAGATGGGTAATCGAGTAGCAGCAGGCCATTTTGAGTCCCCAAAAAAGTGTTATTAAGTTATAAGACTAGTTTTTCTATGTGGCTCAAAAGCTGTTTCCGAAAACAATTTCCAAAGGAAATCAGCAAGGAACTTGTCAGCAATGGAAGCATCCTTGAAATAATTATGTAGTCTTCTAAAGAGATTACTCAGAAGGGGAACCACTCCTTTGGATCTAAGAGGCTCTATATGCTTACCATTCAAAAGAAGTTCAGTGATGAAAACATAAACTAATGCATCTGCACCAAATACAGCAATATAAATATTTATGTTTCTAGAATATTCACCAAATGATTCTGGAAAACTTGGCAACTTAGAAGGAGTCAAGTTAGAGCTTCACCTTACACTCTATTTCTAAAATAAGTTCACAAATTATTAAAAGGAAAAAAATAAAATCATAAAAAAATTCAGTGAAAAAAGTGAGAGAAATACAAGTGAATGTTTTAAATGGTCTTGGGACAGATTTGGTAAGTAGAAAATTATGAAAGACATAGAACATTTTATATACATAAACATTTTATAAGACCAAATGCATTTTATAGGAAATGTTACATGAGATAATGTTTTTTCTTAATCTTACTAGTCACCCAAAAAATTGCACATTAAAAATTTTGTGACTGGAGTGATAGTTCCGAGTATATTAATGTGCTTGTTGGCTTACTCGTCCTATGCATTTGACTTTAATTAGCCTGTGAACTCCATCTGTGTAGGTGCAGGGGATGGAGAGGAGGTGGGGGCCAGGGGGGCAGGAAGGACAGACACAAAGAGGGCTTAGTGCAAGAAAAAGGAAGAGTTAATAATTTGCTTTTGATATCCAAAATCGGGTTTTATACCATGTAAAAGGTCTTGAAAGACAGACACTGTCAGGAAAAACAGGATTTCTAAATTTCTGTAGCTCCTGTTTTACCAGATTAGAGACTAATCCAAGAAGGCTCAGAGCACACAGTTTCTAACACCGTAGAAGAATCATCCACCTCTTCCTATGATGGCTGAGCTCTGAGGTCTGCTGACTTAGGGACAGGGAGGGTATGTTACAGAGACAGTGGAGAGTCCAAAGGCAGACCTGTTTTGCTCAGCTGGGAAGAACACAGGAGAAAGACTGGTTTTCCTCTCCGCTCATGACAGGCAAGCTCTGGAACATCCAGAAAAGTCTTGAGAAGCCCAAGGCCATTGGAGCTAGCCGCTCACTGTTACAGATGTAATGTATGAGAAACCCTACCTGTGACCCCTTCAAGTCCCAAGAGGCACCGAGGTGGCAGGGGCAGGAGATGAGCAGTTAGGCAAACCAGAAGCTCCTGGTTCTCCAGGGCCTGCTTGCTGCCATCCAATGATCCGCAGGAAGACAAATGCCTTAGTGGGGAATGCAGTGGTGTTAACAGGGTCGGGGGGCTGAAGACCCAAAGCGGGGCTCAGTTGCTTGGCTCATGGACAGAACAATGGTTACTAGTGCAGAATCCTAAGATACCGGGTGGGGGCAGGTCCCCCCAGCAGTACCAGTTACCAGTAACAGATCACTCTGATCCCCAAGCAGTGGACACCTTATGGGGAACCGATCTCTGAGAAGAATTTATAAATTGAAAGTACGTGTTTAACCAGAGGACATGGGGATGCGGTTCACTGGCAAATCTCACAGCTCCCACCATCTAGGGTTTATGAGGAATATCTGACTATTTTTAAAGCACAGTGAAACACCGGTTTCTTAACACAACTAAGTGTAGCTTGAGTAATTCGCCACCCTGTGAGCATGGGACCTTCTTTTTTCTCCTATCACTAGTTTTGCCTTTTTCAATTACCTGTATCTTTATTTTCCAATTTTATTTCTATAAAAAAGCACGGATTGCCTTTGAACTATGATTACCTTTCTATAAAAGCATGCATCACCCTTGAAATTAAAAAAATACAATAGATGTTTCTATAGATGTTTGTACCTTAAACAAGATCAAAAGAGAATCTAGGTGGTGTTTCAGTTAAAATTAGTTTCTGTAACATTAAGTAGACAATTAAAATTCAAAGGTTAACAAAGTTGACCTTGATTTCATTACACCTTACCCATATGTGTATCTTTCAGCCTGTGTGTGTGTGTGTGTGTGTGTGTAAGTAAGATGAAAACGAGCCATCTCCTGCCCTGATTTTCAATCATCTGTATTGTGAAAGTCCAACACCCCCCTTTCTAATCAAGCATATGCTTACTGGGATTCAAGCTAGAGAAGAGATTCACGGTCTAACTAGGCTTGCTCGGCGCTCGGCACCATCTGGGCAGCAGGCTGTGCCTAGAGCAGCCTGGGACAGAGATCTGGTGGCTCACTGGAATCTGGTAGAGAGTCTGGCGAGACTCTGACAGAAAACAGGATATGGTAATTCTCTTGAGACTTAGCCCAGCTCTGCTGTGGTTTCCTTGATATGCTCTCTGATTTCCCAAGACCAGCCTTTGGTTTTTATTGCTGTGCAGCGGTTTTTCCACACACACACCCTGGCTCAGACAGAATGAATTAGATAGTGAATCTGTGCACTTGTTAGTTCTCCAGCAGGCCCAGAGGCAAGGAGCGTCGTGTCCAAGGTCACACCACGGGCTGGTGGCAGCATGAAGACCCGACCCGGGTGTCTGGACGGCTCCTCCAGCAGTACAAGAGTAAGATGGAAGTGCTCACAACCCAAGGGAACCCCTCTTGTTTACTTACCAACAGTCCTGAAACCCCTTTTCATTTTTATGATCCACTTGAAGGTGGCTCAAGTTCAAACTCATCTAGTCCCATAAGAACATGCAGCGACTGATTTCTAACCTTGGGCAGGCAGTGTTGAATTGTATAAAAATACAGGCATTCTCCTCCCTGGGGACCACCCCCTCCCCACCCAAAGGCTACCCTTTCCAGAGCCCTCCCCCACCCCACCCCACCCCCGTACTTGCCACTAACAGGGTTTCTCAGTGAGGCAGCTAAGATTTGTTAGTATTGGTTTGATAGGTAATATAAGCACATTTCACGGAAGTAAAAACAAAAACAAAAAAATATCTGGTGGAAAGTAATTCTCTTTCTCATGCTCAGTCACTCAGTTCCTCTCCTCAAACACAATTGCTGTTATCAGATTTTTCAGGCACCTTTCCACAAATGTACAAGTATCTATATTTATGTATAAATATATGTCATTTAAAAAATGGATGGAAGTATGCTATTAACACCGTTGTTCTTGCTGACTTGTTGTTGTGTCCTGATGACTGTTCTACATTAGTGCACATAAAACCAGGCTGTGATGTCTTTTCAGTACCCAGCATAAGGGCTTTCTTTCTGTTCCTTTCAA
Source organism: Lutra lutra (assembly GCF_902655055.1). Lineage (NCBI taxonomy): Eukaryota > Metazoa > Chordata > Mammalia > Carnivora > Mustelidae > Lutra > Lutra lutra. Next base: position 26,521,885 of record NC_062289.1, on the reverse strand, counting down.
GATGATGGCTGGAAGTATTTGAACAATTAATGGTTAGAATACAAAGTCACCCACATACGTAAATGTTGGATACTCTCCTTGTACAAGATCAGTGCAATGCCATCATATCAGGCCACACCTTGGTGCTGGAAAGGACCTTCAGTGTCCTATGGTCTGACTTTTTTCCCAGAAAAAGAATCCCTTGAACATTTTTCCTGACAGTGTCACATAATCTCTGTTGAGGTAGGCTCCATAGGCATCCCATTTCTTCCCCAAATAAGCCATTCAAAATCCACAGGGTGACAGTCTTCTATCAAGGTAAAGTTTGACTCCCTTTCAGGAATCTGATGACTGCCAACCTGGCACTCCAGGGCTTGTTTTCAGATAGCCCTTCTCCGGAAGTACCCTGGTGTTCACACCCCCACTGTCCAGGGCAGGTGCCTTGCTGCCATATTGTCTGAAAGAGAAGGGTTAGACCAGGTGGGGACACACAGCAGAGGGCCTGGCCACTTCGGACCAGTTGGCAGAGTTGTGCCTAAGGACAAAAGGATATTGCTGGAGACCCTGCTCGTCCTTTCCACGAATTTCTCTACTTTTTTTTTAAAAGACCTAGAACAAATGTTGTCCCAGGGGTCAGTGGCCATAGTTTCTGAGCCAAAAAGTGCACGCATGGGCCACCAGGTAAAAAGGTGCAGGCACAAGCATGGGCGTGTGAGGGACTCCCAGCTCTCAGAAGTTCATGCGTTGTCTCTGAAGAGACCGTGTGGCCACCATGAGGAGTGGTATTGATTCTGTGATTTGGAGTTATGATATTGACTTGGAAAGAACTGAAGGGACAACTGTGCACCTATGTCGCTCGTTCACAGGGGTGTAAGTAAGGGACTCCTGATTTTGAGGAAGAGGCTGGATAACTCTCACTCCCTAAGAGTAAAAATGGTACTAACCAATGCATGACAGCAAAGAATAACCAACCATAGACGTCTCCCCACAGAGCTATGGTGGCTTCTAAATTAGTTGCCAAGAAGACAAGGGACGCACCTGCGTCAGACCTGCCCAGGTAACCAGGGCATGTCCTTCTGGTCAGATCACAGCATGAGAGCCAGGCCCCAGGCAGCCGGGAGGGTTCTGTGTGACCAGAGAAAGGCTTGGGGACCAGAGCGGAGAGACAAGCACACAGTCCAGCTGAAGGGAAGCAGAAAGGGACCGTTTGCACTGCCGCCCCTGCGAAAGCATGTGCACGCGAGCAGGTGGGGGGGGTGGCTTTTATTCTGGTTCTGGGCTCATCGGCCTTCTGACTGTGGGTTTGGTTTCCCAGTTCCTGGATACAGGTAGAGGGGGCCAAGAACGACAGACATAACTGAGTGTGCCGGTCAAAGGAAAGATGTACTCCCCCCTGAGTTAGTCAATAGGTACATGGCTTTCTAGGTCCAACTTCATTAAGCGTGAGAGGTTGTTCCTGAGCCTCTAGCCAACTATGGATGAGAGGAAACCAACCGAGTTTCTGTGAAACCATCGGGACAAGACTGGCTGGTGAAAGTAGGGCTGGGTGCTGGCTCTTCCTCTCCTTAAATGCAGCACGCTGTCCTGCTCTTCGGGACCCATTCCTAAACTTCTAGCTAACCCTTTGGCACCAGCCTCTTTCTTTCTCTCCACGCGGCCACCATCCCAGTAACTTTCAACATTCATGTCAACAACCTGACAAACGCCTTGACTTCTGCCTCCTCAACTCCATGGACCGCTCCTCTAGTCCCCACAAGTCACCTGGCCACCCGCCCTTTCTCACTCCCAGCTCTGCTCTGCAGAGGGCTTGTCCTTAGCCAGCCCTCTCTGCCTCGGCCCTGCTTTGCAGCTGTCCACCAGGGGCACAGTTTGGGGCAGACTTTATGCCCTTGGCCTCAGATATACGCACGCTCTCTGGTTCTCTTCTGAGCCAGCTGACCCTCCCTTTTTTCTCTCTCTGGTTTTCTAACCTGCTGGGTAGATTAGGAATTACAATTCGCTGCACCAAGTAGTAACCCTGCTACAAGAACTGAATAAAACAAAGAACATTTTTCTTCTGTCCCATGTCTTGCAGAAGCAAACAGCCCAGGGCAGGTGCGGTGGCTCTCCAGTGCCCCTGGTCTCCCAGGCACCTACTTGCCGCACTCCTATCCTTGGCATGTGGCTTTCGTCTTCTTGGTGAGTCATGGTTGCAAAATGCCTGTCCAATCTCTCGCCTCCTGCCCTCTGTCCGGGCAGAATAAAGAAGAAGGAAGCCACAAGGAAGAAAGGTTGTCATCCAGATGAAGAAACAAAGACTTTCCTCGAAATTCCCAGCATACTTTCACTTAGGTGGCATAGCTAGGAAATCTGTTGGGTGTTCCCTCCGAGCGTGAGGGTGGGGGGAGGGGGCACAGGAAACGTATTTTAGGGGCTAGCATGGTGCTGCTCTGGGTGAAGTCAGGAAAGAATGCCAAATGGATTCCAAGAGGGCAACTCCCACATTTTCTTTATCCATGTAATATTTAATGGGCATTCATGTTGTTTCCACTTTGTGGCTCTTAGGAACAATGCTGTTATGAATGTTTGAGTGCAAGTTTCTGTGTGGACACGTTTTCATTTCTCTTGACTCCTCCGTCACTCCCCTCTAATACAAGGGTTAGCAAATTTTTCCAGCAAAGAACCAGATAAAAAATATTCTAGGCTTTGCTCTATAGAAACGACTCAAGTCTGTCATTGTCGTGCAGAAACAGCCCCAGACAACATGCAGACAAACAGGCAGGGCTGTATTCCAACAAGACAAAAAGAACTGGCCGGCTAGGATTGGGTCCACGGACCCTCTTTTGCCAACCCTGGCTAGAAAGCATCATCTTGTTTACTTCCTTTGAAATGTCTATCATAAACCTTGGCTGGCTATCTGTTGCCTTATTTGATCTGTAGTTCCTCCCATAAGAATGCAAGCTTCACCAGCTGGCAGACAGCCAACATGTTGTTGAATTAATAAATGTCCTCTAATTTGTTTCATTGATCCCATATAAATAGATGTTGGAGTTGTTTTCAGTTTCATGAAGCTACAAATGATGTTGCTAGGAATGATTCTGACAATAGGTATAAATATTTAAAGTTTTAATAGATTTGACAAATCTTCCTCCTAAAAAGTTATATTAACAATATATAAGTGTGTCCTATTTCCCATACCCTAGCCAACAATGGCTATTAATCTAATGGGCAAATCTCATTATTGTTTTATTTGTATTTATGTAGCTTTTATAGCAAGGGTTGATGAAATATGATCCTTGGACCGCATTTGGTTTGTTACCTTTTTTTGTGTACTTTAAAAAAAAATTCTTATTGGACCTTGATTTATAAGAGCTCTATTGATTTTTATGTAAGGAAATGTAGTGCCTTATATGTCAAATGTGATGTAAATAAGTTTTGCTGTGTTTTTATGTTTTTGACTTTTGACTTTATAAGAATGTTCTTTTTTTTTCCCTACACAAAATGTTCAGTTTTTTTAAAGTGGTCAAGTTTATCAACCATCTCTTTTATTGCTTATGCTTTTTATATCATACTTAGAAATCCTTCCTTGTGGGGGTGCCTGGGTGCCTGGCTGGTTCATTTGGTTAAGAGATGAACTCTTGATTTTGGCTCAGGTCATGATCTCAGGGTCGTGAGATCGAGCCCCATGATAGCTCCATGCTGGGTGTGAAGCCTGCTTAGGATTTTCTCTCTCTTTCTAAAACAAACAAATGAAAAGAAAAAGAAATCATTTCTCATTGCAAGATTATAAAAATAAGTCATTCTTCCTTTCCTCTAGTAATCTTATATCCTCTCTAACATTTCAGTCTTTAAATTATTGGTAATGAACTCTAGGACAGGTGAGACAAGGAACCAGATTGACTTTCTTCTAAATAATGAAGTGGGTGTCCATATAAGCCCTACTTTCCCTATTGATTTGAAATGCCATTTTTAGAAGACACTAAATGTCCAGAACTCTTTGGTATATTTAGGAATGATATTAAAAATATCTAAAAACAGGTGCAAGCTGGCCACCCCCAATCACTGGGGACAGAGCATTAGCACATCAGAATCTCAGGTGTGTGCAGGGAAGAAGTCGAGCATGGACAACACAGATCTATTCCTGGTTGGCTCTGGCTCTTTGACCCACCTCTACCTATTGACTACCCTTCTTCCACCACTGAGGCCAGGACAGCAGGGACTACGGTCCCTGAGGACCTCATGAAATGTCTGACCCAATAAGGAAAACGCCTCCACCTAGACCTGTGTAAAGTTTGATAATAAATAGCTTGCTATGTAAGTCCCTTTTACTCGAGGATTCTATTACTTGCAACTCAGAGCATCTCCTCTGATAGGCAGGCCATTGTGCGCACAGGTGAGCTCATGCACCTGCCACATTCATCAGCTCTGAGCATCATCATAATGCTGGGTTTGTGGGGGGAGGGGTAAGGGGGAGCAAATGTTGCCCCTATTTAGCAATGTTCTGGAATATTTAAATAATCTGTCCCTTGAAGTATTCACCCATAAAACTCTCCAGCCTGGTACTTGGACAAAGTTCTTTCTCAATCTATCCCATTGTTTTTGTTCTTGTCGCTCATTTAATTTGCCCTCTTTTTATTCATTCATTTTGAATAATTCACATTTCTTAGGAACTTGTCTATTTCATTCAGAGTTTTTAATTTATTTGAATAGAACAGTAAAAACTTCTCACAGAGGTTAAAGCATCTGGGGTTGAAGCCTAGTTCCGCTGCTAACCAGCAAACTTGGGACAGTGGTTGAATGTTCTCCTGTGTAACACGGGGATAACAATTGTATTGTTGTGGGAACTAAGTAACTAAAAGACATAGAACACTAAAACCAGGGCCTGGCACATAGTAAATAGTCAATAGATATTAGATTTTATTATGATCGTCTTGTGGTAGGGGCTCTTTTTGAACATGTTTTATAAAACTTTATGGTTTTAATATTACAAAGAGGTTTAATCTAAAACAGAGTTTTTTAACTAGAATATTTGTTCGCTCGCTCTTTATCTACCCCGCACCTGACATAGTCTTTATGATCTTTTCCTCTTTTCTCTTTGTAGTATTAATGCATAGGCATCTGAGTGGGAGGCAGTGTTGTTATCCATCTTTGGATGGAATATTCTATCCCAATTCACTATCTGCCTGAGAATCCTGTGTGTGCATCATCTTTAATCATTCTCCCTTTTCCCACACGTGTACTTAGAAGTGGAGTGAGAACACAGGGCACTGAGGATAGCCTCCCAAGGTGGCCTCTGCCTGCAGGGAGGGCTGGAGAGGGGCCAGGAGCACAGACGAGCCTACAAGGGCGAGCAGGTTTCCATCTTTTGCACATAGCTCATCCCATGAAAGAGACCTCCTGGCTTGGACTCTGACCTCACCTTGGGACCAGCCAGTCCTCCTGCAGGGTGTTCTCAGTTAGGAAATTCAGTGAAAGGGCAGGACCACAGCCTTATAGCTCCCCTTGAGGCCCACCTAAGTGGCCTTTCGTTGCTGTGGAAATGGGCCCTGAGCAACACATTCCCTTTTACCTCCAGGTCTGCGCATTGTCCCCCTATTCCGTATCTATGGTAAGAGATCCTCTAACAGTAGGGATCAGCAGCCCACAAGACCACCCTCACTTCAACAATGGCAACAATCACCAGTGTGTGGGGTCCCTAAGCTGCTGATTGAACCCAAGTTCAATAATTCATCAGAAGGCCTCTCAGACCTGAGAGCTGTTACCATCAGAGTTACAGTTTATTATAGCAAAAGCATAGAGATTAAGATTGGCCAAGGGAAGAGGTGTAGAGGGCAGAGTCAAAGCCCAGAGCCTCCTGCTGGGGACAGTGCCACTCTTCCTCATCATGACGTGTGAGGACACACGCAGAGTCCTGCCAAGCAGCACAGCACACACAGGCCCTGGGCTCCAGGGCTTTCCTGCCAGCTCTGTCACGTGGGCATGGTTGAACCCCCCACGTGACTGATCTCAATCTCCAGCCCTTCCAGAGGTTGGGCTGATAGCTCCTGACCCAAATCCCCCACCTAAATCGTGCTGTTCGTCTATCAGGAGTGACCCAAGGCCGGCAGACAAACAAAAACATTCCTAGCAGGCATGACATTCCAAGGGCTTTAGAGATTAACTCCCAGAGGCTGAGGGCAAAGACCAAACCTTTCTGGGCAACACTAGATTCTTTACCGCACAGCCCGTATGAACAGAACACTCTTAGTTGCATTTCTAAATCGGTACCTGTTTCAAATTAGAGGGAAAAGGGGCCAGTTTCCTTCCCATGGGGAACTCCTGGTATTTAGGACAGTGCTAGCTCCTCAAAGGTGCTCTGCAAATATTCGGGGAATGGATGAAGTATAAATGAATGAATGAGTAGTTTTCAAATCTGTTGGGTGAGATGGTGTTGGTATTTTTTCCCTTTGCTTCGGACTTGGTTCATTCTGGTGGGTTTCAAAGACAGTGGTGACACGAACACGTGTTTTGCCATCTCTCTGGAAGAGAACCCTCTCGTTGCAGAGATGAGAAACCTCTGGTCTAAAAAGGCTGAGTCACCTGTCGGCTGGTGAGGGACCGAGACGGGGACAAGCACACAGGTTTCACAACTTCTAGAACTTCTCTCAGCCAGCGCTTTACTTCCTCTTTTCCTCACAAAAGACTCAAAAAACCTCTTCCTTTCTGATGTTTGTTACTATGTGGTGAGATCCCCTCCTTTGGGATGGCCTTCTGCTGCCTGTTCAGCCTGCCTCATGGGAGTGGTGTTAATGAGTCAAAATTCATCTGCTCCGGGTCTGGGGTAGAACAAAACTGCTAAGGTCCTGAACACTGATTCTACCTTTGATCAAGTGGGAATTCACTGTGTTTGCCTCTATTTTGAGGATTGATTGTCCCATTGAATACCTCAAATATTCTATAGAATTATGGTTTAAAAAGAAGAGTTTCCATCTAGAGATGCTTGGGCCCAAGAGCCAAGCACTTGGTGAGAAATGTGTTCTTCAAAAGAACTTTTTTTTAAAGACAATGTTTGACCTGATCGTTTGCCACATGTGTGCCACGTGCTGGCTTGTCTTAGACAATCTTCACCACCTCCTCCTCTCCACTCCCCCACCACCTAACTCCTTATGCTCTGCCTCAATGCTGCCACAAGTGCCCCCATCCTGTGTCATGTAGCCTTCCCAGTCCAGGCCACCAGGTCTGGGTGTCCCAGGAGGAAGGAGCTATCCTGGTCATCTGAGAGGTCCTTTCAAGATCTGGGTGTCCCAAGAGCTGGTTAAAAGCAGTAAGTGAAGATATTAGCTGTCATATAGCAGATGAGAGCTGAGAAGATAGCAAAAAGGAAGCGTGCCCATTTATGTCATCTCTGTTCTGGGGCATTCTCAAGGATCTTCAATGGGAGCTCCTGCCCCTTAGAATGATAGTCTCTGAGGGTCAAATTACTATCACAGGAGCTCTTTTCTTTTCTTTTTCTTTCTTTTTTTTTTTTTTTTTAAGATTTTCTTTATTTATTTGAGAGAGGGAGAAAGAGCGCACAAGTGTGGGGTGAGGGAGAAGCCGACTCCCTGCTGAGCAGGGAAGCCAATACTAGCCTGATGTGGGGCTCAATCCCCGGACCTGGGATCATGGCCTGAACCAAAGGCAGATACTTAACTGACTGAGCCACCCAGAAGCCCATAGAAGCCTTTCATCAAACTGTACTCATCTTACAAATTCCCTTGACCTCTCCCCACTACTTCCTACCTCCCCTTCCTCGTGTTAGCCAGACAGCATTCTTGCAAATCTGGAGGTAGGTAAAACCCCACCTGTGTTTGCTCACCCAGCGAAGCAGCTCTCCCCATTCACGGGAACAAGTTACCAGTTAAGTTCTCTTAGGGGACCACGTCTCACAATGATGAACATTTGTTCAGCAGCCACGGAGTCAGGGGCTATGAAAGAACGCTTTGTGTTTTTAAGAGACAGAGGGTCTTTTCCGTGATTTGATAAGACCAGAGGAGCTAAAAATAAAGCCAGGGAGAAAGACCCAGAAGAGCCATCAGAACACACCTTCACTGAAACACACCCCTGCCAATGAAGCATCCTGAATGAGAGTGTGGGTAAGAGTTTGCCGGTGACTCAGGGTAAGGAATGGTGTCACGGACCCTTGTGGGCACCACACAGTATCTAGTCCAGCACTGCGCCCATGGAATCTGAATAAGAAGTTAATTTCCACAGAGAGCTTCCACGCCAGTTCAATCTTGGGAATAATTTTAACCCTTGAGGCGCAAGGGTGCTTTATCAATTCCTTCTCTTCGTTCATCCTTTCATCCATTCAACCAATATTTATTAATACTGGAAAGAGGGTTATTTCTGCTCTGGTGATACTAACCATAGAAAAGTTTCCACCTTTTTGTAATGAGTAAAACAGAAAGTTAACAAATAATTATATAATGTCATGTAATATATAATGCAGGGTATTTGGTAAGTACTATGAAGTTTCCTTACACGAATATGATAAAAGCTAAAATCCTTTTATTTAAAAAAGGAAAGAAAGAAAAGAAGAAAAAAGAAAAGAAAAAAAGAAGTCAGATTCAATGTTGCCTGTGATTTCCAGAGGTTCATGGACCCACAGTATCCCCCACCCCCATGGAACTGTTCTCCAGCAGTGGTTCCCAAGCCCACAGAGAGTTGAACTTAGTACTCATTTGAGTCTGAAATCTTTTTTAAAGTTCCACCAGCGATCACTGCACAACGCTAAGAACCATTGTTTTAAAACATCACTTTTAATGGACATGATGAGAAAAGAAAAGACTATATGATTGACAATTTACATTAATGACAATTTATAGAAGGCTGGCAAAGAGAGACAAGCAGACCGACAAGACACCTGGCTGGGGCCGGCACTGAGTGGGGTGAGCTCGTTAGCATCTACTGTCTGTGGCCTGTCCTAAGAGGGTTCTCCAGCCTGGGGAGCCAGAGTCCAGGGTATAATTGAGGTCATCGTCATTTGTGCAGTTCTCAGGCCAATCACACCCCGTCCTGTTTTGATTTGGTTTGGTTTAGTTTGGTTTCTTTTGTTTAACTCCTGCCCCTTTTATTATTTTTTTTAAGATTTTTTTTTTAAATTTATTTATTTGACAGACAGAGATCACAAGTAGGCAGAGAGGCAGGCAGAGAGAGAGGAAGGGAAGCAGGCTTCCCACCGAGCAGAGAGCCCGACGCGGGGCTCGGTCCCAGGACCCTGGGATCTCAACCCGAGCCGAAGGCAGAGGCTTTAACCCACTGAGCCACCCAGGCACCCCACTCATGCCCCTTTTAAATCAAAATTAAAATCTCATCTCTCAGGGCACCTGGTGGGGGGTCAGTCAGTTAAACGTCTGACTCTTGATTTCAGCTCAGGTCATGATCTCAGGGTCATGGGATCAAGCCCCACACTGAACCCCCAGTTGGGCTCCATAGTCAGTCAATGCAAAGTCTGCTTAAGACTCTCTTCCTCTCCTTCTCCCTCGGCACACTTTCTCTTTCTCTCAAAATAAATAAATAAACAAACCAACCAAAACCCAAACTCATCTCTCCCTAGGGATTCTGAAATCCAGTCCCAGTGGCATGTAATCCTTGGGGAAGAACTGCTGTAATTCAGTGTAATCTCATAAATCAAGTCATTGTTCAACCTAGTTTTTCAGAATGTGTATGATAAAAGGATCAAGATTACGATGATGTGTTTGTGCTCAAGACACTTTTCAGACTCATACACATGATTCATGTCCTTCCTGCCCCTCCTCACCCCTTTGATGCTCTCACTAAATGTAACACTGTACGGCTTACAACCAAGGTTATGCATTTTGTGTTCTCATTGATTTCTAGGGAGAAGAATGAGTGGAGGGGAAAGAGAAGGGGGAATTTGAACAGCAGGGAGTTTTGTGTAAAGATGCAAACACTTGATTTCACTCCCTACCAAAACCCCATTAAAATGCCAGTAAAGAGACTTTTTTAAGGTACAAGCCCACGTGAATGGGGAGAATGGGGAGAGCAGAACACAGCAACAAAATTTGAGAGCTGAGAAGCAGCTAGATAAGGGGTAATTTACCCAGCTGGCCCAAGAAAATGGAGAGAAAATTGAATCCCAAGCTGACAGTGCAGGATGAAAACCACCCCAATTTGTAAGCCAGAATCCCCATAAGGATCATGAACTGGCAGCAGTGGGTACCTCTGGGAGTGGGCGTGAGGGCGAGGGATGCTAAAATTAGAATTGGCTTAAGGTCTGTTTGTGAAACAGTCACATCTCCAGATGACTTCCCCAAATTCCACACAGCCAAGTGACTGCCTCTCCCCCATTCTGGAAAAAGACAGGAAGGGAGGGCAGTTAGCTAGAGCCTCTGGACCCACAGAGGCAGGCACTGCTGAGACCAGGAGGGGCTGAAGCCCGCAGGTACCACCCCGCCCCTCCTAGAAGACCTGCAACTGGATATTTACCCTTTAGGTAAGAGCTTGACAGAGTCACCTCGGATGGTCTGACCAGCTCCAAAGGAAAGACCTAAAGATACTGACCTTGGACTTCCACAAGGAAGGAATCCAAACATGTCAAGGTGAAGTCTACATTTAAAAAGTTCACTTCTAGCCCAGAGCTTTCAATAAGATTCTTCGTTTCCTAGACTTAAATCTCAACAACCCTCCATGGAGTGGGGTAACAATATCCCTATCCCATAGGACTGGTGTAAAGATGAAGGGAGATGGTCCTCATGGGGTCCTTGGAACAGTGCCTGGCACCGTAGGACTTATGCAGATTATTGTTTAAAAATCAGGATTATCAGACATCTAAAGAAAGTCTCTAATAGGACCAGTAGAGACCAAAGCAAACAGAAAATAAAGTTGTTGTGAGATTCTGCTACTGAGCACACAACCCAAACCCCCTCCCCATAATTTATATAAATATAGCTATACAAAAATATATTTCTGTGGAAATACACACAAACACATAATATATTAAAATGTATATATTTTGTGTATATACACACGTATGCACAAAGAGTTCTTGGAAACTGAAAATATAAGAATAAATCTGAAAAAAACTTAATAGAAGCTTAGAAGTTAAAATTGGGGCAGTCTCCTAGAAGGCAAAGTAATACATAAACCAGATGAAAAACTGGACAGAAAGGAGGAGATAATTAAACCAGTCCTGGAGTTCTCATAATCAAGGATGGAAGCTCTGGGAAGTGAGAGAAAGGAGAAAATGGAGAGAAAAAAAAAATCAAAGAACTAATTCAATAAAATTTCCTAGACCTGAGACATTTTCTGGACTAGAAAGCCCATGAGCGCCCAGATGCACCCACAAGGGGCCACAAGGCTGGAAATTTCAAAATGCTGGATTAGAAGGACTCTTCTTCCAGTCTCAACCAGGGGAAAATCAGGTGTAAAATAGCAGAGAATGAGGAGACAGGCAATCTCCCAGCAGTAACCCTGAAGCGAGAAAGTAAAGAAGCCAAGTCTTCAAAATTCTGGAGGGCAATTGTTTCCAAGCTGGAATTCCATGCCTAGAAAACCAACCAAGCAAGACATTCATTCTCTGCATCAATGAACCTTTTTGTGATTATCATTTCACAAGACACGCATATGTACATCAAATCACCACATTGTACACCTTAAATTTATACATTAACTATATCTTAAGCTGGGAAAAATGTAAAACAAAAAAAATGGAAGGATGTACAAAAATTTTTGTTAAGTGGATAATGGAACAAAAATTATTTTGTTGAACATATATTTTTCCAAATAGTTGATTATGGACTTATTAAAATATTAATAAAATATTAATGGATTGATTAAAATATTAATCACGGCTACTCAGGAATACACTGTCTTAAACATGAAATAAAAGAGAAGACGTTTCCACATCATGCAAGTCTGAAGAACGTATGTGCTCCCCCAAAATGAGGGTGTAAACCGAGAGGGAGAAGAGGGATGCAGCAAAGCTGAGGGCCCCCTCCAAGTATGGAGAAGGCCTCCGCTGATAGGGAGCTGAGAACGGCACCTGCAGGGGAAAGCGGCCGGTCCAGCCTGTAGCAGGTGCAACGGCCTTGGGAGCGTGGCTTCGTGCAGATTCCATCAGTGGAAACACTGACCCGTGGGATCCTCTTGAGAGAAGATTCTACAACTGGTGGAAGAATTTGAGGTTGAATTAGAAAACGCTGCTCCACTCCTCAGACAATTCCAGCGCAAACGGAGAGTACCAAAGGGTAATCCCAGGGTAGTGCATGGCTCAGTGGAGCCGAATAATGTAAGAGCGGAGAATAATGTAAGAGCGGATATCGACTCAAGCTGGGCGGGTGTTAGACACGAGGCAGGGGACTGGGCAGGGAGTGCCCATGCGCTGGGGCAGTAGGGAGGGGACTTCAGGGTCTTTAGCACCCCCGGCAGTAAAGCATTAAAGGACACTGAAACCCCAAAAGCGGCAAGTACAATACAGGGATATCATCTAGAGATAGACATGAGAATACAAAAATAATTATCCGAGAGAATAAAAGTGCTTCTGGGGAGAGAGAAATTAGGGGAGGCAAGCGACGAGGGCTGTCTGGGTTTTTTGGAGCAAAGCTAGAAGTGTTTGGTGTTAGAAAATATATCTCGTCGGGGTGTAACTTTCAATAAAGATGGTAACGTAAAAGAAAAGTTCACTAGCGTCGAGTAGGTGATGATTGTGCCTTTCCCTTTGGCATGGAGGCAGAGCCCAATGGCCCTGGAGACAGCCCCCCCCCCCCCCCCCCCGCCCCCGCAGCTTTGTGGTGGCTTTGGTTGCTGTGGTTTTTTTGATTGTTGTTTTCTGCATGCTTTTATAAACTTGAGGCCAAAATCCTACTGTGACCTTGCAGGCCCGACCCTAGGCAATGACAAAGGCATGTCCTGGTGGGCCTCCGTGCAGAAAGCTACCCCTTCCCCAACCCCCATCCCCCAGCAACTGGGGTCCACTGTCCAGAGTCCTGAGAGCCAGTCAGGTACTCAGCCCCAGATGGTTACCTTTCTCTTAAATTTCTGAGATGTTTTCAACACTCTGCTTTATCCCCTTATTGAATTTGGCCCTTACGAAATCCATGCTTTGGACAAAGGTGTACCCCCAGGACGTGCAAAGAGTGTGCTTCCTTCCCTTTTTGGGCCCTCAGCATCCCCATTCAGAAAAGGAAGGGACTGGACCAGAGGGTGTCAAGGGCCCCTTGGTGCATCCAGAAAGTTACTACAGCTTCTCTCCTGAGCCCCTGCAGCATTTCATGACCCACACCCAATGGTTTAGCCCCCAAAGGTTAGCTGGGTTGGTTTGGTAGGATGCTTATTTATTTTGGTTCGTATGTGTGACGTACGTTTGTCTCCTCCAAAGAGATGGACGTTCCCAGAGGGCAGATGCCCACTCTATACTTCCTGCACACAACACCTGCCGCCCCCCAGCCTGGTACGGAGCTGGGTGTCCTGTTCATGGCCAGAAAATCTCCTAAAGAAATCATGATACAGACGCTTTCTGTGGGATAGGATAAGAATTGATACTAACCCTTGGTTTTGCTCTCTCCCGTGTCCCCAGCTCCTGGAACAGCACCTGACGCATAGTGAGTGCTCAAAACAAATTTTGTTGGCTGGAAGAATCCAAAGGAAAGCCTGGAATGGAATTGGGTGTCTAGACACACTAAAGCATTGGGGAGCGGTACGCTAGAAAAAGCTGTTGTTGTGGGGGGGGGGTGCCTCACTCCAGTAAGTGACTTGAGTGAACAGCAGGAAAAGGAATGCAAAGCCATTTACCTTCTGGCCAATACTCCCAAGGGCAGAGTGTAAATACTCAATCCCCTCTGAAAGACGGTTTAGCTAAATATTTAAAGCCTTACACATATGCATTACCAACTATTTCCTGTCTAAGAAATCGTTTGTTAAGGAATATCGCAGAGGTAGGCACAAGATGAAAGAATAAGAATTTTTATTGCAGCATTATTTGTAACGCGGAAAAGGGGGAGGCAACCTAAATGTTTAATAAAGGACTGGTCACAAGAAAATGTTTACTAAACACTATAAGTTGCTTAACGAAGAGAAGAGAGTCCGACAAAATTCAGTGTGCCTTTGCTTTGTGATAAAAGATATATATATGTATCCACATTCAGGTAGATATGTACATAGCTATCCAAATAGAAAAATACTGGAAAGATTCATATGAAATGATCACAGTATGAGAGAATTAAAAGGTTTTTTTTTTTTTTTTGCCTTTGTGCTTTTCTTGTATTTTTAAAGTTTGCATTGCTTTTGTATTTAAGGACAAAATATATTTGTATTTCTTTAAATGACATTACATGGCATGGCTATCCGAGTTTAGGTAGGCAACAATATTGGTGGATAACTACATGAATGTTAATAACACTCTGACGGACATCAGGAAATTAGGGAGACTCACAAAGCCTTGCCCCCTATTTTGAGAGATATGGGAATTTATTCTGGACATACTTAACAGCTAAAAAAAAAAAAAAAGTGTGATTCTAAATGATGTGCCAATTAAATTTAAAGAGTGTCCCTTGTCCATCAGGGGATAGAGATGTTAAAAGCCAGAAGTAAGAAAACTGAGCCCATTTTTAATGGGGGGGGGCCAGACCCAGAGGGGGCCACTTAGGCAGGGAGGAGCAAACAGCGAAGTAGCTTGAGACAAGTCATTAAACGTCTATTGTGCACACCGCGCTCTGTGGCAGGTGCTCTGAGAGATATTAGGGAAGCAAAAGACCAGTTTATAGTCTAATTAGAAAGACAAGCCTAGCACTTATAAAACCATTAAAGACAAAGGCTAGACGGGATTGTTTATAATTAGGGCTAAATAGTGAGTTCAGTCAAGTGCTCTGACAATAGTCTGGATTTTAAATATTTTAAGATGCTTCTAATATATATATATGTATATTTAAACAGAATTTCATTAAGAATTCAAATGGGCTAAAAATAAGCAAGGATTAAACATTAGAGAAGCAGGACACATTCTGGTATCTCTATGATTTTATATATAACCTCCTGGTAAGGATGTCCCAGGAGATCAGCATCTTGGACAAGAAAGACGCCAGAGCACTTAAGTTTGTGAGGGGACCAGACAAGGGGGCTCACCCCCTTTCTCCCAGGAAAGTCTGATGGACAGGAGAGATCTAGGAGGCCCAAAGACTCAAGGTCCAGAGGCTGCTAATGGATTGAGAGGGTGGTGGGGCAGGAAGGAACTCAGAGTTTTAAGGAGATTGGATGCGACAGACATTGATACGTGATAACAAGGGCAGAGACCCGGAAGCTGCTGCAACATCTGGGGGTCTTGATAGAGAGGGGTGCTGGCAAGGAGTTGGCGCTCCTCAGTGTCCTCCCTGCCTCCAGACTGACCATCTCCTAAGCCTGACCCCACAGTAAAAACACCATTTGCTCAAAAGTCAGAGGGCATAAGACTCAGATCAGGATTCCCCCCACTTGATGTCAACATGATACCCATCCCTGTCCATGAAATAACTTAGCCAATACGTAAGACAAGAATCAAAGGAGGAACTAAGAAAAAGTCATCTGTAATCCTCATCGGAGAGGGTTGCCAGATTTAGCAAAGAAAAATAGAAAAGCAATATCTGGGCTGTTTATATGTTTAGAAAGTATTCATTGTTTCTCTGTAATTCAAATTTAACTGGGCGCCCTCTAGATCAGCCCCCAATCCTGCCATCAGAGGTGACAACCACTGGGGGCTCCGCTTGCCACCCCAGCCCATTTCTGAATTCCCTTCAGCCTTGGCCTTTCCTTTAGCACGTGGGATTCTGCGCCTTCAACCAAATTTAGCTGAACCCTGATGGAAGTTGTGGAAGGGCTGTCGTGAATTTGTCTTGGGCCCTGCCCCTCAGCAGGCACCTCAGAGAGCAGGCTTGGTGGGGGGAGGGGGTGTCTGTCACAGCCTCCCGGGCATCTCTGCTTCCAGGCCCACCCAATCCCACAGCCCTTGACACCAGTCTAGGGAACACCACATATCCCACCCCTCACCTCCCCCGCAAGAAGTCAGACACCAGGCCCGGTGCACCCCCATTAGGCCAAGCCAGCACATGCTCAGCTTGGCTCCCCGTTTGGCCACTTCCAACATGAGCAGCCCTCACGCTACCGAGCCACCAGGACACAAAAAGGGATTGGAGGGAGCCTTGACCCCACACACTCTGTATCCACGTCCCCCCTCCCACACGTAGGCACTCCCAGTCAGGCTCTGGGTGGCCCGTCCCTTAGAAATGCCCTCCTGCTCCTCCCCCTCCCTTCGGCCTCCACAAATCTCCTTTACCTCAAGCCAAAGACTTGGGCTGCAGGACCCCTCAAAACTCTCTTTTTCAGCCCCTGTGCAGGAGCAGAGCGGTCAAGGGTTAGTGAGCTATTCCAGGGGCGGGGTGAGGACAGGCAAAACAAAGGGGAGGAGGTCAGAGGGCTAGCTTCTTTGTTCTTTCTCTGCCATGAGGTCACATCTATTTAGTTTGCTTTTATCAGAATATTTTGGGCGCTCCAGATTTCCTTGCCCCATTCCCGCCTGCAACCTCACTCTCTCTTTTGCATATCACCACGGGGGGGTTCGCATCTTCCATATATTGAACCAAGTGTTTTGGTTTCCATTCCTTCCTTTTTTAATGAATAGCTGTGCTCCAGGGAAATTTATTTCAGAATATCATTTCCTGTTTGCAACTTCAGAAGGTTGGGGGTGGATATTGCTGAGAGCCAAGTTAGTCAATAAGGCTAGGGAAAAAAACAAAACAAAAAACCCCCGAAACATCAGACCCACCTTAGGGTCATTACTAAAGCAATCCCTGTCAATTCTGCACCCCAGATATTGACACATACAAGTGTTTAGGAAACCAGAAGCCGCTTTCCCACTGAATTAAGCAGGTACTCACTAAAATAATTACCTGATTTCACAGGAATCAGCTATTAACTCCAATCCCAAATTCAATTCTTTAGATGCTAGGCATGCGATTAAGTATTCCTAAATGTAATCCTTTAATCCACCTTAATCTCCACCTGCCCCCACCTCATTTGACTACTGAAATGGAAAAATCCATCTGTGCTGCTGTTCCGAAGCCAATCCCAAGACGCCCCTTGGTCTTCCTGGGGAGGGTTAATTGGCAGGGAAGAGGATTCAAAGCAGCCCTGATGTTGAATTCATTTGCTCTGGATGCATTCGGGGTTTAGCATGGGCCACCAAAACCCAAACTAAAATAAGCAAGAGTGCCCAGTTTGGTACACATAATAACTTCACTTTACAACTTTTTTTTGTTTCCTTTTTCTTATTTTTAAAAACATTACATGATCCACCTGCTCTTTGTTTAAAAAACAAACCCTCAAAATCGTACCAAACTATGAGAAATAAAAAGCAATCATGGTTCCTCAATTGCAAATTTCAAACGAAAGAAACCCCTTTTGATAGTTTGTAGGTATCCTCCCGCCTCTGATTTTCCAAAGGCAGTGGACCCGCCCTAGTGCCCTCACACACACCTTGGAAGGTCAGAAATGGGGCTTTGAGCCTCCCAGAGGCAGGTAAGCAGCCTCCCTGACATTCCTCCATGGAGTGGTTGCGGTTTCCAAGTAGAAATAGATACTGCGGTGTTTGAGGACATCTGGAGGAGGCAAAGGTGAGGAGATCTGCAGCTGCTCCTCAAGGCCAGAGGCAAAGGCATTCCTTGATAAAGCAGACGGTGGAGAGTCCTGCTCACTCCAGCTCCCCACGTCCCACCTGCCCAGCTGCAGGACCCTCCCTACAAGGATCTCTGATGGGAGTCACCGGGCCAAACACTACCTTCTTGTCCTGCCTCCAACTACCCCCGCCTCCTGCCCTCTCTACGCCCCCCCCCCACCCCCACGCCCCAGCTCTTGGCTGGGAACTTGGGACAGGTTATTTCACTTTTTCATCCTCAGCTGTGCTGTATCGAGTTGAGAAGATACATATTTTATATCCAAAGGCAGGAGGCTCATGATGCTGGCCCCTGAGAGAGAAGAGAAGGGAACCAGAAGACCAAGGAAATCCAAGACCCATTCTTACTGGGACCGAGCACACTGGCTGTTGCCGCAGAGCCCCTCACTGCGCCCCACTGCTGCAGGATGCGGTCCCGGACCCTTCGCAGCCTCCCCACCGCCAGTCCAAACAGTCACCCTGACACTCAGGCAAGCATGTGAGTCTCTGCCAGCTCCCCTCACAGGGCCTGCTGTCTTATACCTCCCTCTGGCTTTGGGGTTTTGCTCAAATCCATCGGTCAACCAGGCGGCAGGGGGTGGCATTTCCGGGTGCCGACAACAGGCTGGAGTGTGTGACGGCTGCGTGATCCAGACAAGACCAGCATAGTCAGTCCCCACGGTGCCCAGCGGACATGTGTGCTGCTCTCTTCTGCCATCTGCCCAGACCCTGAAGACCTTTGAGTCTGACATTGCTGATCATCTTACCCCATGCCAGGCACTTGGACGCAACCTAACCCCCACACCTGCAGAAATGCGAACAGACCCCTCACCAAGGGCCACACCAAGCCTGTCGCCCCTGGTCTCCAGCCCCAGAAGCCGGAAGGGCAATGTCCCCCCTGGTAATGAGGTTTGTCTAGTAGGAGCCTCCGCCTGTGCAACCCCTGACCCTTCCCTAGAATCTCGTCCCTTCCTCTCCCTCATTCCCCTGCTTTATCCCCTCCCCCACCCTCTCCCAGCAGAATCTGGGCAGCACAACTGATCCACACAAATGCCTCTGAAGCTGGGGGCCAACTGCCTTTCCCTCAGTGCCCCCCACCATGGTGGTCCGCTATTAATAAGCTGTCACAGACCAGCTGACGCCTCAGCACATTTAAGCACCCGCCTCTACAGGTTGCCTTTCTGCTTCCTCTGGGCTGTTCCCTAACTCCTCTCCTGTTTCCCCAATGCCTATGCCGACATTTTGCTGAAAGCTAGAGAGGTATCATTCCAGTAACTCGGGACGAAGATGGTGCCAGAGCACAAGACCACTCACCTCACTCCTCTGAGAAGGCACCAGCCCCGAGGCCATGACTGAGAGCCGGTTCACCACTGTCATGGCTCTGCTGTGGGGAGGGTGGGCCTCGGGAGTGGGGTTCTCTAACTCAAGCAGGCATCAGAAACACCTGCCAGGCCTGTTGAGACCCAGACACCTGGGCCCCACCCACAGCGTCTGATTCTAGGAGATGTGGGGTGAGTGAGGTCAGAGAATTTGCCTCTCTAACCAGTTCCCGGTGCTGATGCTGCTGGTCCAGGGAACACATTTTGAGAACCAGCAATCTCCTGTCCTCCAGAGAAACCTGAGTCTTCCTCAAGCACCCCCCACCCCCCTCCACACACGCGCATGCGTACACACACACACCATCAACCTTATGGAGGAGAGAGTGTCCCTACAGGAAGGTTAGGGTCCTTAGCACCTGCTGCTTAATCTGTGAGGCTGAATCTGGGCTCTTCTGACTCCTGCCCTTTCCCTTCTCCCTTCGCTCTCATTTTTCCTATCTTGCCGACTTTCTATTTCATCTCTCCCCACTATGGCTTTGTGTCTCTGTCTCTGGGCCTCTCCCTGCACACACACACTTCCCTAGTGATGAGTTGGCATGGGATTTATAGAGTGAGCTCTCAGCCATCTGGAGACGCTGGGCGCCCTGACTGGCATATGTTAGAATACGGGCGGCGGAAAGACTCTGGGCAAAGAGACCAATTTGTTAATTTAATTGAGTTGCAAATAATCAGGAAGCCAACAGGGTTTGTGTGAAACCTATTAGGTGCTCTCAGAATCAGCGGCAGGGCAGGGTCCTGAGAGGAGGCCAGGCTCTAGAGGCCTGTCTTTTCCAACAGCAAGGGGCATGTGGAAAGGCCCCTGCCTTGTGCTGCTTCCTGGTAGTGCAGGGGGAACCTCTGTTGAGGCTCATCACATCCATGGAGACTCCCCTCCCCTTTACCAGGCTAGTAGCTTCCTTCCTTTCTCCAGAGACTCACCCCCAGGGTGAATGAGTACCATCTGCCTTAGGAGCTTTGTTCCCCCCCTGCTGGGGAGCAGCCCCAAGCCAATGATTGGCTTACTTAGGATACAAAAGCTGGGCCACTTATAGTAAGTGTCTGCCTGGAACTGAGGGGTTTCCTGGGATGAAGGAAAACAGATAGTCCTGGGCAACCCAGCAGATCGTCACTTTAGCATTACTTCAAGGTCGAGCTAATTTTTTTAAAAGATTTTTATTTATTTGACAGAGAGAGAGAAAGGAGGGGCGGGGCAAAGGGAGAGGGAGAAGCAAACTCCTAACTGAGCAGGGTGCCCCATGTGGAGCTCAATCCCAGGACCCTGAGGTCATGACCTGAGCTGAAGGCAGACACTTAATTGACTGAGCCATCCAGGTGGCCCAAGGTCAAGCTAATTTGGCTATGCATGTGCTCCAGGCCTCTCCCTGGGTCTGGACTCCTACAAGACTCCAGAAAAGACTTCCTTGCTCATCTACTTCCCAACCAGTCCTGTTTCCCTTACTCCTCAGAGCACTCCCCAATCAATCGTGCATGCCAAATCCTTGCCTCAAGCTCTGCTTCTGGTGAACCCCACCTAGACATCCATCTCCCTCCCCTATCACCACCATGAACGAACTACAAATGCAGAGGAGGTCCTTCAGTACTTCTATTGGCTTTGGTGATAAGGAATGTTCAGAACAGGAATAAAAAAAAATAATAATGAGATTTATTGATTTTCAGGGGACTTCTTAGTTTCACTAGGCTGCCCTCTAATTCCAGCTAGCTGTCAAAAAACTTGTGCCTTAGTTGCACAGAAAGTGGAGGGCTTGAGGCCAGGAACATCTTTCTCTACCTTTGTGTTAAGTACTTAATGTGTAATCAACGCTGCTGTCAGCTCTGTGAGGGAAAGAGAAATGAGTAAGACAGAGGCCCCACCCTCCTGTGTGGCTGTGTTGATAAGACCATTGCACCCACAAAATCTTAGAAGAGCACAAGGGGTAAGTGTTTGCTGAGGTGGCAAGGGCACATGAGTTCAGAGGAAGGATTACCCGGGTAGGTTGAGGGATACCAGGCAGGCTTCCTGGAATAGGGGTTGCAGCTGTGCCCTGAAGGGGTAAATAGTCATGACACGTGAAAAGAAGAGAGAACAGAGATGTTCCCAGAAGCCATACCTCCGGCAGGGAGACATGGGCTATACTTGGGATCCTGGAAGGGGACATTTTTCTGGAGGGAAGGCTTGCATGGGGAAGGAGGAGTTAGAGTCTGCAGACCTTGGCTCAGTGCTGAGGAGTTGGTGTCCCTCTCTGTGGGCGGCAGGATGAGAATGGTTCCCGGAAAACTCCTGGGAAAGAACAGACCGGCCAAACCTCAGATAACTGAGAGCACCACCTTCTCTCTGAGGGATGCCGGCCCCTGACTAGGAGGCTTGGTCAGTCACACAGGGAGCTGGGGACCTAGACGGGCCTAGTCTCTCCCCTCACTTCTCTAGGACATAGCTGTAAGAACATTTGCAAAGAATCATAAGCAGGAGATGCTCCCCCCTTTCCTCCTCCCTCTAGAAAGCCCTCTTGTCTCTCATCTCTGCTGACCTGAATTACTGCTAATTCTGGTCTGTGTGCCTTCCTGACCCTCCTGGACATCACTGCAGATTGCTCTCCCTGAAACAGGTCCCGCTCCATGTAGACGACATTAGAGTCTCCCTACTGCCTTCCTCAGATTAGCTTCCAAAGCCCTTTACCCTCCAAACCCCTTTTGTTTCCCCTCCATCCCCTACTTAGCATTTCCCCCACAGCCCTGGGTTCAGTCAAGCAGGTCATGACCCAAGACACCTCATAGGTCCTTGCTTTGAGTCCTTGTTCAAACTTTCTTTCTACCAGAATACCTCACTCCTTTTCTGGGCCCGATTCCACTCCTTCTTCTCAGTGCCCCCCAAACATCTTCTCATAGTAGCCACACAGGGCTTGCCCTCTCTAAATTTCTACAGCCTTGGTGGGGAGGATTGTCTGCAAAGATGGCTGTCCACAGGCGCTCCCATTTCTGCATGCATCCGGTGCTCTTCCCATCCAAATCTGTGGTCTATCTGCGGACCTCTAGGAACCCAAGCTGGCTTCATGACTTGCTTTGACCTATAGAACTCAGCAGAAGCAATCAATCCTGTGACAGTCTGGGATGAGACCTCAAGAGACCTTGTACTTCTGCTTTTAGAGCCTTAGAGGCCAGAGAAACCGATGAAGAAGTCTGACTACCCTCTAGAGAGAGAGGCCCGGCTGGGACCTGGCCAGCCCAGTGGGAAAGTCAGATGGGCCCTTATCCCCCCCAGTCAAGCTGCCCCAACAGACCCATGAGAACAATGACAGGCCTCCCTGCTGAGCCCTGCCACACTGCAGAGTCATGAGCAAACTCATGGCTGTGGTTTTAGGGTGTCTGGAGTCAAGTCCTACTTTGATCTGAATCTCGGCTCTGCGATTTAGCAAGCACTGTGGAAAGTGCTCTCCAGAACCAGGCTTTGTGCTAAGTCCCCAACATATACTATCTCACAGAATGGGGACCATGATTGTCCCTATCACATAGGGAGCAAATAAGTGATTTTCCCAGGCCCACACCTAGTAAGTGATGAAACTGGACCATCCCCTGAGCCTGAAGTTCAGAGGCCAGATTCCTAATGACTGCTTGCTAGTGACATGAGCTGTGTGACCACGAGTGAGTATTTAACTTCTCTGGGCCTCCTTCTCCTCAACTGTGGGATATAGAGACAAATAAAGAGCTGGTCGGTGGTTTATAAAGATTAAATGTGATGGCTCACATATGGGCTGGGCACTGAGCAATTGCTCATGAAATTCTGGTTCCCTTTCCCCTGATATGATGTAGAAACAGCCTCCCAGCCTCCTCCCAACAGAGACTGTTGAAATCCTGAAACCTCAAGTCTTAACGTATAAACAACAGTGCCAGGCTAAGCCACAAAAACTTATTTAGACCAGAAGGCACCAGAGACTCTGTACGAGTGCATGGGAATAAAGATATTAGTTGAAAATAATATTGATAATTAAGCAAAGTGATTAGGAAAGGGGTTTGTGTTTTTCTTATTAATAGCCTGACGGGAGCGGGGTGATGAGGAAGGGCCATGCCAGCCTTGAACTTGAGCTCCAGGAAAACACAAACATTGCATGCTGGTGTGGGGAAATGTTGCTGGCTGTTCGAAAGCAGGGAGGGGAACTGGTCACAAATGCGAACTTGAGGCTTGAACTCCATCCTCTGTCTTTCTGCCCCTTACGAAGTGGCTGGCAGGGTTTGTGCTGATGATCTACTGCGGCTCAGTGTGGCCATGAATGATTCCCTTATACCTGCTTCCGTGCCCATGGGTGCCTGTCTCTTGGCCCCAGAAGGCGTTCGTCACGATTGTTTACCGCCACCCTGGGCCTGGGGTATAAAACCAACAGTTACAGTGACATGACCTACAGCAGAACTGCATTGGCTGCTAACTTGCTTCTTTACTAGACCTTATGGCGGTCTTGTGTTTGTTCGCCCGTGGCTCACTTCATCATCCACTGTCCCTAATTTGTCAACAGAAGAACTTCACACTCAACAAATCCATTTGTTCATAGCTCAGAGTTTGTCTTCTTTTTTGTTGGTTTTATACCAGTATTTTCAGATACATTTATAACCCTTCAGCATCCTTACGATTTTAGCATCTGCTCGAAAAGGGACCTTGGGGGCGCCTGGGTGGCTCAGTTGGTTGGGCAACTGCCTTCAGCTCGGGTCATGATTCTGGAGTCCCAGGATCGAGTCCCACATCGGGCTCCCTGCTCAGCGGGGAGTCTGCTTCTCCCACTGACCTCTCTCCTCTCGTGCTCTCTCTCATGCTCTCTCTCTCTCAAATAATTAAATAAAATCTTTAAAAATAAATAAATAAAAAATAAAAATAAAAAAGAAAAGGGACCTTGGCTTTGTTGCACAGCACGTTCTCTGGATTTAGGTCTTTGTCATGCTGAAAGTTTGTAGAATGGATAAACAAAGCGTGTTGACCCACATCACAGAATAGTACGCGACCACGAAATGAACACATGGAAGGATGAATCTCATGAACGTAACGTGGCGGGAAAGGAAGTCAGATACAGAAGAACAGACATGGTAATGATTTAGCGATGCACTCTTGCACGGGAAAGGCGTAAGAAACGTGAGCAAGGGTTACTCTGAGAGTCACCGGGATGGACCCGGATGCCTCAGGGACCCTGGTGACGTTCCACTTCACGACCTGATGGTGGTTATGCATTTTTGTTTTAGAATATTTTGTTAGGTCTTATAACTATGTGCTTTTTATAATGGAGAGGGTTGAAAACAATCGTATTCTGAAGTGAGTAGGAATTTAATAGGAACAGATTCTGTTCCATTTGTCAATTATATGCTTCCTGATTTATCATTTCACGTTTACCTCTGGGTTTGCCAACTAAGCTTAACTGAAATCCATCCAACCATCAGATAAATTGGAAGATGGGGACTTCAAAATCTGCAGGCTGCTGATTCCTGGTAGGCATTTGCTAAATGATAAGCATTGAGCTAGGTGGGTGTATCAGTCACCTGAGAAACAGAGCTAGTAGAATGTATATGTACACAGATATAATTATTAGAAGGAATTGGCTTACATGATTATGGAGGCTGAGCCAGTAGGTAGGAGACAAGTTTGAGGTTGTCTGAAGGCTGTCTGGTATAGAACCAGAAAGAAGAAAATTCAAAGAATTTTCAAAGAATTCAAAGAAGAAGTTCAAAGGCATTTTGCTAGGGGTACCTGGGTGGCTCAGACGGTTAAACATCTGCCTTCATCTCAGGTCATGATCCCAGGACCCTGGTATGGAGCACTGTGTTGGGCTCTCTGCTTAGCATGGAGCTTGTTTTTCCCGCTCCCTGCCGCTTTGGCTGCTTGTGCTCTCTCTCTCTCTGTCAAATAAATAAATAAATAAGATCTTAAGAAAAGGAAAACGAAAACAAAGGCAGTGTGCTGGAGATTTCTCTCTTGCTTAAGGTCAGTCCTTGTTTTATTAAGACCTTCAACTGATTAGATGAGGCCCACTCATATTCTGGAAGACAATCTGCTTTACTTAAAGTCCCCTGATTTAAATGTTACTATCATGTAAAAAAAATCCTCGTAGAGGGGAACCTGGGTGGCTTAGTGGGTTAAAGCCTCTGCCTTCAGCTCAGGTCATGATCCCAGGGTCCTGGGATCGAGCCCCGCATCGGGCTCTCTGCTTAGCAGGGAGCCTGCTTCCTCCTCTCTCTCTGCCTGCCTCTCTGCCTACTTGTGATCTCTGTCTGTCAAAAAAAAAAAAAAAAAATCCTCGTAGGAACACCCAGAATAATGTTTGACAAATACCAGCATCCTGGCCCAGCCAAATTAATGAATAAACTGAACTATCATAGTAGGTGTCACATGCTACCTGATTCACTCCTCATGTGGCCTCATGAGTTGATTATTTCTAGCCCCGTTTGTACACAGCATTCACAGACCCTGTCTGAGGTTGCACAGTAGGTGAGCAACAGAGGCAGGAATTAAATAGAAGTCGGTGTGACACCAAATAGGAGTGGTAAGAAAGCTTTTTTTTTCTTTTTTGGCATGAGACTCAATCCAGGAAAAATTTAAATATTTATGGGTACATATGGTCATCCCAAAGGAAAACAACTTGAGTGAATCACATGGGGAAACTTGTATTTTATTTTTATTTTTTATTTATTTATTTTTAAAGATTTTGTTTATTTATTTGACAGAGATCACAAGTAGGCAGAGAGAGGCCGGGGGCGGGGGAGCAGGCTCCTTGCTGAGCAGAGAGCCTGATGCTTGAACCCAGGACCCTGAGTTCATGACCTGAGCCTAAAGCAGAGGCTTAAACCCGCTGAGCCACCCAGGTGCCCCCAAAAATGTATTAAAATATAATGATCCAACTTGTTGATGGGAAATGGCCTCTGGTTTTTAGTCATAAAAATTTCGTCTCTGGACATCCTTGAGAGGAAGCAGCTTTCTAGTGTTTCACCCTGTGGTGGAAGCGAAGTGGGTCGTGTGGCACGTTCTGCGCTCTGTCTGGTACATACCAGAAAGGCGACCAGGGACAAGCGGGCTTCACGTCAGATGGAAGAGGATTCAACTGAGTAGGTATGCTGGCAGAAATTTCTAGGTGCCGGCCAAGGCTTCCGCGGCTGATGGCTCTGGCTTTTTATCACATCTAACCTCACTTCAAAACTCAAGGCGTGCCTTTCCCTAGAGGAAGAGCGTTATTAGCATGGCACTTAACCTTTAATCAACCTTGACCTGAATGCTCTTTGGAGGCTGCGAATGCCACACACCAAGAAAGGCAGCGAGAAGCAGAGGAGAGGATATGGGGAGAGAGAGTTCAGATGGGAGAAAAGAGAAGAGGCAGAAGAGATGTTTTCTGAGAAAAATGGGAAAGAGAATGGAAGCTGGTGAAGGATGTCTGAATTTTTAGAAAGGAACTATGATGGGATTGATGGGGCCTGAGAGTGAGGACAATCAGGGGACAGGATGAGGGAAGCAGGACAAGGGTGTGTTCCCCTGCAGAAGGAAGAAAGATGGCATCTGCAGAGCTGAGGCTGGGCAGTTCCGGGACCACAGGCCAGCTGGAGACGTTGCAGGGGTGGGGGGAGGCTATGGGCAGCTATCCTGGTGTGTTAAAGAGCATGGGCTTTAGAATCAATTAAAAAAAAATCACTGTAAATTCAACCTAAAATAAGGTCACTACAGCACCATCACCAACATTACCGGCAACCCGTGTTTCTGGGATATTGTATTCTGTGATGTCTGTCAAAAGAGAATCCTTTTGCATCAGCTTGCAGGAGAATTAGATATGATAGGAAGTATGAAGCCCCACGCACGGAGTTGGCTCCTTTCTTTCTTTCCTGTCTCATCTTGGGTGTTCGTAGCTTTGCCACTTTTCACGCTGTTAGTCACTGTTCCGTGTCTGTAATCTTCTCTCTTGGGGGAGACAGAAGCACCTGGAGGCAGGAAACGGGGTTCTGTGTGTGCAGGGAGAGCAGAAAGAGGGGGTCTGGGAATCAGACAGTGAGTGAACTCCTGGTGCTCCCGTTGGTGGACGGTGACCCTGGGCACAGCACTGACCTCAGAATCCTATTTCTTTCTCGCCTGCAGGGTGGGTTTCTAACACCTGCCTTGAAGGGTTCATGTGAGCATTAGGAAGAATGGATGCTCAGGTCCTGTCTATGTTGTCTCTAAACAAATGTTTGTCCCCAGTAAGTCCAAGTAAATGTTCAATAAGTAACTGGGGAATGAAATTTTGTCAAGCCCTGTCCCTAGGTGAGTTGGATTTCCAGTGTCCGCCAATGAAAACCCCCCTTGGGTTGTGTGGGTGGGAGGTCCTCTAACCACGGAGCGCTGGCACAGGACCCCAGCCTCTGCCTGGGAGAGGTCTGCGGGATCCCCGCGTCATCCGTGGTTGCAGGTGCTGATGCCCCCGGATGAGGCAACCCTCAGACTAGCCCACACCACCCCTCCACTCTGTGGGGTCACAGAGGTACTTCCTTCCTCCTCTTCTGACTTTGAAACGCTGAGATCTGATGGAAAATTAAAACCCATTTTGTCAGATTCCCCAGAGATGAAAGGGAGTCTGGAGTAGATGTGGACACTGTAATTAGTCCCCACCAGGCCCCGGAGACAACAGCTCCCAGCCTCTGATCCCAGGGCTTGGAAGCCACATGCTTTCCAGAAGTGGCCAGGCCAGGAGAATCCACCTACCCTTTCCAGCACAGACATCATAAGCTCTTAGAGGGGCTCTGGGCTGGTCTGCTTCTGTCCTGCTCATGGTCTCTGTGTGGGCAGGACTCTCTCCTCTCTGACATAAGGGTGTCTAAGCAAGGATGAGCTTGATTTCCTTCAATTAACCTCTCAGCTCAGGTCCTGCTCCTCTGTTTGGACTCTGGCCCCAATGCACTCTTACTCTTCTCCTCTTCCTCCTCCCCCTCCTTCATTTTTTTAAGGTTTATTGACTTTATTTTTAAGATTTTATTTATTTATTTGACAGAGAGAGAGAGAGATCACAAATACGCAGAGAGGCGGGGGTCAGGTGGTGGGGGAAGCAGGCTCCCTGCTGATCCCAGGCTCGATCCCAGGACCCTGAGATCATGACCCGAGCTGAAGGCAGAGGCTTTAACCCACTGAGCCACCCAGGCACCCCGGTTTATTGATTTATTTGAGGGGAATGGAAGCAGCAGGAGGGGGAGAAGGAGAGCAAGAATCTCAGGCAGGCTGTGCTGAGGGCAGAACCCAACATGGGGCGGATCCCACAACTGTGAGATCAGGATCTGAACCAAAACCAAGAGCGAACCCTTAACCAACTGGCCCACCCAGGCATCCCATCCCAGTTCACTATCTTGAGTGTGTGGAAAAAACCCTCTGGCCAATCCAAACACTTCCCAAACCTTCAACAGTGTTCAGATCCCCCTCCTCCATGCACCCTACCCTGACCCCTCCAGCTCTGACTCACCAGCCTCTCTTCTGACTGCTAGCTCGTTGGAGGCACCCGGTTTGGCCCATGGTTGTACACTCGTGCTGTTTAATCTTCTACACGAGGGAGTCTGGGCTTCTGAACTCGTAAGCAGGCACCATGAGTCTTTTTTTTGTTATTTCCCATCCCTGCTCAGATCAAGGCCATCAGCCTTGTCCCAACCATGCTCTTCTGGGCCCTGAGCCCCTGTAGCAGCCTTTCAAGTGGTTTTCTGCTTCTGTTCCCGCCCTAGCACAACCCATTCACCTGGCCAGAGGGCTCTCTTCCAAAAGCAACACTGACGATCTCAGTCTCGCTCACCTGGTCCCCATCCCCAGAGGCTCCAGTGGCTTGGTGATGCCCTCAGCGCTGTTCCCAAGTCCTCTCTGGACCCACACTGATCAGCCAGACAGAACAGTAGTTACCGGCTCAGTGTTGATCTTCCCTGGTAATTCTCAGCCCTCAGTGAGGGCTGGGCCTGTGGCTGACTTGGCTACCACTCCATGTTCAGGGCCTGGCCTGCGACCTGGCACACCAACACATTTTTGCTGAATGAGCGATTGCATGATTGAAGAAATGACCCCGTGTGGTCATGAGATGGCCATCAAGCCATCGGATTTAGTGTCTCCCTTCCATTGAGCATTCTGTCTTAGATCTCTAGCAAGGGGTTTTGCATGCACACGGCTTATTGAGGAAGGG
This sequence comes from Lutra lutra, assembly GCF_902655055.1. NCBI lineage: Eukaryota > Metazoa > Chordata > Mammalia > Carnivora > Mustelidae > Lutra > Lutra lutra. The sequence goes on along the minus strand of NC_062289.1, from coordinate 26,492,774 downwards.
TGCCGTGGGAAACTGGTGAGGGAGTGGAGGGGAGCCGAGGGGGGTGGCATGCAAATTACTTTTGCATTTGTCCACAGTTCATGGCCCAGAGCGCCTAAAACTCTTGGGATTTCTTGAGGGATCTGTCTTTTGTTATTCATAAGGACCCCCTTTCCCAACCACCCCTGAGTTTGTGCTATCGAGGGGACTCTTCAAGAACCCCAGGTAGCTTTAGGATGGACACGTGATCAGAGTGTTGGCCCCATCTCGGCATCACCCCCCACGTCCAGGGAGGGGAGTGGGGCTGGCTGTTGAGCTCCACCATGGATGGCCAATCAGTCATGTTTACGTGATGAAAGTTGGATAAACATTCTTGAACAGTGAGGTTCAGGGAAGTCCCTAGTTGTACTGGGAGGGTGTTATACCCCAACTCCATGGGGATAGAGGCTCCTGTTCCCCAGATCCTTCTGGGCCTTGCCCTATCTGCCTCTTTATGCAGCTAGAGCTCCTCCAGCCCATTGGGCTGTTGGGTAATCATTCCCTCCCCCACATCAATGGAGCAACGAACTTGTGCCCAGCCCAGGAGACAATAAAGACACAGGACATGGTCTGTCCTCTTGGGTTGTTTTTTTTTTCCTCTTGACAGGGTCACCTTCTGATGTTTCAAGAGCAGAGTAGGAAGTGGTTTGCAAGAATTTTATTACTTCTTTTCTAAAGTTTTCAATATATTTTCAATTGAGATAGCATTGATATGCAACATTATATTAGTTTCAGGCATACAATGTAATGAGCCAATATTCATGTATATTGCAAAATGATCACCACAGCAAGTGTAGTTCAGAATCTTCATACTCTGTAGTTGTAAAAAAGTTTTTTCTTGGGATGAGTATTTTTTTTAAGATCTTACTTTTATTTATTTTTAAGATCTTATTTATTTATTTATTTTGACACAGAGAGAGAGAGAGAGACAGCAAGAGAGGGAACACAAGCAGGGGGAGCGGGAGAGGGAGAAGCAGGCTTCTCGCTGAGCAGGGAGCCCATTGCCGGACTGGATCCCAGGACTCTGGGATCATGACTTGAGCCAAAGTCAGACACTTAACGACTGAGCCGCCCAGGCACACCAAGATTTTGTTTGTAAATAATCACTACGCCCCACTTGGGCTCCAACTTAGAACCCCGAGATCAAGAGCCATGTGTTCTGCTGACTGAGCTAGCCAGGTGCCCCTCTGATGAGGGTTTTTAAGCTCTAATCTCAGCAACCTTCAAATATACCACATACAAAATCATGAACGAGGGTCACCGTGCTGTCCATTACATTCCCAGGGCTTCCTTTATAACTAGAAGTTTGTACTGGTGCTTTGTTATTAATAATAAAGCACTGGAACATGGAGATAATTTCCTTTTAAAAAAGAAATGACAGCACATCATCTCAAAATAACGCCTGTCTCCCTTCCTTCTGTGTTGAGATTTTTTTCTTGAGCCATCAAGAATGGGGTGGGGGACGAGCCTGCATCCTGAGTGCCCCAGGGATGGTGCACTGGACTGCGAGTGCCATCTGAGAACCGCCGCAGCTGTGGGGACGTGGGCATCCCTTGCGAGCTCTGGCCTCACCACACATCAGACAAGTGGAAAGCAGGGATTTCTTTGAGCACTGTGGAGGGCTGGGTGAATCCCAGTGCTGGGTTGGGTGTTGGGGGGGAGGCAGCCATAGGGGAGGCTGCTGAGGGGGCTAATGACCAGCCTCCGCTGAGCCAGCCGTTCCCAGTTCCAGGGCACCATTCCAGTTGCTGACTGCTCTCCGTTTTCTGCTTGTGACAGATCATCAAAGCCAGGCTCTGTCCCTGCTCCCTGCCACCTCGTTTTAATATTAATTGCAGCCAAAGCAAATGAGAAGAGCAAATCTGTTGTTCCTGAAACAGGCTGCACGTAGCAGAGCCAAATTGTAAGGGATTCTATTTGTATGCAAGTTATTTATGTGACTGCTCTCTTCTCTGAGTGCAGAGACGTAGATGACTGCCTCAGGGAGGAGAGGGAATGGGTGATGGTCCAACAGGCCAGGACCATCTGGACAGGATGGACAGGACCTCTGGAGAGACTCACAGACCCCAAGACATCCCACTGTACCTAAACTCTGAAAGAGGAAGCAGATGCCTCGTCCTGATCAAAAGCAAGGGGCTGGGTCTGCTGTGTGGATGCCCACCCACGCGGAGAACTGGTCAAATGCCTGTCCCAAAGTCCCATCCATCCTGTGACATGTCAGATCAAGGCCGGAGTCATCTGTCTTGTGGCTGTAGTTCCTCAGCGGTTCCCCCAAGGCAAGCGACTGGTGTCAAATGGATCCTTTGTCCTCCCCTCCTCGGAATCTGCAGAAGGGATGTGTCTGGGGAACTTGAGCTGCCAAGGTTTGCTTGGGAGGCCTTGAATGAAAATTTATGCCACTTCTTGGTGGCAGATCTGTGCTGGGCTGATTACCCAAGAGGCTACAAAGGCTTTATTTAGGGAAACAGCAAAGCAGGGTGGAAAAAAAAGGCGGAGGGGAATTCTTAAACTTTTGGTATTTGACACTTCCCTCAATGTGGAAAAACCAGACTTCTTTTTCTATCTCTTTAATTTAGATGTACGCGTGGAGGGGGCCTGGGGATTAGTCTTTTCAGGATCTAGGACCTGAATGAGGTAGACAGCCTCTCCCCCCACGGAAAGGTGGAGAATGGGCGGGTGTGTGTAAAAATTTTCTTCTCTGGGAGGCAGAGGTAAGTTTGGGACTTCCTTGTGTCATAAAGCCAGATCTTGGGAAAAACAGCCCAGAACACCACCCACCTCCCCATGGATGTGAATGGTCCTTCCTGGGGCATGGAGAGGTCCTGCCCTGTGCACACTCAGTGTGTGTCCGAATCACCTGCAGGGCTTATTAGAACATGACCTTCATGTTCTGACCTTCACCCCACAATGGCCAGAAAAAAAGCCCCAATGGTAGCTCTTGCCAATTTCTGTGGTGTAAATATTCCCAGCATGACCTCTTTTGAGAGGCCACATGATGCCACTGAACTTGGGAAAAGATATGCATAGTCAGCTCTTTCAGCAACCTAAGAAGGGATGGTTTCCTGGCAAGGAACAGGCCTGTAGCCCAGGGTGTCTGCTAGCATAACACATGGGGTCACTCCCACCACACACACCTAGCCGAGCTCCTGAGGCCTCCCACCAAGAGACGGAGAAGCAGAAAGTCTGAGGGCCCAGGGGCCAGGTACACCTGGCCTGCCCTTCTCTTTCCTGCTGCCCTGGGACACCAAGATCTTTCCCAGCGTGCTTTTTCTTTTTAATTAAGTATGTATATATAAATATCCTTTCCCTGTTTCATAAAATTAAATTTTAAAGAGAGTCCAGAAAGAAAATAAACACCATGTATCATTCTGCCATGCAGAAGTAAACACTGTTAACATTTCGGTGTATAATCTAGTTTTGTTTGTTTGTCTTTAAGAACCCACTCTCTCCCACACATACAAACACACATACAGATTTTTATGGAGTTATCGCACATACACTATTTCGGAGCACCGTTGTTTCATCCTACAGTCCCACAGGCATCTTCTCATGTCACGAAGCGCTCTCCTACAACATGACTTGTCATGGGTGAAGGGTATTCCCTTATTTGGTTGTACCGTAATTTAGATTTTGAATTCCTCATTCTTGGAAATTTGCTTTGTGTCCCACCTTTTTTGATGTCAAACATCCTCTGAGGAACAGCCTTGTATCCATAGGTTGCCATTCTACAATTATTTCTCGGGAAATAATCCTTTTTTAAAGATTTTATTTATTTGTTTGTTTGAGAGAGGGAGCAAGAGCAGGGAGAGAGGCAGAAGGAGAGAATCTCAAGCAGATGCCCCGCTGAGCACAGACCCCAACGTGGGGCTCAATCTCATGACCCCGAGATCATGACCTGAACTGAGACCAAAAGTCAGTTGCTTGACCAACTGAGCCACCCAGGTGCCCCTTGGAACTCCGTTTTCTTGGAGGAAACACTGGCTCGAAGAAAAGTGTGCCTATTTTAAAACTGGGGATTCATAGTGTCCAGCTGCCTTCCAGAGATGCCACACCTACCTAGACGTCCATCGGCCGCATTTAAAAGTGACTGTTTCATCAGCCTTTCATTGACACTGGGTTTTACAAGTTTTAGACATTCTGAAATGTATGGTTTTGTATGTACGTGTTTGTCTGCTTTCATTTCTTCCAATACGGTGTGGGAGTTCCATCCTGAGAGACGGACCGGCATCCAGGTGTAGGACAGACAATCAATGAAGATACCACCTGCCAGACTTGAAAGTACCACTGACTATTTCTACACTCAGATCCCAAGGAGGTGGTTTAAAGGTGAGAGCTCATACAGCCATCTGAGCCTTGCACAAACCCTATGTCTGGATTGACTAAAGGGGGTGGGGTGGGGGGTGGGGGAGGGCCTGGGTCTTCTGCAGCACCATCCTCCCCATAGAAGCCATCACAATCCCAGAAAGGAACAAGAGTGGACCAGAGCCGGAAGCCGGGGAGCAAGAGGACAAAGTATTAACAGGCAAATGAAGACCAGACAAGGGAGATGAATCAGAAGCGATCTGATAACCAGCCCAGGATTAAGGGCACCCGGGGATTTCACAGTCATTTGCTTCAAGCTGCTAATCTTTTCTGAGTGGTTCCCTTCAAGCCGTCTGGAAGGAATGAACAAATGCATGGCTAAGCCAAATGGTTGCTCCCGCAGCGTTTCAAGCCTCGGTGCACCGACACATTGTCACGTTCCCATTGGTTCAGGATTCAAAGTGTGGCTGGTTCACAAAATCGCAGAATGTCAGTTAGAAGGGGCCTAGACCACGTGGGGTCCACCTGTCCATTTCACAGATGACAAAACTGAGGCTCATAGAGGTTATAGGATTTCTCCCGAATTTACACATCCCGGTATCGGTGGAGCCAGAAAACTCCGCCCTCCAGCCGTTACTCTGGCCCCATTGCCATTTTTTTGCTCTAGTATTTCTTAAGCTTTCTTAATAGAGAAGCGCAGAAAGAATGAATACGGGGGAAAAGACTAAAAAAGTAAGGTAAGTCATTTCACGGATCGACTTCCCCAGGAGAGAAACAGCGAACCCCATTTCCTCCTCCGCGGGATGGGTCAGTGATCGCACCCCGACGAGCTGCGGGGAGGTAGCGGAGAGCATGGCGCGTGGCCCTTCACAGACCGGAGCTACGTGCTCGTTTTTTTGTTGTCATCTGAGAGAGTGCCAGCCGCTTCTCGGTCTAAGTGAAAGGCGAATGTTGTCTGGCAGGGAATATTCCTTATAGGCAAATACCTTGAGTTGCAAAGATACCCACTGTTCCAGGAACTTTTAAGGCTAGACGACTGCTGCCCATTGGAAGGCTTCCCAGTGTGTTAGTTAGGGGGAGGAAGCAATTTTGCGCAGGAGTCAAGGGAATGAAGCTGGAGGAAAGAGGAAAACTGCTTATCCACCTGTCTGTCCGCCGGATCTAGAAAGTGTAGGGGAGGCTGTGGCAGGAAGCCCCTTCTGATCCAGTTTCTTTGGCAGAGGCTACCTTGCAAAAGCAATTGCTAAGGGCAGAGGAGCGTACACAGTTAAGAAGAGCAGAGCGCGGGGTTTGGGATTTATGGTCCCTGACAGCGCCACTTGCTGTGATAATATTACTAGCAGGGATGCTCTTACCGTGTTGACCACGCTTCCACTGGGCAGAGTAGGGACAGTGACCAGTAGCTCTTCTCCTGGCAGGCATGGAAACAGCAAGAGTACTCAGTGGACCCTTGACCTTCTCGGTGCCTGGTGTTTGCAACCTGGGCTGAGTCTTTTGGAATGAGGAAGCCCTGGCAATTCTGGGTAGAGAGGAAGGTGTCTGGAGGGATGTGCTGGATTTTTCTGTTCCTATGGGCGGTGATTGCACATTTAATTATTTTGACACACAAAATTAAAGGGTCCTTTCTTGTATCCAAAGCTGGTCATACAGATTATGAACTGATGATATAACTGATACCCATGAAACATACATTTACAAACACATATTACAGAGCAATCCTAACTGAAGGTCTTAGTAGTTCTGAATTAAATATATTATACATAATTAAAAAGATTTTTTGATAATTTATTGAGATGAAATTCACATAGCATAAAACGAACCATTTTAGAGTGAACAATTCCGTGGCACTGCGTACATTCACAGTATTGTGCAAACTCCATCTGTAGCTAGTTCCAGAACATTTCCATCACTCCAGGATAACACCCCATCCCCATTCGGCCATTTCTCCCACTCTCCACTCTCCCGGGACCCCTGGTGACGACCCATCCATCTCTATCTTTGTGAAACTGTCTATCCTGGGTATTTCATATAAATGGAATTGAGGAGTTTGTGTAATTTTTGTAAACAGAATACAGAAATGAGGCAATAGCAGAAGGGACACAGGGCCCCATCACCAAACGTTAAGACTATGCTCTTTTCATTCTCTGGTTTAGAGATGAAATCTCTACACTTCTCCGCCTGGTTTTCAGGAATCTCTGTGAACTCTTTCTCTTTCTTTTTTTTTTTTTAGTTAAATAAAAAAGTTTTTGTTTAACTAAAGATTCCTGGCTTTAGTTAATAATAATAATAAAAATAAAAGAAAAACACCTACCAGGTACGTAGTATATTAGATTCTGAGTTAAAAGCATGTAGGTGTTCTTTCACTGGATATTCACAGAAATTTTACCAGTCAGGACATTTCATAGATGAGAAAATTGACAAAGTGACTTAATCCAAGGTGACACGTTGGCAATGGCAGAGTTAAGACTGGAAGTAATGTGACTGACTCTAAAATTCTGCCTTTTCAAAGAGTATTTATTAAAAAGGGGCTGATGAGGTACTATCTTCCAGTTATAAAATAAAGAAGACACAGGTGTCTAATTTCTAGCACAGGGAATCTGGTCAGTAATATTATGAACACTTTGTACTGTGACAGATGGTAACTAGACTTATCATGGTGAATATTTTCTAATGTATATAAATGTCGAATCACTATGTCGTACACCTGAAACTAATATAATATTGTATGTCAATTATACTTCAATAAAAAAAGGGTGTTTATTAATCCCAACACATATTACATTTTTCTTGCATTCACTGGTACTTCTCAGACCAACCACTGGGAATATTTTTTAAGCATGTATTTAATGCTAATTATTATTATTATTTTATTATAATATTTCCAAATCAATAGCAAAGTCACTATAATTAACGCTTATTCATGTATGTATTTATTGTATGCTTATCGTATCTTGAATGCCTCACCTCGCTGGAATGAAAATCTCTCCTCATGCCCACTACGAAGTAGGAGCTTAATAACAGTGGAAAAGGGGCACCTGGGTGGCTCAGTGGGTTAAAGCCTCTGCCTTCGGCTTAGGTCATGATCCCAGGATCTTGGGATCAAGCCCCGAATGGGGTTCTCTGCTCGGCGGGGAGCCTGTTTCCCCCCCTCTCTCTGCCTACTTGTGATCTCTGTCTGTCAAATGAATAAATAAAATCTTAAAAAAAAACAAAAAACAAAAAACAGTGGAAGAAAAAAATGAGTGCTATTCTAGGTTTGACTATTTGCCCCGCATTCCAGGTTCTCCAGACCAAAGCTCTGCTTCTGGGGCTGTCTCCAAGCAGGAGGTCCTGAGCCCCGGAGGCCACGGCTGCTGGGAACAAGGCTGTGGGTGTGGGCTGGGCTGGTCCCTCCAGATTGCCACCTGCCTGGTCCTCTTGTCCTCATGACACCTTCTGCTGTACCGAGTCCCCGCCCCGCCCCCACCCACCCCCATGTCCTGAAGAGGTCTCTCCATTCCCACTCCAGAGGCTTTGCACCTGCCATTCTCGTCCTACGCCCCGACTGCCACACTCTGTCTCAGTGTCGGCTACTCTCAAGTCCACGGTGTCCTCGGTACATATCACTTCCCCCAAACCTTCCCTGCCTTTCTTCTCTTGCCCACAGAGATGGGCCTCTGTCTGGGGAGAGACCGCACCTGTCGCTGGATGTCGGAGATGACCCATCCTCAGGCCGTGGCAGCCTCAGGGGAAGGTGGGGCTGGCAGGGGCCTCAGACACCACCCAGACCTCCAGTGCCAAACTCCTCTGGGCCTGGAGTTTCCTGGGAAGAGCCTCAGGGATCCCCCTTCGGGAAAGGGGCAGGAAGCGGGAGGCCAAGCCAACAGGGCGCTGGCTCCCCGGCCCTACTTAACCAAGATACCCTATTTTTGTCTGAATGATGGGATTTCATTTGAAAAAAGATATCAACTGACCAAATTTAAAAAAAAAAAGGTAGTTGCTTTTATTCTACCATTTTTTTCTACCTCCTACTTTTATAGATAAGAAAACTCCAGGTTATATAATTCAAAATTGTTTCCTTCCTTCCTCCCTCCCTCCCTCCCTTCCTTTCTTCCTTCCTTCTTTTCTTTTCTTTTTTTCCTTTCCATACAATAGTGTCTTGGCGAATGGTCTCCAAACTAGGGGCCCGATTCCTGTGTCGTCCCCGCAACCAGCCCTCCGTGGCCACCGTGCAAGGCTGTCACTCAGAGTGGACATGGAGTGACGTGGGCAACGTGTGCATTGCTCGCCTTGAAGGGAGCTGCTTGTCCCGTCCTTCCTCCGTCTCTTCATTCCCAGGGGCTGGGTCACCAGTGGGTCACAAATGAGCTTCCTTGGCAGCCTGGTGAAGCCTGTGTCCTTGACCAGGACAGTTTATTTTTTTAAAAAAATCTTTTTAATGCATAAAATAAAATACAGGAGCTTACAGAAGAAAGCTTTTGGCATGTAGATGTCAAAATACCTAACGGGACACACACACACACACACACGCACACACAGACCCGTGAGAGTAGAATTGTGTGCCTTTGTCGACATTAAATAATGACATCCAACAGCAGCAGGACAGACAGCAAACTATAATTTTGAAATAGGAACGAATGTTCAATGATAGTTTGGGATATCTGTGACACTGTCATAGGACACGAAGGTCCCCATGATGCCTATTGACAGCAGAGTCCTCGATTCCCACTGTTTTTGCGGTGGTTTATCACCACACTCATAAAAAAGGAAATGTTAAATTTCTTTTAAAAGTTCGTGAAAATAGAGATGTGATTTTTTTTTTTTTTTTTTTTTTGGCCTCACGTCACTTCACAAACTCCTTGAGCTCTCCGTGTGGAGTCCAGGTAGAGAACCCCCACAATAGGAGGTGGCGGGAAGAGAGCTGAATGGAACTTGGGTCCCTGAATGTCCCCGTGGGAGAGAACTGCCCACGGGTCCCGGCCACTGTCCTCTCAACTGTCGTGGGAGGGAGAGAAATGTATTGTATTTAAGCTGTGGTAATGGCAGATGTCTATACCCTCCCTACTACCTCCAGTGAGAAAATGACTTGTTACATTTTCTCTTTGATCCATTGTGGGTTGCTTTTCCCAACTGTCCCCTCGTCTCTTGAGTGTAGACAATACCTAGATAGGGGTCATGCAGGGGGCGAGGGTCCGGTTAATAGGTGCTGAATGAATACACATCTGCACAATTAGGTCCCTGACCCTAGAAAAGTAGGGTTTCGTGACAGGTGGGGCTCTGGGTGGGGAACTACTGGGTTTAAATCCCAGGGTCCCGGGATCAAGTCCCGCATCGGGCTCTCTGCTCAGCGGGGAGCCTGCTTCCTCCTCTCTCTCTGCCTGCCTCTCTGCCTACTTGTGATCCCTGTCTGTCAAATAAATAAATAAAATCTTTAAAAAAAAAATTCTAAATCCCGATTTTGTCGTCTGCTGGCTGTGCCGCTGTGTGTAGCCGCTGGTGCTTTCAAAGCCTTAATCGTGACATTTGTTAAAACAGGGATAATCATTTCTCGAAGCGTCCGAAGTCCAATGGGATAGACTCATGAAGACTCAGATCTCACGGTGCTGCCCTTTCACACCTGGAGTCCATCCGTGTGGGGCTCCAGCTCTTTTTTTTTTTTTTTTTTAAGATTTTATTTATTTATTTGACAGAGAGAAACCACAAGTAGGCAGAGAGGCAGGCAGAGAGAGAGGAGGAAGCAGGCTCCCTGCTGAGCAGAAAGCCCGATGTGGGGCTTGAACCCAGGACCTGGGATCATGACCTGAGCCGAAGGCAGCGGCTTAACCCACTGAGCCACCCAGGCGCCCCAGGGGGCTCCAGCTCTTACGTGACTTTGAGATCACTGTCTTTTCCAGGAATCTCTGCCTCCTGACCCCGGGGGCCGGCAGGGTGCAAAGGCGGGGACATGGCCTCGGAGGATTCTCGAACCTGCCCTCCTTGCTCTGTAACAACAGTAACTACCCTCTTCTGAACGCGTCCTCTGTGTCGGGCCACACACTTACCTCGTGCATTGCCTCACGCTGGTCCTACAAAGACACTCTTAGTGCTAGTCTCACTTTTTCACAGAAATGGAGGCTCAGGGAGGGCCCATAATTTGCCCATGGGCATTCTGTGATCAAGTGTCCAGTCCCGGCTTTGAACTCAATGCCCATGCTTTGTCGGCCAGACGCGTCAGTCCCGTGTGCGTGTGCGTGCATGCGTGCATGTGTGTGTGTGCGTGCGTGCGTGCGTGCATGTGTGTGTGCGCGTGCGCATGTGTGTGTGCGCGTGCGTGCATGTGTGCGTGCGCGCGTGTGTGCATGCGTGTGCATGTGTGTGCGCGTGCGTGCATGTGTGTGTGCGTGCATGTGTGTGTGTGCGCGCGTGCGTGCGTGCATGTGTGTGTGTGTGTGCGTGCGTGTGTGCATGTGGTGGGAGACGGTGGTTGTGCCAGGCACCCAGGCTGAGGAAGGGAGCAGCAGCTGGCAGGTGCCCCATGTGAGCCAGTTTGGGGATCCCCAGGCTGCGGGACCACCGAAGAGCTGTTCCATGGCTTCTTCCGTATTTCAGTCCCCTCACTCTTCCTCCTCAGGGCCTAGTGCTCTCTGCTTCTGGAACCCCGTTCCCGGCCTCTGGGGTGACATCTTCCACTCACCTACCTGCTGACTTCCTTTCTTCTTCTAGACCAATTCCACTCCCTCTGGCCCCTGCTCCATGCCCTGGCCTGTGCCCTGTGGCCTGTGGCCTGGGCAGGGGCGTGCGAATGGCAGTGGCATTCCAATGGGGCTGAGATCACGGAGCCCGGGAGAACAGGCTGCAAGGGGAGGTTGGCCTGCGTCACTTGAGGGCCTTGCTGGCAGATCATAAAAGCTGGAAATGCTTGATGAGGTCATTGCACCCAGGCCCTGGGGGCTGGACCCCGCCAGTTCCCTTGGTGGCTGACACTTCCTGCCACCTCCCTTTGGAGAAGCAGCGCCCGCAGGCCCAGGCTGGGAAGGCTGCTCTTCTTGACCTAACCTTTTCCTCTGCTTCACTGTCGGACCCGCCCTGGCCTCCTGGGAGGGGAGGACAGAACCCCAACTTCTTGCTGGGCAGCTCCATTTCCCCAAGGATCTGCAAACAGCCCTGAGCCCTCCTTTGTAGCCCTTTGCCTCAAGAGGGCCCAAGTAGCCATCCTGCTGATGGGGGGTGGGGTGGGCTGGAAGAGTACGGAGGGGAAAAATAAATAAATAATAAATACAGTCATTACTGCTGATGTGAGAAGCTGCCTGCCATACTGGATTGGGAGAGAACAGAATCTAGAAGTGGGGTGTTGCTCATCAGAAGGGCTTGCCGCTCCCTTCTCTGGGGTCTCAGTTTCTTCATCTGTAAAATGAGTGTGTTGGCCTGCAACAGAGGGACACTGAGTGGGTTGGTACCATTCCTCAGATGCTGCGCTGGGTTCCTAGCAAGGTTGGGCCTTTAAAGGCCTGCCCCACCTAACAACTTCTGTGTGCGTGAAGGTCACCAGGAAATGACACAGAGGCCCCTGGAATGGTGCCCAGATGCCCACGTAGCCTAACCTCTCTGAGGCTCTAGGGGCCCAGCAAGCATATTGGTCTGCTTCTGGGCAGACCTAGTGCGGACAGAGCACCTTTGCAGTGCCTGACCAGGTCCCAGGAGAGAGAAGTAAGGGACCAAAGAGGCTCCTCCTCTTCCGTCCTCCCCTAACAGCCTCCTTGTGATGTGGCAAGATGGAGGAGGGAGACTGAGAGGTGGGTAGGACCCGGCTGGACCCAGTGCCTGAGGTCATCCACCCCAGAAGGTGATTTTGCTATGCTCACTATTGCTGTAACTCTGGAAAGAGCGTCTGCTGGGCGGCCACAGTCAGCCCAGCCGGAGCCGGGAGAGTGGAAGCTGAGGTCACAAACACTTAGACAGCCGTGCAAATCCAGTAGCTTGCTGTCCATGACTTCGAGAGCACCAGGAAGCCGGTGATAATATCCCAAGGTTTTTAGCTTCTGCCTGAACCCACCAGGTCAAGCACAAACCCTCAGGCCAGTGACACCAGGACCCTCTGCCCTCCACCACCCACCCCCCAACCGCCATTTAGTCCTCAGATGGAGCTCAGACCTACAGTGGGCAATGCGTACAGGCAGAGTACCTCAGAGTTTAGCAATGTGCTCACCAACATTTAACTCTCATGGCTATTCTGCAGCCCACAGCAGAGGACTCTGAGATTTGGGGATCACCAAGTTGTGACGTTTGGGCCTGACTTAGTCACCGTGATGTCCTGAGGCCATGCTGAGGTCTTTTGAACCCACTTCATCTCTTGACTAAGCCATGATGCCAAAATACAGATTACAGGTGGAGAACAGGGAGAAGAAATCTAGTCTGGGGGCGGGGGCAAACCCAGCTCGCTGCTTGTTTTTATCGATAAAGTTTTATTAGAACACAGTCATATCTATTTATTTACCTATTGTCTGTGGCTGCTCTTACTACAAGGGCAGAGTTGAGTTGTAGCTGAGATGGTGTGACCTGCAGAGCCGGAAATATTTACCACCTGGCCTTCTGCAGAACAAGTGTGCTCTGTTATGCGATTTTTTTTTTTTTAAGATTTTATTTATTTATTTGACAGACAGAGACCACAAGTAGGCAGGGAGGCAGGCAGAGAGAGAGAGTAGGAAGCAGGCTCCCTGCTAAGCAGACAGCCCTATGCGGGGCTTGATCCCAGGACTCTGGGATCATGACCTGAGCCGAAGGCAGAGGCTTTAACCCACTGAGCCACCCAGGCGCCCCTGTTATGCGATTTTTAAATCAAGATGAGTTTCCCCAAGAAAGCAGGTCATCAGGGAAGTTACTACTTAAGCAAAGGCCGGATGTCTAAGAGTCCCCAGAAATGATGCAAACTACCACAGGCTCTGGTATTTAATCAACCGCTAATGACACCCAGCACCCCCTGAGGCAGGCCCACTAGTGAGACAGGGTGGTAATTTTGAGGAACCAACCACCAGAGGAAGAGGGTGGTATTTGAGGCTAGAAGTTGGGGAGTAGGGTGAGGGTCAGGTTTGAGTGAGAGCAGACTCTTACGCTCCAGTGTGGGAAGGAAGTCACCAGGCTGGACGGGCTGGTGCAAGGTGCTCACACAGGGTCTTGTAGGTGGTGGGGGCTCCAGCAGACTGGGGCTCCATAGCCAAAGGCTGTGTGAAAAGGAACAAGTTCATATCCCTACCAAAGGATTGCTGGGGCCTGGCTCAATGTGTGTATGTGTGTGTGTGTGTGTGTCTTCTAGGCTGAAGTAATTGTCTTGCTGGGGTCCACAGCACCACCCTGCAGGGATGTCATCATTTCTGGGGAAAAGGATCTGCACCTGTGTCTCTTCCATTGCCCTTGAATTCCCCCCTCGTCCCCAGCCTCCAGTCAGACCTTAGTGGCTGTCCCAGCCTGCACTCAGCCAAGCAGGAAGGTTAAGGGTGGGGTACTGTGTCCAGTTGTGGGGGGCAGCACCAGGGTCTAATCCCTTTGCCAACTGTGGCAGGTCCGGGTTTTGTTTTACTGGGGAAGGAAGCATTTCCTCCTCCTGAAATGGTGCAGGACAGGGGACAGGGCATGGAAAGGACCAAGGGACACAAAGTGCTACAGGGTTGTTTAGACTCTGGCAGGAGAGATCCCCCTTGCTCTGGAGATGGTGACTCTGTAGCGGGGTCTCCAGGTTATGCGCGCAGGCGCCTTGGGTGGAGGACCCTCTCCCATGTGCTTCTCTGCTGCTAACTTCAGCGCATAGCAGAGGCCTCAGAGGGAGGGGGGTCCGTCTGGGGCCACCACCCTCTCGGCTCTGTTCCGAAGGCTCTGCGACTCTGCCGGAGCTCCCTGAATGAACGGAAGCTTCCAATCCAAGGCAGTGCGCCCTTCCCTCTCTCGGCACCCAACTGTTCGGAAGCGGCTCTCTACCAGCGGCTCAGCGCTCACACTGGAGCTTCTGGGGCGCGTGGAGATCTTGCCCAGTGGGTGGGGTGTCACGGCCTCCTCCCCTCTCTGCTGGCCTCCCTACGAGTCATCTCCAGCAGCCGAGACTAGAATCACAGTTCCTTTCAAGTGGGGCGTGAGTGCTCCCTGGGGGCGCAGCGTGTGAGCCCCATTGCTTCCCGCCCCGCAACAACCCGCGTGCGTGAGCCCCGGGCCCCAGCACGCGCTGCCCCGCCGGCCCCGCCCCCCGTCCAGCGCTTTGTTCCCTGAGCGGCGCAGCTGCGTGCGGCAGCCACACGGGGGCGCTGCGCGGCCGGCGGCGGCAGGCGGGGGCTGGCCTGCGGTCTCCAGCCCTTCCCTTCTCCCCTCTATCCGCTGCTTCTCCGCCGCGGACCCCGCCTCGGCCCACCCAGGCTCAGCGCTGAGCGCACCGGCGCTGCCGGGAGGATCGGAGGACGCGGGCGGCGGGGGCGCCTTCGCAGTCGTCTCCCATTCCGTGCCTCCCAGGGTACGCCGCTGGGGAGCCCAGCCCGCTCCGTCCTGCTCCCCGACCCCTGCCTTCCTCCTCCATCGCCCGCCGTCTTATCTGCCCCCGACCCCCTGGCGGGCCGTCGTGTCTCCGTGTCCCGTGGGGGTGCTTTCTGCTCCTGGGCAGACGTCTCCCAAGTCTCGCTCTAGCTTGAGAAGGAATAGCTACTTTGCTCAGATTAGCTCTCTGTAAAGGCTTGGGTCTCAGCAGGCGCTGTCCGTCTCAGGGCTAAGTGAAGGACGGGGGTGGGGGGGCGGGGCTGACGCATTCCTTAGCATACCAAGTTTCTAGAGCAGTTTTGGGTTCAGGGCAAAATTGAGCAGAAATGCAGAGTTCCCATATAGGCCAATGCCTCCTCCCCCGGCCCAGCCTCCCCCACTGTCGTCACCCTGGAGCAGAGTGGCTTGCGTGTTACAGTGGAGGGACCTAGGCTGACCATAGTTTACATGAGATGTCACTCCCGTCCTTGTACCGTCTATGGGATTTGACGGGTGTGGGAGAACATGTGTCCCCACTGTGGTATCCTGGTATCTCCCAGTCCTAAAAACCTTCCATGCTCCCTAGTCATCTGTCCTCCCCCAGCCCCTGGGAACCACTCATCCTTTTACTGTGTCCATCGCTTTGCCAAATCACACTTAATTTTCACAACTATCCAAGACATAGGAGCTTTCCTGGTTTTTTTAATCTTTGAAGAAACTGAGGCACTGGGCTGTTCCCGGGACCTGCTGAGCTTCCTGGCAGGAGGGTCCTTAAATTCCACGTGCTACCCAGGCTCTCTGCGTCTGTGGTCTGGGACACCCTCTTGAACAGTAAAGATAGTAGTGACTTGACAGCAGACCCTGCGGGAGCCCATCGCCATAGCACGGCCTCAACCTGGTCAGCAAACAGGCACCCTTTCCCAGGGGAACCCACTGAGGAGACCCCACTGTCCTGTGTGGATGTTGCTTCAGGGGAAAGTGTAACAGTTGTGGATGGCACAGGTTTGCTCTGGGGTGGAGGCTGGTGGCCTACCCCTCATATCAGCAGGCCGGTGGAGGACAAATGGAGGCCCTGCCCATGGTCTGCTCCTTCTTTTCCCCACCCTGGGCTCCTACTTCCCCATGAGGGCCTGATTCCAGAGCATGTGTGGATGCCCAGCTTAGAACTGTTGCTTCCAGCCTACTCCTCAGACCCAGGAGAACACACACGAGGGGGACCAGATGCCCACAGTAAAAGGAAACAGCAGAGTCTCTAGAAGTGGGTTCTGGCCTTTGATGCGGGGTCCCAGGTACCCAGGATATGCTCCAAGTGAGCACACCCCCTTGCCCACCTGGTACACTTACTAGATTTAGCAAGTAGATGTATAAAATACCTGGCTGAATTTGAAATTTCAGATAAACAACAAATAATTCTTTTTACTCTGAGTATATCTCAGGTGTGTGCTTAAACTGAAAGATTATCACTGTTGATCTGAAATTCAAATGTGATCGGGTACCCTGTATTTTATTCAGTGTCACTACTCAATGGACTTCTGATCTTGGGGAGAGACACATCAGGAAACAGGCCCCGGTGTGCCTCTGAAAATGGGGCTTAGGGCAGGATACCCAGTCCCCCAAGCAAAGGCTATACTGGCGACAGGGTCCCAAGTTCTGGGGGTGCTGGGGCCAAAGTCCTGGCCAAGGGCTAGCTCCTGGCCCAGTGGAAGGCCAGTGTGGTTTGACAATAAATCTTAACATGGAAGCCTCTGGAACGCACATGTGTTGGGGGAGGGAGGGAAAGGGGGCAGATGATGATGTGAGTGGCACCATCCCAAAGGGGGACAGAGAAGTGAGCTTGCTGCTATGACCACCATCACTATCCCTCCTAGAAGGCTGGGGAGGTTAGAGTTTGCAGAGGCCCCTCCAAGGAGAGTCAGGGAGGAGAAGAAGAGGACACTGACACATCCCTGGAGCCACGGCCAGCCAGCGAGAAATAGCACAGCAGCTGGGCAGCTCGCCTCCCAGCTCCACTTCCTTTCCCCCCTAGTTAGCATCCCGGGGGCAGGGGATGAGGGAAGCAGGGAGGACAGCCTATAGAACAGGGCGGGGTGGGGGGGGTGTTCTCCCTGCTGGCTTGCTGTTGGCTTTTGGTGATCTGGGTCGGGGGTGTATCAGCAGCGGGGTCTCTTAGGGCAGTGAGAAGAGCTGTCCTCAGGAGAAAACCTGGCTTTAGAGAGGGGACGTTGAATATGGTGGAGAGGCCAAGGCAACGGTTCTAGAATGAGTTCCAAAAATCTTTTTGTGACCCACTGACTGGGCTCTGTGAGAAGCTGAGTTCTGGTCTATCCAGGGGAGAGAGAAGCCCTATCCTCAAGGCAGTGTCCCGGACAAGCTTGAGCAGGCAGGAAACACTTCTAATCCACTCCCCCGCCGGCCACCACTGTGTCCTCCGTTTCTCTACGCCGCAGCCTCCTCGCCTGATGAGTGGAGACAACTGCATTTACCAATCAAGTGAAATCACCCAGAACAGCAGCTTTCTGATGGGAAAGTGCTGTTTAAGTACAAGACAGCATTCTTTATTAACGCGCTGTTAAGCCTTTCTTTGGGGCCAGCCCCTGTGTCAATCCGGGAAGAATGGCAAAGGCTCTCCAGGAGCCTTCTGGTGGGGAAGGCACGTGACCTGGTAACCTGCGTGCGGACAGGGTACCGAAGGGTACGACGTGGAGTCTAGTCGTGGAGATTTAGTTTATCTGTAGACAACCCTGGGGAGCAGATACACAAACCGACTCATCCTCCCTCCAGTGTTCAACTCAGAGGCACTTTTCATCACTTTCTACTCCTCCCTCAACTCCCCCTCTTTCCCACCCCTCCGCAGAAGGGAAGTGGGGGGTAGAGAGAGAAGAGGGTCACCCCACAGAGAACCCTGGTGTCTGGTGTCTGGACAGATAATAAATTCTGCAGGCAGACATTAACGGGTACGTCTATGGCCAGGCGACTATCCAGCATAGTGAATAAAGCAGAGAAGAGAGTGTGAACAGAAAGCAAGCCCAAGAACTTGTTCTGTGTCTGCAGTGAAGGCAAAGCCCATGAAAAACAAAGCTCTTTGCAGAGATAATTACATATGCAACTTTAAGCACTTTGATGACAACACAGGCGAGTGTATGCGACCTTCCATGCATGCTTGCACACGTGTGTGCCCAGGAATGGAATGTTCAACAAGCTCGTCGCCCGCAGGAAGACGCAAGGGTCATCCTTGCAGGAAGTGATCCGGTGTGGTTTTGCCTTGTTTGCTTGCTATTCAATGGCATCCCCAGCGGGTTACTTTGGATCTGGAGTGATGTCATTCCTGACAATTTTTACATCACACAGCCTTGGCTTACACACATCCCGAGTGCTGAGTGTTGGGCAACTTTAATCCTGGAAAGAGGGGAGGATGGCCTTTGGTTGGGGAATTACGCCCCTTTCAAGTGCTCCTTGACACGGGATCTGCGGTGAGACAGCCAAAAGATACCTTGCGGCTCATGCCACCTACCTCCGGCCCCACCCCCCACTTTCCAGATGATACAATAGAGATTTAGAGAGTTGAAGTAACTTTCTCAAGGTTGCACAGAGAATCGGTGGCCTGGAAAGGCTGGGAAAGCAGCCTCCTATGTTCCGGTAAGCCTATCAGGTTGTCCTTAGCGGTGGTAAAGAGGGAGTGAGAATGGGAAGTGATCCAGGAAACTCTCAAAAATCCCCAAATCATAGATAAGTGTCTTGGAAACAGAAAAATCTAAACTAATGGTTGGACCCTGCTGTTAGCATCAAAAGCCAGGATGGTGCTTCTTCTTGGTATG